>NW_025333873.1:4375000-5000000 GCF_019186645.2 Phyllostomus hastatus | reverse complement strand
GCAACTGCGAGAAAATAGATTCAGTACTCGGCCAATTTCATCCACTTGAAGAAGTATGTGTATTTTAACATATTTGAAATTAAAATACATCTTACGGTCAATTGCATATCTTTAATTGGCAGTTCTTAACACATAAAATAATGGTGTATCTTAGAGTTGATGTCTTAGATTCAACAATAACTGGATATGAATAAGAAATAAGGAATTCAAAGGCAAAGTTTTAAACCTGGATTATTGGAAGAACTCTATTATTCCTAACAAAAATGGAAAGGCATTTCCTTGATTCCTGTATGGGAGTCTAACCAAGTGTTCTATTTGAGCAATGACCCATAAACAAAATTGCTGCTCACCTGCTTTCCCCATCTGGCTCAGTTGCCAAAAGGTGGTGGGTTCGATTCCCAGTCAGGGCACATGGCTCAGTTGAGGCTTCAGTCCCTGGTTGGGGCACATAGAAGAAGCAACCCATTGATGTCTCTCTCTCATGTGAGTGTTTCTCTCCCTTTCCTCTCTCCTTCCCTTCCCCTTGCTCTAAAATCAATAGGCATGTCCTCGGGGGAGGATTAAAAACAAAGAGAAGTACTTATTAGTGACCACTTTAATGTGAGCATGTGTTTGACCCTCAAGAAACTGTCGTAACTTAACAGAAGAGCGAGTTGCCACTGAAAAGAGTATGTGATGCTTAGGGATGGACGGCCCAGTTTCTGGATCCAGCTGACACCAGAGGTACCAAAGCAAGTCTCGGTGACATCAGTCATTTGAACAATCGGAACTTCTTCAAATACTGGCTCACTTCTTCCTTGGGGTAGGGACGGAGTGCCAGGCAAGTGGCGACATTCTCCGGCTGCTCCAGCCACAGCACGTGCTCAACGCTCTTCTGTTGCAGGGTCTCAGCCAGCTCCTTTAGGGTGGTCTCATCTGGGGCCTCCAAGAAGCAGAACACAAAACACAGACTGAACAGCTCATTTAGGAAATGTCAACTCAGTGAACAAAGAGTGTGGGGGAGGGGCTTTCCTCCTAACTGGAAGTGGAGGAACAGCTCTCCCAAAGGAGCTGCAGAGCATGTCTCCAAAAGCAACAGCTTCATTGCTGCATGTTCCATTCTCTCTCTGTAGGACCTTAGGTGAGCTGCCCAGCGGCTGGGTGGGGCTGGGGGGCAGAGGGGAAGAAGGGGGGATGCTTAATATTCCTGCTTATAAAATGGAGACATTTCTCTTCTTCCTGGAGATGCTGTGTGCATTATCAGTATTTGCATTACACATTTTCTAGTTCTCTTATGGCTGGTGCCCAAATATCCTAATATTTCAGCCAGCTCTGACTTTAAGAGTTGACTCCAACTAGAAGGATTTCTGAAATCACACCACCTCCACCTCCCTCTTACCCTCCCACCCTCCTCCACCCAAACCTAGGATTTTCCCTCTGGGATAGTTCCCACTAGTTAACTCAAGGGAAGGCAAACTATTCTGTAATTTCCAAACTTTGGAAATTCTGTCCTCACCGCCCTTACCACCCATGCCGAAGCCCATTACAGTCAGTATTAAAACTATCATTCAGAAAATAAAGCAGTATGTCATGTTGCATAAGGTGTCTTTTTCCCTGCGAAGGCATAAGTCACTATGATGACTGCAAGTGTGGTTTTTCAAATGAGAGGGTGTGGGGGTTGAGCGACAACGCTACCGAATCCTCCAGGGAGAGCCAGGAGGATTCTCCAGGAGAATTGAGAGTCTCCCCTCTCTGCCAACTCCCCCTTCTTCAGCACCGCACCAGGCAGCACCATAGTCCGAGTCCCAACCCTTGCCCTGCCACTCACTGATGGTGTGATCTTTCTCAAGTTTATTGACTTAGCCGGACCTTTGTTCCCCCTTCATAAAACAGAGGTGACGCTGCTTCCTGGTAGTAGTGAGGATTCGATGAAATTAGGCTCAGGTTTGTGCCTGGCACATGGGTATCTTGGCATATATTTTCTGGTCTTTGCAGCTACAGCGGCACCTTAATTTAATCAGTGGTGACTCCTAAGTCCCTTTCTTGAGTCGTGGCTAACAACAAGGAATCACCAGGTGTCTTTTAAACCCGGGGGGTAACCTGTGGGCTTCCTATGTCTCCTCTGAGGGGGAAAGAGGAAATACAGTATCTGCTGGATGGGGAGGGAGAGGGGGGTGTCTGAACCAGGTGATTTCTTGAGGTCCCCTTCCTATAAAAAGAATCTAAATGAAAAGCTGTCTGCTTCTTGTCTGCCTATTTATAGATTCTCAAGACATTATACTACAGGTTCCTGTTGGACGTTTCACTACACCCGAGTAATTTTTGTCTTGCAAGATAATCTGCGTTTGCCACCTAGCCGATAAAGGGATTACTACCCCACTCCTCCACCCCAGGGCTTTGGTTTCTTATTTATTAAAAGAAATACATTTTATGAAGGAAAAAGCTTGAAAATAAAAGCCTTTTTTTTCTCATTATAGAATATGTGCTTAACATAGAAAACGAAAATAGAAGCACTGAGAAGTAACCAAAATCCCACCAGTCACTGCTGGATATTCAGATGCATTTCCTTAAGTTTTTCTTTCAAAATTTGGATCATGATGTGAAGGTCCCTTTAGCATCACATCATGAGCACTTTCTCATCCAACTAAATATGCTCCAGAAGTGATTTACACTAGTTTCATAATCCATTATAAGGCCATAACAACCTATTCCTAGGATTGTAAATTTAGTGATTTCCACAGTTTTTACCATTATAAAGTGCTCCTATGAATACTCCTCGTACAATGCTCTTTGGGTGCCCCTGGTTACCTTCTTAGCAAACACTTCTAGAGCAGAAATCACAAAGGGTAAGGGTAAGATCTGTTTGGCCATCTGCAAAGAAGACCTCACGACTATTTCACACTCCTGGTGTTTCTGACGCTAGGTTCAATTTACTCTAGGGTTCACGTTTGTTTTCAACTAATTTGGCGTCGTGCCCAGATAAGTGCTTCCGTTTGACTTCACTGCCAACATGGAATCCCGTGTCCTTATCCCAGATCGGTTTTGCGGGAAGGGGGAGGAACAATACTCTCCGTGGGGCATTGAAGGGCCGGCCCAGCGCACAGGTAGAAAGGCCGGTTTCGTTCCACCGGCCTCCTCCCGCACAGGTATTTACTAAGAGGGACGCAGGTGAGACCAGAGGGGGGCGCGAAGCAGTGAAAACGAACCCGAAGTCCACTCTCCACAGTCAGGCACCCCTCAGCCAAGGGAAAGCTCTCTCCGGGCAGTAGTTCAAGTGCCCTCAGAACCGCTTCCAAAACTTAGATGCTAAAGACGTCTCTTTCCCTCCCCGCGGCCCCGGGGGGCGGGGGGGAAGATTCTTCCCTACTTTCCCCACGAAATTACACTGGCGGACTTAAGACCACACCCATTTCCGTTCCCGACGTCCAGAGCGCCCCACCCCCGCGATCCGGTGCCTCACCTCAAGGACCACCTTGCGCATGCGCCCCAGCTCCCGGAGATAAGCAATAGTGTGAGGGTGGTCTCGGTGAGTGTGCAGGGCTGCAGTGGCTGCGTGACAGGCCTGCGCTACCAGTGCGCCCGCTGGCCAAGAGAAGGGAGCCTGCGATAGGTCCTTCCGTAACACCAAGTATTGTACCAAGATCTGCGGCTCTGCGCCAGATGCCGCCATCTTCCTACTCAGCAATAAGACCTGACCTATTCCCCGGTGCATGCCGGGAACAGGGAGGGGCCCTGAGCGCTGCCATGTTTTTGTACGGTCTGCGCGCAAAGCATGCTGGGTTCGATTGGCTGGGTTTTGAACAAGAACCGCGGGAACTCTGGTCGCTGGATTGGGTGAGCCAGGGGAAAGGAGGTAAGAGAAAATCAGACTCAGGGTCAGTACGGTGACCAGGGTGGAAGGCTAAGCAGCCTCTTGCAGCTCCTTCCGTTTGGAAGGCACCTCGGGCGAACCGGTGGGGCCGTGCCTTGGGCCGCGCGCAGGGCCGGCCAGGGAGACCTGGACACCCCCGGGGAAAGGGCAGGTCCGGTAAGGAGAGTCCTGGCAGTGCCATTGGGGTGTTGAGTGAGTTGTGTGCCCTGCCGTCTGAACTTGTCTAAATGTCACTTCCTTGCCATTTTTTCTTTTTCCAGCAAGGAAATCTGGGTGCCTGGGCAGCTTCCTAGGAAGGCTCTTGAGAATCTGAGGAGGAGATGGACCTGGCGAATACCTCAAGGCAAGAGGGCGAGCCCAAAGGAGGTATTCAAATGGTTGTCTTTACCAGCCCTTCCGACTGCTGCCCAAAGGTGCCAGGCTGGAAGAGCCCTTCCCTCCTCTAGCTATTGTGCGATCTGGTCTTTTGGGGAGAATAGTGAAGGGAACTAATAGGAGCATAGCCGCATTGCGCCTCACAGGTGTTGCGGGTTTTCCAAACTGAAGGCAAAACCCTCCACCTGCAAAAAGTTAGGACTCACTTTACTGCGGCTGTCTGGAACCCAAGCAGTACTACCTGGAGACGTGCCTGTATTGAAGAGTTACTTAAAGGGCAGGTAAGCCAAGAGCATTAGACAGGGAAAAACTACTTCACATGTTTCTAGGCTCCCGCCCCTTTTTAAAGTGATAGTTTGCATGCATAATATACTCAGTGTTTGTATTCAGAGCTACAGGTGTCTTTCTCTCTTCCCAGGGTTTTTGGGGTTAGGGTTAGCCCGACCCTTTTATGCCCGACTTCTGTGAGAGTGCCAGGCTGTGGCTTTGGCAGTTGGGTAGATCTGGGTTTGAGTGCTGGCTCTGCCCATATACATACTGTGGCCTTGGGCAAGCTATTTTACCTTTCTCTGCTTCAGTTTTTTCACTTGGAAAAGGGATACAGCATTGTGGTGGTGGCTGTGGGAGTGAGATAAGCCACGTTTTTCCTGCTTCTCAAAGCATTGAACACATGCCTTATGTGTAGGAAATAGTCAATAAATGCTTTAATTTTTCACATGCTATGCAAGTAAATCGGGTAGCACAAGTGTGTTAGTATATAGGAAGTGCTCAGCAAACGCTTTCTTAAGAGCTGGTTAGCCTTCTAAAAATATGACCCTTACTGTGCAGACATCTCTCGGAGATGCTGCCCGTTCACTTCCAGGCCACTGCTGTAAAGTGAGTTGTAATTTTTTCTCTGGTTGGGGCTGATGCCTTCAGTTTACTTCAAAAACAGAAACGCAACATCTGTGAAGCGCAGTAGGACGAGATGCACCTATATTGTGCCTTAGTCAGCCCGTAGAAAATGAACATTTACCTCCAAGTTTCTGTCCAGTGGTGAATGTGTTTCCCCTGGAACCCCCTGTAACGTTTGTGGGCACTTCAGTTCGTGTCGTCACAGCCCTGCACTAGTATTTCTTCGGAGCTTCAAAGAATTATGCATTAGCACTTCAGGAAAACATGCTTAGAAACCAATTCTGCATTTTAAAAAACAGTTTCTGAGAGAGTCGGTGAATTTGGTGAATGTGTTTTTCCTCTGGGTTATTATCATGGGTAGCTGAGCTTGGCTCTGTCCAGATGATGCCGTGTTGGACGCTGTCCTGGTGAGGGACTGCTTGTACCTCTCCGTCGGCTAAGAGGTTGCTGATCTTTCTCTTGTCAGCCCTTCAGGTTCTATAAACTAGGGCCCTGAGATGCTTTCTGTGGCCAGAGTTAGAAAGCCTCGGTTTCTTGACAGATTCTCTTCTTACCTCCCTCAGGTGTTCTAGCTCACTTGGAAAGACTAGAAGCTAGATCCCGTAAAAAATTCGAAGAGCCACAGGGCACACCGGCAGCGGAAAGCGCTCTGAGGAGCAAGATCCTCCAGCTGAGACGCCTGCGAGACCAGCTGAGGGCTGCAGTGGAGCGGCGTGGGGCCAGAGTGAGTGCAAGGCTGGTGCTGGCGGGCTGGCCCGGGGTGGAAAGCACGTGATCTGGGAATTCGCCGATTTGCTTGATGGGTCTGACCTGTGATCTTACTGGGTGGATTTCAGGCCTTGATCCCTCATCAAACCTGTAGGGTCTCAGCTGACATCCATATCAGCTAACAATGGTCAGGCATTCCTGATGGCCCGGGCAAGGTCTTCATAATAAATAGTCTCTTCACCTGCCTTCAGACAGGAACCTGTTACCTCGATCTGAGCCTGACTTGAGGCATTGGTACATTTTTTTAAAAAATTTTGATTGATTTTTAGAGACAGAGATATTGATTGGTTGTTCCACTTACATTTTCATTTGTGATTCTTGTATGCACCCCTACTGGGGAGCGAACCCACGACCTTGGCACATTGGGATGATTTCTATCAACTGAGCCACCCGGTCAGGGTGAGCCATTGGTACTTTTGTCATTAGTGCCGTTTTCTGTTGCCCAGACTCGAAACCTCTCAATAAACTGAGGTTTGAGTTTTCCGTCTAGCCCAGGTCCAGCCAGCAAGAACTGTCAAGTTTTCCTTCATGTTGTCTCTCGCTTCCTCCCCCGCTCCACTGCACTAGCTCGAGCATTGCCACATCTCAAGCATCAGTGGTAAGTGAGGTGAGAGCCTGGGACGTTACCGCACTGCACTGATGAATATTTCCCAGGTGATTGGGATGCCAGCCTGCTAGTTGGTTCTCTTCTGGTATTTGTACCTTTCCAGGAAATCCTGCACAGCCGAGAAGATGCCTTCCTAAACCACTGCAGCGTTTCCTTGCTCGGAAACCTTCAGTAGCTGTTCACTGCCTGTGGGATATGGTCAGCCTCCCCTTTTCCCCTCCTTCACTGTCCCGTCTCTCTTCCATTCCCCACTTCACTCCCTTCACCCTTGTATGCAAATACATGTAAGTCTATATGAAATGCAGAACCTCTCACAGAGCGCGCACACCTGCGCCACACGGATCGCAGTAGGGGGTGTTGTCGGTGTCTGGAGGTCTCCCTCCTGCCCCTTCCAGTCATTTCCCTCAAGTAACCAGTCTTTCGGTTTCCGTTGTCATACCTGGGTTTTACCTGCTTTTGAACTTCGCATAGATGTTGGACGTTAAAACTGGCTTCTTTGGCTGAATGTTTTGTCTGAGGTTTCATCCACGTTGTTGCTGCAGTTGTCATGCTGTCTTTATTGCTGCATAGTGATACTGTTTTGTGAATTTTCCAGTTTGTTTACCTGTTGGACTATTGGTGACATTTGGGTTATTGGGGCTGTTTCACTTTGATGCCATTAGGAATAGTGCTGCTGTGAACAGTTGTGTTCCTGTGTTTTGGTGTAAAAATACACACTTTTCTACCAGGTGAAGTTGGTAGAATTGCTGGGTCACAGGTATGCGTGTTGGCTTTAGTAAATAATGCCGAACAGTTTTTGAACGTGATTGCACCGATTTTATGTTCCCAGCAATAGCGTGTAAGAGTTCCATTGTTTTACATCTTTTTCTATACCTGATACTGTCGGTTTAAAAATGACATTCCGGCGGGAGTGTAATAGCATCTCATTGTGGATTAATGTGCATTTGCCTGATAAGGGGTGATGTTAGGTACCTGTTTTGGGCACTTCAGAGTCCTGTGTTATAAAGTATGCTTCTCAAGGCTTTTGCAGACGTTTCATTGGGTTGCCCACTTCTTATTAAATTGTAGGATTCTTTACATATTCTGGATAAGAGCTCTTGGGTGTGTGTGTTACAAATCTCACGGTGGCTTGCCTTCTCACTCTCGGATGGTGTCTTGTGGTGAAAACAAAGTCTTCGTCTTAATGAGGTTTGATTTAGGAATCTAATTTTATGCTTACTGCTCTTGTTTCCTGTAATAAATCTTTGCCTAACTCAAGATCATGAAGATATTTTGTGCTATTTCCTAAAAGCTTTATTGTTTCACTTTTAGAACTGTAAGCCATCTGGAACAGATTTCGTGTGCGGCGTGAGATGGAGGACTTTGCGTCTGTTAGGCGCCAGGCGGTACACGGGTCGGACCCAGTGCGCTCGTGGTGGATGTTAAGTGTTTCATGTCCTCGCTGACTAGTCTGCAGTCATGTGCCGCTTAAAGTGGGGTGTGTTCTGAGCAATGCATCGTTAGGTGATTTCTTTGTTGTGGCAGCATCGCAGAGGGCACCCACACAAACCCAGGTGGTGTCGCCCGCCACACACCTGGGCTGTATGGTGCAACTTACACTCCGGGCTGCGAACCTGTACAGCGGGTCACTGCACTGGAGACTGTAGGCAGTTGTAACCCAGTGGTATTTGTGTATTTGAACATACCTAAACACAGAAAAGATGCAGTAAAAATACAGCATACGAGATAAAAAGTGGTGTACCTGTATATGGTACTTAACCACGGATGGAGCAGCTGGCAGCTGCTCTGGGTGAGCCGTGGTGAGTGAGTGAAAGCCGAGGAAGTTACTGGCCTCGACCGTAGACTTCGGGAACACTGCACCGAGCCTGCACTGAAGTTGTAAAACAACACGAGACCAAATCAAACACAAGAGAAAATGGTGCAGTCAAGAGACGTAGTATGTGGTGTATCCATCCAATGGGATGTGATTCGACAATAAAAAGAATGAATATTGATACATGCTACAACGTGGGTGAGCCTTGAAAACATGAAGTACAAGAAGCCAGTCACAAAGGACCACATGTCGTGTGATTCCTTTTACATGAAACGCCCAGTCTAAGCAAATCTGTAGGGACAGAATGCAGATCAGTGGTCACATGGGGCTGGGGTTTGGGGGAATGACAGTTAAGAGGTGTGGAGATTCTTTTCAGGTAATGGAAATGTTCAAAAACGTGATTGTGGTGATGGATACATAACTCTGGATATACTAAAAGCTACTGCATTATATACTTTAAAATGGTAAATTATATGGGACATGAATCACATATTTCAAAGTTGTAAAAAGCATTTTAAAAAAAGATAATGGTGAGTACGGGATGTGTGGCGTTGCTGTTGCAGTGAACAGCTGCTGTTCTGCAGCAGATTTTTTATACGTAGAAGCTGTGCTCTCTAAAATAACGGTGGAAAGTCTAGATAGTAATGCACAAACCAGTAACAGTCCTTTGTCCTTATCAGGGATTACGTACGTACGTAATTTTATGTGCTGTACTTTTCTGTAATGGGAACGGCGTTGTTGGTACCGGCCTCACCACAAACACGGGAGTGGTGTATGGCGCTGTGACATTATGACAGTTGTGACATCACCTGGCAGTGGGAACTCTTCGGCTCCGTTCTGACCTTCCGAAACCACTGTCGTGCGTGTCGTGCGTGTTGGCCGTCCCTGACTGGGACGTCACTCTGCGGTGCACGACTGTGCTTGTGTTATATCAGTTACTGGGACACGTGGGTCAGCGCTCTGTGTGACAGCGGGTTTGTGGTGGTTTCCCTTCAGTTGTGTGTGTGCTGTACTTCAGGTGCAAACCAATTTAGGGTGGTTATGTCTTCTTGGCTGAGTAAGCCTTTTATGATTATGAAATGTTCCTTTCTATTTTTGTTAAACTTTTTGCGTTAAAGCCAACTCTGTCAAATGTTAGTGTAACTACAACAGCTCTTTTTGTTTAGAGTTTGCATGGTCAGCTTTTTTCTTTCCACTTAAGGTATACTTCCTCTTGTAAGTAGCATATAGTTAGGTATTTTAAATCCAGCCTGACAGTCTCTGTTAGTTGGAATATTTAGTTTGTGACCTTTCCATGTGATTACTGATACAGTCGTACCCCAGTCCACCCCATTACTGTCGTGTCTTACTCTGTTTCTCTCTTCTCCCGTCTTGTCATCTTTTGGACTGATCTTTTTATTTCTTTATTATTCGGCTTCTCCATTAGCTTATTAATTATACATTCTTGCAGTGGTTATCCTAGAGAAAACATGCAACTTTTTTCTTACTTGAGTATACTTTCAATTAGTACTTTCACAACTTTCTGGATAATACAGAACCTTCTAACATTTTGACTTTCCTCTCAAACACAACACCTGCCATGCTAGTATCATCCTATGTTTAATTCTACAGCTGCTTAAACTCTCAGGGACATCTCTATTGTTTGTACAGGCACTGGTTATATACACGGTTACCCTTTTCAGCGCTTTTTATTACATTCCTGCATTTCGAGGTTTCTGTCTGGGCTTATCTGCCCTTGGCGTAAGTAGCTTCTTTTGGTACTTCTTTTATTATAAGCCTGCTGGCAATAAATTCTGGTTTTGTTTGTTTGAAAACACCCTTATTTTCCTGTCCTTATGTTTTTCAGTTTTTAAAGAATATTTTTGCTAGGTGATAGTTACAGTTCGGAAGTTATTTTCTTTCATAGTTTAGGTATGGCATTCTGTTGTCTTCTACCTCTGTAGCTTCTATCAGGTACGTTATTGTTTGACTGTGTGTCTTTTTCCTCTGTTTTTAAGCTTCTGTCTGTTTTTGGCTTTTAGCAACTTTGTATCATAATGGGGCTAGGAGTGGTTTTCTTTCTTTAGCCTACTTAGTGTGTGTAGAGCTTCTTAAACTCATGTTTTTCATTTAACGCATTTTCATCATTCTTTTCCTTTATTTCTGGGGCTCTTTGTATGGAGTTGTGTGTGTGTGTGGTTTGTTTGTTTTTACTGTGACCTATGTTTTCACTAATTTCTGCCTCTGGGATTTAATCTGGATATGAAAATATATCAATGTGTAATTTCTAATTTTAGTACTGTATTTTTTGGTTCTAGGGCTTCCATCTGACTCATTTTTGTAGATTCTGGCTCGTTGGTATGGCTTTTGGCATCATTTAATGTATATCATCTGCCTGATAACTCAGAGGGTTGAATCGCCTTAGATCTGTTTCTTTTGTCTTTTTCCTTGGTTTTCAGTCATCTGTTTTTCTTTATATACCTCGTAAAAAATTTTTTTTTGTTCGATAAGTACTGTACATTAAAGAAATCGGGATTCTGTATTGTGATCTCTCCCTCCCAGGGTAGCTTGAGGTTTTCAGACAGGGAAACTGTGTGTGGGGAAATAAATCACCTTCATCCAGGTGAGGTGGTCTGGCCTTGGTGCGCCCTCGCTCCAAGGGCGCTGTCCTTTCTGGTAGGGCCCTCGCCTGAAAGTTTGGCTGTGTCCCAGGGCCAGGTCTGTCGGGGCTCCTCTTCTTGGCAGGCTCTGACCTCCCAAGTTTTCTGCGCCACAGTCTCTGCTCAGTTTCTTAACTCTCAGCTGTGTTTGTTTCGTTTCTCAGTACACGGTAACACACATGCACTTAGGACTTGGCAACTGCCTGGAGGGTGCATTGCCTGCAAAAGGCTGGGTGCCCGTTTCTGTGGGAGCCTGGCCCCTGGAAGGACTGCTCTGGTAACCTTGGCCTCCAGTTCGGTCTCGGTGGCGCTGCTACAGAGCTGGGCCTGCAGCTTTCTATTTGGCCCATAGGCTCTGAGATCCAAATCAAATGTTCCGAGAGAGAAAGCTGCAGGGAAAACCCAACTAAAAGCAGAGCATTTACCTTTAACCTTCAGTCTGGCTGCTTTGGTGTTTCTCTGGTGCCTTCAGACTGTTCTGTGTGCTTGCTGGCATGTTGGCTTCCTTCGGGAACGTCTTCCAGCTTGTAGGCTCCTCAGGCGGAGCTGAGCCGAGACCAGCTGCTGGGCCGAGACCAGCTGCTGGGCCACGGCTGTGAGTGGGCATCTTCGAGTCAGTGTTTCTCCTCCTGGCGCAGCCCGACCCAAACCAGCTTTCTGGCCTTGCCCCGTCACAGCTGCTTTGCTCACCCTGCGCTCGCACTAGACTTGGTTCGCACCCTCTTTTCCGCCTCGCACAGTACTCAGGCCAGCACAATTTCTGCCTCTGATTCCTAGCACTGGGACCCGCAGGATTCCTCCGCCGCCGTGGCTTCGCAGCGCGGGCGGAGACGTCGTGTCGCGCCCCTTTGGGCCCAGCTTGACTTCCCGCCTGTCTTGCAGGTGGAAGCCAGTGCAGAACCGGACCAGGCACTGCAGGTCAGCGAGCAAGCTTTGGAAAGAAAATGGGAAGACATGAAAGCCATTCTGCAAGCATACCGTTTTACAGGTATGCTGTCTTCCTGGCCTGTTTCGGTCTGGTCTGCGGTCTCTGCGGAGTTAGTTTGGTAGAGGTGGTACTGGTCCCGGCCTGACTTCCTGACCATCGGTTTTGCCCCCGCAGTGTACTTGCTGTTCGTGGGCATCTCTGCCTACAATATTGGCCTCTCTGTGCGACAGATTGATGGGTAGGTTTAGACTCTTTTTGCTATTCAGCCTGTGCCAGATCCCGTGCTGCAGCTTTCATTACTGCCGACTGGCTTTATGCCACTGGTCAAAGAGTTTGAACACCTCAGTTAAAATGGGGATTTATTCTCCCCGTTATCTGTGCCGCAAGAGGATTGTGGGAAGAACTGGGGTCTGCCATAAATTACTGGACACTCAGAGAAAAAGAGTAGATAAATTGAACATTTTAAAATCTTTTCCTCAATAATTTGGTATTTAGGATGTTTTTTTCTTTTCCACCATTCCATGACTTTAACAACTCAAACTCAAAGTGAGCCAGTGTTGAAAGACTGATACTCATTCGTTCAAAGGCCACTCGGGCGCGTTCTGTATGTGCGAGGTCGTGCTGGAGCACCTGGGGCGCGCCGGGGAGTGGGGTGCGGGCGCGGCCCGGCGGGTGCTGAGGGACCACGGTTATCCGGTCTGTCTCAGGGCTCAGCGGGAAGCTGACGAGCCGGGGCGTCTGTGTGTGCATCCAGACTGCCTTCCAGGGGAACCTGCTGGACTCCTACTTCGTGGACCTCGTCATACAGAAACCACTTCGGATACATCACCATTCCGTCCCGGTCTTCATTCCCCTGGAGGAGATAGCTGCCAGGTCCTTGCAGACCGACATTCGGCACTTCCTGTTCAGTCTCTGCGAACACCTGAACGCTTACGCGGGGAGGAAGTACCAGGCAGATCGACTGCAGGTACCTGTCCGGGATCTTATGTAGCGTTTGATGAGCCCAGGATAGGCTTAAGGAAAATAGGAGAGGGGGAGGCCAAGTTTTCTTTTGTATTTTATAATGTCTCATCGCTGAGTCAGAAGTCTGACTATTATCCGTCTAATACTTGTTTATTATTTGTGTACAAGCTGTTTTTCCACTCTTCTCTTCCCCTGTTGAAACTCTGGATGATACTGAAGCAAGAATACTGGTTATTCAGGGATTATTCACTCCCCAGTGGTGGACCTCAGGCTTTTGTATTTGACCCCTTCTTCCCGGCACAAAGTGGTAGAGTACAGTTGCTGTACTTACAATCCAGTTGGGATTGATAGAAAACCCACTGTGTACCAAGCGCCTTGCTAAACCTAGGGTATAGATGCAAAGCAGAATAATCTGAAATATGTCAGAGGAATACTATGCATCTTTGCCTAAATTCTGCCCTACCTTCTTAGGATTGCAATTGAGACAGTGTTGGGGGCGTGGAGGGGAGGCAGGAATGAATGCAATAGGAAATGATTGGCTCTTACAGGCTTAGAGTTTCCCCTGCAGGCATTTGGAATGACTTCGTAGCTCCTGGATGTCATTTAGGTAAATTGATAAGTGTATGCAGACACAAAGCCACTCAGCCACCTATAGGAAGTCATCGAAATTCTTGGCAGAAATAGTATCTGCCCTGCATCCCCAAGCTCTGGCCGTTCACGTACTTAGTGCTTCCCACAGGCCTTCCAGCTCTCTGTCACTAGTCCTCTTTTCACGCCTTTCTCTGTTCTCTCCCTCTCTCTCCCTCTCTCTCTCTCTCTCTCTCTCTCTCTCTCTCTCTCTCTCTCTCTCTCTCTGGAATTCAGTTAACAATTAACGGGGCCCTATTTTTGGTAGACAGTGTTTGAAGTGTCACAGCCACTCCCTGCCTTTGGAGCCGTAATTGTCCGTGCCTGTGTCTGTTTTCGTCCCCACCTCCATCAGAGTGACTTTGCAGCCTTTCTGGCGGGGCCCTTGCAGAGAAACGCTCTGTGCAATCTGCTGTCGTTCACTTACAAAGCGGAGCCGGGGGGCCAGGCCTTCCCATTCTGTGCCAGGCTGCTCTACAAGGACCTCACGGTAACCCTCCCAACGGACGTCAGCGTTACGTATGAAGGTAAGGGGAAGGATGCCACGGTGGAGAAGCTAATGTACTGGGCTCTGGGTTCCTCCGGTTGAGGGAAGCAGGGCAGAGCAGGTAGAACACATCAGGTGGGCCTCTCGAGATGCTTTCTTCCGTTTATGTACAATCAACAGGAAAATACAGAGCGAAGTACTGCTTTCTGTGTTTCTGCCATTTTTCCCTCTTCTCTTTGTAAACAGTAAACAGTCATCATAGTTTCCCCCCCTTTGGTCCTTCCGACTCAGCCAGTGTTCTTTCAGCTCATAATTTGTTTTCGTTGGAGACTGCTCTTGAAGAGACAGCTAATGCGGCTGAGTCACAGGGTCACCGTGGTGAGGAGCCAGAAGGCTCATTTCACTCTAAAACCAAATGGACGTGGCAAGTCAGTGTACACGGAGCGCTCCAGAGGTTTCTCTCGGTGGAAATTTTTCAGAGCTGGCTGAGATTTTCTGTGACCTGTTTCAGTTAAATGTGGCGTAGTAATGTGACACCGGTAATCATGAAAAGTAGGATACAATGTTGTTAGGAGACGGGAACTTCGAAGCCACTGCAGGCTTTGTGCTGTAGGTTTTTGATTTCTCTGGGCAGTCTGTTCTGAGTTCGGGGTCTCAAAAGTACATGGGTCCAGTGAAGGCCAGCCTCTCCGCTCCAGGCCAAAAAGTAAGTTACCTGGGTCTAGAGTATCAGGGGTCCGGGTGCTGGCTTTCCCAGTTGCGCTAGGTGAGATTGAAAGAGTCTGTCTTTCTTAGGGACGGACACGCCGCCCCCCTCGTGGGAGGAGCAGCGGGCCAGCCACGAGCACCTGCTCCGCACGAAGCCCCTGCATCGCGTGTTTGCTGCGTTTGCACGGGGAGAAGAAAGGCTGGAGTTGAGGCTGGCCTACTAGGGTGTCGCACTGAGAGCACGTCGGAGGTGAGCGAACCACCGCCGCACACAGTCCCGGGCGGGATCGCGGGACTGAAAACTGTCGGGGGGGCTGACTCCTTGCCCGGGGACATCCTCGCAAGGAACACAGACAGCCCCCTCACCGGGACGATGGAGGGGCAAGTCTGAGGCCACAGACGTGGGCATTTGACAGTGTGTCTCCCTGCTGGTCGCTCGCCAAGTGCTCGGCATCCTCTGTTCCTAGAGACGGCAACTTGACCGCACGTTTTGGCTGAACACCAGCCCGGGCGGTGGGGCAGTAGAAGGCATTTGTGAGGGGGCTGTGTACCCTTCAACTAAAAAGTACTTCTACCTTTTATAAACGCTTGCTTCCACCTCATTTTCCTACGTGAGACATTTGAAAATAAGGTTCTTAGCATGCCCTGTTTGTGTGAAATGAGTGGAACAGTGAAGCAGGGAAGTGAGTTTGGAGCAGTAAACTCGAGACCCTGCCTTTGGAGAATGGTGTGGAGGAAGCACCGTGTGTGAAATAATCAGGGTTCTTGGTCACTCGTATTTTGTCTCCTGAAACATCTCAGTAGGGAGCTGACAGTCTAAGTAAGCCTAAAGAAGCGTGGTCAGAAGCCCGCCCCTAACCCAGGCGTTGCACGGGGCAGCAGGCCTTCCCTCCATGGCCTCTCGCAGCTTCAGGCCCAGCGCCTGCTGGCACTTCCCTCGGCTGAAGGCAGCGTGTGCGGGCCCGGCCCAGGCCCGTCTAGCTGGCCGGGCCGTGCCACTTCCGTTCCTGTCCCCCTGTGGCCGGTCACAGGGAGGAGTCACTATCACCCGGGACACAGAGCTGTGTTCAGGCCTCCCTCTCTTTAAAACGGTCCCTTTCTAGACCTGGTGGCCAGGAAGTAACCTTAGAAGTGTGGGAGCTGCAGCTGACTCTGGGGGGAGCACAGGGGAGTGGAAAGGCCAGCTAGGACCACCGTGTAGAAGCAGCTGAAGAATGAACAAGGGTCGTAGTTAAGCCCTTGTGCCTTCCCGGCACGTGGCAAGGACCAGTGGTGTGTCAGCAAAGCACTTCTGGGGGGGGGGGGGGTGTGGAGGGGTGGTTAACAGGGTTTTCACAGTGATCACATTCAAGTTGAAGAAAGCTTTTAATAAAAGTCTTGTTCTTTATCAATACCTGTAAATTCTCTTTTAAAGCAGTAGCAAAGGCAAAGGTAGCAAGAGCTCAAAAGGCAAGGCAATATCGGAAAGTGTTTTTTAACATAAAGTTAAAAATATAAATGTAGAAGATCTGTTGATATACTTTTCTTTCAGAAATAAATTCCCTTTCCCTCCCTCCCACCAGGTAAAAGGAAATATTGCACTTTCTGCTCTCGTGACTAAGGTGGCGGGGGTTCCAGGAGGACCTTTCAAGATTACCAGGACGCGGGCCCTGCCACCTAACACGGACCACCTGGGGACGGGCTGGGCTCCAGCCTGAGCTCGCTTCGGAACAGAGCGCCGCTTCCAGGGCACAGGGGTAGCCGACGTCTGCCAGCCCAGCGGCGGAGGCGCGTTGGCCCACTCTGGTGCACGGTCGCTCACAGTGGCGGGGGCCTCTGGGGGAGCAGGGCTGGTCGGAGCCCACGTGTCCATGAGCAAAAGGCCGGAGGGTGTTTTAAACCTAACGTCTATGTGAGTGTGCACGTCAGCAGTTTGGGAATGTTGGGACTCGGTTGGTCGTCCTTCCTCAAGGCCCTTGGTTCCAAAGCAGACATTCTCCCTTCCCATCTGGACCACTGGGGGCGAGATGCTGTTCAGGAGTTGTCCACTACCTGGTGGGGGAGAGTCACCGAGGAGCCGTTGGGGAGCGCGGCCGGCTTATCACGCCCCTTCAGGAAGAAGGTGAGCAGCTCCCCCTTTCCTTTCACGAAGATGGGCCCTCGCCGCACAAAGCGGAAGCCGTACTCCCGAAGGATGGCTTGCGTTTCCTCCACCACCTGCAGAGGGAGAAGACGGTGCGACAGCTTGGGGTCAGAGCAGGCCCAGACCGAGGCACCCAGACAGCCCCCACACACGGTAGCGCCCTTCCCGCAGCATCCCCCACAGCATCCCCTCCAGGCCTCCCAGGGCCGAGCGCCTCACTGCCCGCGCCAGGGAGCAGCGGAACCCAGGTGCTTTTCTGGGGCCCTCCCCTCCCCCCAGGACAGTCTGAGGCAAGAGCAGTGGACGGTGTGCGGCAGCACTGTTGGGCACTCCTGCTCCCCGCCCTTTGCCCTCCTGTGGGGCTTTGCTGCCAGGCCCCGCGGCAGGGTGTTAGCACAGAGACTCGCCACCTAAGCTTTGCAAACGGGATCGAGGTTTTTTCTCCCCTCTGTGCCCAGCCAAGGCGGCGCCTTCCCCACTCTTGCCCTTTGCCTCGCAGCACTGCCACGCTCCTCAAGGAGGAGACGGCGCATGGCAGAACACGCACTGTGTCCGTTTTGTTCCCACCCCCTGCATCTGAGCACAGCCCTGTCGTGGCACAGACCTGAATGTTGCCCATGACCCCTGTGGACTCCATCCTGCTGGCTACGTTGACCGTATTGCCCCAGATGTCGTAGTGTGGTTTCCGGGCTCCGATGACTCCGGCCAGGACCCCTCCTTTGTTCATGCCTGGGGCAGAGGCGTGAAGGTCAGTGAGGCCGCACGCCAGCCTCCGCTGGGAAGCTGCCAGCCCCTCACAGACGGTGCCACCCGACCCCCACCTAAAGCTCCTGGTTATGTAACATGTTCCGCATTAAAACCTGTCTAAGCTACTGGAGGGCAGAATTCACGTCTCCTATTTACCCTGCCTTCACCATGCGCTTGGCAAGTTGTCAGCTGCACCCAGCATACTGATTAGCTTAGCACAGAAGTTGCCAGCTCCTAACACAGAGCTGGTACTTTGTCTCCTTGACCTCATCAGAAATTAGGAAACCGCTGCGCCCCCCACCCCGTGCCCTTCGCCAAATTCCCAGTAGTGGGTAGCAGGTGACTGGTTTTTAAGAGGCTGGGCAGAGGTGAGCAGAGCCCTCGGCGGGTGTAGGAGAGTCCCTAGGTAGACAGCAAACTGACTTCCCAGCCAGACTCCAGAGGAAGCTATCACGGTAAACACGGGGACAGGCGTAGCCAGACTGTAACTCCGTCAGCCAGCTTTCCAGTCTGCTCATCTAGAACAGCCTGGACTGAAGGTCCCTGAGGTGCCTTCCAGCTCTAGGAGCATACGACCCTCGCCAGCCCGAACTCGACAGGTCCCTCTAGGCCTGGCCTTCCTGCTGACTGGCTGCGTCCCCTGTGTCGGAGTGGGGCCCAGGGCCTCACCTATGCGCAGCATGAAGTTGTTGAAGGACTGGTTGTTGATGTTGGTGAGCGTGTCCTTCATGGCCAGCGCGAAGTCGGCCAGGTCGGCCAGGTGCTGCCAGCGCTCCTTGTCGGACTTCTCCTCCTGCACCAGAGAGCAGCCGCAAGGGCATCAGGGGCTGGTCAGGGCCCACTGCAGCAGCAGCCTCACCTTTCCCGCACGTTCTGCAGGGCGGTCCCTTCCCGAGGTGGTCCAGGCCTAGTCTTTACTTTTTCCACAAAGGAGCCTGTGCCCTCCTTAGCCCCCACTCGTCACCGTGACAGAGACTGGGCGGCGGCGGTGGTGGGGAGACAGATCCTGCCCAGCCCCCCTGCCTGCTGTGTGTCTGCCTGCTCAGGAGCCGTGTCTCAGCACCTTGTCTGAACCTGGTCTTGAGACTCGGGACAGTCGTCCTTGTTCTGATTCCTCAACTAGATCATGAGCCCTGAGCATTAGGCATGTTTCTTTGACCTCATCCGTAAAGTGGAGGTGGCAGTTGTAAGATGAAATAGGGTGGTGGTGGTGTAAGAAGAGCCCTTGAGACCAGGGCCCTCACGTGTCACTTCCTCTCCCTCTGGGGGGTACACAGAGCTGGCTCCCCGGGTCTGGCTTCACGGAACAGAACCGCGTCCCCAGTCTGGGCGTGCTCACCGCGGCATGACTCGGCAGATGGTCCTGCCGCCGCGTCCTCAGGAAAGCACTGAAGGGAGCGTGGCCGCAGCCCCACAGCACCGCGTGCCGGCCCCGGGCCAAGGGGCAGCGGTGGGCTGCGGTGTGTACACTGTCTTAGGAACCCGACTTCAGGTCTGCATTGCTCGCTCCCAGTGGCGTGTGTCTGCACTAGTGCAAAGTACCTCTGTGCAGCAGTGCCTAACGGTAGCTACTCTCCTAAGTTCTGGCTCCCCACGTGCTTGGCCTGTCTCTCGCCTCAGGAGGCAGAGCCCCATCTGCTCTCCGGCCGCTGAGCAGGTGGAGTACCTTGTCGGAGCTGGTGAAGCCGTTGGTGTTGACGTCTGGGGTGACTCCTGAAGCTGCCATGTAGGTACTGCCAATGGTTTTGATCTTGGTGATGACCCGGAATTTGGGATTGTCTAGAAGCTAAAGCCAGTATTAAGGAAAACTGTCAGCAACTGAGATGGATGAGCCAACTAAATGACAGATTTATCTGTTTACAATGATCCCACAAAACATCCAAGAGATGCTTTCACAGAAAAGCTTTATTCTGCCCTTTATCTGCCACATGACCTTAAGCAGTCTTGCTGAGCCTCAGTGTCTGCAACCATAATATCGGGATAAAACTGCCTGTCTCCTAGAGTGGTGGTTGCACATGTGGGTAAAAGCATTTCCTTTAATGTACAAGTGACTCAGCGTTTAATGAATCTGAGTTTGGAGGTAGGGGAGTCAGAGGGACCCGGGACCTTGCCTTGGCCGCCCTTCGTCCTGTGAACTTGTAGGTGACTTCCCAGTTCCTGTCTCACACCCTCAGAGCCCGCCTTTCTAGACGGCTGCAGAGGCCCGTACATGGTAGAGGGGGCTTGTGTGGGAAACCATGGCCAGCCAGAGCAGCTCCAGCTTCTGACTGCTGCAGCCCGTTCTGAGGCATCATTGGGAACCAGCCAGCTTTGTGGCAGGAGGGGGGCGGCAGATGGACACTCACAGAGTCGAAATCCGAGATGATCTCATTGAGGAAGCGCAGACACTCAATGCCGCCATTATTGATGCTCTCCTCTGTGTAGAAGTCGGCAAAGTTGGGCAGGGAGGCGAACATGACTCCGATCTCGTCGTAAGACTGGCTATACAGCTCCTGGAAAGAGGCAGGGCCACGGTGCTCGAAGAAGCTCTGATTAAATAGTGTGCTATGGAAATGAATTTATCTTCCACACCCACAACAGGTCATCCCTCCCGGGTTGTCCCAACTTTGCATCGTTAGAAAGAAGCTTTCGTCACAACTTTGACTAATTCAAAAATAGCTTCTCTGTTCCCTGTAACAGCCCCGAGTGCGAGGGTGGAGGGGAGTCGGGAAGGGGGCTGCGAGCAGCATTCTGCAGAGAAGACCACAGCTGACGGGGAGGTAGGCTCCAGCCTGGGCTCCGTCTGCTGAAACGGGGCCTCACGGGAGTGTGGCTCACAATCCGACGTTTGTAGCAGGGCCCACCGCCACGCCACAAGGAGGTCTGGGTTCAGGGGTGCTCCCTGGCAGAAAGCCAGGTGAAGACACACAGCCTCATGGCTCCAGGCTGCCCTCACCTCATCTCGCTTCTTGGACCCCAGGAAGTGGCGTGCCACATGTTCGGGCAACATGTTGGTGACCAAGGCCTCGTTCCAGCGCCGCATCTCGTAGACACGCTCCTTCTGGTCGTGGACCTCAATCTTCCACAAGAACAGGGTCCGCGCCAGCTTTTCCACCTGTAGAGACAGCAAGGTGTGCGCTCTAAGCTGGCCATTGGACAGGAAGATGAAGCATGGGAACTTGAGTGGAGAGGTTCTGCGTGGTGAAATGAGGACCCAGCAATTCTGATCCATCTAACCAAAGGGCCACCGCACCGCTGCGGCGAGGATCCCAGCCTCCATGGTGACAGCAGAGATCAAAGGGGCCTTCTGGACGTGTGGAACCTCCTGGGACCTCACTGCAACTACAGGTCTGACCTTGGGTGGTGGGATCTCCTAGCCAGGGAAGACGGTCCCTTTCCCAGCAGGGCCCATCTGGTCAAGTGGCTTGGGGAGGTGTACTTCCCCTGGCGAACCACTGGGTGGCACTTGAGCTAACGTGGAAGAGTAAATACCGAGGGGAGCGTGGACACTTCCTGCCTTGTCTGACTCTCCACCCCACCCCCACCCATTAACCAAAAAACTTCAGCTCCTCGTTCTTCTCTTCTGGCTCTGCGGTCAGCGTGTTGGTGACTCCCAGAGCCAGAGTGAGTGAAGATCCATGAGCTCCTGGCCTGGCGAACACACTTGATCCAGGCCGGAGGAGGTCAGAAGGAAGAGATCAAGAACTGTTTTGCCTGTATCACTGAGGAAAAAAAAACAGAAAACGGGGAAGGTGGTGGCTTGACAGGGTCACATGCCACACTGGGTAAAGACACCAGCATTCCTCAGGAGCTCGGGTTCTCGGATCCTGGGCCCACTACGCAGGTGGCCCTGACGGGCTGCAAGCGAAACGAGAGGAGAGTGTGGCACTCACGTGGCGGGAGAAGTAGTAGAAGCTCAGCATCATGACGAAGATCATGGCCGTCATGGAGTACTTGGAAGGCACCAGGGACAGCCTGCGGGACAGAGAGGGATGCCACTGGGGGCACCCATGCTCCCCCCTAAGGGGTTTCGTTCCCACCAGGCTGTGCTCTGTCTGGTCACCTTGGGCCCCAGAAACTCCTCCCAGCTGCTTAAGTGCCTTCACCCCACGTCTGGATTCCCGCTGAGCAGTGGAGCTTTCTTAGGCCACACCTTCAGCCACACTTTGCACGGAGCTGGAGCTCATTATTCTCATTATTACGTAGTGTTCTACTGTGTGAGTACACCACAATTTATATACCCATTCACTACGTATATAATTTGGATCATTTTCATTTGTTGTGTGTGTGTGTGTGTGTGTGTGTGTGTGTGTGTGTGTGTGTGGCTATTATGCATCCTGGCATATACACGCCAGCACATATCTATGTACGCGGGTCCCTCTGAGGTGTACGTGTAGCAGTGGAGTTGCTGGGCTCTGGGTTTAACTCCCAAGTGGTCTCTAAAGTGGCCATACCCGTCTGTTCTCTGGGGACGAGTGTAAGGGTTACCGTGGCACTCGGTGTGATTGGATTCAATTCTGGCCACGCTGGTAGGTGTGGCGTGGTCTTCTGTTGTGGTCTTCATTTGGATTTGCTGATTACTTAAACGTTCTTGATTTATGAGTGGCAATTTAGGTTTCTTTTGTGACAGACCCGTTCGATAGTCTGCTACCCATCTTCTGTTAAGTAATCTTTCATTAAAACTTACTTGATTCCAGTCCAGTTGCCAAATCATGAAATTCTAACGTTTCAGAGCTGGAAAGGCCCTAGGAGAGCTTCCAGCCCACTCTCCTCTGTGAGAGCTAAAACTGGGACTCGGGAAGCTGGGCCGCCTGCAGCCCCCAGAGAGTCGCTGCAGCAGACCCGGCAGCGGGGTCTTCCAGATCGCAGGCAGGGCGCCTCTCTCTGCGGTGTCCCGCTGTCTGGCCAGCCCGCAGGCCCGCTAAGCGCAGCACCGCCCATCTGGCATCTCTCTTCCCTCTTTCCAGGCCCCCCCCCACACCCCACTAACTGCTGCTGCTCTCCGAACTTCACTCTCTAACCCAGGGGGCTGCTAAAATCACTCTACCTCTGCCTAGCCATCCTACAGAAATGCACCCTAGCTTCCCTGCCTCCCCATCCCCCATCACGTGCTGCTTCCGAAGGCTGAGGTCACGGCGCTGGGGCCTGTGGCGCTGCCCGTGTCTGGAGGAGAGGGGCTGACAGTGCAGACCCGGAGGAGAGTGGTCGCCCTACCTGTCAGTGCCATTGAGCCCAGGGGAGGAGAGGATCTGCATCTTCTCCAGAGCGGCCACAGGAAAGCTGCTGGACAGACGATAGCACACTCAGGCCCCAGCTGGATACAAGAGCCCGGTGCCCAGCCAAACCCGGAGGCAACCCAGATCTCCCACTCTTCAAGATGGGAAGATCTGTCCCAGGTTCACAGCCATTCGGTGGCACGTCTGTGGGGAGCCGTGAACCCCGATAGCCCTCTAAACCCTTGAATGAGCCCTAGAGACAGAGCCACCTCAGAGCGGCCCGTGCCTTTAGAGATGGGGCCTTGGCGGGGTGGGGGAAAGGGAGGGGGAAATCCAGATTCCCAGACGAGCTCCGTCTTACTCGTGCTCCCGGAAACGCCTGCGGTCGTAGTCATCAAAGATGGGGCGCCAGGCGTAGATGTTGATGACAGCCACCGCGCCCGTGACGAGCAGCATGAGAGTGAGCTTGACCATGTGGCTGACCTGCACCAGCATGATGGTGGCGATGAGGGACAGCACGGCGACGTAGGTGTAATACTTGGGGTTCCCCGTGCAGCCGTCGTCCATCTCCATCGCTGCAGTGCCATTGCTGGGTCCCACGTAGGCCTGCAGGCAGCTCAGCTGTGGGACACGGGGATGGAGGACACGGGGACAGAGGACACTGGTCAGAGGCGGCTGGCATGGCAGCGTGTGCTCAGCAGCCCCTTCCCTCAGCTCCTCCGAAACACCGAGGACAGGAAGATTTACCAAGGAATAATAATACAAATGTCAGTCACTCCTCCTAAGAGCTGTGCCTTTTGATGCTGACAAAAACTGACTATTCTCAGCACTGCCACCACGGCAGAGAAAACTCGGAGGCTGGCCTCGCCCAGAGCAGCCCAGTCGGCAAGTGGACAAGCCAGAGCGAGTTGTCCAGTCCTCAGGCTTCAGATCCAGCGCGCCCTTGCCCACGTCACACTGTTGAAGAGGGACCACTGGGGCAGCTGGTCACCGTGCCTCTGCTCCACTGACGGCAGCCAGTCTCCGCCGTGTCTGGAGGGGCCATGCATGGGTCCCTCTGCCGAGCAGGGGCGGTCAGCAGAAAGTGCGTCCATGACAGTGAAGCCTACTCTTTGTAACCCTCACCCCCTGGCACCTGGCTGGCTCGGGGGGAGCTCCCAGCATGGGGTGCTGGCATGTGCAAGTCTCCCCGACTCCCAGGTCTTGCACCCTCCGCAAGTGGCAGGATCTCCAGGTGTCCTGCACGGTGC
Source organism: Phyllostomus hastatus (assembly GCF_019186645.2). Taxonomy (NCBI): domain Eukaryota; kingdom Metazoa; phylum Chordata; class Mammalia; order Chiroptera; family Phyllostomidae; genus Phyllostomus; species Phyllostomus hastatus. Next base: position 4,976,027 of record NW_025333873.1, on the reverse strand, counting down.
ACAGATCTGGGGACCTGTAGTACGTGCTACCAGAATGGGCCAGAGCTGTGACGACTGACAGGTGAGCGTGAGTGACAGCCCCCAGCACCCAGTGCTCCGTGCCGACTGGTGGCTCCGGGTCAACAGATCTGGGCTTCCAACTGCCTTCCCTTCCCCCCGAGAAGGCATCTGGCGACCCGCAGTTCCCCAAAAGAAGGACAGCAGAGAAGAGGACTGCGTCCGCCTCCGGCCACCTGGACTCTGCGCAGCTGCCGTCCCCAGTGCCCCAGCCAGGGCTGGCCACACTCCGGTGGCTGGAGGCTGCCCAGGGCCGCTCCTGCAGTGGGAGGGGGTCACCTCCCTTGGTGCTGATGGGTACCGGACCTAGCCGCCTTGGAAGGAATGTTTAAGGCACACAATGCTTACGCATGCTGTATCCCCGGGCAAGTAGTGATACACGGACGAGGAAAACACGGGACTGGGATTTAGACCGTCAGTTCTTGACGGTCACTCACTGGCTGTATGACTAAAAACAATTAACCTCTCTGAGCATTAGTTCTCATAAGAAATTACACTTAGTACCTGTTGGGATTGTTATAAAGGTTAAGTGATGACTGTAAACTGGTTGAAAAGTAAAACAGGACAAAACAAGATTGAGTGGGAGCACGTAGAGCCCCCAGCGCAGGATCTGGCATGAGGCGTCGGGTTCCTGAACTCCGGGAAAGAGAAGCTGGGGAAACAGGTCGGTCTCGGGGGCTTCCTGGGGAGAAGACCCCCTCCGGCCAGCGTGATTGGGTTAGGAACCTAAGGCCACCCCAGCCTGTGCCTTGTGGGGGAGCGGTGGTTTGAGAGGCTGCCCCTGCTGGCCAGTGTGGAGGCTTCTCTCCACCAAGCTGCGAGTGTCCTTTCAACAAGGACAGCAGGAACTCACCATGTCCACAGTGCTGGCCATAACCAGGATGAAGATGGCCAGCATGGCCCAGGTGTTCCTGGCCCAGCGCGTCCGGTCGATCCAAGTCGAGAAGGCCACGAGCTTCTTAGGGAAGGCCTGAAAGGAACGGGGTTTCAAGGGCGTGAGCCTTTCCTCCTGGGAACCCCTGCTGCTCCGTGCTTCCCAGGAACCTGGAAAGGGTGCTTTTCGTGTACGTCAGTCGGAGCTGACAGTGCGGCAGAGTGGAGAAGGGAGCGCAGCAGTCCTGGTGCTCTGTCACTCCTACGTGACCTACTTACAAAATGTCACAGCTTCCAGATAGCAGAACCCTTTCCACAGAGGGTCCGGGGCCGGCCCAGGAGGTGGGCAACCGAAGCCTGCTCCTTATCTCCAAATGACAAGGCCAAACGGAGGGATTCTCAGGGCCGGCCAGCTCCGCCTGGCTGTCCCTGCTCTTCCCCGGTCAGTACACCTAAACCTTCCGCCACCCGGCAAGCCGCCTGCCAGCTTAACACTCCTTTTGCCTTGTCATTCTGAACAAAAGCTCTGCATGGCACCCCAGTGCTTACAGAAATCAGTCCTCATCCTTTTGTCTGGGTTTTTGTCTGGGTTGCGAGGTCCTTCGCAGTCAGGGCCAACCCTCCAGCTGGGCCTCCACTGCCCGTCTAAACAGGCTCCCGTCTCTCTAGACGGACAGCCCCGCGCGTGCGCCCAGGTCAGCCCCCAGAGCCTGGCCCAGAGTGGGTGCTCAGCGGATGTGCATGAGCGAGTGAATGAATGAATGAATGAATGGGTGGATCACCCTGACCCACCCTAAGAGACGCTCCGTAATCCATTTGTAAGGAGCTGACAGGCCACAGAACTCCGTCAGTACCTACTTTTACAGGGAGCCACGCTCTCTCCCGGAGGGCTTCTAAGCCAAAAAGAAGAGTGCTGCTCACCTGGGGAAAGATGGCGGCCAGGGAGCAGATCGTCAAGACCAGAAGCAGAACCTCCCCCACGACAAAGGTCACGTAGTTTGTCATTAGCCTGTGACAGGGAGAAGGCAATGAATGGGGAGAGGAATGGAAGGAGGAGGGAGATTGGGGGAGGGGCGAGGCGAGTGAGGTCAGGAGACCGGAAGGCAGGCCCTGGACAGAAGGCGCAAGCCTGCACCCGAAGACCTCGGCAACACCGGGGGCCTGCCGCTGCCTGCAGGGCCTGGGCGTGGCTCAGAGCCGGGTGCACTCGCAGAAGCCCGGGGCAGAGCCCGGTGAGCACCGGGGGAGGGGTTCGTAGGGAGGTGCATGCAGCCGGTTGCTCTGATGGAAGGCGGGGAGGGGTAAACAGCGGCTCCCCACACTGCCAGGCCCCGCTCAGAACTGTCCTCAGAACCGCACTGAGCTTCACAGTTGACAGGATCCTTCCACATCCATCTCGGCCTTGAATGCCGAGAAACTCGCCGTCTCCGAGTCCCTCGTTCTCACACCCATTCCCACGTGGTTTCACCCCACCCGGGGTTCTTGCCAAGGGCCCTGGAAACCTCCGTGGTGCTAATCCAGTGCCTGACTCGTGGGCACCTCTTACCCCTCCTCAGGCCGTCCCTGAAGGCCCGCCCTGCCAGTGAGGCCGGCTCTGACACCCTAGGTAAGGGTGCAAGCCACCCAGAATGCATCCACCACAGCGCCCCATCTCCCCTCTCACTTGACTGTGCCCGTGGCGCTCCTCCCTGTCTGCGTGTACATTTTGATCACTTGTCATGTTCCTCCGCCCCTGCTGGAATGGAAGTTCCACCCGGGCAGGGTTTTGTGTGCTGCACTCACTGCTGCATCCCCAGACCCGAGCCCCAGACACACAGTAGACAGTAAACGTGTGTGAGGTGAGTGAGTTTGCTCCGCATAGCACCCCCAGGGGCGGCTGGGGTGGGCACTGTCACCCCGAGTGCCGTCATCAACTTCGGCTTTGCCCACGAGTAAACCAATGCTCTAGGAACCCCCAGTGACGTGCCTGCGGTCACGGGAAGCACGGGAAGCACGACTGTAAAGTGTGCCCCAAAGCGAGGGCCGTGGGAGTCCGAGGCTCTCTTGCATTTCCCAGACCTGCCGGAACTGGCTTCGTACCCCTCCTTTCCGGTGGGGAATCCCTGAGCAGGCGCGAGCTGCTGATTGGCTGGGGCAGGGAAGGGAGGCGGAGCTGCCCTTCCCTGGGGCGTGAGCAGTTGAGGCAGGGACTCCGGAACACCGGCCCTGCCCCAGGGACGTGCTGCTGTATTAGAGCTACCAGCCTGTGCCCTGAGCCTAAAATCTGTCTTCAGTAAGATGAGCCAAGACTCCGCCTTGGTGACTGAAGTTGAGAAGTGTCCTCAGCCTCCGTCTCTGTATCCCAGAACCACTCAGGCCCAGCTAGCCAAGGTCTCCAACCCCCTATGTCCTCTGACCCTCGGCCTTCTCAGCCCTGGTCTGATGCCCATGTTTATGCTGGCGGGGTTCCCCAGAACCCCAGGAGCAGAGAGAAGGGTGGGGGCCCAGGACACAGTCCTCTGCATTCCCTGGGCCCAAGGGCAGCCGGGGCTATTGCACTGGGGCGGGGGCGGGGGCGGGGCAAGGAACAGAGAAGGTCGGCGTCCCTACGTCAGGCTCGGTCTGAGGTGCCCACGTCCCTTACACCTCTGGCCTGGGAAGTTCATCGCCTTCCCACCCCCACCCCCGCCCCCGCCCAAGCCTCCCGGCCCTGCAGTGCCCCCCCCCTCGCCCTCACCAGGGGTCGATGAGAATCTCCACCAGGGCCGTGCAGAGCAGCACCACGCAGGAGCAGCTGAAGGCAGCCCCGCTCTGCTTTTCCTTCTCCACCGAGTAGCGGGTCTCCATCTCGGGGTCCATGAACCGCATGGAGAGGAGGAAGGTGTTTCTCTTCTTCACTCTGCAGTGGGAACAAGCCCCGAGAAACACAAATGCCACACCTGCCTGGGCCCACCAGGGAGGGGCCGCAGTCGGGCCGACCAATGCCCCGAGCCAGGGCCGCCTGATCAGGCACGTGCTGAGGAGCACGGCGCCGGGGCCACTTACACCTGGGCGGACTCCCGCTCCAGCAGGGCCTCGTTCAGCAGCTGGTTGAGCTCGTGCTCGTCCTCCGAGGCGTCCACCACGCGATCGGCCAGGTCCTGAAGGCGCAGCCTCCGGCGGGGGTTGGGGAAGGAGGGGTTGTCGGCCTACAAGGCAGTGCACGTGCGGCAGAGCTAAGGGCGCGGGTGGGGTGGAGGCGGGGGAAGGCTGTGGGGCTGGGGGGTCACACTCCCGAGGGCTGACCCTTGGCTCTAGAAACCAGTTTCCAGGGAAAGTCTCCCCGGTGCGCCCAGGCAGCTCCCTCCCGCCTGGGTCTGGATCCAGAGCCACAGTCCTTTCTGGTTTCCCTGGGACACCTGGTCCCGGGCGCTGCGGCCCTAACAGAAACCCCTCAGCGGTCACCCACTGATGGCAGCATTGCAGGGGAGGGGCCGCCTGGCTCCCACGCAGGAGACCTGGGCTTCGTGAGGACTGCACATCCTGCTACGAGGGTGGGGGTGTCACAGCCACACACCAGCATCCTCAGGGGTGTGCGTGACCCTCAACCCTAGCACCCGTGGTTCATTCGGGGGAGGAAGTGATGGGAGAGAAGGGAATGTCTTTGTCCCTAGTGGGGTGGTGGGGCTGGGGTGCCCACCGCCACCTTTATTCCCGGGCACAAAGGAAAAGCATTAACTCCAGGACCAGGACTCCAGACTGTGACGACGCAGCCCTCACTCCAAACTGGCACTGAGACCGGGCACGTACAGCCGCCCATGCAGGCTCCCACCCCGTGCACCTGGGAGCCAGGACGGGGACTCCCATCTGGAGCTCATGACCCCCAGTTGCCAGTTTGACCCCGTGTAACCCACGCTTCCCCAGCCCCAATTTCCTTCTCTGCAAAGTGAAGCGTCTGGTCTGTCCCAGCACCAAGGACCTCTGTCCCTGAGACACATCCCGTGACACTGGCTGATTGTGCGGACAAAAACCACAGGGCGCTAAAATTCTGCGTCCGAGTCAGGGAGTTGCATTGAATCTGTAGCTCCGCTTTCCGTCGAGAAAGTCACAGCAGGGAGCAGGGACTGACTGCCGTGGGGCTCAGTTTCCTCGCAGCCCTGTCTCCCTCCTGTCCCCCCCCGCAACCGATGTCGAGGGTCCGGGGGCTCAGTTCCACACCCCCGAGGCGACACGGCAGCCTCAGTGAGGCAGACGCCGTCTCTGAGCAGTTGCCCCCGTCAGGGACTCCTTCGGGAAGCTTCGCAACGGCCAGATCCTGGGTGCGCTCCCAGGCGGACCCTGGCCTCGGGGACACGGCGTGTTAACCCTTTTGAAGTCCCACATGTGGGCCTGCGCCCTGTGCAGGTGGACCTAGCCAGCGGGGAGCTCCGCCCTGAGGTCTCACTTCCAAAACCGCCGTGGGTCCTGTAGGAGTGCCCATGGTTGTCCTCCCTGCCCTCCTACCTACTGGACTCTGGGACAGCAGGGCTGGCAAGGCCTCGGCGGGGAGCACCTCTTTTGACATCATCCCCGGCCCCACCCCCAACTCCAGGAGACGTGGGGTGGGGTCTGGGGGGAGGCTACCTGCCAGGGTTGCACTGCTGAACAGGAGCGGAGCCCGGGCTGGGGGCCGGCTCTCCCGCTCTGAGCACCGGACCCTTCCTGCGGCAGCGTCTGCCTCCCCGCCCCCCCCGCCCCCCCCCCCACATGCTGGCCCTCGGCCCCGCACGTACCTGGGCGTCCTGCTCCTCCGGCTCCTCCGCTGTGGAGCCCCTGGGGTGAGCACTCCCATTGGGCTCCTTGGTCTCGATGAGGGCAGGGGAGCTGGGCTTTGAGGAAGGTGGCGCTCCATTTGGCAGGGCCTGCAGTGGGAAGGAGTGGCCACGTGGGTCCCCGGACACTGCCCGCCCCCATCCTGCGGCTCGTCCACTCTCGGGCTGGAATCTCCTCACTAGAGTTTAGAAGTCTCGTAGGCTTGGAAACTGCACTACTCAGTTCCTCCTTTAGAGCATTAATTTTTAAGGGCTATAATTTTCTAGTATTAATTTCTACTATTAAAATTGAGTATTCCCATTCCTACTTTTTTAATTTAAAAAAATATTTTAAAGGTTTTATTTATTTATTTTCAGGGAGAGGGGAAGGGAGGGAGATATCAATGTGTGAGAGAAACATCAGCCTGTCGTCTCTCTCTCTCATGCCCCCAGATGGGGACCTGGCCCACAACCCAGACTCCTGCCCTGACAGGAAGCGGACTGGCGACCTTTCGGCTTGCAGGGTGGGGCTCACTCCACTGAGCCACACCAAGTCGGGCCCATTCCTATTTCTGAAACAGTATTCTCCTTGACAGAATAAGTTAAATGCCACCGCACAAGGCAGTCTTTCATTCATTCACCCATCCACCCACTCAATAAGCATGAGGACCTACTATGTGACAGGAACCGACCTAACCCCTGGGGACACAGACCAGGTGCCCTGACCTCGAGAGCGCACATTCTAGCGAAGAAAGGCCGTCAGCAGCAAGAGCACACACAGTCAAGTTCAAGTCCTGCTCCCCTGTGACCTCAGTGCGTGAGGGGAGAGCGGAGCTCTGGAGAACGAGTGTCAGAAAGGGGGCGCGGCGGTGTTGGGGGTGCGGCTACACAGCCGGTCGGGGAGACCGGAAGGAACACATGGAGCGGCCGACTCGGGGTGGGGGTTCCAGGAAGAGGGAGCAGCTGGGGCGAGGAGTCCGGCCTGCGGGGCAGAGGGAGTGAGGGGGGCGGGGTGGCGAGGGCCCTGTGGGGGTGGGCTGTCCCTCTGAGTGAGACGGGGACCAGGGGAGGGTTCTGGGCAGCGGAGTGACGTGGCTGCACCTAACGCTTGAGCGGGATCACCTGGAATGCCGGGCTGAGAGAGAAGAGGGGGCAGGGGGCAAGGACAGGAGCAGGGCGACCGGCTGGGATGCGACCACGGGAATCCCACCCAAGCCAACAGTGGCTCTGCCGGAGGTGGGAGCTGTGGGCGGTGGGAAGCGGGGGGTTAGAGCTCTGCTTTGCAGGAAGGGCCAACAGAACTTGCTCTTGGATGGTAGAGAAAGGGGTGAAGGTGTCTTGAAGGCTTTTCGTCTGAGCAGTTGGAAGGATGGAGTAGCCACTGAAGGAGGTGAGGAAGACGGTGGGGGGTGGGAGGGCCGGCTTTAGTGCGGAGAGGAAGTGGAGGAGCTCGGCTTTGCCTGTGAGCTGAGCCGCGTGTCCGCACGCGGCGGGGATTTACGGGGGGCGGGGGGGGGGGCCGAGGGCTGAGCCGCGTGTCCACACGCAGCGGGGATTTATGGGGGGCAGTGAGCTGAGGGCAGGGAGGCCAGCTGCAGCCGAGACCCAAACTCAGAAGTTGTCTGGGGGGCATCTCAGACGCCCAGACTGTCAAGACTGACAGGTCAGTGCGGACAGGAGACGCCTGCTCGCTCTCTCCTCCTCGTCGGTCACTTCCCTCAACCCCACCCCACGGAGAGAATCCTGCACAGGGAGGGAGTGGTGTGTGCCTGGAACTTCCAGAGCTGCCACTCTCCCTGTCGCTCACACGGCGTCACTCCTGACCCTGTGATGGCAGAGCGGGCCACACGATCTGTGAGCCTCGCCTCTCCCCAGTCCGCCGTGACCTGAGACTCCCCTACCTACACGACGGAGAAGCCAGCCACCCATGTGAGCTCACGAGAATCTCGGCGGGCTGTCTCCGTCCCCACGCACAGCACTGGGGTGAGGACGGCCGGAATCGGCCACCTGAACCAACGTTCCCGAGAGGGACGGGCCACAGCGCGGGCAGATCTGACAAACGTCACAGTGTGACAGCGGCTCGCTTCTCCCGCAGCAAAGAGCTCCCAGCAATCAGAGAGGGCGCGCTCGCGGGGCCCACGGGTGTGTGCCCATCTCAGGAGAAATCCACCCGGCTCACAGCCATGGCGGAGGCGTCCGCCCTTCCTCAGGACCAGAGACGGGATTAAAACCGTCAGACACCACGGCTTGTGCTTGCGCGTGAATGGAGACAGACACGGAGTGCAGAGGCCGGTGGGCGCAGGAGGGCGCAGGAGGGCAGCCGAGGTGAGGGAGGAGCAGGCAACGGCCCCTCTGCTCCAGGACCCGTCCCAGCCCCTGGCCTCCCAGCCCCTGCCCTCTGCTCAGTGCTGCCTCCCAGGTGCCCATGTCACTCTGGTGGCTTCAGCTGCTTCCTCCACGCGGGGGGCCCTCACCACAACCCGGCCCTCCCCTGAGTGCCATTGACACACCTCCAGGGGCAGGACACAGGGCCACCACCCGACTTCCCAGTTGCCAGGAAGGACGGGCACCTTCCGCCCCAGATGCCAGCTTACCCTGGGCAAGGAGGCCCCCTTCCTCCGGTCACCTGCTCCGTGGGACTCAGAGCCTCAGCTCACGGGCGCCCTGCTGACTCCTCCGCATCCTCCTGCAGCCCCTCCTCCCCGCCCCCCAGTGGGGGTGCTGGGACTCACCGAGCCGTTGAGGCCGTTTTGGGCGGCGGTTTTCTTCACTTCGGGCTTGGACGCGATGATGAGGTAGGTCTCGATGCCCTTCTCCTCCAGGTAGTCGCAGCGGCTGCCCCCATCGCCGGGCTCCACGTCGAACTCCCCCTTCAGGCAGTCCATGGTGCTCTGGGAGATGTGCACGCGCCTGCAGGGCAGCCGGAGGCCTCAGCAGGGGTGGGGGCAGGGCAGGTCTGGGGGCACAGGGGGGTGGTGGGGGACCCCAGGAGCAGACACAAGGCAGGCCTGTGTGGGCAGCGGGCACCCACTGCCCACTCATCTCTGAGCCCCAGTGCAGGACAGAACACAAGCCTGTCCTCGCAGGCCGCCGGCAGCATCGGACGAGAGAGGGAAATGCAGAAGTCCACCTGAACCCCGAAGTCGTAAGGTCCGACCGTTACCCACCCGGCAGCATCCTCGGCTGCAGCACCTGCATGCAGGCGCAACGAGCCCATTTCTGGGGAGTCACCCCTCAGGGGGAGACCCGCAGCTGCCTTCGAGGGGAGATCCCTGACCCAGCAGGGGACGGCGCCACCGCGTCCCCAGCCCGTCCTCCCCGAGGGGAGGGCCGGCCCTGGCCTGGCCAGCGCTGCACCAGAGCTCAGGTGCGGACCGCAGGTGCGCTGGGAGCGCAGACCACCGCCTCCGGGCCTGCTGGGGACCGTCACCAGTAACGCCGCCCTTTGGGGAGGTCGGGCGTACAAGTGTGATGACATCAGAGCCCGGGCCGCCCCACAAGTGAGAAAAGGGGACGGAGGACAGAGGACAGGCAGCTGCAGAGGTCCAGGCGGGAGAAGCCACGGCCAACCTCAGACCAAGGAGGCAGGCCCCCCGAGGAGGGCGCCGCTCCTTGGGGGAGGGGGCCCTTCTCTAAGGCCCTGAGTCCCTTGTCTGGGCCACAGTTCTGAGGGGCGAGTGGGGCGCCCCCTCCCTCACCGGCCCATGGGAGGAGCACTCACCCGGGGACGCCACCAGCCTCCATCTTGTTGGCCACGGTGACGTCGGTAGACCACACGTCATACTGCCAGCGCTTCTGACCCAGGACGCCGCCCAGCACGGTGCCCGTGTGCACCCCCACACGCATGTCCACCCCAGTCTTCGTCTTCTCCCGCACATACCTGCCAGGCACACAGGAAGGAGGAGAGGTCGGGGCATGCCCCCCACAAGGTGCCAGCCCCCTGGCCCTGCAGGGTGTCCCCGGCTCTCTGCCCGCCCTCGCTCTGAGCACGCGGAGTGACCGCCCCAGCCCTCCTCCCCGAGGGGCCTCCAGGCGCTCCTCCTGTCGCCTGTTTATTACTCCTGCAGGTGACGCCACCAGCGTTCCACCGAGCACCCAGGCTGTGCCCGGCCCTGTGCTGGGTGCTGCGTGTGCCGAGGGCACTGCCCGTGGCCGGGCGCTCCAGGAAGAGACAAATGCATCGGCACTTTGCCTGACAGTGATGCAGTGAGTGGAGGTGAGTCTAATCCTGAAGGACCAACCCTGGCGGGGGGCAGCCTTTCGCTTCCAGGCCAGTGCTGGGGGGAGCGCCCACCGGAGGCCTCGAGAGGACAGCCGGGACCACCACGGGCGAGGGTCTCCAAGCCGTGAGGGCCGTGGAGAGGGCGAGGGGCGGCACAGCTCAGTATCCCCACGTCCCCCGAGGATGGAGGTAGGAGCTGTGGCTGGGACCTCGGAGGCCTCAGGGTTCCATGCTCAGCCCGTTGCTGTCACCCCACGCATCTGGGGACCTCAGCAGTCCCGTCCCTGCTGTGCACTGGCTTTCTACTCGGGGAGACGGGCATGGCGACCCCTGCGCCACCCGCCTCGGAGGCTGTGGTGCGAGAGCACCGAGAGAAGAGGTGGACACGCCCGGGGAGCCACAGCCCGCAAAGGTGAGGTGGTGTGCGAACCTCACTTGTTACAGCCGCAACTTCGGGGAGAGAAACAGTGTGGACTGTGGCAGGAGAACCACCTCTCGGGGGCTGTGGAGTTTATCACTCCCCTCAGCTGTCAGGAAGCCAAGTCACCCCCCAGCTTCCCAGAGCTGGGGACCGGTGACCTGCCGACCTAATCTACGCCCCAGGTAGTGTGGCCACATCCCGCGTGATGCGCCCGAACAGATGCCCGAGAGGGGGCCTGGGGGGGCCGGGCCACCACGACACATCGGCACAGACGGCCTGCTTCTCCCTCCCAGAGGCACCGCACTCACGAGATGGCTTCCACCATGGCGAGCCCCATGAGGATGGAGCAGACGGCGTGGTCCTCCCGGTAGTCGGGCAGGCCGCAGATGCAGTAGTAACAGTCGCCCAGGATCTTAATGCGCAGCTGGTGGTATTTCTGAAAGCGCGGGGCAAGCGTTGTGACCACAGGCCCCGCCCCCAGTGGGGAGGGGTGACGTGGAGAGCAGGGGAGGGCGGGGCTGTGACCACAGGCCCCGCCCTCAGTGGGGAGGGGCGACGCGGAGAGCAGGGGAGGGGCGGGTGGGAGGAGTCCCCGAGGGCGGGGCCCGGGCCACGCGGGCACTCACAGCCGCCAGCTTGTCGAAGCGGGCGAAGAGCTCATTGAGCAGCTTCACGAGCTCCTGGGCGCTGCAGGTGGAGGACAGCTGGGTGAAGCCCACGATGTCCGCGAAGAGGATGCTGCGGAGGAGGGAGGCCACCGCGGTGAGGGTCAGGCCACCGCCAGCTCCCACTCCCAACCCGCCGCAGCCAGGAGCACGGGGGCAGCAGGCCCTTGCTCAAGCCCCAGAGCAGCCTCTGGCAGCTCGGTGGGTGCATCGGGGGCTCCCGCATTCAGCTTATCCTCTCGGACTTCCTTCCTCGGGCCCCCTCCCCACAATGCCTCACTCTGGCCCTGGATGAAGGCATCTCCCTGGCGGGGGCGTGGCTCTGGCCCCAGTGCTGCCCCAATGGCTGGGCGGCCTCGCAGGTGTCACTCCCCAGCCCTGGGTGACGTCGGTGCAGCGGCGGGCCGGGCTGGACCGCACGGCCTAAGCCACGCCGCAGCCCCGATGCCGTCGGTGGCTCACACTGTGGGGGGGCCTTGCTTCCGGTCCTGGGGGGACCCTCAGACCTTCGGGGCTCGGCCGGCCCCACAGAGCCCCACCCGTCCCGCCCTCGGAGCCCGGGGCCGGCCGGCGCACCTGACGTTCTCGTGGCGGTACATGTACATGGTGTTGAACTGCTGCTGGTCCTTCTGGCTCTCGTCCTTCTTCATGTCCTTCAGCATCTCGTCGGCCACGTGCTTGGGCAGGATGGACAGCATAAGGTTCTCCTGTGGCGGGCGGGGGTGGGGACAGGGTTAGTGGGGGCCTCGGGATATGACCTGTGATCCCCCAGGGGTAGGTTCGGATGCTTCTGGGGAGAAACACCGTCCCGGCAACAGATGTCAGCCAGGAAGGAACCTGCCGCCCCGCCCCGCCCCCGACAGAGGCTGCAGAGCACAGACCCCGCGTTGGGAAGCAGCCGAAAGCCCAGCACAGGCGTCTCCTTGCACTGAGCCGGCTCAGGTCTTGCCTGAGCACCTTCCAGAGTGCCGGCAGGAGCCAGGAAGGAACCCAAGCCTGGCTCTGTGTGACCCAGGTTCCTCCGGCCCCAGAAGTGCGGCAGGCCCTCCGTGGGCCCCGCCCTCCTCTGCGCCTGCACCGTGTACCCGGAGGCGCACCCTACTCGGGCGGGAGCACCCAGATGTGGAGGCTCCACTTTCCTCTGGGTGGGCGGCCACAGGTCCCCCAGGATCGATCTGGGGTTGAACCCCCATCTCCCCACCAGGCAGAGGACTGGGGCCTCAGCCCCTCCCCATTCCCCCAGGAGGGTCTGCAGAACAGAGCCCCCCCTGCCTGCTCACCACCGCGCCACAGGTTTCCCATCTTCCCCTGTGTTTTCCTGGGGAAGATCGGTCCCCTTTCCCGCAGGGGATCACACGGTGATGCCAAGGCCTGTCCCCCCCTGCCCAGCCTGAAGCACTCACAGTGGTCATTCCTGGGAGGGCCACGTCCAGGTGGCTTTTCCCGTAAAACAAGAGACACACTTTTCATTTTCACCAATAACTTTATTGATTTGGATATCTTGTGTATGTCGGCATCTCCTGCGTGGTGTAACACTGATTGTTCTCAATTAAATGTTTCTATTTGCTCGCTGTCAACCTCAGCTGGTCTACCCAACCAGAGAGAAATCTCCAGCACCAAACTTCGCAAACCACCTGTGACACATTTGATCAGTCACTGCACCTTCTCCATACACTGCACAAATCTTTGTTTTTGCATTTCAGTTGCGTTTTTACCTTTCTTGAAATAATAAAGCATAACATGCCAAAAATGTTGTGTATTTTCTTTCATCTTCAATATTAAAATTGTTGCACAAAAATGCACCAATTTTGTAAGTTCTTTTTTTAATGCACGCTGATATGGCAGCTGTCACAATACAATCTAACAAAATTGTTTCAAATGATGTTAAAGACAACCAAGTGCTACTAGAGCCATGTTACAGAAAAAAAAAAAACAGACGAACTCTTTGGCCAACCCAACACTATCATTCTCCCATTTCCACAGCAATGTCCACTACTGGAAACCTCTTGAGAGACATCATTACAGCTCAGGAATGACTGCACCCTGTCCTGGTTCACCTGAGCTCAGGAAGTAGCAACCGGGTCTCCCAGGGCCCTGTGGGCAGGCAGAGGGTGGGCGGGGGACTCGGGGACCCCCTCCCTGTGCGGGAAGGGGAGCCTGACACCGGACCGGAGGACTTCTCCCAGAATCCAACCGGACCAGGTGCTGTGGGGACGGCTCTCAGGTAGGGGAGGAGCTGGGCCTCCAGGAGGGTCTTCAGAGCCGGACACCCCGTGCTGCCAGCACTCCCGGCGGCCTTGGGTGGAGCTGCGGGGGTCCCCAGGGGAGAAGGGCAGCAGGAGACAGCAGTGAGCACCCCGACTGGGGCAGGAACCCCGGGGTCCCAATCAGGTCAAGTGAGGCACTCCATGCCCCCTCCCTGGCCACAGTCCCAGTGTCCCTGAAAACGAGCCAGGTCCCCCCGGGGGTGGCCCGCCCTGCCTCCTCCCAGCGGGACCCAGGCTCTGGCACTGTCAGCCACAGCCGGACAGAGGCAGCAGCGGGAACACCCAGAGCAGCGCTGACACCCAGGACACGGGGCCTGGACACCCGCTGCCAGCGGGGTGGTGGGGGGGCAGGCCTGGGGCCTCCCTCTGGGGGTGGGGCGTGGGGAACCGCCACTTTTTGCATTACATTCGTTTCCGTAACCTTTTTCAAGAGCACAGACGCACTGAAAGCATACCGCCATCAGGATAACCAGAGAGAAGCCGTGGCTGTAGAGCAGGGCTGCCGCTGGCTGCGGTGCTCGGGAAGCTGACAGCTGACCTCCAGGCGCCAGGCCGGCGGAGCCCCCCCGGAGTCGCTGCGGTAAAGCGGGTTCTAAACGAGGAGGAGGTGCACACAGGGGGAGCACGAACACCATGACACGGGAAAGGGCCAACCAGGCAGCTGCCGAGGGACTCAACGGGAAAGAACTTTCTAGAAGTCAGAGGCCAAAGGGAGGACAGGGGCTCAGTGGGCAGTGAAGGAGGGGTCGCCCCCTGTCACGACCCCAGGATGTCTGTGACAGCCACACCCTGCCCCTCCTCCTCTTCAGTCCACCTTCCTCGAGGCTTCTGACCTGCCTCTGCACTGTGTCACCCTGTTCCCAGCACCCTTGGGTGCCTCTCTACCTGCCACTCCGCTCCAGAGCACCCAAGGCCCTTCTGACTGCAGCACCGACCTGCCCGTCTGGTCCCGTGTTCCTCCTGCTCTCCTCCCTGCCCGCCCCCCGGGGTACACAGGCCCCCCCCTCACCTCCCCACCCACACCCCCCAACGACCACCTCGCTCCCGGGCCACCCCCGCCCTGCCCAGGTGTGTGCGTGCCCTCCCTACCTACGCCCACTTTACTGGTGTCTCTCTCGGTGGGGACGTGCTCTGCCGTGTGTGCCAGAGATCCTAGACCCTTTTCCTGGGTTCCTCTGGGGAGTGCGGGGTGTTGGCTGCGGGCCTTCCAGAAGGACACTCATCTGCACCCAGGGGTGCCTGACTTCCACTCTCGGGGTCCGGGCTCAAGGCCTCAGCATCGCACACGTGTTCTCGGAGGGGGCAGAAGGCCGGGATCCCGGCACGCTCGTCCGCCGGGTCCCCCAGGGCTGCAGGGCTGCAGGGCAGGGGACTGCCGGGGCCGCCGGGGCCTCTCGGGAGCCCAGAGCCCAGGGAAGTGCCTCGGCCTCCGCAGCACCGAGGCAGAGCCCGCTCATCCCAAAATAGCAGCTGCTCTATGTTTCCGGAGACCTGAGACCGCTCTAAGCCTCTGACCCATTAATGGCTCTTCTGGGAACTTATCCAACAGAAATAATCCAAAAGAAGTAAAAAGAGACATGTGCAAGGGGGACTCCGTGGCAGCAGGACTTACGCTTGTGGAAAAAAACTGCAAGCAGCCGAAGTGCCCAGCAAATGGTTCATCAAATCGCGACACGCCCATGGGGGAAGATTGCGCAACCTTGAAACTAATGGTGACCCTCCCTGACCTGAGCCCGGAATACAGGACAGAATGCAGGGGGGTAAATGTATCAATCTGCACTTGAGTCCCACAGAGCAGCTACCGGAGATCAGGATGGGAGAGGCACAGTGTATCAAGACTGGGAGTAAAACAGTCTAACAACCACTTAAGATGCTATCAGATTTTAAATGAATTCACAGCATAAAGTGGCACCTCAGCAAGCAAGGCCCTTGGTCTGTAGCAGAAGTTAAGGGTCCTGACCAGGAGGTGGCAGACACACCAGCTGCTCCCGCCCAGGACACAGGTCACCTGGGCCTCGGTCAGGGACCAGCCACGTGGTGCAGAGCCTGAGGCCGGGCGGCTGAGGGCGGCTGAGGGGCCGGAAGCATCGCAGACAAGTCTCCCAGTCCGAGGGCAGCTGCTGCCTGGGACAGGGCTGAGCCTTCCCCTGGAGGCCCCGTGAGAGAGAGCTGCTGGGGAACAGACCGTGGCTCCCAGAGAGGAACTTGCTAAAAGTCAGCAGAGTTCAAACAAAGGCTGTGCTGCCCTGAGAGGCGGTGGCCTCGGACCCCGCTGCTGGTCGGTGAGGCAGCCACTGGAAGGAGTGGCCGCGGGAGGGAGTCGCCACAGGGTGGCAGGCTGGCCCAGAGCACGGGGTTCTCCGGGTCACGCGGGGCTCCACGAGAGGAAGAGGGCGGGTGCTCTGCTTCTCCAGCCTCTGCCGGCCCCACAGGCTCTGATGGTTATCAGGCAGCACGGAGCACGGCCTGCCCCTCTCTGGGCAAAGGGCCGAGCGAGGTCTGAAAGAGGGAGAAAGCCTGAAAGCCTCCCGTGGGCTCTCTGGGCGGAGGAAAAACTGTGCAGACCCTGGGGAGAAGCCCCCAGGCCTGCCGGGGTGGTGAGCAGACCCGGGGCAGGGTCGGGGGCTGGCTGGGGACTGGGGGTGGGGGCAGGGTGCTTGGCCACCTGACCCCCTGGGTTGGGCACCCTCATCTGTGGACAGCTAGTTGCTGAGCCCTCCCTCCCAAGCGCCATGAGGCCCGGGCCAGGGCGGTCTGTCCGTGCGGCCGCAGCTGGGCCCTGGGAAGGAGGCAGTCAAGCCCCATTCTCAGCCCTGACTCGTGCCAGGCTCCGGACGGGGCCCGAGGAAGGAGGCCCGTGCTGCTCCCAGGGGCTCTGGGCTGCCGTAGCCGACACGCTGGGGAGGCGTGCAGGCGCTAGTTACAGCCCGGGGGCCGCAGGGACCTGGGGAAGGGAGCCTGGCTGAGGAGCAGCTAAGTTCCCACAGCACCCTCGTGAAAGGGGCAGAGGGAAGGGGCCAGGCACCAGCAGGGCCCCGGTGACAGAGTGTGTGGTGTGTCCATGTGCAGTCTGCCTGTCTGAGGGTATGCGCCCTACACGTGTGTTGTGTGTACATGCACACACACACATCCATGTGACTGCAACCCCTCACGGGCTGGGAGCAGACTCACAGCTCACCCACAGACATGTCTACTTTTGGGAGGCTCCCAAGAATCTTTATCCAGATTCTTGGGAGCCTCCAGGCCACTTGGAAGCCACAAGGTCACTGGACCCCACCAGGCGCCCACCCAGGCCTGGCCGTCTGAGCAGAGGAGGCAGCAGGAGGAGGGCCACGATGCGGAGGAGGACTGGGCCTGCCTGCCACGGCACGTGAGACCTGAGAACTCCAGGGCTGCCGCGTGTCTCTGGGGCAGGCTGGTGCCATGCAGACCAGGGGGCCGACTGCACAACTTCAGTCGCTCACTGGCCATCCGTGCAAGTCCTTGAGCTAAACGCTGGGGAGAACAAAGGTAGGTGGTGCTCCCTCCCTTGAGCTCGGCGGGCGGTGGTCAGGCCACACAGAGCGGCCAGTCTCGGGGGCGGGAGCGCTGTGCTGTCTCCGGGCACAGCCTGCGTGCTCGCAGGTGGGGGGACGCGGCGAGACTCAAACGCCAGCGCTCTTTCAACAGGACCTTCCTCGTGACCGCAGGCTCCAGGCCAAGGTCCCCAGAGTGTCCCAGGCCAGTGGGCTCCGAGAGGGAGCCGTCACCGCCAGGCCACGTCCTCGTGGACAGCACGGAAATCACACGGGCCCAGGGTGGGCCCGGCGCTGTCATGCTGCTGGAGAGGGGACAGAGTTCGTGAGACTTCTGGCCACCTGCCTGGACTGTGGTGCCATCTCCAGAGGTGGGGCCAGGTGACCGCGAACTCAGGAGACAGCCCTTTGGACCCAACGAAAGCCATGTGTGCGGCACCTGGGCCCTCCCCGGGAGTGCTCGGCCCAGGGCCCGCGCTCCTCAGAGGTCTGGCGAGTTAATGAGCTGCCAGCCGGGAGCCGAGGCCCAAGGGGCGAGCCGTCCGCCTCCAGAACAGCACCGACAGATCTCTGCACAGTCACGGGAACGTTCTGGAATCTGCGCTGTCCAATATGGCAGCCAGCAGCCCATGCGGCTGCTGAGCACGGGCGATGTGGCTAATGCAGAGGAGGAACTGATTTTTCAGTTTTACGTTTTAGCTGATTTAAGTGGCCACATAAGGCCGGGGGCTCCCACGTCTGACGCTGCAGCAGCTCAGCTCAGCCCGTGGGCCGACACCAAGGGACAGGGCGCGGCTGCCCGGAGGGGCTGGGTGTCGAGGAGGATGCGGGGGGTCGCACCTGTGATTGGCGGGAGGGGACGGGCGCTGTGGAAGCGCTCACCTGCTTCTGTCCTTGACCCCGGGGGTGGCAGCCCCGTCTCGGGGTCAGAGAGATGAGCGGACTTGGTAATGGCCAACGATGCGCTGGCCTAGGACCCCGCACCGTCAACCCTGAGCTCTGCCCCACGTGCTGGCCCTGGCCTCCTCCCCCAGGGAGGGTGGGGGCCGAGGTCACCCCCTCTCCCCCGAATGAGGACAAGGCTGGCTGGCCTCCCCCAGCCCGGTCTGAGGGAAGTGCAGGCCTTGGGGGCGACACCCCCGTCGCCCCTCCGTCCTCCTCCTTCGACAGCGTCCCACTCCCCGGGAAGTAGTTCTGCACACGTGACAAAGACAGGCTGACAGTTCTGCAGTTGGGACCTGCTGCCAGGTGCATGCCGGGTGGGTTTCCTGGGTGCCTGCTGCTGCCAGGGGGCCGCCGAGATGCTCAGCAACCCTCAAGGCCCCCAACTCAACCGTGGAGTACAGTCACATGGAATAAAGGAAAACAACCCCAGCTCCTCCCTCCGGGCCTCCTGCTCCACCCGACACACCTGGGGAGCCGAGGGAGCTGAGGAGAGGGACCTGACGTCCACCTTGGCAGCCCCGAGTCACAGCTAAGTGCCACCGGACCGCCTAGACCTGCATGGGTGCCCGGCTGAGGCAGAGAGGGCCCCTGCCCGCCAGGGCCACGCACATGGAGCTTTAAATCCACCAGGGCCTCCGAGGCGCCAGCCCGCCCCCCCCCCCCCGCCACCGCCCCACCAAGGAGGGGCCGAGCCCAGGAGCTGAGGCAGCCCAGTCCTCGGGGGTCCGAGACCTGTCCCACTCATCCCCATGACCCACACGCCCTCACCGCGACACGCCCTTCCACGAGATGGACACGCCCGCCCTGCGACCGCGCAGAGGGGGTCCCGTGCAGAAAGGCCCAGCGTTGCTCCCCGCTGCCCTGGGGGACGAGGGCCGGCGGGCCACCCACCCGGGACTTGCCTGCTATTAGCAGCGGCTCGGTCACTGTGCCAAAGGACGGCACAGCCTCCCGGTGACAAAAACAAAGGGAATGGAATCAGAGGAACCGGATGGGACCCCTGACACCAGCTCGCCCCCCGCTTCACTGTCCAGCTGAGGGGCCGAGGCCTGGAGCGGAGGCTGTCCGGCTGGAGGCTGGAGGCCGCCGGCCGCCGGGCAGGCCTTCCCCGGTGAGCACACTGGGCTCCCCCTCAGGGCAGCGCAGAAAGCATGACAACACTCACCGACACAACAGCTGGTGCGACGCGAACCCTGAGAACTGCATCCCGAAAGGAGCCTTCTCTACAAAGGACACACTGAGAATTCCGTTTCCAGTTGGGAATGCTCTTTACACGGCACGTGAGCACTGGGAGCGCAGGGGTCTGGGGGGGCACCGGCCTCCGGGGCTCCTCCAGCAGGCGCCGCGTCCACACCAGCTCCGTCTCCTCTCCGGCCGGGGCCTGCGGCAGCCCCTTCCAACATGTCTTCACGTCCGTCACCTCATCCTCGCGGCCACGAGGGCCGTTTTCAGGGAGGCGGGAAACAGGACCATGCGGCCTCTGCTCCCAGCCTGCTCGGCCCCAAAGACACGCCAGCTGACCTTCCTGGGGCCCCAAACCCTCCTGAACCGACGCCACCTGTGGGGTCAGTCCCAGCGCCCGGGCAGGACGTGGCCGGTGTCTCAGCTGGCGTCAGGGGGAGGCACACTGACCCCCGAACCAGGTCCCGGCCGCCTCTCGGCCCCTCCCAGCAGCTCGTGTCCCCGGAGGCCAGCGTGGCCACAGCTGGCGGCACTAAAGGCTTCATGGTTTCTACACTCGGAGCTCTTGCTTCGTGGGATTCCCAAACACCGGCGCGGCGATGGTATTACTTTTGAACCCAATTTTTCATAACAATGAAGACCAGAGTGGCAAAGTGCCAACATCACACAGCAAGAAGGTGAGAAATAATGAAATGTTTAATAGTTTCCAAAAATAGGTGACAAAATGGAGAACGTACCCAGAGAATTGGAATCTACTCGTTAAACTCAAATGGAGTGTGGTAGGGAGTGCGGGGGCTAAATGGTACTGGAGAAACACAACAAAAAATAAACTATGAATTAAAAAAGAAAATCAGCCCTGGTGGGTGTGGCTCAGCGGACTGAGTGCCAACCTGCGAACTAAAGGGTCACTGGCTCCATTCCCAGTCAGGGCACGTGCCTGGGAGGCGGGCCAGGTCCCCGGTAGGGGGCGTGTGAGAGGCAACCACATATTGATGTTTTCCCCCCTCTCTTTCTCCCTCCCTACTCCTGTCTAAAAATAAATAAATAACATATTAAAAAAAAACAAATGGACATTCTAGAATAACAAAAAACACAATAACAGAAGTTAGAGATTCTACCACCGATGTGAATTGGAGCTGAACCACTGATCTAACAGAGCAGGGAGGGTTAGCAAACTGGGAGTGAACTCAGTAAAAAATTCCATGTGATGCACACAGCAACTTTAGAAAAAGGAAGATGCAGGGGAAAAGGATTTACGGAACATGGTAAAAACGTCCAATAAAGATGCCTAGAGTCCTAGAAGGGTGGGAGAGAGCGAGACAGAGGCAACAAAAAGCTACTGGCTGAAAATTTGCAAAACTGATGGAAGTCATCGAACCATCGATCCAAGAAGCTCTTTGAATTCCAAGCAGAGGAGCTACAAAGAAAACTCCAGGGCCCATCGTTGTAAAATCGCTGAAACCAAAGAGAAAGTTGTGAAAGCAGCCAGAGGAAAAAACATGCCCCTTTGAAAGGGGCAGCAGCGCGTCTGACCGCCGGCATCCCAGCAGAAACGAGGGGACCTCCAGGGTAAAGGAATGACACCTTCGAGGGGCGGACGTAAACACCCAGCAACCGGGAGTTCTGTATCTGACAAAACGGACAAGTTCCTAAAAAAACAACTTTCCAACACGTAAAGAGAACTATTGCATCTGTGGTAAAGAGAAACCTTGTTTGTATCTGTGAGGGAAAGTGACTGTTCTCATAACGAAAACTCGAGACCCGTAGGGTTTCACCAGTGAATGCTTCTGAACGTTTAAGGAAGAGCCCAGTCTCCCTCAAACTCTTCCAGGGGCTGGAGAGAAGGGTGCATCTCAAACTGTTTCATGAGTCTGGCATAACCACGATCCCCAAACCCGTCAAGGCCACCGAAAGAAAGCTAAAATGGCAAGCAAATCTCTCTTGTGGACACAGTCACAAAAGTCCTAAGGAAAATACCAGCAAATTGAAACTGACAGGGTGGGGGGAGAACTCCACCCTTCCCAATGGTAACAGAGCTTTTCTCACTTTTAAAGGGTCTTACACATATTATCCATTTTACCCAACGGTTTTATTATCTCCTACGCTTTACACATAGGGCAACTGCGGGCCAAATAAGAACAGGAACTAGCCTGAGGCCACACAGAAGCTAGAGCTGGCTAGGTGAAGTCATTGTACTTGAGGGACATGTACAGGCACTGGCAGGGGCCCAGCTGGGCCTGCAAACAGGGGTTTGTGCCCCTCCCCTGCACCTCCGTTCTGCCTCCCCGGACCTCTCATTCCCAGGGCCAGCGTCTGCTCCGCTGCAGCCCTGGGCAGACTGCAGGGGACCTGGGCTGCCCCACGGCACTCATGAGTCACAGAGGGGGGCCCCCTCTGCCAGGCTCCCGGTTCCCTGCACTGACCCCGCCCGGAGGAAGCACACGGCACGAGGCATTAGAAAGTGGAGGAGATGGCCCGGGAACTGCAGCCTGACCACCACTGTGTCCACACTCCTCGGGTGACAAGGGGCTTCTGCCTGCGTCTCTCACCAGACTCAGGGAACCCTGCACACCAAGTACCAGTACTTCCACTTTGCACTACCAACACCCCCGCCCGACCCTGCAGATGAGAAGAGTGAGGCTCTGAGGGGCGGATAACTCATCCTCCATCTACTTAGGGATGAGCAGACCCAGGGCGAGACCCAGGGGGCCTTCCTCACCCCGCCCAGCACTGTTCAGTGTGACGGAAGGGGTCCTGGATTACACATTATGAGTCAGACGAGACTGGCACAGACAGAAACGCTGAAAACTGCCCAAAGACCGTATTAAAAGAAAAACAAAACTCCTGGCTTGGCCAAGTGGTGACATGCATTTTTTTTCAGTGTAAAGAACCCAGAGGAACGCGCCTGTAGCATGAGAGACCAGACGGAAACAGGACACAAGGCAGGATGGAAAACAGAAGCTGAAGAACGCCTTCTGGGGGACACGCTAAAGCAGGGTTCTTTAATCACACTTAAGCCTCCGCAGCGGGAGGAAAAAAAACAGAGATTTATGGAACATGGTAAAAACGTCTAACAGGGACGTCTAGGGTCCTCGGGAAGAAGGAGAGGACGGGACAGAAGCAGCCGAAGCTGCCGGCTGAACGCTTTCACAGCCGATGACATCACCGAGCCCTCAGTTCACGCCCCTCCGATACCAGGCAGAGTGACGACGGAGAAAACGCCTCGGCCCGTCATCGTCACAGGGCTAAACAACAGGACGACCTGGCTGGCGTAGCTCAGTGGATTGAGCGCAGGCTGCGAACCAAAGCATCGCAGGTTCGATTCCCAGTCAGGGCCCATGCCTGGGTTGCAGGCCACAGCCCCCAGCAACCGCACATTGATGTCTCTCTCTCTCTTTTTTCTCCCCTTCTTTCCCCTCTAAAAATAAATAAATTTTAAAAATTAAAAAACAAAAAACAAGACAAAGAGAATGCGGCAGCAGCCACCAAGGAAAACCAGAGCAATCGCCGTGAGGGAGCAGCGGTGCGTCTGACCGCCAGCAGTCCGGCAACAGCACAGGGAGTTGCCCGGAACTGCTGGGGTGGTGTACTCCTTTGAAAGAGGAGTTTTAAATTAGTGGACCAAAAAAAAAAAAAAGGCAGAAGAGGAAGGTTTAGGACAAGTTCAGAGCAACCGCAGGCCACAGGGCCCAGTACCATGAGCTAGGCCTGGCCCTTTGTCTCAACGGAGGCCAGGGGCAGTCCCCTTCTGGAACCTGCCTTCGGGAAGGACTGAGTCGGAGGCCCAGCCCAGAAGCTTCCAGATCTCACTGGTAAACAGAGAGAAAAACACACCCCCAGCACAGGGGACGCCCGGGCCCATCCGCCGACTGGATGGGTGTGCGCCTTCAAAGAGCGCTGTCTAGAGAAGGAAGGTGGGGCCCGCCAATGGGCCCCCCACCGGCAGGGGCCAGAGGGACCCCGTAACTGCAGCCCGGTCCACCTGAGTGGCAGGGCCCCCGGAAACGGCAACGTTGGGAACCCAGAGCACACAGCACCACCACGCGAATGCATAATAACATGGTTCCCAGAGCAGAGAATCACACGTGCTCCACTGACTGCGTTTGCGTGTGACCTTCGGGTGGCAAGAAGTTGGCAGATGGAATTTCTGGGGACCCTCGGGAAGCATTTGAGATGGATCCAGGCCAAACACCACACGCAAGACGAGTCCCATGAGAACTGGGAGGCTCCGCGGTGCGCCCGGCGGCGGCGGCGGCGGCGGGAGTCCGGCTGGCAAACAGACAGCGGGGCGGCGGGCACTTCCCGGGACAGAAAAATGTAAACGGCGGGGTCCTGGGAGACGCGGCTGGTTTTACTCCTGAAAAACGACTTGGAGGGAGGAAAAAGCAGGGAGGCTGCCCTGAGCATGCTGGACACAGCGTCCTGGACTGATGGACCTCCCTTGGAAGGGCCCCGAGGCCGGGGGATGGGTCCCTGCTGAGGGGAAAGCAGCTCTGTACGCACAGTAGGTGGGCGCGAGAATCTGCCCTTGACCTTGACCTTGAAGGAGCGGCAGAGGGAGGCGACGGGGACTAACACAAGCATGCCCATGGCGCAAGAACATTCAGGTGTACAGAACATTTTCACCTGGGAAAGGTGGCAGCTGGGGTGATGTATTTCTTTAAAAAGAAAAGTTTTAAATTACAGGATTAAAAAAAAGGCAGGAAAAGGGGAAGAGGGCGGCTTAGGTCAAGCTCGGAGAAGGAGAGGCAGGAGTGAGTTTCCAACCAGAGAAGCTCCCTGCAGTCGGGAGGGGCCCTCCTAGGGCAAGGGGCCCATGGGACAGGTCAGGCAGCAGACACCTGACCTTGGCGGATGACCGCCAAGGCCCGCGGGAACCACGGCTGCGGCTGCGCACTGGACCCACCCCCTCCCCACCAGTCCCCGACCCCAGGCTGCCCCAGAGAGCCTCACCTGCTGCTGGCTCTGCTCCTCCAGGTTCATTTTCACCTCCAGCGACTGGTGGGCCTCCAGGAAGGCCTTGCGGTGCTTGCGGTCTGCCATGTAGTAGGACATGATGCCCACGATGATGGCGCACAGGTAGAGGAAGACGTTGGCCAGGATCTGCGCCCCGAGGAGGAGAGAGAAGCACAGTGGTGAAGGCATGTCTCCGGGAGACGGGGACGAGGGAGATGGAGGGGCGGTGACCTAAGTCACGCCCCAAGCTGCCCACCATCCAGAGAGGGCCCCAGCAGAGCCTCTGACTGCGGTGGGACATTTCGGTCCCTGCAGCGCCGCACCCCACCTCAGCCCATCCAAGGGCATGGCTCCAGGCCTAGAAGGCCCGCTGGGGGCTGCTGCTCTGCCCTCCTGCGTCACAGTGCAGCTAAGCTGGCCGACCCCACCTGCCCGTGAGGCCTGAGCGGTCCCTCTGCCACCCATTCATGCAGTCACTTGTTTGCTCAGCCACCCCTTACTGAGCACTTCTTATCAGGTGCGCTTGGTGTGGATTTGCCGAGGAGGAGAGTGAGGAAAGCCCAGGTCCACCAGCTGGGGGAGTGTAACCCTAAAAGCCGCAGGTTGTGGGGAACGTCACAGGAGACCCGAGGAGGTCCTGGGCTGACTCAGGAGTCACATGCTACCCTACACACTGCCACCGGCTCACAGGTTCCTGGGGTTCACGTGTATCCTCAGGAGAGGGGTGGCCAGGACCAGGAGCCAGGTCCCATGAGGAACTGAAGCTCAGGAGGGGGGTTGTGGGCCTGACATTTGTCCTGGGAGCTCAGGGCACTGGCACAAGGGCTTCCTTGGGCACCGAGAGCCCGTTCCTCCGTCCCGTGCCCCTGCAGGCTCCCCTTGGTGTCTGCGGGGTCCTGCCCCCCCCTCCAACTCCAGCAGGCTGTTGGCGCCGCAGATCCGATCCCCTCCTGCTGGAGGCGACCTTGGACATGGACCTCGCAGCCAAACCACACCTGATTTCCTGGCACAGGCCACTGCCCACTCCAGCCCTGGACCCTGCCTGGGCCTCTGTTGGGGCCGGATGAGGTTCTAGTTCCTCCCCCTTCTCCCAGACCACGGTGTGAAGGGGAGGCGAATTCCAACGTTAAGTTCTGAGTACTCGTGGTCACCCTGTATCCCCTGTGGCTGGTTTTACGTTTCATCGGGGTTAATCAACGCCCACGCTGGGGACCCACCATCCCCAGTACCAAGTTCCCGCAGGGTCTGACCTGGTCCCCAGGGCTGAGCCCAGGGGGCCACTAACAAAAGCCCACTGAGTAATGAATTACTGAGTAGGAAGGTGGGCTGGACATCAGGTCAGCAGGTGTGGGTCTCACAGGCTCCAAGGAGGCCGGCTCCAGCGACCGACAGTCTATTCGAATCTTGGGCCTGGGCCACCCTGATCTCCTGTGCCATTTGTGGGGCAAGTGGGCGATTTCAACATTTCTGCCCCTTCTGCAGGGCATCACAGCCCGCCCCCGTCCGAGTGGTCAGTATCAGCATGGCCTCAGGCCACCCCTTCAACACCTGATCGTCTGAGGAACTGCCGATTCATGTCCAGTGAGTCGCCGCAAACCACAGGTCATGTTGGGTCCCAAAGCCAGTCTGGCCCCAAGGCCACCCTCCTGCAGGGCCTGGGCAAGCTGCCCGCCCCCAACTTCACGGTGGAAGAAGCTGGTCGACAAGGTCAGGCTGCCCCCCAGGAACCCTCTCTGAGCAGCGGCACTCTGCCAAAGCCCACGCGGGGTCCAGGTACAGCAGCCACCACCAGGCTGAGGGTCCCCAGGCTCACGGGGCTGCGGGTCCCGGAGGGCAAGTGAGACGCTGCGCCCAGAGGAGCCCCAGCTCCGGCCTCCACAGCCAGCAGCGTCAGCGGCCCGGAACCAGGGGCTCCAGCCTGGGCGGGCTCTCTGACCCCGACCACGACCAGCCTGTGATGTTGTGCTGGGCCAGGCACAGAGCTCTGAGCTGGGGTCCTCCTGCCCTCCATGACAGGTCCGGCTGGCCACCTCAGGGAGACAGTGGGACCGGCTTGTCAAATGGCCGGTGCTGAGCCCGCGTCAGGAATGGCTGTTGCCACGACCTAGTGAGTGTCCACCTCAGACACCCAACACCTGCCGCACACGCCGCCAGGGCCCAGGGACGGCAGGAAGTTTCTCACCCAGCACCACCTGCGGCTCAGGTGTGGTTGGGGCCTGGGGCCCGTCTGTGCAGGACAGCACCCTTTCACCGAATGGCACACATTCAGAACCGAAGCCCACTTTTGCTCTCCACCCGGACGTGCGTGCAGTGGAATAAATCAACGTGAGAGAGGCCTGGACTGGGGCACTGCCCCCCCGCTGGCCGGGGACCTGCCAAGTCAAACACCCCGAGTGCCAGTTTCATCACGGAGGAGCCGAGGGGGGACTGACTCATCGAGAAGCTTCCTGCAGTTTTGACACTGTCTGGGCCTTGTCAGACCTCACCTCTGAGGGCAAAGGTTGGAACCGGAGGTGAGCCGGCACAGGGAGGCCGGGGGAAGAAGGCCGGAGGGAAGGGGGTAGGTCAGTCCCCAGGTTGGCCAGAGGGCCATGCCGCCTGCTGTCCCCTGCACAGCTGAGTCACAGAGTCCTCCTCCCGCCCCAGCTGCCCTCTCCGCTACAGGGACGTGGAGGCCAAAGGCTGCGCGTGGGCGGTGCACTGGAGAGTGACAGGGGTCTCGCAGGCCCCGCCCATGCCGGAGAACTGCCTCCCAGCCGCCCAGTGAGCTCATCTGTTTCCAGACATTTCTCTCAGGAGGGCCCAGACCTTGGGTTTCTTAGAGCTCCCCCGAATATCTCAACTTGCCTCAGCCGACGAAAGGACCCCCAGACCCCTCCCACGCAGCCATGGCCACAGGGCCCGAAGGAGCTTGGCAACCCCCTCCCCAACCCCCAGGCAGGAGGAGAGGGCCCTACAGGCTGTCCTCCATGGCCAAGTCCAGGGCCTGAATCTCCCAGGGCGATGCTGCCAAGCCAAGGAGACCTCCGGCCAGGACGCAGGGGCCGGCCGTGGGGAGGGAGGCCCAGGGGTGAGCAGAGGAGCTCCTGGTGCCAGCCCAGACTTCAGACTCGGGGTGGCCGCCCTGCGCCCACAGGGCAGAGAAGCCCCACGCTGGGCTGCCCCCCAGGTCCCCTCTTCTCACCCCGAAGCCCCGTTCAGACAGGGCAGCAGTCTTACTTCAAAACAAAAAAAAAAAAACTTTTGACACAAGACTTTTAAAATAATGAATAAAATGAACAAATCTTCCAAGTGAATAAACATTCAGACGCAAGCTTCAGCCAACCCACGACAGCCAGAAAAAGTATTTTTAATACCCCAGGCCCAACCGTGAGAAAATTCCTTCACAAAACCCTTCCTCTCCGAATCCGATGAATCACCACATCCTGCCCAGTGGCTACAGCCCCCGGGGACAGGGGCCGCTCCGAGCAGGGCTGTAAGAGGGTGGTCACCCACCGGGGGCAGGCTGGCGGCTCCAGTGCCCAGGCTGACCTCTCCCTACACAGCCTCACTCCAGCCTGCAGATTCCAGAACACTCCGGAACCAGGGAGAAGCAACCGAGGGAGAGCGCGCGGCTCTGGGGCGTCAGGGCCGGCGCTGGCCGCCCTCAGAGACCTCGTGACGCTCCGCTGCGGGGGGGAGAAGGCCACGCTGACGTCTCTGTTCATGACAACAAACTCGGATGTTTTGGAAAAAAATCTCCAAGGTGCTGCAGCGCAGGAAGCCACAGGGAGACGGCACCCCAAGCAGGCGGCGAGCCTCCCCGGGCCGAGCCTCTGGCGACCACCGTGCAGTGGCGCCCCTCTCCAGGAGCCATGGTCACTGCAGACCCTCAGGGGGCCTCCTGGCAGTGAACTCGCCCAGGCTGTGTGGCCACAGAGACCGCGCACACCGCCAGCAGGCTGTGCAGCCCACAGGGGGTCACTTCAGCGCTCGGAGCCGGGGCTGCCTCACCCTCCCAGCATCCCTGACGGCCGGCCCTGGGAGGTTAGGAGAGAGACTGTCGGTCACACGGCCTGGCTCAGGGCTTGGACAAAACATTCCTGGAGACTTTTTCTTTCTTTTCCTCCAGAGGGGAGAAGGCAAATTAGTACCAATAGTAATACTTTAATGAGGTGTTACAAGGCGCTTCATATTCATTACCTTAATTGTTATAAGAAGCCAAGCTTAGTCTCATCTTGCAGGAGAGACCAGAAGCCCCGAGAAATCAGTGTACGAGCCCGTGGCTACCACAGCAGGGCTGAGACTGGAACCTGGGTCTCCTTCTTTTCATGTTCTTTCTTCCTATTGGCACAGAGTTTTCATTTCAAGATATTAAAAAAAAAAAAAACCACGCCCTGGCTGGCATAGCTCAGTGGATTGAGCGCCGCGGGCTGCGAACCAAAGTGTCGCAGGTTCGATTCCCAGTCAGGGCACATGCCTGGGTTGCAGGCCACGGCCCCCAGCAACTGCACATTGATGTTTCTCTCTCTCTCTCTCTCCCCCCCTTCCCTCTCTAAAAATAAATAAATAAAGTCTTTAAAAAAAGGATTGATTTCCCTGATGCATAAAATGTTTAAAAAAAAAACAAAAACGCATGCCAGCTCAGGGCACTGACCATCAGAAGCCAGCCTGACCGGGCACATGCACCTTGGGCAGGTCCACGGCACTTTCCCGCCCAGCTGAGACGCACAGCACCCACGCACCAGCCCAGGCCCCTTCCCTACGCTGCGGTCTCCTTGGCTGAGCTACCAGGAGGTCGGCAGAGGTGGGCAGAGCCCGAGGAGGGAGTGGAGAGAGACACAGAGTCCAGCGAGGACCCGGGGCACCTGAGCAGGCCCGGAGGTCTGCAGACGGAAGGGCGGCTCTCTCGTGCGTTCCTGGGGCACACTAGCATCCTGGCGCCAGCACCGCTGACTCGCGCCCTCCAGGCTGGGGAGGGCCCCGATGTGTCTCGGAACAGACGGACCCCCCGAAGCTGCTTGCTTGTCTGACAGCCTGGGCACGCCTCTGCTACAGGATGGTCAGGGTCCCGCCTCTCCCGAAGCAGGGACGGCTTCCGGGACGGACATCCAGCCAGGCTGAGGCGTGGCCTGAGGTCCCTCACGGTCAGCTCGGTTGCCAGGACAGCCTCTCACAGCCTGTACTCTCACCCCGGGGACACCACCCTGCAGAGTGACCTGAGGCTCCCCCCGAGACGTGGAACACGCCAGCTCGGCCACTGGGCTCCAGCGTCACCGCCGCGTCTCGCACCTGGCTGCTGCCCACCAGGCTGGTCCTCCCCGTCGCCGCCCAGCCACCCTGGGCCGCCCTCCAGTCCTCTGAGCAGCTCCCACCCAAACATCTGCCCTGCCCCTGCCCGTGCAGGGCTGCGTGCTGTGACGATGCCCTGACGTAACCCAGGTCACACATGCACACAGCACATTCCTGGCCTTACTCACCCCCGGGAAGTGTTAGTTGTGGTTGCAATTTCAGGACCCGGCTCCAACATGGCTCCCCGGCTGCCCAAATGTAACCACTCATTCGCTCGTTCCTTTGTTTGGAGATTCAGTGAGTGGCCACCCTGCGCCAGGCAGGTGCCTGGCACTGAGCAGGGAACAGGCAGGAAAAGTCTCTGCTGTCACGAAGCTGGTGTTTGGGCAACAGCAGACAAGTGAGAAACAGAGAGTGCACCCACGAGCGCGTCGGAGCTCAGGGAGAGAGTAAGCACGCTCAAGGGGGCAGGAACGAGGGAAACCGTCGGCCCCACGTCCTCGCGCCCCGCAGCGGTGACACCGCACGGCCACACGGCTGCATCAGCCTCACGGACAGGGAGGTGTTGTCCTCCCTGCTGCTGGCCCGGGCCGTGTGTGTCCAATGCACATGACACGCGCGGATTTCTGCTCTTCCTCCCGCTTCCCCGCTGCCGCCGTGAGAACAGTGAGCCCCCAGAATCTCACTGGGACGGCAGGACGAGAGACCACGGGGGCCAGAGGAGCCCCAGGCCACAGCCCGGAGCCCCAGGACCCCACCGAGCCCCCCCACTCACCCAGCCCCAGACATGCGAGGGATCAGTGCGGGCTCATGAGCCCTTGAGTCTGGGTTTGTTACACAGCCTTGGGGGCAAACCAGGGACTGCTACCGGCAGTCGGGGCCAGTCTCCGAGAAGCAGCACCATTGAAACTGAGATACAAATGACCAAAAAGACACAGGCATGGGAAACACCCGCAGAGCACCCTGGGTGGAGGACACACGGGGGCAGTGGCCCTGGGACCCCCGCCTCTTTTCCCTGAGACAACTCCTCGCCACGCCCCCCAACCCCGATGCA
Source organism: Phyllostomus hastatus (assembly GCF_019186645.2). NCBI lineage: Eukaryota > Metazoa > Chordata > Mammalia > Chiroptera > Phyllostomidae > Phyllostomus > Phyllostomus hastatus. Next base: position 4,945,851 of record NW_025333873.1, on the reverse strand, counting down.
GCTGCAGATACAGGGTCCAGCACAAATAACGCCCTCTTTATTACAAAACCATAAGCATGTCATTCCGTAACATGACAACATCACACTAATGCACACCATATGCCATTGTAGGTGAAGTGTTCAAATTAAAACTGTAAGTTATTACATCCATGTAGTGACCCTACCAACCACACTTGAGCAGGCCTCATCCTGCCGGACCCTGTACCGCTCCCACTGGGACTCAGTATGCCCCGAAGTCCAGGGTTCTCCCCCTCGCATTCACAGCCCCGGGCCTGGCACAGCGCAGTCCCCACAGAAAAGAGGATTCTCAGCCCCACATGCCAATGAACCTGAGTGTGTTGAAGAGTGATGACTCCGAGGACGGGGAGGTCGACGGGCAGATGTACTTATTTTTGTATCAGAGGCGGAGCTTGTGGGCTAAGAAGAAGAGGCTACGGAGATTCGTTGGGGGTGAGGACAGGGTAGCTGGATACACGCACCCACGATGGAAGGATGGCCCCCGGATCACAGGGCAGAGACGAGGAAAACCGGAGAAGCCCCATCTCCCTGCAGGAGGAGAGGCAGGAGCCAACAGCTCACATCTAGCGCTGGACACTGGGCAGGGGATTGTTCACGAGTCTGTGGTCGAGGTGTGGGGGGTCAGTGAACCCCCGCAATGAGGGGCACAATGTCATTTTGCCCTTTTCTGGGGAGTCCATTGCTTTTCCCAGATTCCCACAAGGGAATGTTAGCCCCGATGTTCGGTAACCGGAAAAGGCATCAAACTCTCTCCCCGACCGACCTCCCGAGGCTGCGCTCCGTGGGGGAGACACCAGGCCGCAGCCCCGGGTCTCATGTCCTTCTCACGTGAGCCCACTGGCCCGTCCCCCTGATCCTTCTCAGCAGGCCAGACCATTCCAATTGTACTGAAAAGACTCTACTGTGAAATATTTAATCAGCCCTGGCCGGTGTGGCTCAGTGGATTGAGCACGGGCCTGCTAAGCAAAGGGTTGCAGGTTCGATTCCCAGTCAGGGAATGGAACAAACCTGGGTTGCAGGCCAGGTTTGGGGGCGCATGAGAGGCAATCACACACCGATGTTTCTCTCCCTCTCCTCCTCCCTCCCTTCCCCTCTCTCTAAAAATACATTTAAAAATATTTTTTAAATAAGTAAATAAAATAAAATATTTAATCAGCCCTGGCTGGTGTGGCTCCTGTCTGCACCATTGAGTGCCAGCCTGAAAACCCAAGGGTTGCAGGTTCTATTCCTAGTCAGGGCACATGCCTGGGTTGCAGGCCAGGTCCCCGGTGGGGGGTGCTCGAGAGGCAACCACACATTGATGTTTCTCTCCCTCTCTTTCTCTCTCTCTTCCCTTCTCTAAAAATAAACTAAAGCTTTTAAAAATAAAAAATAAAATAAAATATTTAATCATGCTTTCAGATCCTTTCTGTAAAACTCAACCCTACTGAGTTCTCAGTGAGTGGCGGGCCCCATGCTGGTCCTGGAGAGTAAAGAAGGACCTCAAAGAGCTCAGATGTACTGGGGATACAGAACCTCCCAGAAACCGAGGACGCACAGAACAACTCTGAAGGACAGGGGTAGGGTGGCAAAGGCCCCCAACAGGGAGCAGGTAAAACTTGCGGTGCACACACTCAACTGTGGGTTTTCACACATACATTTTATTTTTGTATTATTTTTTAAAATCCTCACCCAAGGATATGTTTATTGATTTTTTAAAGATTTTATTTATTTATACTTAGAGAGGGAAGGGAGGGAGATAGAGAGAGAGAGAGACATCAATGTGCAGTTGCTGGGGGTCATGGCCTGCAACCCAGGCATGTACCCTGACTGGGAATCGAACCTGTGACACTTGCTTATTGATTTTAAAAAAGGAAGGGGGAAGGAAAGAGAGAGGGGGAGAGAGATGTGAGACAGAGAAGCTTGGATCAGCTGCCTCCGGTTCTGGGCCTGGCCCAAACCCTCACCCCACACAGGGCTGGGCACTCCGGCCCCACCAATCCGCCTCCCGGTACCACATTAATCTGCCAAAAGAAACTTTTTGCAAGTACCACCCCCTGCTCAAAACGCCCCCACAGCGGCCGAATGTCCAAAGGCAAAGTTCAAAATCCCCACTCTGGCCCTCGAGGTCCTACGCGCTCCGGCCAGGTGACCTTCTCTGAACACCTCCCAGAATTTCCCAGTGTAAACCCTTCCCATCGGCCATGCTGATGGCCCCCGAGGGTCACCCAGCAGCCCCTCACCCAGCAGTCCCCCCCTCCCAACCACAGCCCACGCATGGAGGGCATCAGTCTTCCCACTCGAGGGCCTGGGCAGGAAGGCTCACCGCTCACTACACTGGTACCCGGGGAGGCTGCATTCTGCACCATAAAAACCCGTGTTTGTGGTGCTATTTTTAAACACTTAAAAATGTTTGCCTTTGAGTAGAACAGGTGTACCTGTCCATTACATTATACGCCCCACTAGGGCGGGGACAAAATCTGTCCCGGTCACCATGGCGTCCCCAGCACTGGGCGAACTCACGGCGCACAGCAGGTGCCCGATGACTACTGAGTGAAGGAACGAAGGAACGGAGGGCCAGGGAAGGAGGAAGGGAGAGCCCGGAGCGAGGACGGGGAAACGGAAACACGCCCTCGTGGGTGGTGAGGCGTCAGCCGCACCGAACACACCCCTGCACCCCGCAGTGTGAGAAGCACCTCCCACCTGAGGTGCCCCCTGCACGGCCACCCCCCACCCTCCTCCCAAAACCTAGCTGACTCCCTCCGGCCTCCCCTGACGGCCCACCCCCGAGTGTGCCCAACTCCCCGGGGTTTCTTCATGAATCACGAGGAGCGGAGGGTGGAACGGGCGGCCGCACTCGGATCTGGTTTCTGCAGAAACGAGGTAGCGCCGGCGCGGAAACACCGAAATGTCAACGGTGGTCATCTTCTGAGAGAGGGGATTTAGGATAATTTCTGTTTTCTGCTTTTTGCCCTACAGTCTTTCTGCAGTGAGTCTCTTTACAAGGAAATCTGAAATTGCCTGTCTTCCCCCTCGCCTGGACCACCCGCAGGCCTGGGCGCCTCCCTCCAGGCGGGCAGCTGCTCCGCGCCTGTCTGTCCGTCCCTGGTGATGCTCCTTACTCCCACGTCTGCGCCGTCTGGTCCTGGTGCAGTCAGCCACCCGACTTCCTTTTCATTAGTGTTTGCATGAAATATCTTTTTCCATCCTTTTACTTTTCTTTAAAGGAGGTAATGGCAATTTTTAAAGATTTTATTTATTTATTTATTTTTAGAGAGAGGGGAAGAAAAGGAGAGAGGGAGAGAAACATTGATGTGCAAGAGAAACATCGATCTGTTACCTCTCACATGCTCCCACCAGAGGACCTGGCCCGAAACCCAGGCGTGTGGCCTCACAGGGAGTTGAACTGGTGACCTTTTGGTTTGCAGGACAATGCCCAGTCCACGAAGCCACACCAGCCAGGGCTCCATCCTTTTACTTTTAATCTATTGTGGCTTCATATATTAAATGGGTTTCTTTACAACTTATCTTGCTTTGTTATCCATCTGACAACATCTAACCTGTAAAATGGAGTCACGATACCACTACATTTATTATCAATACGCCTGACTTTAATACTATCATCTTGATTTCTATTTGTCTCATTTGTTCTTTGTTACTTTCCCCGCTTTTCCTGCCATCTTTTGATTTTTTTTTTCATCCTTCTGCTTCGTCTCCATTATTGGCTTGGGTGACACACGTCTTTGTTACCCTTTTCTAATGGCTGCTGCTCTGGGTTCATAACAGACAAGTTCAACTGCACGCGGTCTGCCTCCAACGTCATCACGTCACACGGAGCGTGAGGAGGTCACAACCGCGTGCTTTCCTGCCTCCCCCTCCTCGTCTGTTGGTCACACATCCTGCTTCTGGGTCATCAACTCCAGAGCACCTTGTCACATTTTTGCTCTAGACAGTCCTAAAGAGATTAAGAATGAGAAATAACTCACATTTTTGTACCTATTTACCACGTAGGGGCCTCTTCAACCCTTTGCGCGGCCCACACTGCTGTCCGGCGTCGCTTCTCTTCTGCCTCAGAAACTTCCACGAACACTTTCCGTAGGGCGGGTCTGCGAGCGATGAGCTCTCTCAACTTCAGTGTGTCTGCAAAGAAGTCTTTCTCTCCCCTTCCTTCTTCTGACCTGCACCTTGGTTGGGTACAGAATTCTAGATGGACTGGTTTTAGTTTTCAGTTCTATCGCGTTCTTCCTTGGATAATTTCCGACCAGACGTCTGCCATCATTCTTCCCCTAGTCCCTCCCTCTGAGTCTTTTTTCCTTCTTTCTGGTTGTTTTTCATGAGTTTCTCCTTATTGCCAGTAATAAGCAATCTAATTATAAGGTGGCTTGGCGTGACTCTTTTCACACCACATCGGTGTGATTCTTGAACTGTGGGATTTATGATTTTCATCAGATTTGCAAATTTCCCTACCATTATTACTTCAAATATTTTTTCTGTGCTCTCTTTTCCCCTGGGACTCCGCTGCTCCCCAACACCCGTGAAATGTCATCAAAGCTATCTTCGGGAGCCTCCTAGGTCCCCCATTTCAGACCCCAAATTACCTTCCAGCTTCTCTTTTACTGTCCCGCATGCCCAGGGCTCCCACCCAAGGCTCGCTGTCCACAAATCCACGTTCATGCCACTGTGAACCACCGTCACCCCGCCACTCCTTGCCCCTCTCGTGCTCAAAATCCGATCTGCCCCTCACGGCCCAGCTCCACGCCGCCTCCTCCAGGAAGCCTTTCCTGACCGAGGCAGAACGACATTTCTTCTCTGTGCTCTCCCAGGTCTTGTGTGTCGTAGTGGCCCCCTGAGGGCATCAGGATGTCCCTTCAGTCATCTTGGGACGGGCCCCTCCCCCTCCCTCAGACCCCGGAGAAGGACCTTGGCCCCACCGTCTCTGGGATGGGGAGAGCAGTGATGATTATATCCACGTGTGCCCTTGAGACGCTTTCCGGAAGGAGAAGTTGAGCGCACAGAAGGAGTGAGTCAGGCAGCATCTCTCCTTTGTCCAAAGGGAAAAATGAGCCACACAGCAGACGAGGTCCGCGAGTCCGGGCCAGAGGCAGTCACCTCCGAGGGCATTCACCCCCAGACTAGCCTATCGGTGCAGCCTCTCGAGCTCTGGATGACGTGTGGTGATGACCAGAGGGGAAGGGGGTGCGGGGGGAGGGGGGTAAATGGTGGTGGGAGGAGACTTGGCTTGGGGTGGTGGATACATAATGCAGATGGTGTATTATAGAATCGTACCCCTGAAACCTATATAATTTCATTAATCAGTGCCCCAATCTGCCCCAGGAAACCCCACAGCTCCCGGCCTCAGGGCTCAGGGAACAGAGCCCTGGCCTGGGGAGGCCTGAGAGTCCCCAGGGAGGCAAACAGAATCCCCAATCGGGAAAACAAAAGCAGAGTGACCCCTGCAACCAGGAGCCGCTCAGCAGCAGGTCGGAGGCCGGAGGCCCTCCCCCGCTCACCCTGGAAACGCTCTCAGCCACAGAACTGCAGGCTGTCGCCTGCGAGCGCTCCCACGCCAGGTCCCTGTCCCCCCTGCACCTCCCCCTCCCCTTCCGATCAGTCTTCCCACACACCCGCACACTCCACGGCCTCCTGCCTGGACAGGTTCCTCCAGTCACCCCATGTCCCAACACCACTCGCCTCCAACGCCCATGGGACACTCCTGAACAGACCCCCGGTCTCCTCTCTACTTCCCGTACCTGTCCCAGGCCCCTGCCCCACCACACCAGCGGTGGCCAAAGTTATCAGCCCTCGCCTCTAGGGGTTGGAGGAACACGGGCCTGGGGCCCAGGAGAGCAAGGATACAGCCTGAGGCTTTGACGCCGGCTCACTGTGTGGCCTTGGGCAAGTCGCTTCCCCTGTGGGCCTCAGCATCCTCCCTGGACACACTCGGATCTTCAAGGTCGACCCTCCTGGCAGGAGCAGTGCAGGAAGGGGACAGCGGGTCACAAGAGCACGATCCTTTTAGATACAAACTCTGACTCATGGGATTTGTAAATTCCACTCAGCCAACATGCAGCCTGGCACCAGCCAATGGAGATAACATTTGGGGGGTTTACATAGTTACCAATACACATATAACAAGAGTTCACTTGCACTTGAATGGGGCTTTGCGGCCCACAAAGTGCTTTCACTCACTGTCCAGTCCATTCTTCACCTCAACCCTGTGCGAGCCGGCATGGTCATCGTCGTCACAGCCACCTCGCAAGGCCAGCACCAGCCTCAGAGCTTTACCTCCGGAGGCTCACTCAGAGCCTCAGTGCTGAAGGACGGGGCGGGCTCGCACCCTGAGCACGAGCACAGAGCTGCAAGGGGCAGGTCCAGCTCGAACCCCAGCGTCTGGCCCGTCTGACCCCGAGCCCGGTTCTTACTTGCTGGGCTACATGCTCCTCGACTCTCCACACCTGTGGAGGGGAACCATGCTTGGCGAGATCCAGTGTTTGCCCGAGACCATGGGGGACACCCATGGAAGAGCTGAGCTGGAACTCAGCTCCCGTTCACTGATAAAATAACGACGAAATGGGTAACATCAGAAACACAAAAAGCGCCAGCGCTGGGCAGGGACATGGATAAATGCGGCCCCGGCCCTCCCACAGAGGCCTGCAGGGGACACTGAGCCACCCGGAGCCCTGGCCGTCCCGCCCCTGGCCTGGCTGCCGTCCCTCCCTCTGCCTCCTTCTTTCTCCTGCCCTGTGAGCTGGTGTGGGTGACTCAGACGACTTCGAGATTCCCAGTGAACAAGCCACGCACTCGGGCCAGAGCCGCAGCAGGCGCCAGACCCAACGGCAGGGCCGGGCTGCTGGCTGCTGTCTGCCCACCCGCCACCTCTGCCGTCGGGCTGCTGGGCCGGGCTGTGCCTGCGCTTCCTGCCCAGTGGGACCTAAGGGAGCGGCTCACCACCAGCCTGGCTGCTCCCCAGGTCGAGGAGCGGCCACGGCCGCACACGAGAGGCCACCAGCGTGGACCTGGAGTGGGACCCTGGCTAAAGGAAGAAAGGGCTGCAGGTGACCTGCACACCTTGAGAGGATACCCGGTTCCCAGGCAGGAATGTGCAGACGGCAGTGCTGAGAGGTTCGCTTCGCTGATTGGAGGAAACTTATATAAATCACCTCTCAGTCCTGAATATGCTTAGATTCACGTAAATATGCAAATTAATAGAAAGCACTCTGGAAGTATGCACCCCAAACACTTGGCAAGAGTTGCCTATGGGAAAAGGAGCAGGTTGGGGTAGGGGGGCTTTCACTTTTATGCCTTAAACTGCCGCCTGGGTTGAATTATTTCTAACCACGAGCACTTGCAAGATAGAGAAGAAAACCAATCTTCCCACCCGCCTGTGGAAAGGGGCCGGATGTTAACAGTAGGTATCCTCAAGGGATAACATTATAGGTCATATTTTTCCATACTATTTAGTATTTTCAAGGCTTTCCGTAACGAGTGCATTTGTCACTTTTATAACAGATGGGATTATATGAAAGGAAATGGCCATGTTTTGCACATTGAAAGTGGTCAAAAATTGGAAATTTCATGTGGTTCAACCTAATCGCCATTCACACATCAGCATTCAGCAAAAATGTACGGAGGGACTGCTCTGTGGCCGGCCCATATCCAGACAACAGTTTTTTCCTTAAGGACGACATAAAGCATGCTGGGCCTCCCTTGCAGGCAGGGCCCCACTTGCTCGTCTCCACGGCCCCGGCACCCAGCAACTGGCGCAGGTCCGCGGCCAGAGCCCTCTGTGGTTGGCTGAGTGAAGGACGAAGTGGCAGGTGGGTGGAAACTAGGTGTCCACCAACAGGCACACAGGTGGAATTTCACGCAGTACGTCATCAGCAACAAATACAGCGTCCTTGCGAGAAAAGACGACGGGCAAAGAACGGGACATGTCAGACTCCAATTGCCTCGACAATCCTGCTGATCCTGGCTGCTCTGGCATGGCGGCGGGGACACAGCAGCCACGGGGACGGGAGACAGCATGAGGGTGTGCAGGCTGTGGGGGGCTCGGCGAGGTCGGGAGGCTGCTGGGGAGGCACGCACACCCTCCAGCCACGAGCAGCAGCACCTGGAAAGGTCCCTGCAAAGGGGGCCCCTCTGCTTCAGCCCACTGCTTCACAGAGCACGTCCTGCATGGTCAGGGAACATTCCACCACCAGCCCCTACAGGGCTGGCCTGCCACCGAGGCAGCAGCGGGCTTCTCCCCATTAACCTGAGTGTTTCTGCACACGACAATTGCTTCACGAAGGCCCAGCGGTGGAAGACACCCTCCCCACCAAATCTGAAGTTACAGCTCTAGAGTTTATACCTCCAGTATGTGTGTCTGCAACAAGGCAGAGGGACAGGGTCCATCTTCTTGGGGCAGAAGGTGGGGGGAGGGGCAGGATGCAAAACAGAGGAAGACTCTCGGGCACCGTGAGTCAACATGCAGCCAGGGGAGGTGCCCAGGGTGACCGAGCTCCAGACAGCGCCCCACCTGAGGGCTTCTTGGAAAAGCGAGACAGTTTAGGCTGAAAAGGAGACTAAGGGAGAGTGAGCAAGGCGGATGAACGCAGATCCCGGGAGGGCTGCCGGGTGGAAGACAGGAGGCGGACGTGCTACTTCGTCCGGATAAACTGGAGCCAGGAACGGCCGCTGAGAAGCAGCAGGATGGGGCTGGACGAGAAGGGAGAGGAGCTAGGGACGGCGCCGGAGCTCTCCAAACCGATACTCCGGGGTGGGGGGGGGGTGTCAAGGCCTCTGTCCCCCTCTGTCAAACCTACTGGCCTCGCACGCACGCACGGTGAGCAGGACCCCCGCCAAGGCTCCCCTGCCTTTCTGCTCCGACCTCTGGAGTGTCTCCCAGGAGTCAGCCACACCTGCTGCATCAATTGGGGTTTTCTTGGTATTACAGTCACGCAATTTAATTAAAGATGACCTCAACAGGTAAAATGTGAGTGTGAAATAAGGACAGCTGTTATTTCTAAGAAAAGTAAAACGAATATTTTGGAAACTTTTTTTTAAAGATTTTATTTATTCATTTGTTAGAGAGGGAAGGGAGGGAGAAAGAGAGAGAGACAGAAACATCAATGTGCGGTTGCTGGGGGTCATGGCCTGCAACCCAGGCATGTACCCTGACTGGGAGTCGAACCTGCGACACTTTGGTTTGCAGCCCACTCTCAATCCACTGAGCTACGCCAGCCAGGGCAGAAACTTTTGATAAATGTGCGTAGCTAAAAGAAACTACTGTTGAATCAGGAGCTGGCAAGACAATGGTAAAAAATTAAGCCAAGAAGAGAAGAGTCATAAACATCTAGGATTCTCCATCAAGATTACTTCCAAGTGACTTTTAATGGTCCCTCCCCTTGAAGAAAACCGGAAATGACAGACGACGCAACCTAACTACAAAAGACGGCCCCGGGGAGCCCCAACACGAAAGACAGAGTGTCTGCTTCAACCCAAGACGAGCACGTGACCTCGGAGGTAAATGCCTTCCATTAAAACCAGTTACTTGAAGCCCTGGCTGGCATAGCTCAGTAGATTGAGCGCAAGCCTGTGAACCAAAGTGTCGCGGGTTTGATTCCCAGTCAGAGCACATGCCTGGGTTCCTGGCCAGATCCCCAGTAGGGGGCACGAGAGAGGCAACCACACATTGATGTTTCTCTCCCTCTCTTTCTCCTTCTCACCCCCCTCTCTAAAAATAAATAAATAAAATCTTAAAAAAAGAAACAGTTACTTGAAAAGCGTACAGATGTATGGATGTATATGCGATTCTTTGGTGTGATTCCTGGATTTTACTGACTTTTTTAAAAACCTGCTCTGTTGAGTTACAGTTTGCACACAATTAAAAACACCCTCTCCGAGTGCGGGTTTGGATGAGCGGTGACAAATGTTCGCAGCCGTGTGACTGCATCCACCGTCACGACACGGGACACTTCCATCAGCCCCCATATGCTCCCCAGGGCCCCGTGGGGGCCCGAAGGCACCACAGCTCTCCCTGCCCCGTGTTGGGGGGCGTTGGTTCCCCACCACCCAGCCTTCAGTTTCCATTCCCCTTTTTAAACACACAGTGAGGTTCGCTCTTTGGGGAGGACCGTCCCGGGTTTGGACACAGCTGAGTGTGTGAGCACTTCCACAGTAACTTTTTGCATTAACTGACTACCTTCCTCAGTCTCATCAGATAAGAGGATTTTCGCTGCATGGGGACCTGGAAGGCTTGCACCGGAGACCGGCCCGCCCGCGTCTTCACTGGGTGACCCGGGCACCCTGTGCGCTCTGGGTCCCTCCTCTGTGTGCTGCCCGGGACAGGAGGACCCACTCCCGGAGCGGCTGTGAGGACTAAATGACACAACAAGTGCTTTAAACACCCACGTCCGTGTTATTGTAACTGGTTTTAAGAGTCTTCGAACCAGGCGGGCTGTTCTGGCGGGAGGTGAGCCCCCTGCCCCTGGAGAAACGGAAGCCGAGGCCAGAGGACGTGCTGACCCCACGGGAAGGCCGTGGCCCCGCCTGCAAGCGGGTGCCGTGATCCTCTCCACCCCAGTGATGAGGGTCCTGAGCGGTGCGCCACCCGCCCTGGGGAAAAGGAGCACAAGGAGGCCCCCCGGGAGCAGGGGCCACATCCCACAGCCCCTCGGCCCCCTGGATTCGCGGTGACAGAGAGACGCTCAGCACAGCTCCCGTGTCGGACCCGCTGCCGGGAGAAAACGTCCGGCACGCCCCAGCCGAGTCATTCCGGAGACCTCCCGCCTGCTCCCTGTGCGTAAGCCCGTCCCCCACAATAAGGAGTAAAGGGAAAAGTTTACGTGAGGGGCCATGCCGTGATGGGGCGGGGGGACCGTCGGCATCGAAGGTGTTCTCTGTCCTCACAGGAGGAGTGTCCTCCTCACGTGAGAAGGACACTCCCCCTAACATTTACGAGGCAATGACGCCAGGAGGCCGGCGAAGAAGACATGGAAGGGACGCGTGGGCGTCGTCCCAGGGCGCCTTCCGACATCCGGAACGTGGGACCGCTCTTCCCTCCCTTGGGGTTGGCCCAAGCTCTTCTGAGGTCCCTCCTCACCAGAGCCAACAACAACAACAGCAGCGACAGTGGCCGCCAGAGCAGCGGGCATTCCCAGTGCCAGCTGTGTATGGGGCCCGGCCCCGCAAGGCCACCTGTCCAGGCGTGGCTTCACGGCACTAACCCACCCCACAGAGGCAGAGACGAGACGGGGGGATGGAAGAACGTCCCTAAGACCTCGCTGCTGGTGAGGGGGGAGCAGGCAGGGAGCCCGACACTAGCCACCAGGCGGCCAGCGCTTTTGCAGATCCCCGAAGCAGAAAGACCCCTCGCTGGCTTCCAGCTGCAGGGAGTGGTCAGTGGGTCTGAGACAGGCCTCGGACTGACGTTAAGAGACCGTATCCCAAACCTGTCTCCGCAGAGGCCAACATCACCGTATCAACCACAGCCCCAGTTCAGGCGGGGGTCATGCGTTTTCCACGGCACTTAACACGGCACCGACAGATTGCAATCCCGTGCCAGAGTTGAGAAAAACAGAGAGCTGGGGAGATGTGTGCCACTTCTCGGCAGGCAGTCGGGGAGGCTGCATCTGGCTGAGTCTCCAATACCAGGAAACGGGCCCTTGGGGCGGCGGGGTGGGCTCCCAGCCCCAGCCTGGGGGGACGACCACCCTCAGCCCCACGTGGCGCACTTGGCTCAGATTCCCCTTCAGGAAATTACCGATCTGGTTTCTTGGGAATTTGTCGCCAGTGCGTACTCAATAACAGACCTAGTCGCCCCCTCCCCGAGAAGGGGGTGAGGTCCACCTGCCATCCTCAGGCGGGTGACCCAGCCTTGGGCTTACCGGTCAGTCTTTTAAGAAGTGCCCAGGGGGACCAATTCCCCAGGGCCCAGTCCCCTCGGGGGGAACCCTCAGCCTCCCAGGGGCAGTCGAGCGGCCCACCCTGGAACTAGGACAGGCCTGACGCTGCCAGGTCTGGCTCAGCCGACACTGACATTCAGGAGGGCCCGTCTCAGAATGATATGAGAACCACAGCCGTGGGAATCTGGCCAAGTTCAGATCCAGTCCGAGTGCACTGGGGTTTTGAATGGGGGGTCAAGGGTGGGCCGCTCGACCCACCCTTGACCCTCTGAATTTCCTCTGAATTCCCTCGGATTTCCTCTGAAACACGTTATTTTATTTTTGTTTACAACAAAGAAAATGCTCTTGAAGAGAGGAAAGGGGAAAAGTAAAGACAAGCTTTCATTCTAATCAAGGCAAATTTCTTAGGAACCAAAAAGAGGAATGTTTGCTGGATGAAGCAGCTGAAAACAATCAGAGGGAGAAAGAGGCATCAGATGTACAGCGGCCGGGAGGGGAGGAGAGAGATGCAAGGGGCCCGTGTTGTATATAAATACGTGAAATACACGTGATTAATTAAGAGCAACTCAATGTCCTCCAGAAAAGGAACAGTTAATTATAGCACATTTAGTCAAAATCACATTATTAGGCAGCCATTAAAAATGGTCATTGTGAAGACTAATTTAAAATATAAAACAGTCGCCCTGGCCAGTGTGACTCAGTTAGTTGGAGCGTCGTCCCGGAACCCAAGGGGCTGCAGGTTCAATTCCAGGTCAGGGCACATGCCCGAGGTGCCGGTTTGGTCCCCGCACCACGTGCGAGAAGCAACAAAAACAAAGAGCTTGTGATCTAAAGCTGAGAAAAGCAGGGGTAACGCACAGCTTTGTAACAATTTCCATAGGAAAGACTAGAAAGGAACACACCAAAAAAAAAAGAAAGAAGGTTACGGTAGAATTATGATACACTTTTTCTTTTGTTTCTAAAGTTTCTGCAACATATAAAGCATTTTATAACTGAAAACTTTCCTTAAAATAATGCTTCCAAAATGAGGGAAAACGAGCCAGCTGGTTACAAAGAAAAGAGGTGAAAAAAAGGATACTAAATAAACTTGGTCTGATTCATTCATAGCTCAAAGATCAGAGACGGTGTGTCAAGATTAAGAGCAATAAAGAAATAAATATCTAGCACTTGCCTAGTGCTTTATGGTATGTGAGGTGCCTCTTGCTGTATTATCCCCCGTGCTCACCAGCTAACCAAGTGGCACTCCCGCACCCTGGGTCGCCTTGCAGAACCCAGCGCACCAGCCCCGCACCGGCACCCTGGCCCCACCGCGCCTCCACCTGTCTTCAGTTTCCACAACTCAAGAGAACCAACGGCGCAAACACCGTCAGACCGGGGCTGCCTATTGCTCCCAAGTGGTCCGTCCACCCGGCAGGCACCAGCCGCCTGCGACAAGCAAGAGCCCAGGCGGGAAGCAGAGGCAGGGATGGGCCTGGGATGTCCACGCTGGGGACCCCACCCCCACCAGGTTGCTCCCCAGTGTTGGGTCCTGAACCCTCTTCCCTCTTGATTCTGTGCACGCTCCCTGGGAAACCCCTCAGCCTCTCGATGTTTCAGGTGCCCAAACAGCCTTCCTGCTGTAAAATAAAGCTGTATTTTCCAGGGGTTCCTTACCCCTGACTCGCCACAGACCCATTCCTTCAACGGCCCCGTGGGGAGCTAACAGGTGTACCTGGGCCCACGTGGGCATCTCAGGAGCAGCCACTGGCCTGGAGAACGTTCCCACCGTCTTGGCTGTGTCTTCCCCTCATCCCCTCCCTTCAGGGGCTGCCTGGCCCTGCCCTCAACCTCCTGCCGCTTCATCACTCACCCCAGAGGCAGTGTGGGGCAGTAAGGGGCAAGGTGGGCCCTCAAAAGCCTGGTGGTGCCAGGACCCACGCAAGGGGAAGGGGGTAGGAGAACCCCACCAGTTGCAGCTCACCCCTCCTGCCCCTTGAGCCCCCCGGGACCCAGCCCCAGGCCACGCTCTCCTTGACCACAGCCTCCCACTGTCAGCATCCGACCCCCTCATGCCCAGGCCCTGCAGGCTGCAAGGCCCGCACCTGGTGCTCAGTGACAGTCACTCAATAAATGAAGCCCCAGCAACCCCCCAGGCCCGCACCCCACCCCACATCCCTTGACGACACAGCTCTCTCTGTCGGAGCCCACCTGCCCGCCTCCTGTGAGGAGGGCCCGGGCAGGCTGCCCTGAGGTCCCTGGGCCTCTGTCTCTCCCGCATGGGGAAGAGTGCGGTTCGGGGGGATGTAGGGGGCACAGGAAGGTAACCTGGGCACTGGAAATGCTTCTTCAGTGCTGCCCGTGACCATAGCAGCGAAAGGACACACAAACCCCCGAAATCTGGTGTCTGTTTCTACTGGGAAACTCAGTTCCTCCCCCACTGACCCGGGGGGAGTCCCTGGCTGCAGCCAACAGGTGACGGGAGAAGAGAAAGCAGAGGGGAGTTTGCAGGCGGGAGAATGCACAGAAGGGAGATGCTGGTGCCTGGAGAAAGTTCCTGGTGTCACCCCAACTGTGGAATGGGGCCGTCTGGCCGCCTCGTTCTCACGTCCCTGTCCTCCAGCCTCCCCCGCCGTGGGTACCATGTGCCCAGAGGAGCAGCAGCCAGCAGGGGAATGACTCTGCATTCCACAGCTGGAGGGGACGCATCCAGGGGTTTTCTCCCCACAGCAGCACAGGGCCACACGGGGCTCAGTCTGTCCTGTGCCCACAGAGACCAAATGCAGGGACACCGTGACTTCAGGAAGGCTTTGGTGGGCGGGCCTGGGAACCCAGGCACCTTTTGAAAAGTTACATTAGTCCCAAACAAGTGACTCAGAAACTTCTGGAACACAGCCCGCCGACAGCTGGGACCTCCTGCATTCTATAGCTCAGGCTCCCACACGGACCCTGAGCGTCCCCTCCCCCACCTTCCCAGAGCCACGCCCAGGGCACGGCTTCCATGCCAAGGCCATGCTCTCCTGGGATGCTAACATGGTTATTCTTGATTTACTTATTTTTCTATGCTTTTCTGTTTTCTCCTCTGTTTGGGTTTTTGCTTCTCAGCAACACCCAGAAACGCCAGCAACCATGGACTCGGGCTCTGGGCTCCACTGGGGAGAGTGTCTGCTTCGCTCCCTTAATGGACTGCAAAGCGTACAGGAGATGCACGCAGCCCAGGGCCCGGCAGAGAGGAGAGGGCCACTGATGCCCAGCCCGGTGGAGTCCCTCGATGGGTCGCCAGGTCACAAGGCAACGGCTCAGAGTTCAACACTCAGACCCACAGCGATGACTCTCGCCCTCCTGCCCCAGACCGCTTCCAGCAGAGGCCGCCATGGCCACCAACCCGGAAGTCACGACAGGAAGGGCAGGCTGTCACCTCACATGAATATGTCACGGGGGGAAAACCAAAGGGACCTGTGGGTGTGCCTGCAGCATCAAGAGGCACAATACTTTCAGCCAAAATGGGAAAGCAGGAAGAATCTTGGTCCAAAACTAGGAAAAAGTTAAGGAACCCGAGGAAAACGTGTGTTTTCCTCTAAGCAACAAGGAGGCGATGGGACGGCCCCACAGGGTTCTTGCATCAACCAGCGACAGCACCGCCGCGCGCCTAGGGACTCAGCCCTCGACCCCGGGAGACAGCGCTAATGGCTCTGGCCGAGATGGAGGCAGCGGCGTGACGCCGCGGGGAGAGCACTGGCAGCAGAGCTGGAAAATGGAACGGAGACACGGCCCCTCCAGCCAGATGACGGCCGTAAGGAGCCGTGTGGCCTCGGGCAGTCACTTTCCATCCGTGGGTAAAAGGAGGCAGCGGGCAGGACACACAACTGCAGAATCCCCTGACACCCAGCCCGGTGGAGTCCCCAGATGGGTCGCCGGATAACGAGCTCAGAGGGCAGAGAGTCCCATCTGCCGGTCCCCGCAGCCCCTCCCCCACAGCCCCTCCCCCGCACCTAGCTGGGGTCTTGGAACCCATTAGCCCAGCTGAGGCTGAAAGTCCACTCTTCCCACAGCCCAGGCACCCTCCAGAACTGGCAGGCCCTCCACCACGGTGGCCGGCACCCCGTCCCCGTGTGTGTCCCCACACCACTTCTGCGGGAGACCTCCACTCCCCCCATAATCCAACTGCCCCCATAATCCAACTGGCACCGTGCTCTCAGCCGCAGGCTGGGATCTGTGACGATCCTCCCTCCCCTCTCTGGCCCTCCATGTGTCCCAGGGCCACCTCGACAACAACCCCACTGCACAGGCAGACGCTCAGAGGGGCGCGGAGTCCCCCCAAGTCCGTCACTTGCCAAAGCTAGCCAGTGCCAGGCTAGAGACCAGACACGGAGGGAGCCTCTCCCCCCAAAAGAGGTCTTCCTGGCGGAGGTCCGTGAGAAGGAAGGGCCAGGACAAGGCTGCCTCCAGACCAGACCAGGCGGGCCTTCCTGCCACCCAGTGGAGCTGCGCACAGGTGACAGGGTGGCTCTGAGGCTCCATGTCCTGACATCCTTCAGTCCCTACAGGCAAACCCTGGTGCAAGGCCAGGGGTTGAGAGAAGGGTGGTCCTTCCGGCACAGGCAGCTGAGAGTGCGGAAGCCCCCAGGACACATTATGAACCAAAAACCCCCCAAACAAAAACATAAAACACCAATGCAGCCCCCACCTTCCACACAGGTACCACTTGGGCCGCAAGCTGGTGGGAGGGGAAGCCCCGGGGTAACGCGGAAGGGGAAGGTGGGACTCACCTCTCTCAGCAGTTGCACCCCCTTCAGCCCGTCCTGCTGCTGCTGCTGGGCCACGGTGACGCCCAACACGAGCGTGTGCATGACACAGGAGACCACGGAGACGGCGACGATGGGGCTGAGGCTGAGGGGCAGCGTGATGAAGAAGGAGAAGACGAAGAAGGCCTGCCAGCCCACCGTGTCGCTGGCCGCGTGGGCGCCGGCGAAGTTCAGGCCCAGGTACGAGAAGACCTGCGCTGTGATCAGCAGCCACAGCAGGTAGGGCACCACTTTCCGCGTGACGCGGTCCGGCAGCAGCCCCTTCTTGCAGAGCACGAAGAGGATGATGTCCAGCACCAGCCCCACCCCGGCCACCACCAGGGGAGCCAGCTTGTCCGCGGAGAAGACCGCCGCGCACACGACCACCACGTAGCAGTCGAAGAGGGCGGCGAAGACCACCAGCACCAGCAGGGTCTCGTGGCGCTGCCTCTTGAAGTAGGTCTGGTACAGGTTCTCCAGGGACTCGGGCACGAAGGTCAGCCGCATGAAGCGAGGCAGGCAGAGGCAGGACCCCGAGTTCCGCACGGAGATCTCGTGGCTCCGGCCCATCCCGCGGCCCGGGTCAGAGGGCAGGCTGACGGAGTACTCCGCCGAGTACTCGGCCGAGTACTCGGGGTCGGAGAAGCCCTGGTTCCTCGGCATCCTCGCTGGTGCCTGCCGCTCCTGGCCCTGGAGATGGGCACCGGGGGCGGAAGAAGGGCTCTGGAACGGGCCACCACTAGCAGGGCTCTCGGAGACCTGGGGAAGGCTCGGAGCCGGCCCCCGCGGGCAGGAACGCAGGGCGGGTCTCCAGGGCACAGCAAGCGCCGATCATCTGGAACTTAAAAGACACCTCTAAGTGGCGGCAGCTCTTCCTGCCCACCTGTGCTTTCTCTGTGGCCCGCCCGCCGCTCACGAAAGAGCTGCGGCTGCGAGGGGCTGTGGGGCCCGGCCCGCTCCCGCCACCCCCGCCACGCCGAGCACACGCCCTTGGTCCAGGCAACACCCGGGGTCCTGCTCTGGCTCGCCGAGCGGCCTGGCCGCCTCTCCATCCCGCGCACCTGTGGTCTCTTCGCCGCGTCCTCCCTCCTCGCAGCCCCTGACTTCCTCACTTAAACCCCCTCCAGGCCCACGCGTGCCAGAAAGAAGCCGAGCCACCCTGGGGATTCCTGAACCTTCCCTGTGTTTACTTCCTTTCCCCACCCGGCCCTCCGACTGGCGACGCCGACTCCCCACCTCCGGGCACCGTGTGCCCCCCGGAAGGCCGGCCCTACCCCTGCGCTCAGCTTACCTGTGCGGGAACTCGGGAGCCGCGTGGCCCGCGAGGCTGCGGGGCCGGGTCACGCGTGCGGCGGGCGGGGCAGAAGGCTCAGCGCGCCTGGGGGCTGCTCCTCGCGCAGCCGCGCCGCCCCGCCAGCCCCACGGCCCCCGGCCACAGCGCGACCGCCCCGCGGTCAGGCCCCGGATCCCGCCGGGAGAGGCTCAGGGCTGCCTCTCAGCATCCACAGGCTCCTGGCCGCGGGAGGAAGGAAGAGGAGGCGGCGACGGGGACTGGAAAATTCGGGGTGCCCGCCTCTAGGGTTGAGGGTCGCGGGCCGGAGCCGGCGTGCGCGGCGCGGCCGGACCCCTTCCTCCGGTCCCCGCTGCGGTCGCGGCGGCGGCGGCACTGCTAGGGGCGCACGCGGGGCCCTCCCCGGCGGGAGCGCGGGCTGAGGCCGAGGAAGCCCGCCAGCATCCTCTGCCGCCCGCGCCGAGCGGAGCCAGCCGAGTCCGGGCGCGGCGCGCTGCTCTGTGAGTCCCCGCGCGGCGCGGGCGGCTCCGGGGCCACGCGCGCTCCAGGCCCCCGGAGGCGGGCGGCGCCCCTCCCTCCCCTCAGTCGCCGCCCTCTCGGCGAGCGCGTCCGGGACTTGGGGGTGTGGGCGAGGCGCCAGGCGCCAGGCCCGGGACCCGCGCGGGGAAGGAGAAGGGTGGGAAGGAGCGCGGGGCCCGAGTTGGAGGGGCCCCGGTGGCCCTGCGCTCTAGCACCGGGCGGCGAGCTGGCGGCGACCGCTGCGAGGGAGCGCCCGGGTGGGCGGCGGGCGGGAAGGATGGGCGAACCCGCGCCCTCCCCTGCGGGCCTGCTCTCGGAGGATAAAAGCCCCGGCCGTGCCCTCCTGCAGGTGAGGCGCGCTCGGGGCACCCCCGCAGCCCCCTCCTCCGCAGCAGCTTCCTTCCGGGCGCCGAGGGGCCGGGGCTGAGGTTTCGGGATGGCCTGGCGTGCCGGGCCTGTGTCCCCGCCCACTCTGGCGTCCAAACGCCCGAGCTCCGGGCCTGAAGTTTCCGCAGACGCGCCCACGGCCGAGCCACGTTCCTGTGGGCACGTGGACCTGGAAAAGACCGTGCTGCAAGAAGATCTCCCGTGCACATTCCACCTGTTCGAGATGTGTTTTAATTTACATACTCTCCTTCAACACTCAGATGCTCCTTTGAGTGGTTAAGCCTATCCGTCTCTTACCCCTTAGTATAAATTACTTTCCTTGGCTTTGACCGGACACTTGGCCCACCGCAGACTATAGGAATTTAGATAAAGGGAAAGGAAGGAGATGGGCTGTTTGCGAACAAAAGCCTGTAGGAGGGGCAGGAGGTTGCTGAGGACGGCCAGTGACGGTAGGGGGTGGGCTGCCCTGGGTCGGAGCGGGGAGAGACTCAGCCATCCAGACTGTGGATGGAGGTGCGGCTGGGAGCGCCCGTGAGTGCCCACTCAGGACCTCAGGCAGCAGCTCCAGCTCCCGGCCCTGCGGGAACAGACCCTCGGAGCATGGATTGTCCGGCGGCTGTTCCCACCAGCCCCTCACACCCATTCCGGAAAGCTGTCCGCCTCAGCCCAGACTGGTCAGGGCTTCGACTCCAGACGTGGGGGACAGAACCTCAGACCTGGGAGGAGGACCATTTAAACAAAGCAGCACCTTTCCCATTGTTTTAATTCGTCTGGAGCCCAAACGTTTATTCTGAATCGTTACGTGATGGTAAAGGAGGCATGATTTTATGTTTAACAAAGGGGCATGTATTAATAAAAGGAAAAGAGCTGATAAACAGTTTGAGCCCAAGGGGTGTCCACTTTGACCCACTGTGAGGTTCTCTCCCTTTCCTGGCACCCATGCCAACCCTGAGCTCCCGGCCCCATGGGTGTCCTGCTGGGTCTTCCACCATCCCCCACCCTCCCCCCTTGGTCCTCCGCACTGTGAAGGAGAGTGCCCCACACACAGATACCCAGTGAGAGCCCGGATCTCCTGCCCTGACCACCAGCCTCCCTGCTTCAGTCCCTGCCCTTCCACAAGCCTCCTGTCCCTGCTGCGGGCACCTGCTCCCCAGGCCCACCCTCAGGGCACCCACTGCACACCCGCCTGGCCAGGCATCCAGGAAGACCACAGGAGCCACCCAGTCCCTGCGCCCAGCACGCCTGCCAGCTCTGCTGGGCCGCAGATCCGCCGACAAGACCGACGGGCTCTCAGGCTCTCAGCTGTCTGGGGGCATGGGCGGGGCAGCCAGAGGGGGCCTGGAACGGGGCCTTTCAGGCCTGGAGGAAAGGATCTGATCGGGTGACCGGAGGCTCCCGACAAAGGCTCAACAACAGATCAGTGCCCAGCACAGCACATTCCCGCCCCCGAGATGCACTCTGGGCTGTGACCACGGCCCCTCCTCGTGGATGTGGGAAGCCCCTCAGGATCGCTGCAGCCCTCCCTGCGCCTTATGCTGGAAGCCGGAGTCTACTGAGCAAATGTTCCAGAGCAAGAGAGCCACTCAAGGTCTGGTCCACAGAGGAGATCAGGGGAAACACAACTGATGGGAGACAGGCAGCCAGGCACAGGCGCCTCATCTGTCTCACTCACAGCTGCTTCTCCGGTCCCCGGCCCCTAACAGGTCCTCAGAACGGTCACTGAGTGAGTGGACGACTGCCCGAAGAAGAAATGGCCCTCTACCTGTGCACTGGCTGTCCCGGAGGGGACCGACAGGCCTCACCGATGTTGAAATGTCCCGGCCCAGGGCCCATTAAAAATAACCACAACCAAGAGAAAAGCTACACATTTTTTTATTGTGGTAATCTGGACGATTGGCAGGCATTGCTTTTGCAATCAAAACATACAATAAATATACCCTGGCCCATGTGGCTCAGTTGCTCTGGCATCATCCTGCAAAGCAAGAGGTTGCCAGTTCGATTCCTAGTCAGGGCACAAGCCTGGGTTGCGGGTTCGGTCCTCCGTCAGGGCATGAGAGAGGAAACCGATCAAAGTTTCTCTCTCACATTGCCGCTTCTCTCCCTCCCTTCCCCTTCTCTAAAATGAAAAAAAGAAATAAATCTACTTCAAAACACACACGTGCACGCACCCACGCAACCCAGGACTGTGAGTGGCCACTCGGGTGACTTGCCTGTGACTTGTGTCCTACAGTGGACACAGAATCACGGGTTTGGGTAGAAGCCTGGAGGGCACCCTGACCCCCTTGCTGTCTATCCCTACCCTACTCTGCGTGGCTAGGATACCTCTTGGCCGGAGGCATCTTTTGTTTGTCTGGTTTGAGCCTAGAGATGATTGCTGACAATTAGCAGCTACTGGATAAACAAGAGTGATTTGCCCCCTTGGGGAAATGTGGTGGCTCCTGAATCCAGCAAACAATAGACCGGAGCAGAGCCCTGGTGTCCTGGGGGAAGAGAAGTAGGAGGAGCGAGGATCGTTGGCTCCCCTGGTGCTGGCCCCGGGAGAGCCCCCGGCTTGGGGCTGCAGCTGAAAACGCAGCCTGAGACAGCCTGAGATGGGGGTCCCTGCAAGCAGCTTAATTGGGCAAGTGATTCCTGGGGAAAGATGGCAGGAAAGCCGTCAAACACAAGGTGTGAGAGGGAGCAGTCACTGGGGGGGGCAGTGGGGAGTCACCCCGCTGGGACCCTCCGAGGGGCCCTGCAGAAGCCACCTCTAAGTTTTCCACTGGAGTTAGAAGAGGGGAGTATTCACCCGCCTGCTTCCCTCCCCCCACTGGCGAAGGGTCACCAGTTGGGGTGTCCGCTCCTGCGTACTCCCAGGTGTGTGCAGGTCAGGGAAGCAGAACCAGGGGTACCCGGGCGGAGAGGCAAGCTGCCCTCAGGGTGCACCTGCAGCAGTGAGAGTAGACGCACACTCAGTGAGTGTGAGAGGCTGTGGCACAGGACACGCAAGTGTCCCATGCAGGGCCAGAGGTGTGGGTTGTGTCACCTGGAGGAGAGAGACATGTGGCACAGGAGAAAGAGCCAGCCCTCATTAGTGGAAAACCCAGCCTTTGCGCTGCCCTTGAAGTTCCTCGGGGCCACGGACAGATGATCCAGCGTCCCCAGACCTCAGTGTGTTTGTGGTGTGACGACATAGCACCAAGCCCTGGCAGAGCCATTGGGAGGAAGGGGGGATTGTGGGAACCAAAATGGTTGGCAAATCCCCAGGGGACAAGTCAAGTGGGAGTTACCACTCCCCTCACCGCTGGACCCCCGAGCAGCCCTGGCTGTTCCCGACACGCACAGGGCCGGGCTGGGGAGCCGTCTCCCCGGGGCCCTCTCCGTGGTTACATCCGGGAACCTCTCAGGGTTCCACTGCCATTTCCCTCTCTGATGTCGTCAGCCTGTCGTCCATGCCTTGGTCTCTCTCTGTCCATCTCTGTGTCTCTCCATGCTTCTGCCTCCAGGTTCAGGTCTTCCTGACTCTGCCTGTTGCTCGTTGGGCCACTGTGTGTGTGCGTGAGCATGTATAAGCATGTACGTGTGAGGAGGGGCACGTGTGCGTGAGAGTATATGTGAGTTCGTGAGGGTGTTGTGTGTTTTGTATTAAGTTTGCAAATATGTGAGAGTGCATGTGAGTGTGATCTGTGTGTGCTTGAGCGTGTGTGCAATGCGTCTGATCCTGTGAGTAAGCACGCGTCAATGTGTGAGCATGTGTGATGAGTGTGAGTGTGCACACACAGCACTTGCCTTGCCCTTGCAGGCCCACCTCTGGCCTCCCCGCCTCCTCCCCCATCTCCAGCTGCCGCGCCCGTCCGCACGGGCCTGTGCCTGCCTCACCGCCCTTGGGCACAGGGAAGCCCCCATCCAGGCTCTGGGTGCCTGGGCTGGGCGGGTTTCTGGGTCTGTGCCCTCTACTCTGCCCCCGTTTCACAGGTGAGATGAAAATCTAGGGCTCAGAGACAGGAGGTAACTTGCTCCCGATCCCACAGCTGGGGAGAAGCCGAGGGAGGGTGGGTTCCAGGCGCTCTGACCAGCCCAGCTCGAGCAGGAATCCTCGGGAGGCTCCCTCTGGCCAGTGACCGCTTCTCGAACCACCGGGACGCTGCGCTGGCGGGCTCCACGCCAATCGATAGCCAGTGAAGCCTGCAGAACCGCCGCTCCCTGGAGGTCAGAGCTGAGGCTCGAAACATCGTTCTGTGTCAGCCCAGATGGGGAAGCTGCAGCCAAGACAGGTCAGATTGGGGGGGAGGAAGAAACACGCCCAAGGAGCGTGAAGCAACATGTGAGTGCTGAGTAATCGCAAGGCTCCGCGGAAATGGCGCGTCTCCAAAGGCACTCAAACCAAGGGCCCTCTGGGAAGAGGCGCCATAGAAATGTGTGCTAACGAGATTCTCCCCAGCCTGCTGGGTATAAGGAGGAGTAGAAAAAGATTTTAGAAAAACAAGAGGGGGCTGGGAGAAGCTCAGGTCAGGAGGAGATGGGGTTTCCACCTCCGTGGTCCTTCTCACGGGCGGAGAGTCACCAATGCCCAGGAGAGCGAGGCTAAGAGACCTCTGGGGCGGGGGTGAACCTGGAGACACTTCGAGATGGGCGCTGCCGATCCCTCAATGCAGATCAAGACCACGTAGCATCCCAGGAGCTGCTCCTCCCCACCTCTCCCATCTCGGGAATTGCCCTTGACCCTGCCCGAGCTCTCACCCCCCCCATTCTCTGTACCCCAGCCAGGGCAGTTGTTCCGAGTCACATCTGGCCTTGTCCTCGTCTTCCACCTGTCCCTGCCAGGGGGGAGAGGGCTGCCCACCTCCCCCCGTGCTGGGGGGTTAAATGAGATAACACCCGTAAAGTGCTCTGAGGCCACCTTCCCTTTGAAGGTGTGCTCACAGAGCCTCAGTCATTTGTTACTTAGAGACCTGTCGTGGGTTGAAGGGTGGCCCAGAAGCTACGTCCGTGTCCAAGTCACAGGAATCGGCGAAGGTGATCTTACTTGGAGTCTCCGCAGATGTAATTAAGTTATGGCTCTTGAGACGAGGTCACCCGGGATTCCCGGATGGCACTCAATCCACTGACAAGCATCCCTGGGAGAAACGGGCACAGAGGAGGAGCTGCTGTGGAGATGGAGGCTGGGGTCGGAGGGGGGTGGCCACAAGCCAGGGAACCCCTGGAGCCGCTGGAAGCTGGAAGAGGCAGGGACAGGTTCTGCTCCTGAGCCTCCAGAGGAAGCGCAGACCCAAGGGTGGTCTTGATTCCAGCCGTTGGGGCTCCAGACTCAGAGGGAATGAGTTTCTGTTGCTTCCAGCCACCCGGTGTGTGGTGCTTTGTTATGGCAGCCACAGGAACCTGAGACAGGATCCAATTGCACATTTTCTGCTCCTACAAGTAACACTTGCTAGGATTTGTGGTAATTTTACACAGCTGTCACCCCCACTCACTGGACTTCGAGCCCGAACTCAAGGCCTTTTAAAAAAATATATTTTATTGATTATGCAATTACAGTTGTTGCATTTCCCCCCTTTATTCCCCTCCACCCTGCACCCCTCTACCACCCACATTCCCCCACCTTAGTTCATGTCCATCGGTCATACATATAAGTTCTTTGGCTTCTACATTTCCCATACTATTCTTACCCTCCCCCTGTCTATGTTGAAGCTACCATTATGCTTCTTATTCTCTGTACCTGTCCCCCCAATTCTTCCCCTCCCCTTCCCCACTGACAACCAATCTCCATTGCTGTGATTCTGTTCCTGTTCTAGTTGTTTTCTTAGTTTGTTTTTGATTTTTTAGGTTTGGTTGTTGGTAGTTGTGAATTTGTTGTCATTTTACTGTTCATATTTTTTATCTTATTCTTAGATAAGTCCCTTTAACATTTCATATATAAGGGTTTGGTAATGATGAGCTCCTTCAACTTGACCTTATCTGGGAAGCACTTTATCTGCCCTTCCATTTTAAATGAAAGCTTTGCTGGATAGAGTCATCTTGGATGTAGGTCCTTAACTTTCATGACTTCAAATACTTCTTTCCAGCCTCTTCTTGCCTGCAAGGTTTCTTTTGAGAAATGAGGTGAGTGTCTTATGGGAACTCCTTTGTAGGTAACTCTCTCCTTTTCTCCTGCTGATTTTAAGATTCTCTCCTTATCTTTCATCTTGGCTAATGTAATTATGATGTGCCTTGGTGTGTACTTCCTTGGGTCCAATTTCTTTGGGACTTTCAGAGCTTCCTGGACTTCCTGGAAGTTTATTTCCTTTGCCATTTTGGGGAAGTTCTCCTTCATTATGTTTTCAAATAAGTTTTCCATTTCTTGCTCTTCCTCTCCTCCTTCTGGCACCCCTATGATTTGGATGTTGGAATGTTTAAAGTTGTCCCAGAGGTTCCTAAGCCTCTCCTCATTTTTTTGAATTCTTGTTTTTCATTCTGTTCTGGTTGAATGTTTATTTTTTCCTTCTGCTCCAAATCATTGATTTTGAGTCCCAGTTTCCTTCCCGTCACTGTTGGTTCCCTGTACATTTTCCTTTATCTCACTTATAATAGTCTTCACTTTTTCCTCTATTTTGGGACCATACTCAACCAGTTCTGTGAGCATTCTGATTACCAGTGTTTTGAACTCTGTATCTGATAGGTTGGCTGTCTCTTCATCACTTAGTTGTATTTTTTCTGGGGCTTTAATCTGTTCTTTCATTTGGACCATATTTTTTTTTTGTCTCAGCACACCTGTTACGCAGTAAGGGGCAGAGCCTTAGGTGTTCACCAGGGCAGGGCAACCCACGTGGCTGCGTTGTGATGCTGTGTGTGGGGGAGGGGTCCGAGAGGGAACAGTGCCACTTGCTCCGCTGTCAACTGGCTTTTAGTCACTTCCCTCTCTACCCACAAGCAAAGTGGGCCCCTCTGGTGTTGATTCCCGGCCAGGTGGCTTTGTGTACATTCTAGGACCCTGTGGGTCGCTCCAATGAACTCTCCTGTGAGGCTGGGAGTTTCTCCCGCCAGTGCAACCCCCACAGGTTTTTTAAGTCAGAGGTTTTGAGTCTTTATTTCCCTGAGCTGGAACCCTGGGTTGCGCAGTCTGTCTTGCCCCAGATCCAAGTTCTTTCTCCCGGTGTATCTGCATGCCACTGTGGGACCACCCAGCCACCAGCCACTCGCTCGCCCAGGTCCTCCAGCCGCCACCTTGCCGTGAGTCCTCTCCACCAGGCTGCCCGTGTCCGCCCCTCTTACCAGTCTGGATGAATGTTTCTTCTTTAGCTCCTCAGTTGTTGGGCTTCCTTCCATACAGTTCAATTTTCTGGCAGTTCTGGTTATTTTTTGTTTTTAAATTTGTCATTGTCCTTCTTTTGGTTGTGCGAGGAGGCACAGTGTGTCTACCTACGCCTCCATCTTGGCTGGAAGACCCAAAATCAAGGCCTTTATTCACCTTTGGACTTGGGACGCAAGCCCAGAGAGAATCTCAAAAAAACCTTGTTGAATTAAAACAACAAAAAATCTGTTGGACTCTCTTCTCCAACCGCGGAGCTTCTTCAGCTGGGATCCCATGCCCCAGGGTCCCCAGAAACATGCCAGCGAGTGGCAGGAACCACAGGGCCACTTCGCAGTCACTCCCAGACTCCGACTTCCCTTGAAGTGATTTTTTTCCTCCTTGGAGGGAGGTGGAGTGGTTTAACTGGTAAGTCACCTGAATCACTATTTCTAATGTGAAACCATCGGGGATGGATTGTAGAGGGGAATGCACACATTTAGACCTGTGTAAGGTGCACGGCCAGGCAGCAGGACGGCGGAGACACGTGGTCTCTGCGGATCGCACCCCCAGGCCCCTGCAGCCTGTTTCTCTCCGTCGGCAAGAGCCCTGGAGATGCCCGAGGTCCACGCCGACTCTGGGGCCCACCCTGGGGCTCCCCCTGCTGCTCCCTCATGCTGCCTGGGCCTCAGCCACCAGCTCCCCGAGGGCACCACCCAAGGGTACACCCAGCACCTGACTCCAGGGCCCGATTCCTAGGCTCTGTGCATCCGACCTGCCCAGTCTCATTGCTGGAGGAATGGCAGGCCGCATATCTCACCCCTCTGTTTGGATAGGGGTCAAGTTAGCACTAGACCTCTGGGGATAGGTCGTGGGGGCCGACAAAGCCAGAGTGGACAGTACAGAGGGAAGCAGGGCCTTTGTCTTAAGAGCCTGGCTGTTCAAACCCAGAGTCCTCCTCTCCCCCTGGGAGGCGGGAAGGTGGCCCCGTCTGAGGGGTGGAGACCCAGACGGCAGGACCACAACAGGGCGACACTGGAGGGGAGGCCTGTCGCCTGGCCAGCACGGACTCAGGGCAGCCAGTGTCACATTCTCCTGAGTGGTTTTCATATTTTAAAATAAGAGCCACCTAGCACATGCCCCGGCAATTATATTGATCAAGACAGAACAGAGTGCGGCCCAGGTTTGTGACGCTGAGGTTTATCTGCTCGCCCTGATCTTTTAGGACACCCTCCCTTCCCCTCTCCCAGTGTCTGGGCCTCTCCCCCTCTCTCCCTCTCCCTCTCTCTCCCTCTCCCCCTCTTCCCCCTCAGAACGTGGCGGCAGATCGCCAAGGGGCTGGAGGGAGTGAATGTTCCTGCTGAGGTCTCGGGACAATCATTAATTCTGCCTCTGCCGGCCCCCACTTCCGAATGGTTCAGGACATGGACCCAGGCACCAGGCAGGTGGGGCACGCACATCGGCCTCATAGGGGTGGATGCTGGGTCGGGAGCTGGGATGCAGGTGTGTGGCTCCCGTCTGGGATGATGCTTCACTCCAGGCTTGAACCCCTCACCCGGTCCCAGGCATGTGGGGTGATCACAGCCTCCCAGAAGGGGTGGAGCCTGACCTGGGGAGAAGGGAGATGAGTGGACATTGCACCCCACTTCCTCCCCCAGCCAACAAGTGTGAAGTGACAGGGCCGAGCAGATGGGGCTCAGTTCCTGCTCCCCATTTCACCAGCAGAAAAGTTAGCGAGGCCAGGAGAGCATCCGAGGGGGGCTCTGCAGGAACAGGAGACCAGACAGAGAGCCTCCCCGGACAGTGATCTGTGCGCACACGCCATACGCACATGCACTACATGCACCACACGCACCACACACACACGTGCACACGGGCACACACCTCTGGTCCGTAGCCAAAGCCATCTGAAGTCACGGGAGTAAGTCGGAAGGGTGGCGTTCCAGATTTCACTGAACAGGTGAGGGAAGAAGGTATCCTGCGGGCAGGGTGAACTTCCAGCCCCTGCCCACATCACATCTCCGCGGAGACGACCCAGCAAGTACAGCGGAGATTGCGGGGGAGAGGCCCCTGCTTCCTGTGCGGTGGGCCCCGGAGCCCACCTGCTGCTTCGCCCTTGGGTGTGCCCCTTCCCTCTTGGCACGTTCGAGAAATACAGCTTCTCCCGTCTTAGATCACAAGCGACAATGCTTTTCAGCCCTCATCCCCTCCAGCTGCCAGCTGTGTTCCTCCTTCCTTCCAAAGCAAGCTGCTCACGGGAGTTTCCTGAGCTTCGTCACGAACAGCGTTCCTCATGTTTACTTTAAGATCGTGGACCAGAAAAGGCTCCGTGGGGCAGGGCACACGGAGAAGGAAGAGGGGAGAGGATGTTTGCCGAGGGACCCCGAGAGGACCCCTCGGGGAAAGGGAAGCATGGGAGCCAGGGCACGGAGGCAGGGCCGTCCCAGGAGGACGTGGGAGTGGTGAGTGAAGATGGACAGCGGGAAGGAAGCGGAGAGGAAAGTCACGGCCGGTTAAGAATGGCAGGGAAGGGCCAGATCACGGAAGGCCTCGAGTGCCGAGCTAAGAGGGCTTTCTGCTTTAAAGTTGTTGACAATTCACCAGAGCAAATGCCGTGGCCTGGCCAGGCGCATCGTCTCAGAGGGCTGATTTGGATAAAAGATGGTTTGGGAAAAAGAGACTGTTAAGAAAAAAACTGGCAAGAGGGCACAAAATAGAAGCCAGTGACCCAAATTCAAGACACACTCTAGGATTCATTCCACAAACCCGCTGGCCTCACACAAGGGAGGGCACGCTGACTTACACGCAATTTAGACACACTCAGGTTTAGGTTAATCTTCCTATCTATTCAATAATTAATGCTGGCATTGGTTTTCCTCGTGTGTTATTAAAGAGGCTGTTGACTGCACAAGTGGTGGCGGGAATGCATTCGCTCCCCACTTTACCACCCTTTTTCCAATCCTGGGGGCCCCCTCGGGAATGTGGGCACAGCCAGGCACCGTCCTGAAAGTGTTACATTTAGTAGAATACATGCTAAGTTTTCTCAAAACCTTTTTAAAACAATGGGCCCTTTAAAGAAACCTCAGCTTTTACTTTAACATTTTTTTCCCTACTCTCTTAAAAATCATCTCAGTGACATGGGTTCAGGGTGGGTTTAAGCAATCCCGCCTCTCCCCCATCCCCCCTTCTAGAATGTCTCTGGCTTTCCACCCACCGGTCCTGCTAAGCGGGGAGCCAGTGACAGCTGCACCTGTAGCTGAGCAAGGACCCAGGGCCCCCATATAAGGCTCTCCAGTCAAGATGGCTCTAACCCTTCCCATCATGAAAGCCCTGCGGAGCCCACGCTCCCTGCAGCTGTAAACCTGCCAGGACAGGGGAGTTTATGACCCTGCTCAGCTATTTTTAGCCACCGCTAGGTTGAGTCGCTCTTTCCGCGGGCTTGGAGCCCTGGGCTCGTTCTTTGTCGCGCTGCTGGAGTACCGCTCACATCTGGGGCTGGAAGCACATGTCCTGCCTCCCTCTCCCGCTCAGCGTCACCTACCCTACGCCGCCCCCTCTTTGCCCCTCTCATGGGGCTGGGGGAGGGTCTGTGCTTCTCCGCTCGTCTGGATAAAAGCCTCCCCAGGAGTCGTGCGACTTGGAGGGAGCTGGAGACTTTTCATCTTATTCACAATTTCGCATTAAGTCGAAGTTCGAATGCACCCTTAAATGAAAATAATTATGTTAAAATAGCTTTAGAGAGGAGGATTTAAATGGTAGCTATAAATGGATACTCATTGTTCATCATTTGTGATCCCAGAGTATAGCAGAATGACTGGCATGGAAAAGGCACTTAGAGGCTTAATGGAGGGAGGAATGCTTAGGAATAAATGAATAAATGCAGAGGTGTTAAAAGCTCAGTGATTTAGCCCTCTCAAGGGTGAGACTTGTGATTTAACACAGAACTTTTCTTTAATAAATTGCAAATGGTGGAGTTCTCGGGCATCTCTCCTGCAGAGGGACTAGAGATGTTTCTGGCGGTTGGGACGATTTCTGTCCTAAGTGACCCTGCCCCCCACTCAGGATGGCTTCAACGGCAGAGAAGATGTGTTCCCTCCACAAGAAGTCTTTGACTAGGGCCTCTACCCGGTCTCCAGGTGGGGCGGGTCTAAGGCCGGTTATTCGGTGGCTCGAAACCATCGCCACGGCCCATGTCACCTCCCATCTCTGCCCCGCTCCTCCTCTTCCGTGGGACGGCGTCCCCCTGCAGGCCATGAGAGGGCGCCACAACCCAGGGGACACTGTCCCACGGAGGAAGAGGAACAGCTTCCTTCCACGCCTCACTTCTCAGGAGTGCCACATTCTTTCCCAGAAGCTCCCTAGGAGTGTGCCCATTATGTGTTTTGGCTACAGAAGAGCCACATGCCCGCTCCCAAACCAATCACTGGCAATGGAATTGGTACCGCTGTGAGGGGCTTCACTCTCTCATGATTGACCAGAGCCACACAGTGCAGGGGTGGGCAGGAGGGAGGGAGGGAGGGAGGGAGGGCGGGCTACAGGCAGGCCGCCAACCACGCGGGCTCTGTCGCCCTTCAACGGCCAGGCCTGAGGCCCAGCAAAGCCAACCCTCTTGTCACTTCTCCGAGGAGCTTCTGTGAACCAGGGAGACACTGAGACAAATTTCATCAAGAAAATTACACCACAGTGGGGTTATTGAGCAACATATTTGGGTGCTAAGGGCACTCACACTTTCCTTATTTTCTTGCTCTCTGGCTCTTTTTAAAGAAATCACTTGAAGCGGACATTCACTTGTGTTCTGTGACTTTTTTCATAATCTGTTGGAAACGGGTGGTTGAAGGACCTACAATCTATTTCACCTTTCAGCGGTGAGGTTGTTCATTCATTCGTTTATCAAGTGCTTACTGTGCTTTTATTCAGCCCCAAAGACACAAAGACAGGAAAGATAGTCTTTGTCTGCTGAGAAGCGGTACATTAGAAATGAAACTAGACCACCTTCCAACCCCACACACAAGAATAAATCCAAAATGGATTAAAGACTTAAATGTTAGGCCCTAAACTATAAAAACCATAGAAGGAAACACAGGCAGCAAAACCTCAGACATTGCTTGTAGCAATGTTTTACTGGATATATCTCCCCAGGCAAGAGAAACAAAGGAAAAAAATAAACAAATGAGACCCCAGCAAATGAAACACCAACAAAAAAAAAGACAACCCACAGAACGGGAGGACATATTCACTGATATATCTGATAAGGGGTTACTATCCAAAGTTTATAAAAAACTCACAAAACACAACACTGAAAAAATAAATAATCC
Source organism: Phyllostomus hastatus (assembly GCF_019186645.2). Taxonomy (NCBI): domain Eukaryota; kingdom Metazoa; phylum Chordata; class Mammalia; order Chiroptera; family Phyllostomidae; genus Phyllostomus; species Phyllostomus hastatus. The sequence goes on along the minus strand of NW_025333873.1, from coordinate 4,914,454 downwards.
AGTTAAAAAAATGGCAGAAGACCTGAATAGACACCTCTCCAGAGAGGACATATGGATGGTCAGTGGCATATGAAAAGATACTCAATGTCACTAACCATCAGAGAAATGCAAATGAAAACCACAATGAGGTGTCATCTCACACCCGTAGGAAAGACTGTCCTCAATAAATCAACAAACAGCAAGTGCTGGTGAGGCTGTGGAGAATGGGGACCCTTTCGCACTGCCGGGGGATGCAGACTGGTGCGGCCACTGCGGAAAGCAGTATGGTGATGCTTCAAAAGATTAAAAATGGATCTGCCTCTTGACCCAGTGATCCCACTTCTGAGAATATATCCAAAGGAACCCAAAACACTAAGTTGAAAGAACATAAACATCCGTATGTTCATTGCAGTGTTATTTACAATCGCCAAGATATGGAAGCAGCCCAAGTGCCCGTCAGTAGATGAGAAGATAAAACAACTATGGGACATTTACACAATGGAACACTACTTGGCCGTAAAAAAAAAGAAGAAAATTTTACCTTTTGCAACAGTATGGATGGACCTGGAGAACATTACGCTAAGTAAAATGAGCCAGTCAGAGAAAGACAAATACCGTATAACTTCACTCATATATAGACTCTATTGAACAAACTGAATTAACCGGCAAATAGAGACAGACTCGGAGAGCAGGACGGGAGTGGGGGGCTGGTTAGGGAGTGGAGGGATTGCGCAAAAAAGGAGAAAGGACTCATGGACAGCAGTGCAGTGATCGTGGGTTTGTGGGGACGGATATAAGGAGACAAAGTGGTAACAAAAATAAAATAACTAAAAAAGGAATAGTATATTGTGGAGGCCCCTACCCTGCTGAGGAGAAAATCTACTATCTGTGCCTGGGCAGCAGAGGGGAGTCCGGAAAAAGTTCAGAGGAGAAGGCATTTTGAGCTGGATATGAAAGTTCAGTGAGGGTTCGCCAGGCAAAGAGCAGAGGGGAGGAAGGAGGGGAGAGGCAGCTCAGGCCGCCCTCGCGGAGCAGCACGGACTGGGTGGCTTAAACGAAAGACAGTTCCATCGCACAGCTCTGGGGCCTGGCCGTCCGAGCCCAAGGTGACGGCGGATGGATTCAGTCCCTGGTGAGGGCTCCCCCCTTGGTGGGCAGTAGTCTTCACCTGACGGAGAGGAAGCTCCGATGTCTCATCCTCTCCTGCCACTGATCCCAACGTGAGGGCTCTGCCCTCATGCCCTCATCTAACCCTAATCACCCCCAATACCACCACATTGGGGGGTAGGGCTTTGCTGTATGGATTTGGGGGTGCACAGACATTCAGTTCCTAACAGGGCGTCAGGTTGCAGGGCAGCAAGCACAGAGGCGCGAGGCCGTGGACGGCGTAGTGCGTTCAGAGAGCACCAGCCAGCTCCGTGCGCCCCGAGTGAGGGCAGGGTGCAGGGGCGCTGGCGTGGAGACAGAGGCTGGGAGGGCGCTCTGGCCGACGCCAGGCAGAGGCGGAGTGGGGGCGCCACGGCAAAGAGCCCCAGGCTGAATCCAGGTTGCCCTTGCACAGCTGCATGATGGTGTGCCCTGGAGAAGGTCCCGGGCGCACTTCAGAAAAAGACCCGAGTGCTTTTAGGTGGAATGTTCTCTACGTGTCTAGGAAGTTCGGATTGTTGAATGCGTCCTTTAAGCCTGATGTTTCCTTACTGGTTTTCTGTCTGCCCCTCCCCCAACCCCGCCCCAAGTTGTTTCTTAGGTTCTCAGGCAACCAGCACCTGAGACTGAACTTTTAGTCGCGGGCTTGAATGAATACCCCTCAAGACATGACTTTCAAGCTGTTCTGGAGGCATAAGTGGTTCTGCAAAAGTCAATGCAAAATTTCACTTTAAAAAAACCCTGTGAATAAATATATCCAAATGTATTATAGTCCATATGTTAATACACCGGTAACTTCAGTTGTCATATTAACTTCCTCTTGGCTTAGGCACACCCCAGAACTTTCTTTCATTCCTATGCACACAGGCAGGATTCGAACTTGTGTCATTTTTGATGAGGAAAATTGTATCTCTGTGGTCTTTTTAAAAGTGGAGGCCTATTTATGTCCCTGTGAGCAACATGCAACAAGCAGGTACAATATCCTTCATCGTGTGAAGCAGAATGTTTTAAAACCTGGATCCTGAGGCTGACGGGGTGGGTGGGGACCCTGGGTTCTGAAGGTGGGCACGTTTGGGTTTGAATAGCATCCTGTGCGGCCTTGAGCACGTCCATTCACCTCTCCGGGCCTCAGTTTTCTCATCTGTAAAATGGTGATAACATCATAAAAGACATCCATACCATACAAGTCCTTCGGTTCTGCCGCCGGGGACAGAGAGAAGGAAGATGGCTCTTTCTTCCTCTCCCTGGAGACTGCTCCACCCCGAGAAGTCTTATTCATGTCTCATGATGAGACACACACAGTCACGGTATTTGACCTGACATTGAACGTTTCTTGGGGACACCTCGTGAAACAGAGGCCCCGTCAGGAGAGCACCTGGCCCAAGCCTCACCTGTCCTTGACCCTGCTCCCTGTAAGGCACCTCCTCACCAGCACCTGTGAGGACAAGGCCGTCACCACCTGGGGGTCATCGTGTCCTGATACAAATGCCACCATCTCCCTGAGTCGGGGAGGACTGCCTGGTGGACGACTTTTATGCAGAGTGATGTTAAAAGTGTGAATGTATCTTGAGAAAAATGTCGCTCTCAAACTGTTTTTATCCAGGGGTCCCCTGTTGGGAGTTCACTAGAAACACCGCATTCTGTCACGAAACACCAGCTGACAGCCACCGTCGTGGGGCTTTCCTGGTTTGCTCCCTGGGGTCTGCACAGAGCAAGTCTCTGTTGCTGCTTTTTATTTTGCTGCTGAGCCATGAAGGCGCCTTCTCTCTCTCTTTAGTATTCATTTCATTAACCTCTGTGTTTCCTCTCAAGCTCGGAAGCCAGCAGAATGTTCTCGGGATGTTCACCTGGTGGCACCCGGGGCACGGAGACGCTGGCCTGGTTCATTCCTCTCATCGCAGCAGACTTGACTGTCTCTTCTCTGGTGCAAAGGCTTTCGTGGGCGGCACCTGCTGATTTTACAACGATCGCTGACAGCTGTTTCGGATGCAGAGAGACATAACTCTCCTGAAGGCACAGCGTCCTTTAGCACAGTCAGCTTGTCACAGGTACACACTGTGGGTTTAACTAAAACAGCACTTTAGGTTCTAGATATTTGCTCTTAAAATGAATACAACTGTAATAACTGCTTTGGGAGGATATAATAATATTTTAGTGATAGTTATAAAATACATGAAGAAATGCCTAAAGTCTAGACCTATATGCTCCAGGCCCCATGTGGAAAAAAAAAAAGCTTTGTATAATAATGGTTAAGTTCTCAAAAAAAATTTAATACAGCATTTTCACAGCCTCCATGATCTTCTGTATGTCGTGGCAATTGGTATTAATTATAAAATTTCATATAAGAAAAAAACTATAGGAAATAAGCCTATAGGAAAAAAAAGAACTTTCTTCAAAACTCCGCAAATTTTAAAAAAAAGTGGAACTCTAATGGAAGCTCCACTTCGTTGGCCCTGTGCTCTGCGATAGCCCAAGTGCCTAAAACAGGGACAGCGCACAGTAGGTGCTCAGTAAGTATATACATGGTGAATGGCTATTTTAACAATAAAATCTGACCCGAAATTTAAGAAATTGGAAGTGCCTCTGACAGGCAATGCATGAAATAGAAACTAAAAAGCTAGATAAAATGTGACATTTTAAACAGACTCTGAAACAGAATGAATAAACCTAATATTTCTTTTCAGTTTACGACTGGTTATTAGGGGTTTAAAACATAGGCAAAGGCTCCAGTTGAGAAGCGCTAAGTAGTTGGCTAAATTTTAACGTATAAAGTTGTACAGTATACCTACAGTGTAGCAGCCTACAGACTACAGCCGTCTCATCCCTGCTTGCATCCTTGGTGTCTATTATTAACCAATGTTCTTTTAGTTGAAGGAACAGAAAGCAAACTCTGCCTAACTTGGGCAGAAAAGGGGGGCGGAGACTTATTGGAAGGGTTCTGGGGGGGCTGATGGGCTTGAAGAACCACCGGTTCAGGAGACCTAGAAGGAACGTCTCGGCCACCAGGACCCTCTCTTTCTTAGCGTCTGCTTCCCTCTCACACTCTCCCGTGAGGCTATGATGGAGGCTGCCAGCATCAGCTAACCCCTTCTGTCTTCCTTTCCTGAGAGGAAGCTTGTTTTCATAGATCTGATTAGGAAGATTCCAGGGAAGGCTGCCAATCGGTTCAGCCTGGGTGAGCTTCCTATCTCAGGGACCGATCTCTGTGGCCAGGGGGACAGGGGGGCACGTAGCAGGACCTGGCAGCTCCCCTCCAGAGCGTGTGAGCAGTGCGGAAGCAGGGCAGTTCCCCCAGAGGAGCGGTGGGCATTCCCTGGTGAGAGCAAACGTCCTTCCCAACGAAAATCAAGGCTCCCGCTGGACGCCTGCGGAGACGGACCGCCTTCTGTGGGTTGGCCTTAGTAGGCTTGACGCTTCCAGACTCTGGGGTTACAACAGTCTCTTGCTTTAGGGTTCTTGTCCGGAGACTGGTTAACTGAATTATTCAGATCTGTGTTATTAAAATGAGATAACAGCATGCCCTCCCCGGGAAGCTCAGGTGGTTGGAGTATCAGCCCATACACCAGAAGGTTGTGGGTTTGATCCCCGGTCAGGGCACATGCTTGGGTTGTGGGCTCAGTCCCTGGTCAGGGCACGTGTGGGGGCGGTAGATCAATGTTTCTCTCTCACATCAAAGTTTCTCTCTCTCTTCCCCTTCCTCTCTCTCTAAAATCAATGGGCACATCCCTGGGTGAGGATTTAAAAAAAAATAAAATGAGATAACAGTTTTATCTGAATTAAAAAGGCAAACACAACATTAGTATCTTTAAGAGATCAAAACACTCGCATCACAACTTTAAGGTCGGACTAGCCTGAGGCACTGATGAACAAGAATCTCTTTCACGTGACCAGGTGAGCACCACAGCCAGACGCCTTACCTGGTGAGGAACTAGACTGGCTTCTAGACTAACACGTTTTATGTTAAAGACAAATGTTTCAACAAATGAGTGCGGCCCACAGACCAGTGTGTGATATTTGGCTTTATTTTATAAAAATACACAACTTAAATACATATGGCACTCTCTATACAAGACATAAACTGTTCGATTTAACATTTTCAGTAATTTCAACAGAAAGCAAATAGGTAAATTTTCCTTGTAAGAGCTTAGAGCTTTCTTTAGGGACTCTGCACGCACAGTCGTAGGGACAGATGCCCCTTCAAGCAGCAAGTGCAGGAAACGGACCCACCCCGAGCGGCTGTCCGGCAGGGCACCTCACCACAGGGCCTTCACTGCACAGCGCCACGTCGCGCTGCCCGGTGGGCGCCGTCTCCTGCATCGCCCCGCAGGTTTAGACTCTGTCTCCTCTGGAGATGTTAAAGGGGGAAACCAACACACAAATAGTATTACCTATGCCTTGCAGTTGTGCCAAATGGCCATCACAAGAAGGGCGACCCTCTTCGCACTTTGCAAAACTTGCACCAGAAGGTGGTTAGCTATCTTTTGCAGCTAAATTCCTTTTCAAAAGTTTTACCGAATTGCTGGCAGGTTGGGTGAGCTGGAGGGAGTGCGGCGAGGTGACATTCCAGGGCCTACTGCAAGCGCCTGTCACAAGGGCGCCGTCCCTGTCAGACACAAAGTGGGTGCAGCCCCGCCCACGCCCACGTGAACCTGCCACGCGTGCCTCCCCCCGAGACTGTGTTCTGCGAGCAGCAGCACCCTCATCGCTAGGGCCACATCCTCACCGCGACTCTTTCAGAAATTCAGCTGCCTGATTGATGGCTCATCGAACTAACAGTGAATCAGGCTCTGGTTTACGGGTGTAAAGAGATGTTTACCAGTTGAGAATGGGATGCTGAGAACACACTCGAGTAAGCTCCCTGAAGGTGCGAGCTACCCAACCAGGGCATTTTTGTGTCGGGGGCGGTGCAATCCCGGAGGCGGGACTTCCGGTCAGCAGACCACCCAGGCCCAGGGGCGTGCACGCGGGGGAGCCGGGTGACGAGGCTGGAGGAGGAGAAGAGCTGACAGCTGAGAACCTCCGCCCGGAAGGAGGCAGGAAAGGGGAACAAGGGAACAAAAGCCGGGTGTTATTTTAAAGCGCTTGGGTAGGTTGGAGGACTGATTTGAAAGCCTCTGGGGATCTCTAACAAGTTTTAAAAGTGTTAATTCTCGGTGACTCAGCTGTGGAAGAAATGGCTTTTCTTTAATAATAGCTGCTCAAACTTTGTATTCTTTTTGAAAAACAAGTTTTTCTCCATAAAAATTTTTTTTAACCATTGAAATTATTCTGCTAGTTGTTACTGTCACTGATGTATTCTGAAATCCGAACTGGCTGAATAATTTTCAGGTTGAACTACAAAGGACACATTTGCACCAAGAAGTTACATTGATGTGCACAGGTCTGTGGAGTCGGTGCGATACCAAACAACTTTTCACTGCAGACCGAGCTTCTTATCATTTGATATTCTTCTGAAGAATTACCAAATCAGAAAAATTCTAGGGCCTTGAAGCTTAAGTTTCTTCTTTTCTTCCTTTTACATAAAGTAGTACCTGGCCATCCTTAACATTCACCAAGAGGGTGCTGGGAACTGACTCCCAAGACCTAAGAGTCGAGACCAGGCCGAATCTCAACAGCTCACTGGTTACATAAGGATGCGAATGGGGGCCTCAGGGACCCTCCGCTACACGTGCCCACCTGCGCACTGCAGCTGAAGGAGGGGCCGGTCCCGCGCTTAGCAACAGTGTTAACAACGGGCACCAGCTTCTTACACACAGGGCCTCGCACTCAGTGAGCCGCTCTGTCAGCCTGGGCTGGCACTGCCGTGGTGCACAGTCCCTCACTCAGGCGACTCCTAAATTCTGTTGTGAGAACAGATCGATGTTTAATTATCCTAGGCGTGATGAAGGCCTTAAGCAACACTTAGGTCCAGAAGAACTTTGGGTTGGAGTTCTGCAGTTCCGAGGCTGGTTAAAATTACAAGGCCAGAGGACGATCCTCTAAGAAACCATATCTCAGATCTCCATCCATAAAGAAGAGCATTCCCAGCATCGCCAAGAAGAAACGTCATCCTAGAAAACAGCTGACAGTTTTCTAGGCTTGCTGACCACAGGCCCCACGCGGCCCAAGTGCAGCCACCCCGAGGAAGCCGCCGGCGGAGGGGAAGCGCCCAGAAGGCTGCCCCGGGCTTGAGGTCAGTGGAAGTGGCTTTGCTCCCGAGGTGCTAAGGTGCGCTACCTGGCGATCAACATGGATAGCTATTTAAAATCCAGAGACAGCACTGTGTTGCGTACTTGAGAGCCCCAGCTGGTGCAGACTGGTCACAGCTGAAAATACGGACCTCACAACGAGGGTGAGGAGGTCACGAGCCACACAGTGGGAGCGGTCGTGTGGGCCCCCAAAAACGGCCAGTCCTAACACTTGATCTTCATTCATCTCCTGGAGATGAAGGAGGAGACTATGGCAAGAAAACATTTTTCTCTCTGGGAAATGAATTTTCATAACCTGTAGTTTAAAAGTGTTACTATTCAGAGATTTGGAACCCAAACAAGATCACAGAGATTCCTCCCCCTGCCAGCTTCCAGACCCCTCGCTCCCGCACTGCCTGAAGGACCCATCCTGGTCCCTGGTCAGCCAGGCCCAGCTCAAGGCTTGTGAGGGGGGATGGAGGAGACAGTGGCTGCAAGCCGGGGACCCAAGAACAGAGAAATGGTGGCAGACGTGGTGTGTAAATCAACGAGGGGAGGAGGAGAGGGAACTGACACCGGTGAAGAAGCAGAGCGGAGGCCGGCATGTTGCAGGGCACCTCACCCTCCCCACCTGTCCCTGGCAAATGAGGCAGAAACGAGACAAGACGTAAGCCTCACACGGGCGCTCTCCCGTGGCATCCACACGCCCGAGTCAGCTGCTGTGCGTGATGAGATGAATGCACACTCTAGCGTGGCCTGCACGCACCCGTCCTGGCCTCATTCCTGATCCCTAGGTGATGGTGCTCCCTACAGCAGCTGGCACCCACCTGCCCAGCCAGACAGGGCCCTCCCGCCCAGGGGCACGGTAGCAGCGCAGTGTACCCAGAAGCGTGGCTGCGGTGGCTTTATCCACTTAGGACTGGCCTGTCTCTCCCCCTGGTGGCTGGAGAAGGGAACGGACTAAATGTCATAAACTGGCTGCTTCAATGTGTGGCTTTGTTTCACAAACTTCCAAAGGGCTGCTGCTAAGAGGCCATTACTTTTTGATTGATGGTTAAAAGAGCACCTAAGGAACTCGTTCTGAAAGGGGCGGCTTGCTTGTGAGGTCACCCCAAACTCTCAGGGGTTTTGATATAGTCTGCTTCTGTTTTTCTTCTCCCATGTTGAAGGAGGAAGGCAGGCGGGAAAGAAGGACGGGAGGGAGGAAAAGAAGGCGAAAGGGCCCTCCTGTCCTCCCTCCAGACGCCTCAGGGACTTTCCCGAGGGCGGGGCCACGGGAGCACTCGACTTCCAGGTGGAAAACCAACGGAACCCGGGTGTGCCAGTGGCGCTCGGTTCCCTCCGCGGGAACCGGCAGCAGGCCCTGGACCGCGGACTTACGTAGGAATGACGACAGACGGCGGGGGGGAAAGCTCGGCGAGGTTCTGCGGGGGAAACACCCACGCTGGCCGTTTCGCCTCCAGGGAGAGTCTGCCTGCACGCGCGCCCTACACCCGATACCCGACACCCGTCGTTTGCTCTCCTTCCTACTTGATGTTCTTCAGCAGGGCAGTCCGGGCGTTCACCACCGCTTTGAAGGCATCTTCACTGCCGGGCGCGACGCACTTGTCCGGGTGCAGCAGCACGGCGAGCTTCCGGTACACTTTATTGACCTCGTCCCTGCGAAAAGAAGCGGAGCTCGGCGTCAGCGGCTGGGCGCCCCGCGCACCGCGTTTAGTGACTGGATCGTGTAGCAGCCCTCGCAGTCAGCACCGCCCTCCCCTATCCAGTCACCACCTTTCCAAAGGTGGGGCTAGGAAACAACAAATAAGTAACATACAGGGTCGGCAGAAGTAAGGCCTGCTTGCCTGTGTTGGGAGGGTAATAATACGGGTGTAATCATTTATAGTTTTAATTTGAACATGTCACCTAAAATGTCATATGGTGTGCCTGAGTGTGATATTGGTATGTTACAGAATTACATGCTTACAATTTTGTAATAAAAAGGGGACATTATTTGTGTCGGATCCTGTATAACATACAAGTAGAAAAAAATACAACGTAAAATATGTGTACAAATGTGAAGAAAACACTGGCAAAACAAAGATCGGATGAAAACAGGCAGCACCAGGCACCTTGCAGGCACGCAGCGAGGCCCTGCTGACTGCCGGGAGCAATGAGGACCCCGGGGACCAGGGCAGGCCCTGCCGCCCCCCAACCAGAACTCTGAACGGAGGGGCTTGGGCATGAGGTGGGGGGGGTGGGTATACAGAGCAATGCGAGAGGCTAGGAACAGAGCGTGGGCACGGGGTGGAAAGTAGGAGAAACCAAGTGGGCTGGGGCAGGGGTCAGGGGTCAGAAGGTGACAGGCCATGAAGGCAAATCAACAGAAAAGCTAGATTTGATCAACACTGACAACAGTAGGCGTTCCCTGACCAAACGGTGCTGGGAAGGCCATTTCTTTAAGTTAGAAGACAGGTAGGAGGTTGCTGCCATAACCCAGGCACGAGTGTCAGAGTTTAGGTTACAGAGTCTGTGGAAGGGAAGATCGGAGCGGTAACGTGAAGAAGGAACTGGCGGAAGCAGGTGATGAGCTGGACGTACAGGTGGATAAGATGTAAGGAGAGGGGCTGGAATGAGTTCCCGGGTCACAGGGAGTCTGAGGCCTGGGCAAGATGGCGACACCGATGACCCCAGAAAGGGCATGGAAAGGGGCACCTGAGATCCAAGAAGAAACAAGAGAAAGTACTATTCTCGAGGGAGGAAAGGAGCAGCAACAATGAGTATTTCTCCAAAGACCAGCAGAGCTCCAGGGGAGACCCGTGGGCCTCTGAGCTCCATGGTGAGCAGGAACCGCTGGGGGAGGGGCTGAGGCCACCCTCCCCGGAACTTCCCTGCTCTTCATCCTCGGGGTCAGGCCTCTGGGAGGCCTCTACACACCCGGCCACCACCCCACCCGGGTCAGAGTCTGGCTCTGTCTCCATCAGAGGGTTTTCTTTTCCACCTTCCGTTCGTGATTTGGGGTTCCTGCTGTCCTACAAGCTGGATGCTTCCCCGAATGCCCTGGCTTTTCTCCTTTATTTCGTATCAGAAGGATGTCTAGTTTGGCTCTGCAAACGAGGGAGACGGTCTTTGACATTTTGTACAAGACGGAAAGTCCGTGTGTCAACTTGGAGAGACAGAGGTCCCAGGACCACGGTAACAGCTCCCCACGCCTCGAGCGCACATTCAAAGGCTTTCTCTGTCGTCGGCTCTTAGGGGAGTCCTGAATTTTCTTGTTTTACTCTTGCACATAGTTTTCTACATAGATAATTCTGACACTGGCTAACAAGAATCACATGCCCCCTAAAAGCCTCTCCATCTCGAGGCTGGAACAGCTGCCTCCCGCTTCCCCACGAGCTGCCTCCCGAGGGAACAAGTCCGCCGGGCATTCCTGCGACAGCCAGGCTGGCCCTCCGCACTGGGAGTGCTTTTTAAACGTTCTGGGTAGCAGGGGAGACTTGCAAGGAAAATTCTGGAGAAACAAGACTCAGTCAAGGGTATAAGAAATATATCAATTCTACTGAAGATGAGGATTTTCCTCAAGTTCAAGAATAGTAAACAGCACTGAACAAACATTAAAACTCTCTGTAACATAAAAAAATGTTTTTAGGTTTTTCCTAGAAGTATTCAATGCCAAACAAAATTAGTCTGATGGACCCGAAGGACAAAGGTAAGAACGGTACATGCCACCCTGGCTGGTGTGGCTCAGCGGGTTGGGTGTCGTCCCACAAACCAAACGGTCACGGTTCAATTCCGGGCCGGGGCACACGCCTGGGTTGTGTATTTGGTCCCTGGTCAGGGCGCGTGCACAAGGCAACTGATTGATGTTTCTCTCACATGCTGTTTCCCTCCTTCTCTTTCTCCCTCCCTTCCCTCTCTCAAGAATCAATAAAAGAAAAAAAATTTTTAAAGAACCTACATGTTATATTAGTTAAAGGTGTGGAACTTGTGGAGGTCCTGTAAATTCTGATAGATTCCAATTAACCACAGTGAATAAATTAGAAACCAGGGTTTCTTTTGCCTTAACACATATTGTCCTAACTTAATTCATAAGTAAAGTAATAGTTTTCTTAGTTTCAGAGCCCATGTTCCTTGAGGATCCAATGGGAGAATTTGGAGTGAGACCATGGAAAGTCGAAAGGGACACTTCAAAGGCACCGATGAACGCTGTGCCGGGTGCGTGAGGCCACCTGAGCTCCTCCCGGGGTTAAAGCGCCCTCAGTGACGCCTGGCAAGTCGAGGGCGGCCAGCAACCATCCTCCACCCCGCCTCCCCTCTTTCCTCCGGGACCCAGTGGTGTGCCATGAGATGAAAATGGAGAAGAGACATTTCACGTGGTCGATGCGGACAAAGCAAGTTCCAGAAGTACCTTTCCGTGTGTGGGGATCGAGGTGAAAAAGTAGAAAAGGGGAGCCATGGAGAGGGAAGCTGTGGCGCAAAATAAAAAGATCTGAGAATCCGTCGGCTATGATACGCCTGGCAACAGCAGTGTTATGTAGCAAAACTGTGTGGACACAGGAAGTTCTTACTCGGGAAGATCCCGGGAGCTCTCACTGCAATGGAAAACTTTTTTTTTTCTGTATGAGATGATGGGTATTGACTAAACTTGTAACTGTTTCACAATATCCATAAGTCAAATCATTAGGCTGTATCCCTTCAAGTATACATACAACGCTGTATGGGAATTATATTTCAGTAACTTGGAAAAAAGTTATATAACCATACTGAACAACAGTTTATTCTTGCACAAGCCACAAAGAATAGTGGTTTATTTATTCCCCCTCCCCAAATAATTCTTTTGGCTAAAATAAAATAAACGCACACAGATGAGGAAGTAGCAGGGTTTTTGAGAAACACACACACAGTGTTCAGGGTCCAGAACCAATTAACCCCTGAGGCCACTGAGTGTATTTGGTCATTAAGTCCCAGTTTTTCCAGCTATCAAATCAAACGTTCGGACATGCTGATTGCTAACATTCTTTCCTTCTCTAAAATCCTGTAACTTAAGAATTCTCTTTTGTAAGGTATTTTCTTAAGGCTGCATTAGCTTCAAGGATGTTATTCAACAAAAGCTGAGCCTGCTGTTTCAGAAAGCACTGATGCATTCTCGTTACACAGCTCCCCCATCAGGCAACTGCTATCGATGGAATCACTGGTACTCTGCTAATTCCATGCAAGAGCATTATCAAGTAATCTAATACACTTCCCTGCGTCTTCATATTTCTGGACAATTATGAGAAGACATATTTTACCTATAATTTTGACAGTTGAGCCTTTCTCTACAACAGAACCCAGCACTGATATCACAGAGCACTGCTTACCTCGAGGCCCCAGGCTTGACCCCCAGCATGTCCCAACTGTCTTTACTGTTTCGGATTCTGCGAATGGTGTCGGCTTGTTCTTTGGTGAAACTAGCGCTGCTGTTCGTGACGGGGCGTTTCCCGCCGTTCTCACATAGATCCACGATGGACGCGTAGAAGGCCTGCGGGAGAGAAACCACGCCCCGCAGGGGAGCTGACTTGGCGGAAACGGGAATTGTTTTCACGCATCGTCCTAAAAGACCGTAACATATTCCAGTAACTCCTAGAATTCATAATAAAGCAAGTATTTAAGAGGTAAAAAAATATGATCAAACAAGTAAAGGAAAATATATTCTGAATGAGTGCATAGGGAATCCCAGCAGAGACCTGGGAACTACACAGAAGAACCAAAGGCAAATTCTGGAACTGAAAAGCACTGAATTAAAAAATTCTCTCGGTGGATTTCACAGCAGGCTGAAACCAGAGCAACAGAGACTGCAACCTGAAAAACTGAGAAAAAATGGAATAAAAATAAACATAACCTCACGGATTGCAGGACAAAATCAAGGGATATATATACATATATATAAAGAAATAAAGGTAGAAAAAAATCTTCCCAAATTTCAGGGAAAAACACCTACACACGAATCTGAGAAACTCAACAAGCTCCCCGTTTGGCTAAATGCAGAGAGAACCACCCGCAGGCACGGAGTGCGGCTGCAGAAAACCAAAGACAGAGGGAGACCCGAGCACGCGGCTGGGGCGCGGCTGGGGCGGGGCTGGGGGCGGGGCGAAGAAGTAAGAGTTAAGAGCCGCACTGGCGTCTCCTGAGCCACAACAGAGGCCAACAGAGAATGGACTGCCACCTTTACAGCGCTGATGCCGTCGCTAACAATTATGCATAACTTTCCAACACACTGCTACCACTCTCAGGTGCCCTCGTGTCCGGAACAAGGATGATACCTGACATGCATTTATAGTGAGTGTTAAAAGTGATGAAATGTGTGAGCTGCTCCAGAAGAGTACTTCATACTCTTCAAAGGGTTAAGTGTCATGATTACTGCACATAGAGAGGCACCAACCCACATAGGCCTAGGGACTCAAAAGAACAGAAATGCGGCAAACCAACATCAGCCTTATTTGGTCTTGAAATTGAAGCCTCGGAGGCCCAGTTCAGCCTGTCAGTCGAGGATGAGCCCTGTCTCCTGATAGGAGGGTGACGGCTGGTGAGAGGAGTCGGCATGGAGGATTAGGTAAAGCCTCACTCCACGGTTAAGAATAACTCTTGGTAGTATAGCTACCTTATTTGAAATGCTAAAAATTCCCAAAATATCAGATATATTCGTAAGAAAAATACATTATTCGTGCCACCACTCACTTCCAAATGGGTTTATAATTAAGAGTTAACTTGACTTTGTAAGTTAGTGTTTAAACAGCTTCCTCCCCTTAAAATTATTCAAGACTCGTAAATTTTAAGAAGTGACCATCTACTCCAGTCGCAGCGTGAACACACGCTTCTACAGCCGACTTCATTGCTGAGACCTGGCTTTCACACGTCTGGCTGGGCTCTGCGGTGGCGGGCTCCTGTCCCCTGGCTGCACCCCCGCGGGCTACAACGCCGGACCGTCTGAGCTTTGGCGCAGCGGTCCTGCCAAAGCAAAGCTTCCGTGTGGTTTGCACACAAACGCAACCAATGGTAGTTTGGGAGACATTCTTTGTCCCACTTGAGTAAGTGTATAATAGCTGTCGTCAAACTTGATCATCCTCAGAGTCGCCTAGAGAGCTTTTGCAAAATATAGATTCCTGGCTCCATTACAGCACTGAACTTCCAGTAGGTCTGGAAGCCAGCAATCTGTATTTTGAAGAATTTCCCCACGTAATTCTGGTAATCAGCCAGGTCTGGTCTGGAATAGACAGCAGACAGGTCTCTCTCTCTCTCTCTCCCCCCCTCTCTCTCTCTCACACACACACACACACACACACACACACTCATGTTCATATTCTTTCTCTTTCTGTTTCTCTCAGCAGCTGCAGAAAAGAAAGCTTATTCTGATGAGAAGTTCCTTTTCCGCTTCTCATAAGTTAAGCTTTGCACACGCACGGGAAGCCTGGACACAGGTTCTAAGACAACTCATTGCTGGGTTACCTGGAACATCTCATTAATTCCTTCTCCAGTTTGTGCCGAAGTTTCAAAGTACAGGAACCCCCTGCTCTCGGCCCAGAGACGCCCCTCGCTTTCGTCCACACAGCGGTGCTTGGCACAATCGATCTGAAACCGGAAACGGAGGGCAGGGAAGACTCCAACCCTTTCCCACCGGGGAAGGCCCAGGGAGGTCCCTGGCGACCCTCACCGCGAGAACACTGGTCCTACGTGAACCCCAGCACTAGTGCATACCAAACACACCCGGACCAGACGGGACAGAAAATTACTAATGTTGCATGTGGACTGATTTGCTGTGGCAAAATGGATGCCTGTGCCCACACTTACCACCTTCTCCCTTGAGAAAACTGCTAATCACACTCAAGGGGCTTGGTCTGCTTTTCACACCCTCCCACAGTCCACTTTTCACCACAGGACCCGCCTCCCTCCTCCACTCAGATTACAGTGCGCTCTGAGCATCCATCTCTCCCGCTCAGCCACCAATATCATCTCCCAGCTATGGCCCCGGGCACGTTGAAAGTGGGCAAGCGTACGTCAGCTTCAAGGCTCTCGCACCACGAGAGCAGCGCGTGCCATTTCAGAAAGTATGCACATACACTAACTCTAATATTCTGGGCTTTTTAAAAAAATTGTTCTTGTTTTAGGGATACGTTTTGAAAAGTTGTCGATGCCTTTATTACCAAATAAGGACTTTTTTTTCCTTTTTTATCTGTTCCCCCAAACTCGGAGCTGCACTCGGGGCACAATACATCTAGCAAGGCGGGCAAGACGGTTACCTTGTTGGCACACACGACGAACACAATGTTGTCCGTGCTCCCGTGGGGCCCCAGGTCTTGCTTCATCTCCGCCAGCCACGCATCCAGGGCGTCGAAGGAGTCCTTCTGCCCGACGTCGTACACCAGCACTGCGCCCTGCGTGTCCTTGTAAAACTCGTTGCGGACCTTCGCGTAAAAGAACAGACGCGCAGAATCTGAAACGGCCAGCTGGCGGGGGTGGTTTGTGATTTTATGAAGATGTATCTCAGTCATGACCTTAGCGAGGTACGTTCTTTTGCGTATTCATAGTATTTGCTGTTGTATCTCAGTATCTGGTCTTTCGGGGACTTTTTTAGAAAATCACAGTGACATCATAAAAAAAAAAAAGGACGTGTAATGGAAATAACAGCTTCCTGCTCCACCCTTCCTCACCTCCGATTCCACTCTCTGGAGGCGATGGATATTTAAGTGTTGTCAGTAGACCTTAAAAGAATACAAATTACACAAAGTTCTTCTCAGGAGCAATTACAAAGAACTTAAGGCAAAAATGACACAGATATCAGCAACAGGTGCGTCCACTTATGTGTCACACTCAAAGCTGGCTTCCCAGCCTGCTAGGAAGCTTCCCTCCGACTCCTGGACCCGGACACCGGCTTCTGAACTTCGAACTCCGACCTCAGTAGTACAGAGCATGACAGCCCAGGCTCGGGAGCCAGGCAGGTCTGGGTTCACACTTACTTACTAGTTGTGTGATCTCGGGCAAGCCACTTAACCTCTCTGAGCCTCAGTTTCCTCATCTGTAAGATGGGGATAATAACACCTACTCCATGGGCTAATGGTGAAGATTAAATGAGATAATGAAGGCAAAGCACCTCATGGTGCCCAGAAAACAACATACGTTAGCACCTTCTCCCTTCCTTCCCTGCATTCATTCCCCGACTGTCCTCCTTTGACGTTTTCATCGGAAATGGCAATTAGCCTCTGGGGCACATCTACAGTTCTGGGCAGAGGCGGCACGAAGCGCGGGCACACTAAGGGGGCCGAGACAAGGGCAGGTGGAGTGGGTGAGCGGCAGCACTGACAGATTTGGGGCTGTGGCAACAGAGCCCATGCATTATATAGTCTTTCAGGATATCCCAGTGTGTTCAGATTCACACCGGATACAGAGTGAGAAAATAAAGACATCTTACACACACCAGGCATGAAGCGCCTCTAGTTTTCTGAGCGTAGACAACTGGACCAAGAATGTAAGTGTCTGTTAATCTGCAGAAACAGAGGGAGCTACCCCCACCCCCCAGTTAAACCCAACAACGTCACTGAGAGCTTGAAGTGACGGAGACCAGGGCCCTTCTCCCCCAGTCCTCCTGGTCCTTCGCCCTCCTGCACTGGCACAGACGAGGCTCCCCGTCCCGAAACTCCTGCTGCCTGGGCCCCCGGGCGGCGCCTCCCCCAGGGTCTTCACGGGCCTCTGCCGCCCACGCCACTTCTCGCCACGGCTCTCACTCCGGACTGCCTCCACAGCGCCCCAGGTCCCGCCCGGGCCCCCCTCGTGTCTCTCTTCCTTCTCCCCACCTCGGCAACACCAACCGCTCTCACAGCTTCAACTGCGCGAACCTTCAAGGTGAGCCTCTTCATCTCTGCTTCCAGACCTGCACGTCCAGGTAGCTCTGGACGCTTCCAGCTGAATGTCCGGCGGGAACCTCAAATTCGGCCCGGACAGCAGGAAACCCTCCCACTCAGTCCTCCCTGGACTTGTTCTTCTCTTGAGCTTCCAGCGAGGAAAGCAGCAGACCCGTCCCTCAGTCACGTGGGCTGGCAGCCTGGGGTTGACCTTCGCTGCTCCCCTCTCCCTTCGCTCGGCAGATTCAGACAACCCCGCAGAAGCCAGCTCTGCCGCGTTTCTCATGCCTGTCACTTCCTTTCCATTTCCATTGCCAATGTCATCACCGCAAGTTTTCTAAGTAATCTCCCCAGCGACATTATACACTGTGCATATGTATCTTTTTAAAACCCTGGCTCAAAAATTCTTTTTTACATTGTATTTTACTGAATATGCTATTACAGTTGTCCTGATTTTTCCCCATTTGCCCCCCTCCACCCGGGACCCCCTATTCCCTCAGGCAATCCCCCCATCATTGTCCATGCCCGTGGGTCATGCATATAAGTTCTGTGATTACTCCATTTCCTGTACTGTGCTTCACACCCCCATGGCTATTCTGTAACTACCTTTCTGTACTTCTTAATTGCCTCACCTCTCCACCCATTCCCCCATACCCCCTCCCACCTAGCAACCATCAGAATGCTCTCCATATCCGTGATTCTATCTCTACCTCTTTGCTTTTTAGATTCAATTGTTGATAGATATGTATTTATTGACATTTTATTGTTCATAGTTTTGATCTTCTTTTTCTTAAATATGTCTTTTTATTACATTTCATATAATAATGGTTTGGTGACAATGAACTCCTTTAGTTTTTTCTTGTCTGGGAAGCTCTTTAACTGTCTTTTGATTCTAAATGATAGCTTTGCTGGGTAGAGCAATCTTGGCTGTAGGTCCCTGCTTTTCATGACTTTGAATATTTCTTGCCAATCCCTTCTAGCCTGCAGAGTTTCTTTTGAGAACTCAGCAGACAGTCATGGGTTCTCCCCTATAGGTAACTAAGTGCTTTTTTTTCTTGCTGCTTTTAAGATTCTCTCTTTATCTTTAACCTTTGACATTTTAATTATGATGTGTCTTGGAGTGGGCCTCTTTGCATCCATCATAACTGGACTCTCTGTGCTTCCTGGTCTATTTCCTTCACTAAATTAGGGAACTTTTCTTCCATTATTTTTTAAATAGATTTCCAATTTCTTGTTCTTCCTCTTTTCCTTCTGGTACCCCTATGATAAGAATGTTGGACCTCTTGAAGTTGTACCAGAGGCTGCTTATAGTATCCTCATTTTTTTTTTTGGATTCGTTTTTCTTCTTGTTGTTCTGATTGTTTTTTTGCTGCCTTATGTTCCAAATCATAGATTTGATTCTCAGCTTCATTCACTCTGTTGTTTTTTCCCTGTAAATTGTTCTTTATTTCAATCAGTGAATCCTTCATTTCTGACTGGATCTTTTTTATGCTGTTGAGGTTCTCACTAAGTTCCTTGAGCATCCTTATAACCAGTGTTTTGAACTCTGTATCTAAGATTGCTTATCTCCATTTCTTTTAGCTCTTTTTCTGAAATTTTGATGTGTTCTTTCATTTGGGCCATGTTTCTTTGGCTCTCATTTCAGCAGCGTCCCTGTGTTTGTTTATATGTATTAGGCAGAGCTGCTTTGATTCCATGTCTTGGTAGTGGGGCCTAATATAGTAGGTGACCTATAGGGTCCAGTGGCACAACCTCCCCTACCACCTAAACTGGATACTTGAGGTGTGCCCTTCATGTGAGCTGAGTACACCCTCCACTTGTAGTTGAGCCTTGGCTGCTGTTGGCAAGTCAATGGGAGGGATTTACTCAGGCCAGTCAGCTTCAAGACTGGCTGTGACCGTTGACCACCAACCCCCGCCCTCCGTGGAAGATCAGCTGTGCAGGGGCAGGGTGGAGGTGCTATGACCTGGTCTGTGGCTGTCCACTGGGTGCACTGGCCCTGGCATTTCCTAGGTAGTACAGGCCAAGGTCAGCGCCCCACCTGTGTTTTGTCTGGAGCCATTCTGCCTAAGTTATAAAGCAATGAGATGGCTGATACTTATGCTGGGCTTAGAGATTCCCAGGTGAAGTCAAGCTGTGAATCTAGGCTGGCTGCTGTTAGTACCTGGCTGGAGCTCACTAAGGCCAGCTGTTGCTTGTTTGAGAGGTATGTAGGAAGTTGTGAGGTAAGAGCCAAGACCAGCCATTCATATGAAAAAGCAGCTTGGGTGGGACAGAGTGTCCATCCAGGGTGGGGCAAAGAGGGTTAGCCACGTTGATGGAGTCTCAGATATGGCACCAGCTTGTTGGCTCTGTGGAGAAAGAGTTCAGAAAACCGACAGTGGCCTTTGCTTGCCTTCATGCCAGACACTTCAGTTTCTCCTTGTATGCCACTGGTGCTTTTCTAGGATGCTATCTTGCTGCTGGAGCTCAGAGGGAGTGAGTCTGACTAGGGGAGCCCACGTATGGGTTCTTTAAGAGGAACTGCTTGGGACTCCAGAAGTTTCTTCCACCGACTCAATCCCCACTGGTTTTTGTAGCCAGAAGTAGTGGGGACTTATCTTCCTGTCACTTGAACCCTGGGCTGGGGGGGCCTATTGTGGGGCTGGGACTCCTCACTCTTGAGGTAACCCTCCTGAATTTTAATCCACCACACGTGAGTGAGGGACCAGCCTGTTCTGCATCTGTGCCCCTCCTGCCAGTCTGGATGGATGTGGTTTCTTTAATTCCGTAGTTGTCAGAAATCCATTCAATGCGATTTCTGACGGTTCTGAGTGATGGCTGTTCCATATTTTACTTGTAATTTTGTTGTGGTTGTGGGAGGAAGCGAGCCGTGTCTGCCTACACCGCCATCTTGACCGGAAGACCCAAAAATTCTTCTGTGTTCCCTACTGCCTGCTCCTCAAAGCTTAAACTCTCTACATCGACGTTGTAAGTGTCTGATGAGTCCTCCACCAACTTCCTAGTCTTACCCTCTTCTTACCTCCTGTACTTGCACCTGGGTAATTTCTCACCCCCAAAGCTGCCCTGTGCCTTCCTAACTCCGTCTGGACGTGGACGCTGGTTCATCTTCAATCTCTTAAGGTCCAGTTTTAATACCGTATCTTTCACATCGTTTTTCTGCCCTGCTTCTCACCATCCAACTCCTTACCCTGTCGAGCAGAACGTCATCTCTGAATCCCCTGGAACACCACAGCACTTTGTGCTCCCAGTAGTGCCCGCGTCACTTTGCGTCTCGTTTCCCAGCTGCAGCGCACCCGCTGTCTCCCCAGCAGACTGTGAGCTACGCGGGGGCAGCGTCTCGATGCATCCGTCTTGGCATCTTTGCGTCACCCACGGAGCCAGGAGGCGTAACTACCTGAGACCTATTTGTCTAGTCAAATGGCTGAATGTGCTGCGGAGAACAACATAGAGGCCAAAGGGGAAAAGAACTTCAAAATGTGGATCGTGCTGTCCTGAGGGAGATTTGTGTATAAAAAGAGACTTAACCTTAAGTAAGTGATTTTATTGCCTCCGCCTTAGTTTCCTCACCTGTAAGACAAAAAGGTCAAAGAAGATGCCTCGTGGTCACCCACCACTCTATTACTCTTGTCTCCCTGCACAGCTTTCTCATCTCAGTCTCAGCAGACCGGCTACACCCAAAGTCTAATTAAATAGGATGCTACGGAAATTGGGGTTATTTAATTCTTAAAGCAAAGGTGGCAAACTTTCCAGCTGGTAGGTTAGAAAGAGCTATTTAACATCACTCAGGCTTCAGAAAGTCTCTGTGGACCCGCCAACTCGCACCGCGAAACCCTGATGGAAGCAAGATGGGCCCCGCCACTGCGCCGACAGTCCTCCCTTTGACACTTGCCCCTGAGGTTGTCGTCTCACATGCTAAGCAGGCTGTCCTTCTGCAGCAGGCCCTTTGGGCAAAGCTGTCAAGAGAACTGGTGACAGGGCAGGCTTCAGCGGAGGGCGGGCAACAAGGACTGGAGGAAGCCGGGGGTCACAGCCATGGCTGGGAGCGCTCCCCGAGGGGGGTGGGCTGAGCAAAGGCATCCCTGGGCAGCCTGGTGCTTAGAAAGAGGCAATGGCTTTGGTCTTGTCCAAAAAGAGGGTTTGAGCTACAGACAGCAAGTATTTGACAAAAAAGGAGAGATCAAGGCTGTTTTGCAGAAAAGCCTCTTCAGAAGGGATGATTTCAAGGAGCTTCTATTAAGCAGGATAAAGGAATATAAAGGGAAGAAAAATCACAGTGCTACACCTGAACTGTCGAAAGGACACCACCAGTAGACTGTGATAAGTTATATGCAGTAAAAAAGCTATACAGCAAGATTTCCTAAAAACACTACAGACAAATCAAAATGGAATTCAAAAAGGGTTCATATAACCCCCTGGGAGGCAAAAAAAAAGTGAAAACAGAAATGAAAAACAGAAAACAAAAAATAAAATGATAGAATTAAGCCCTAACATGTAACAATTACCTTAAATGTAGGTGGCGTCGATACACCAATAGATTCAAGAACACGATGCAACCATGTGCTGTCTACACGGAAGCCACTTCAAGCACAATGATACACAGGGGCCGATAGTAAAAGGACAGAAAAAGATGCATCATGTAAACATTAACCAAAGTAAAGCAGAAATGTCTATATTAGTGTTAGATAAAGCAGACAGTAGAACAAGGAAAACTGCCAGAGGCAGAGGGGGACATTATACAAAAGTGAAATCATATAACAAAGACAACGCAATCCTAAATGTGTACGTTCCAAACAACAGGGTTGCAAAACGTGTGAAGCAAAAACTGATAGAAATGGAAGGAGAAACAGACAAATCCACAATTACAGTTGGAAACGCAGGCACCCCTCTCCCAGCAATTGATAGAAAACAAATAAAGAGAAAATCAGCAAGGATAAGAAAGAACTCGACACCACCACTGAACAACAGAATCTAATAAACGTTTACAGAACACTCCATCCAAAACAGCAGAATACTCTCAAGGGGAACACACACGGAGACAGACCATACCCTGCACCGTGGGGAGGACAGAAAGCCCTTAACAAACTTAAAAGAATCAAAATGATACACTGTGTTCTCTGACCACAATGGAATCAAAGTAGAAATCAGTAACAGAAAGATAACAGAAAAGTCTCTAAACACTTGGGAACTTAAACACTTCTAAGTAATCCATAGGTCAAACAGAAAGTCTGAAGGAAAATATTCATATTTTTAAATCTTCACTTCAGGACATGTTTTTATTGATTTAGAGAGAGAGAGAGGAAAGGAAAAGAAAGAGAGAGGAAGGGAGAAAGGGAGAGAGAGCACCATCGATGTGAGAACCACCAGTGAGAACTACCGGTTAGCTGCCCCGACACGTGCCCTGACCAGGGGTCAAACCCAGATATGTGCCCCAACTGGGAATCGAACCCACAGCCCTCTGGGGTACAGGACAACACTCCAATCAACTGAGCCACCTGGCCAGGGCATGAAGGGAAATAAAAGAAAACACTGAATGAATGAAATGAAATATGAATGAAAATTAAAATACAACATATCAGAATTCTCCTCCTAGCTAAGCAGTGCTCGGGGGAGAATTTATAGCACTAAATACATTCATTAGAAAAGAAGAAAGTCTCAAATTAATAATCTAAGCTCCCACCTGAGGAACACAGAACAAGAACAAAATAAACCCGAAGCAAGCAGAAGGAAGGAAATAATAAAGATAAGAACCGAAGTGAAAGGCCACATTACAAAAGAGCGAAAAGCTTCCTTAGGGAAAACAAAAACCCCCGAGGAAGATAAAACAGAGGAGAATGGTCATGAGATTGATTCTGAGACGACGTGGGGCTGAGAAATGGGTGAAGGTACCCCGAGCGGGGCTCTCCCTGGGGGAGAGCTCACTGGGCTGAGGGGTGGCCCGGCAAGGTCCCTCTGGCACCCTGCTGCAGCAGGAGCCACGTCACTCAACTCTGAAGTCCAGGCACGAACAGAACTCTCCTCCCGCAGCTCGGCTACGGCACTGAGCACAGGGCAGCTGTCCTCTGCAGGCTCACGTGTCTGACGCCAGCGACGTTTACCTGGTTTTGTGCAGGATTTGACATGGGTTCTCTCAGAAAGCTCAGGGTCTCGCCCTGCACCACTGACAAAACTGGACACGAGTTTTCTCAGAAAGGCTTTCTTACCTCGTAGAAGAACGGGTGTCCAGCCATATCGAAGATGTTCACCTTGACTTCTCGGTCTCGGACCTGGACCCTGAAATGTTCAGATGGAAAAAAGTCCCAAAGCAGGTCATGGTTTCTGCATTCACATTAATATTACCGGTCACTTACACGTTTCACAAGTGTAGGTGTACAAAATTTAGAAGAGATTCTCAGTGCCCCTTCCCGATTCCAGGTAACCCTCACAACAGGAGCCAGCAGCGCCTTTGTTCTAACAGCCCGACCTGGACCCACGTGGAGAAAGCGCACTCACTGTCCTGCAGCTCACCTCAAGGCACTTCAGCGCGCACCCCTCACTCCCAAACGGTGGCTCTCACTACGGTGCTAAGAAACATTGACTGGGGACAAGTAGGGGCGAGATGAAGGGGAACAAAATGTTTTATCTCCCTTCGTGAGGCACCTTAATGACTACCGGCTATACCTGGTTCCCATGCAGAGCGGTAACAAAGATCATATTGTTCACATCTGTTTAATTTTCTGGAGCAAGAGTCTCGAGCAATTTTCTTGATCTTCACTTGAGCAATAAAAATAGTCAAGTTGTTTTCAGAAATTTGAAAATAGAGAAAAGAACAAGAAGGGAAATAACCACCATTCATATTAGAATTAACTACTGCTAACATCTCAGCACGTTTGCTTCTAGGCCTTTTTAAAAAAAACCAGCCCTGGAGAATGAGTGAATAAAACACTACAAATAACTCAAACACTGAAGGCAACTACAGAGGTGAAAGGTTAAAAGTGAGCCCGAATCGTATCACCCAGAAAAAAACCCTTCATTGATATCGATGGAAATCACTGCAGGTTCTTTCTGTGCATAGGTAAGACTAATAAACAAATGTTTTAATCAATATGGGACCCTACTATTTTAAAATAAAAAGCATAACATTTACTTTTTGCTGACCTTAACAAAAAGACACTGAAGTGAACTGGGAGGGTGTACTGAGCTTTAAACGTCAATGTGTGTGTCCTCACTACAGAAACAGTATTTCCTAACGGATTTCTCTAAGGCTAAAGAATAGAGGTTATTCACAATAAATGAACAAACTAGACTTTACAAAGAAATAACAGATTTCAGTTTCAGACAGCATCGCTACGCCTCCCTCCTGCGGCACTGAAGGCCATCATCGGCACCTGCCCACACTGTCCCTACGCTGTCTTCCGGTTTACGTCCTCTTCTTCTTCTTCTCTGTCCAAACGTACAACATCTGCTTTCTGTTCCGAGACCCCGATGCCCACAGTTGTTTTGCATTACTTGCATATTTACATCAAGCTAACCACCACTGGTCCTCTGACCATGGTTTCTTCACTGCTGGATTCTCTACCGTATTTTCATCAAGTGTAAGATGCGTGTTTGTGAAATCAGAATCCAGCTTTATAAGAGAGAGCGTGAGGACAGCAAGACAAAACAAAACAACAGCGGGATACGAGAGCATCTGGAGGAGGTCTGGGGTAACAATTCGTGCCAGGGAATTTTACCCTAAAGAGATCGCATGTGAGAAACGATGGAACCGAAGCATACGTGACTCAGGAAGTAACAAGCGTGGGTTCGCACGCTCACACTCAGAAGAGTCTATTTAACTTAGAGGCCAGAGAAAATTACCTTGAGGAGCGAGGTAATTCATTACCTCACGGCAGTGCTCTCCTAAGTCGTGGCCTGAGGACCCCCAGCATCACGATTATGGGGAAGGGGGTTGTCAAAGGTGCCCCACCTCAGACCCAGTGAATCAGAATCTTAGTGGGTAGGTCTCAGGAATCTGCATTTTAACAGCCTCTGCGAGCAACTCTCAAGCGCACTTAAACGTGGGCTTGGCAGTGTTGAAAACAGGACCAAAGGGAAGGGCATCTGGTGCTTTCATGGACCGACAGGGCACCCCCACCCCTTTCTCCTCCCAGCTGTGGTTCAAGCGGGCTCTGCTACGTCCCTGGCGATCCCACAGCCAGCTGAGCCGGGGAAAAGCACCTGTCCTCGCCGGACAACCGAAACCCTCCCTGGGATTTTTACACTTGGAATACTAGCTTCGGTCCCTCTCTGGGAGTAAAACTTACAGTGTGAGCCTGGGAGCCGCTGGCAGCTGCGCGGAGCCAGAACGCGGAGGCCAAGAGGCCCAGGGAAAGGGTCTGGCCCTGCTCTGTCCTGGTTCGGCCTCCTGAGGCCCAGCTGCATCTGTGTAACTGGAGTGTGTGAATGGATTCATGTTTTGTTTTGTTTTTGCTTGAGTTCGTTTGGGTTGGGTTTCTGTTAATTATATCCCCCTGACTCACGATGGGATGATCACCTTCTCCAAAAAAACTTCAGACAGCAACGGAATAATCCGCTGAATGAACTGCAGTTTTGTGGCATAATGTGGTGATTCTCATTTCTCAGATGAATAAACTAGCTACTTACATGATTCAAAACGATACTGCCTTAATTAAATAGGGGATCCTACCCCATCGCTGACGGCGTCCTGAGCCCTGAAATGTAGGTACGCCCCACACCACGTTATCTACCTTTTCGAATGTTGCTGTAATATCCTAACCTTGCCAACCTCCTACTCAGACAGATCCATCTTTCCTAACAATAAGTATTTACTGAGAATCTACTATGTACAAGCACTGGGCCAGATACCTGAAGATAATTTATACAACTGCCCCTTTGTGGAGCTCATAATCTAGCAGGAGATATTAAATATATACAAATAATAATAATAACAACATAAGGCAATTTCTGATAAGTACCATACATAGCAAGAGAAGTTAAATATTTCTGTTATTTGCAACCAAAATGAGTCGTGCATGATAAAGGCGGTATTCAGAAGGCCTTACAGGACCGGGAGCATCTGACACCTCGAGGACACAGACAGGCGACAGGCGGGGAGATGAGGGGAAAGGCCATAAGGACAGAATGAGGAATGGCACTGAGGCAGGACAGCAGGATGGCAGTCCACGCGGATGGAGAACACAGTGTGAAGGGAACAGAACAGGAGGGATGGTGAGTGCCCGAGATCCCACCTTCAGGGAAGGTGCTGTCCACCTCAGTTCTACTCTTGGGCGGTACTGTTTCCTGTAATGCAAGACTGTCTCCCCAAGCTCAACCCCTCCTGATTCACCTCCAAATAAATCCCCAGTTATACCCAATTCACTCTTCCTGGATCATTTTTTGTCAAGCCCAACTGGCTATAAAGGTCGAAAATCAATCAAGTTCTCTGATAGAACACTTCCCACAAAATACGTAGACTTTTTAAAAAGAGAGTATTTCGAAATGCTCTAAAAACATGCCTGCTAATAGGACCTCCTTCTATAGAAACAAATTCCCTGAAATGTGTCGTCTGCTGGCCAGGCTCAGTGTCAACACTGCCAACGCGGGAGATCCTGACCCTAACCCGAGACCCGGTGAGCAGAATGTGCTCAGTGACAAACTGATGGGGACCGAGAGCGGTGAACCACGTGATCTCTACTTATCTGTAAAGGTCTGATTCCTACTCTTTCCCAGTTTATCTTCAGAATCTCTATTTCAAGACAGGTCATGTTAGAAGGGTTCTGAATTTCTACGTACTTTACAAGCCCAAAGAAAGGATATACTCACTTTGTGACTCCATAGTCAATTCCAATTGTTGCAAGGTATTTAGACACAAATCTTTTCTCACAGTATCGCTTTATAATACAGCTCTAAAAAGGTGAAAATACATGCTTTTAGTAAGGATTCTCTGAGAACACATACAAAATAAACACATTTCTTCATTATAGCTTCCTCACTCATCACTATGAGAAAGCATTTTTCAAAGCCATAAGTATAAAATAACTGAAACAAAGCTAAAAGTGAAGATTTTCAGGAAAAATTATGTAAATTCTCTCCTTAATGTCAACTAGGGGTCTGCTTTTAGTTTAGTTCCCAGCCCCTGTGTTCTCCCCTTTGAAGACCCCTCCTACTGTCCTTTAGACAAAATCACCAAAATATCGAAGTCTAGCCTTGACCTCCTTCCCAAGACCCGATCCCACCTCCAAATCTCTGCTGGACCCTCAAATTCAACAAGTCCGAAAATAAACTAATGTTATATACAATACCTAAAACAGCTCATCCTGCTAACATCCCGATTCTGTTAATAATACTGCCATTTTCCCAATCACAGAGGATCGAAATATTAAAGTCATGTTTGATTGTGAGCCTCTAAAATCTTCTTTTCAATGTTCCTTCCACCTTTCTCTCCGTTCCGATCACCATCGACACCACTTTGGTTTAGGGCATCATTTACTCCTGGCCAACTGTAGGGGCTTCTTTATTGGTCTCTTTCTGCCTCCTCCCTCCCCCCCGCCCCCGCCCCACCAACTCCAGCCATGACTGCGCACCACTAGCATCATGTCAACTCGGAAATCTTCAGTGACTTCCCACTGCCAGGAGCTCAGAGTCCTTGTTATTCAAGGTCTTCCATAATCTGGCCCTAATCTGTCTTCTCTGCCTGAACTCTTCTACATAAAATCTCCATTTCTGCAAAGTTCCCCGGGCCTGACTTTCGGAATAAGCTTTCTCTTGTCTTTCCAAATCCTACTTATCCTCTAAGGCCCAGTTCAGACTCTGCACACTCAGGTGATGGGAGACCTTGCCTGCATCTGAACTCCTCTAGCACTTTACACATACGCTATTACACACCCGCACACTACGTGTGTGCCGTCAGTCACACATGGCCTTGTACTGTTAATTACCTTTTCCCACGTGTGTATCTGCCTGATCTCTTCAGCTAGACAGTACACCATGTGAGGGCAACACCAGTATTTTTCTTCTTTATGTCCTTTGCAGAATTATCTCAGTGCCAATGAAAAACCAATTTAAAATGGCATATATTAATAATAATCCTTTGCACTCCTGAAACTTCTAATTTCCTTGAAGTGCTGGTAATGGAGTTTATTGTGCTTCAATCCTTTCCTGATGAACCTCAGTCTGAATTAAATAGGACAGTTACTATAAAAAGGACTTAGTAAGCTCATTGTGAACTGAAGGAAAAGCTTGTTTGACGTGACTACTGCTATGAGACTATACTTTAAAGTCACATTATAGCTTGAAGGTACTTCACAAAGGTTTTCTCACAACATACTAAAAAATGGACGGAATGAGTCTTTCTGGAGAAAGACTCTATTCATGAGATTAAGGGGCCTGGAAGTCCTTTAACTCTAGTACACTATTTACACACTAGTCCAAAGTGTGTAAAGAATACACATTTAAATAATAGTGTTAACAGCTGCTCCCTGTAACACAAGGTGCCGGGGTTCCTGGTCCTCAGGCTCTTAGGAGCCAAGTTAAATGACATAAAATAGGATTTTTTTTTGCTTTCACTATTTTTCTTAAGTAAATTTTAAGGCACTTTTCTTTTTTAATGCAATCCCAATTAAAACCTTAACAGGTTTGAGTCTTTAAAAAAAAAGAAAGAATTATCCTAAAATTTATATGAAGCAACAACTGAGAAGAACTAATCCAAGTATGAAAAACAAAGAGGAATCTGCCTTGACAGATATTAAAACATAGACTGTATTAAGACAGTATTGTATTGGCATAGGAGCAGACAAATAAGTCGGCAGAGCAAAACAGACAGCCCAGAAACAGATCCCACCACGTAAGGAAATGTAAAAAGTGACGAAGGGCACATTTAAAATCAATGGGGAAGAATGATGCATTTGGTAAAATGCTACTGGCACAACTGATCGTCCATCTGGAAAAAAATTAAGTCGGGCCGTTAACTTCCCTATTATACAAAGATAAATACAGATGAATTTACGATTCAAGTATCTGGAAATAAAACAATACAAATCTCAGATGCAAATGTGCAGCATGCGTGTAGCCTGAGCAAAAAACCTTTTCAGTCAAGAAAGGAAGCCCAGAAACCACAAAAGAAAAGACAGACATAATAGAGTACATACAAATAATAAATAATAAAAACTTTTGCCTGGCAAAATATCTATAAGAATATTAAAAGATAAATAGCATGCTTGGGCAAATATTTGGAACTACTGGGACTGGCAAAAAGTTCATGTCACCAAACGAGAAAAACTGAGCACAGGGAGTAAACACTGGGCCATACACAGACGGGCAAACCCCAGTCTCCGGTAAGCATATGAAAAGATGCTCCACTTCCCCTGTAGGCAGTGAAACGCAAATTTAAGTAACAATAAAAGTACTTCTCACTAATGAAAAGAATGACAACATCTGTTCAGGCAGGGCTGGGGGTGGGGTGCCTGCATACGAGTGGTAGAAAGACACTGTTTTGAAGAGCAATTGGCATAACTACTAAAAAAAATTATGTTTACACTGTATTGTGGTCTGTTAAGTGTGGCCAATAGCATTATGTCCATAAAAAATAATACATCTTTTAATTAAAAAATACTCTATTGCTAAAAAATGCTAAATATCACCTGAGCCTTCAGCGAGTCATCAGCTTTTTGCAGGTGGCCTGGCCTCCAATGTGTAAAAAACAACACCATCTGTGAAGCCCAATAAATCTAGGTATGCCTATATGTATATACACAGAGACACACATTGGTATTTACTGCAAAACTGTGGTAGGGAAAAAGGTGGAAGTGAAGTGAATTCTCATCAATAGAGGGACTACTTGCATATCATGGACTATTACGCAACCCTGAGGAAGAGCGAGTTATTTGTCAGATAACCTGGAGGTATTGCCATAGTCTACTGTTAAGAGAGAAAAGCAAACTCCAGAGAAGTATACAGTACAATACTGTAAGGAATACTACAATATGTAGGGAGAAGTATATACTACAATACAGTATGGTGGGGATACTTCTGGCCACAAGTAAGAGACACCCAATTCAACAGGAAGGTATCTATTTACTGCAAATGGAAATCTAGAATTAGGGCAAGCTTCAGAGTTGGTTGATACAAAGATTCAGCGGTGAGTATATCAGACACATTCAGATCCTAGAGGACCCTGAGAACTGGGCTGGGACTCTGGGAGCAGGTTGACTGCCATTGCTGAAAGTTGAACTGGACATAAACAAAATGCACAGAGAAACTCCAGGATTCTCCCATAGAGGGTAGTAAGCCCTTTGGAATCTCCTTTTTCTTACTGCATCTCTAGAACCTCCAAAAAGCAATGCTCAAAAACAGAGAAAAATAGCAAGTAACCTTTTCTTGTACCTATACTTCATGCAAATGGCCTCAGCATTTTACCATTTGGTAAGTTTGCTGTCAGCTGATAACAAATATTGTTTTATCATGGAGTGTTTATTAGAACTGACTACTTGATTATATCAAGTGTTTTTATAGTACATAGCATAAATATTTCCTCCAGTAATCAGTTGATATAATAAATTATGTCGATTGACATCTTGATATTGAACCATGTTTGCATTCCTATGACAAACCCTACTTTCTAATAGTGAATTACGTTTGCTATATTGCTGAATTCTCTTTGTTGATATTTAGAAATTATACATCTCTATGTATATGTGAAATTGGCATATACTTTTTCATTGATACTATATCAAGTTTTGCTGTTTAGGTTACCACGATTTCAAACAGTAAACTGAAGTCCTGTTCATATTTTTCTTTGCTTTGGAATGACTTAAGAAACTGCAATTATATGTTATTGAAAGCTTAAATAATGCTTATTCATGAAGCCACCTGGTCCTGATACCTTTTTAAATGATAAATCTCTCAATTTCTTTTGTAATTTCTCCTGGGGTAACTGGTCAATTGGACTTTTTGAGTCAATTTTGGTCATTTACATTTTGCGAGGAAATCCTCCACTTCCTCTACATCTGCAAATGCGCCCCCACAGAACCGCAGGCATTTTCTCTGATCACCCTTTTCATCTCTCCAGAACGTGACTGTCTCTTGTTTGGTAAAATTCTTGTAATTCTCTGTTTTCTCTATTTTTTCTTAAGCAGATTTTTAGGCCCTTTTCTTTTTCATTCATCTTTCCAGAGAATCCCCTCTCTCTTTTAGTTTATTATGTGTCCTTTTTCTAATGCAGTAAGTTCTTTTAGTGTTTTTTTTTAAATTGAGATATACCATACCATAAAATTCACACTTTTAAAGTATATACTCCTATAGTTTTTGGTACATTCACAAAGTTGTGCAACCACTTAATTCCTTTAGTTTTTATCTCTCTTCTTTAGAGATGAATAAAATAATGCAATTCCCTTTGCAGCTTTAATTTTGTCCTGAAGATTTTGGTATAGATTCTATCCTTTCAATTGCTTTCTAGTTATTTTGTCATTTGCCTTTTGATCCAAGGATTATTTACAAGAGCATTCCTTAATTTTTAACTTAAAATTGTTTACCTGTTTGTCTTTCTATATTTTCCAAATTCTTTAAAGTGAGTTTGTGCTACTATTATAACTAAAGAACAAAATTTTTAAGTTACATTTAAATCTTTTATTCACCTAAAATTTATTTTTGAGAAAGAAATGCAATAGGAATCTACTTTTAAACAGTAGGTACTCGTTCCAATAGTACTCATTAAATGGTCCCTGTGTTCCCATGATTTAATTACAGTTGTTGTAAACTGAATTTCCTTATATGTGTGGGTTTACTTCTGGACTCCACTGTATTCCACTGATGTCTCCATATTTCCTTTCCAGTATCAATAGGAAAATCTTGGTAATTTAAAAATGTGTTTTAATATCTGGTAGTATTGCTCTCCTCTCATTTCTTTCTTCACAATTTTCTTGGTTATTCTCAGTTTTCATTTTTCATAAGGACTTTAGTACCTTTTATTATGTTGTGAAGAAAAAACCCTGTTGGTAATGTAACTGGAATTGAATTACATTTGTGTATTATTTTCAAGAAATGACATCTCAACAATACTGAGTGACCCCAATTAAGGAGAAATATCTTCCCATTTGCCTAAGTAATTTACGTCCCTTGTAGAATCTGAAATTTTTCTTCATATAGGTTCTACCTATTTCTCCTCAATTTTAAACCTACGAACTTTATTTGGGTTTTCCCTGCAAATTAAAATACTCTTTTCAATGAGATATTCCGAACATTTATAATCTTGTATAGTAAAGCTGTTAATTTTTGTATATTTTTCCTTACTGAATTTTCTCATTGTTTCTAATAGTTTTTCAGTTAATTCTCTTTGGGCTTCTAGATAAACAATTATATCATTAGCCAACAATGAAAATATTGCCTTCTTCTTTCCACTACTTCATATTTTACTTTTCTCTTATCTAACTGGACTGGCTAATAAATCTAGAACAACGTTAAATGAATGTAGTGACATGGCATTTGGAGCTATTTCTAATGTTGCACCATTAAGCAAAGTAAAATTACAAAAGTGATGCATGCTCTCTTTGCCAGTATAGTACATAACCTTCTAGAAGCATTTTATTCTTTTCTTTGCAATGCCTGGCACACAGCTGATGTTCAGTAAATGTTGCCTTTCAGTGAACGCTGTTAGTACTTACATATATACACACAGGTACACAAATGGTAAAATGCTGCTAAACAGAAAGAAAAGACACTCATGAACACTGAATGAGCATTAACCATGTGCAAGGCACAAGGCACCCTCATTCACAGCTCTTTCAGCACAGAGATCCTATTCCCAGCTGACTTTGACAGCATGCACACAGTGGAAAGAGCTCTGCAGCGGGAGTGTGAAGACCGAGGTTCTAATCCTGTCACTGTCACTAATTTGATGACCTTGAGAGGTTCTTAACCAACAGCTTCCAAGTACCCAGGAGAGATAATGTCTTAGAAATCACTCAGGTACAGACCTCGGTCACCTCTCACTCCCCAACCCCCCTGATACCCCATGCAATGGGAGAGCTTACAGCGGATACCCAGTAGACTGTGAAAAGAAAAAGGCGGTGCAGCTAAGGCATCTGTGAGGGAACAGACGTGGTGACACTACCAAAAACAAAAACAAAACAAACACGCCCAACAAAATAACCCAGACTCCTTGACATCCATTGTACCTCTCTGTGAAACACCTCAGCATCAGTCATGCTATTTACGACTGAAATGCTGGATTCTGGGCTCCAGGTCTGCAGAGAAACATTTTACAAACCCCCAATCCCCACAGGAGAAGTTCCCTTTGGCTCCCAGGCAGTGCCTGGGGCAACTAAAGTTTTATTCTCTATCTCTAAGTCCTGGATGAGTCACCTAGAACGCAGAAACGGTATCTAAGCAGACGGTCTGACGTTAGGATCTAGGCCTCCGTGGGTTAAGGGCCACGGGAGACACCTTCTTAGGAAAAGTGACGTCAATAGGAGAGGTGACAACGCAGAGGTCAATAAGGTCAGGAGAGTTTTCCCTGAGGAGCCTCATCTCCCAGGGGGAGACCAGGGCCTTCTCAGGGGCGGGGAGGAGGCTGGGCCCCAGGCTGTTGAGTGACCGCCCTCCCAGCCAATCGGCAGGTCGCTCTGCCGCAGTGAGGTCCCGCCCCTACAAGCAAGGTACTCACTTTTCCCACTTCGGCGTTGCCCATGGAGATGACTTTGATGCGCAGGGACTTGCCAGGCTCCTTCCGCTTCGGCGTGTTGGCCTCCATTGCCCTCGCTCTCTCGGGGCCACACGCCTCGCTTCTCCTTGTTCAACACGCTGGCCTGTCCCTCAAGCCTCCTCATCCAATGACGGAACCGCTGCTACCGTCACCGCCTGCACTCCGCGGCTCGCCATCCCTGCCGCTGCGCGGTGGCAGCAGCGTGGGCAGTTGGGAACGCTGAACTGGGGGGGGCGGGGAAGGGGGGGGGGGGAGAAAGAGTCTCGCGATGATAGAAGGGGGAGGTGTGACGTCATCGCCAGGCCCTGGAGTTGAGCTTGTGGTTACCTGAACTTGGGACGGGAGACCGAGCGAGGGTCCCTGGGCAGGTGGACGGCCTGCAGGGGCGGCTGGCCTGCGGGAGTTTTCTTTCGTGAAGTGTGCGGGGGCGCCAGGACATGGGCATTCGTTATGTTCCTTGCCAAGCGGTAGGAATTTGTTGGCTATTTAGGGTGGATCCTCCTGCTGGGATCCCCTGAATTAGGGATTCGTTAGCTCAAGGATCAACAAGCTAAAAATCTGAAGTAGACCATGGTCCGTTTGGGGTGTTTTCTAGATTCTTCCCTCCACACTGGTCCACTCACCCCTCACCTTCCAATATTGTGTTTCCCCTGCTCTCACTCCCCAAGAGGTAGAGTCAGGAGCCAGGGAAATGGGGAAGTTGGGACCCTGGTCCTAGTTCCGGGACCCTAGAAGAGGGGTTGGTCAAAAATAGCTGTCGGCCCCCAATCCAATGCCAATGTTGCAGGTGGGCGCAGGTAACCAGGTTCCTGGTGGTTGTGACAATTGAACCAAACACACAGTTTATAGCAGAGAGAGAGAGAGCAGATTTATTAAGCGATAGTACACCCCACAGAACATGGGAACAGGCCAACTCTGAGCAGAGGAGACTGACCTCTGGGGCTGAAGACATTCTGTTCTTATAAGTCTGGTGTTCCCTGGCTTGTTTGGTGGCATTTTATTGTGTGTGTAGAAGTAGTTATACTACTTTAAAGCTACTGCATGTGGTCTCCCATGATTTTCCTTAATTGGCAACTGGGGAAGGGGCAGGGCTGTCCCACAATGTGAATTTATTATAATGCTATTACAATGAAGCAGGGGTCATGCAGCATCTTCTGTGCAGGTGCATTCATGACTCACCATGATTCGGTGCTTTTCCAGAGAGCGGGAACAACTGGCCTTAGAACAGGGTCTCTGTCCTGTATCCATGTCCTTTATCATAGCCCTTGAGCAACTCCAGAGTTTCCCCCCTCCCTCCTATTTCCAGCCTCGCCAATAGGAGTCCTCAGTCTGGGCTACAAAGTAGTCGTTACTCAGGTGAACTGTTCAGAGACTGGGGAAACACAACCACCCAAGAAAACCAAAGGTGCACTCCTTCCAGACAGTGGAGAAGGGAAGGCCCTCTTTATAGGGAAAGTGGCTGCCCTGGTTCCTGATTGGTCCATTTTTATACAAATAAGTGATCCAAATGTTCAGTTTAATGGGTCCAAATAGCACTGCCCTGATGGGTCAGAATCATGCATTCTGATTGGTCAGTAAAGATGCAAATGAGTATATAGCTGTTCTGCACCGATTGAATGAGCAGATCTTAGCCCATTGGTCAAAATACAATTCCAATAACTCCTCTATAAGGTGCCATTTGGGCAGGGAAACAGTGCAGGAGGCTTGGCAGCTCCATCTGTGGCTTCCCTGATATGCTGACTGTGTGTGTGTGTGAGAGAGAGAGGCCACCGTAAATGGTGACTGCTAGACTCGAGATTATTAATTTGGACCCAGTTAACCCCAAGGAGTCCTTTTGGCAGGTACATCCCTTCTCAGGTTCAACAGGCCTTAGGCAAGATCTCAATCCCATTCCTATCATTAAAAAAAATAGGTTATCCATTTAGAGTCAAGACAGGTTCAAGCTCAGTCCTTACTTTTTTATCATGTAGTTCTAAACTGTAGGAGGAGGGCTCAGACTAGACTTTTCTTGCCCTCTCACAGTGTGTCAAGGTGTGTGTGCATGTGTGTGTGATTGTAGTTGTAAGTGCCTTCGTTTCCCTCCTCTCCCTGACAAACTTTGCCCGTCTTCTGTCCTCACGTCTCCTTCCGTTGACAATAAGGCAGTCAAATAATGATGAATTCTAACATAACCACTTTTATATTCTCTTATTCCAAGAGATAAGAAAAGCATCTGCTTAATAAAAATCAGTCTGAGAGGAACTGTAATTGTTTTGAATCAATATCTTCAGTAACAGAAGATAAATAGAACTTGACAAATGATTATTTAGTGCCCTGAGAAAGAATGGCTGCCAATTTCCCAGTAACTTACAAGGGAAAAGGTAGTGTTGCTTGTATCCCCACATAGCTTTAAACATCTTAAATGCATTGCAGGAAGACAGTAAGTAAAGGCTCACAATTTCACTATAGTTATTTTACGTTAGGTTTTCAAGTATTTCTATTTAAAATTTAATTTTAAAACATTATATGCCTTTAAAGAAAAAACGCCTATTTTGGATTGTTTTCATAATCAACAAGTCATATAACACTTCAATGAAGCTTCTAAAATTCTTTACAAATATGAAATATAAGTCATGGTTAGAGGTTTGACAGCTTTAAGCTTAAAAGAATCGGATTTAAACTGATTCTCCAGATGCTGATCTCTCCATATGATTTAATAAAATCGAGAAACATGTGTTTCTTTGAAGGTTCACCTTTGACCCTGTAATAGAACTGGTATTGTGGTAGGATAACAGCAAAATGCCAAGTCTTTCACTATAAGATTGATTAGGTGCGATACTCTTGAGCATCAGGGCAATAAAACATACCAAAGTTTAAAGTTTATTTCCATATTTTCATATTGACGTTTTCGAGGCTTGAACGTGAATAGTCATATTTTTCTACTGGGTGTGTTAAATTAGTTTGGAATGGAAAAAGCAAGAAAGCAGTTTTCTTCTCCGGTCTTGGGTATAGAAAGAGGAAAGAGAAGCATGGATTCGCTGTGTGGAGCGGGGCGCGGGGAGATGTGGGGGGGTCGGGAGTGTGCGTGCCGCGGTCGGCTGGGCGGTGCCCCGCGCTGGTGCGGCGCGGGCCCGCGGTGCTGGGAAGGACTGCATGCAGGAGGCGCTGCCCGCGAAGCACGTGCCAACGCCCAGTAGCAGCAGCCCTATGCGTTCACTTACTCCTGTTTTTCGTACTGCTGTATGGAGAAAGATTCTACGTATTTTAAACCTGTACTTTAACAGTAAATTAGGAAACATATTGGGCATACCTAAAGGCAAAAAGAATAACGTAATGAATACCACATTGCAGAAGAAACAAAACGTCACAGGTACTGGGTGTGCTCCTCCCCAGTTCGCGCCCGCTCCCTCTCTAGAACGGGCTGTAACGATCTGAACCGGCGCTTTTCCTTTCCAGGCACTTAGAATTTGTTTTCCTACATGTGTGTAATCACCTTCAAATGTGGTCTTGTGTTGTGTTTTTAAGAAACACTTATTTTAAAATAACTCCACTCAGGAAAGTTTTTAAAATAGTAGGAAAAAACTACTGTATACCATTTATCCAGTTTCATCGGTTAACCTTTTGCGTTATTTACCGTATCAGTTGTTCTATGTATCTATTCATCTATCTACCTACAGGTCTTTTCTGAACCACTGGAGAGTGATTAGTAGATGCGTTTCCTATAAATACTTCAAGGTCTATTTCCCAAGACAAGGGCTCTCGCTCACATAGCAACAGTGTATTCACCAAAACCAGACAAGGGGTAAACACAGGGGTAAAACAGCTCTATCATCCGATCCTGCGGTTCTCACACGGTGTGCTTAGGTGCCCCACGGCCTCACAGTGAATTCAGTTCCCCGGGGGCTATCTGGGATACCTTACAGTCTAAATCAATTCTCAAGGCAAACAAACAAAAATCTCAGATTATACAAACCTACTTGTTTGAGGTTGTTTACAATTTCTGCAGTAGATGGCGCCATACTCCTTATATATGTCATATATTTGAGAAGCTGGGGTTTTGGGGGACTAATAAAAACCAACTACAGTGCGAAAATCAGCGTGGAACAGGAAGTTAGGGTGGTCTTGCCCAACCCGATTCCAAGGTTCAAGCAGTTATGTGGTGCCCAACAGGTACACAAATCGCATTAGTAGATAGTTGTGGTTAAGAATGAAATAAAAAGTGTTTTCATTCAATTTACTGTTTTACTTGTATTTTTTTTCAAATAGTAATTACATTGTTAGGGCGTAAATACTTAACAAGTTGTTGGGATCTAGATATTTCTTTTGGCTGAGAAAGACTGGGAAAAACATCACTGAGACACGGGAGGTGCCTTGAACCAAGAATATTGGGGAAACTTCGATCTGACCCACAGATCATATTCAAATTTCACCACTTGTCCCTAAATATCCTGTCTAACTGTGTCTCCCATCCTCTCGTCCCTCACCCCCTGGCCTGGAGTCTAATTCAGCATCATCTAGTTGTCGTGTATCCTCAGTCTTTTACCTGGTGTGGTTCCTCGGCTTTTCTTTGCCTTCGAAAAGGACAGGTAGTTTTTTACACCTGAATATGAATATACTCCTCATTTTGCGTTTGGTATTTCTTATGATTAAATTCAGTTATGTTTGGCTGGAATATCACGGAAAAGACAATGTCCTTTCAAGGGCATCAGTATCTGAAGGTTGGTGATTCAACTCATTGCATTAATTAATGATGTTAACTTTAGTTGGTTAAGCTGTAAGGCAGAGTTCATTAGAGTGGGTTTTTTCCTTTGTGATAAGTGCTTTGTAAGGGGGCATTTTGAGGTTATATAGATATCCTTCATTGAACTGTCACCCACAAACATCACCACACGTCTAATGATGATTCACAGCTGAAGATATTCTTACCATGACAGATGCAAAATCATGATTTTCTAACTCTGTCATTCCTCCTACATTTATTACTTGGCATTTTACCTTAAGGGAGAGTGTTCCTTGCTCAGTCAATAATTTATTAATTTATATCGGTATGGACTCCTATGTGCTTATTTTACTTCATGAGTATTGCTTTATTACTATTATTCATTTTAATGCTCAAGCTGACTCTCATGTCTTTTTAATATGTCTCTACCATTTTTTGAGCACTTTCTTGCTTTCTGGCACAACTACGTGCCCTGGTTCCCTAAGTTGTTTTGTAGCGGAGAATGGTATTTAGAAACCAAGATCTGGGTGTTAGTTGTACTCATGGACACTGGGGTGTTTTTGCTTTGGGGCCCTTTTAGTTGACTGAACAGGAAAAAAACCACATTTGCGTATATACATGCATTTAAATCCATGTAGTAAAACATGGTTCATACTGATATCCCCAGTTTATGTTGGCACAACAGGATGCGTTCCAGCCTCCTCCCTTTCCATGTTTATAACTCCCTCCTTCACTGCTGAGAAGCTCAGCTCCCATTACCCTCAGTGTGTTCACTCGCTCGCTCGGCCTTGCCCTGCACAGGAAGTAGTTTAAGGATCGCTAAGCCGTATCATTTCAAAAAACAGAAACACTTTGAATTAGAATTCACTATTTGTGTATAATTACTTTTGTCACACACTGACGAATACAGTGTGTCATATCGTTTCATGTAGTCTGGATTTTGTGTTTCAAAGTTCATTGGGTTAATCTTTTTTTTTCCTTTTTAGTGTGGTTATGGTTTTCATCTGAAAGATAGTTAAGTTCATTTATTCTAGTTTATACTTTATTTCAGGTTTTTCCCTCTGTTTCTGTTGACATCATTTTACTAATTTTTGAATCTGTAAAACATGAATGCAGTTCCAAAAGTCGACATGTTACATACGGGCATACTCAGGAAAGTGCCACCTCCCCCCTGTCCCAGTCCTCTTCACCTCGGCCCACCTGCCTGCTGCGGGCAACCAGTCACCCCGGTTCAGTCCTTCTTGTTTTCCTTTTTATAAAAAGCTTAACAGTTAGCCCTGGCTGGTGTGGCTCAGTGGAGTGAGCACGGGCCTGTGAACTGAGAGGTCGCTGGTTCAATTCCCAGTCAGAGCACATGCCTGGGTTGCAGGCCAGGTCCCCATCTGGGGACATGCCAGAGACAACCGATCCATGTATCTCTCACAAATGGATGTTTCTCTCCCTCCCTTTCCCTCTCTCTAAAAGTAAATAAATAAAATCTCTTAAAAAACCTTGGCAGTTACATGTATATTTTCTTGTTTCTCCCTCTTTATTATACAAAGGTAACTATGTGTATGTGCGTTCCTTTGAACTTTGCTTTTTTCCTTAAGGATATATCCTGGAACGAGCCCCCTGTACGTCGCAAGGATCATACTCATTTCTCTAACACCCACACAGCGCTCTGCCGTGTGGGTGTGCCTCGGCTTTTTCAATCAAAACATTTGCCGTTTATGTATTTTCATATTTTCGTGGGTGTGTCTTCGGGGTAAATTTCTGAAAAAGCGGAATTACTCTGTCAAAGGTAAATGTACACAGAGTTTTGTTATATATTTGCAAATCCTGGAAGGCAACATTTTGAGAATTTCTGTATCACGTTCTTAAGGAGTAATGGAACTAGGTAATATTCATCAGTAATGTAATTTTCAGTTAAGTAATGTGTGCTATCTTCACCTAGCTTAAATATTCATGTTATACTTGCTTCATAAAACAACATTTGGAAGTTTTGTTTCATGTTCTATGCTCTGGAATGATTTATGGGACGGCGTTCACACGCGTGCAGTAGGGGAGGCGATGCGATGACCGGCCCTTCGCGGGCTCACTCCCC
Source organism: Phyllostomus hastatus (assembly GCF_019186645.2). Classification (NCBI taxonomy): domain Eukaryota; kingdom Metazoa; phylum Chordata; class Mammalia; order Chiroptera; family Phyllostomidae; genus Phyllostomus; species Phyllostomus hastatus. Next base: position 4,873,848 of record NW_025333873.1, on the reverse strand, counting down.
AGTTCGTGCGCACTCTCGTCTCACCTGCGCTCCCCGTGCAGGGTGCTCTGAGCCCGGGACCTGTAACGGAACTCACGTGTCTTTAGAAGATAAAGCTCTTAAGTACAAACACTCACAACACCACAGGCACACGGTAGTAGGCAGGATTCCCTACGGACCCACTCTCCCACTGCTAACTCTAAACTCTGGAGAAAATGCAGAACAACTGCCTGGGGATTCTACAGAGGAATACAAACCAGGCAGAGGATCAAGTGGAGTAAGAAACCTGGACAAGCCACTGGCGTGAGGAGAGTTTCTCCTGAGCAACCTGGGGACCTGAGAACACGCTGACCAGTCCTTTGCTTCTTACGTACCAGGGCACAGAATTGTGGTTCTGAGCGCGCACGAGACCCTCTCAGAGGCCGGGAATACAACCCTGCCACACGGAGACCTCCCCCCACCATCCCCAGGGCCCTGTGGCAGCTGGTGTTCTCTGCCAGTGCCTGCACACCATCTCCCGTCCTTCAGGATAATTTTTAATGGCAGTAAAGTGAAAATATATAAAACAAAATTTACCACTTTCATATTTTAAGTATACAGTTCAGTGGCACTGAGTACGTTCATGTTGTGTAACCATCATCACAGCCCATCTCTAGAACTTTCTATCTCCGCAAACTGGAACTCTGTGCCCACCCAACACTAACTCCCCCCCGCCATTCTCCTTCCTCAGCCCCGGCACCCGCTGTTCTCCTCCTGTCTCCATGGAGGTGACTGCTCCGGGCTCCTCATGTGAGTGGAATCATACAGTATTTGTCCTTCTGTGATTGGCTTACTTCACTTTGCATGATGTCTTAAAGACTCCCGTGTAATATTCTTACAGTAGGACTGGCACCCCTCCCCCTGAGACGTGTGTGTGGGGGGCGCTGTCTGTGGTCCCTCTCCCTTGAATGCGTGCTGCCTTGTGACTGTGGTATAAGTGACGTTACGACACTTTCGAAACTAGGTAACAAAAGGCAATGCAATTTCCTAGTTCTCTTGGACCGCTCACTTTTGGCACCCAGACATCAAACTGAAGATGGTTCATGGAGAGGCCCACACAGAAAGGAACTGAGGCCCCCTGCCCCCATCCACAACCACTGCTGAGCTCCCATCCCACAGTAGACACCAACTTGCCAGCCATGGGCTTGAGCCGTCTTGGAAGTGCCAAGCCAATGAAACAAAGATGCCAGCAGGAAGGTGTACAATGTAGTGATAAGGAATATGTGGCAAGTGATACTCAGTAACACAAACGGGTAGAAAATTGCCATTAACCCCACTAAGGAATTTGAACTCAGAGCAAGGTGCTTGTTCCTTGGGAGACATCCTGGGGTACCAGGTGAACTAATGAAAAAGCTCAAATGCCCTCTTCCTCCCATTCTTTAGAGGCCAAGTTCATTTGAATTCCATGGCCTTTGTCCATAGTTCCGCTCTGCCAAAAATCCTTTCCCCCAGATCTCAAGGGGCTCCAACCATGCTGGTCTGGATACCCAGGGAGGAGAAACGTTGGCACAAACCAATGTTTCTACCTATATGTCCAATTGTAGTTAACGGCCTCCTATGGTCGAATAACGAGGTTAATAAAGAAAGGAGGGAAGGGAGGGAGAGAGAAGGGAAGACAATGACAAAGATCAGAAGTAAAGAAGGAAGGAAACCTCTGTGGCTGTGCCAGAGGACACCCCTGTCTACCTGGCTCTCTTTAACAGTTAGGAACAAGATACAGCAGAGATATTGACAAAAGTCATGGATAACTTTTGTGGCTAAAAAAAGCTGTGGATAAAAAAGTAGGAACCATGCAGATCATGGTGGACAATTGAAAAAAAATGATTTAAAATGACCAGTTTGCTGCTGATGAGTTAGGCATGTTAGCAGCTGGATGCAGTTTTAACATTTTGCAAAGAACAAAGTTCCTCCTATTCACATTCTGTGGGGTGTTGCTCTGTCGTAAGGTATGTGTGTGTTCGGCTTCGGTAGGGGCTGCCAAACAGGCTTCCAAAGTGACTTTATCAATTTATGCTCCCACCAGCCGTGAACGAGAGAGTACCAGCCATTCCAAATTCTCACTGGCCCTCAGTGCTGACAGTCTTTTCATTTTAGCTTTCCTTATAGGTTCGTACCAGCATGTACCACTGGTTTTAATTTGCTTATCCCTCCTGACTAAGGAGTTTGGGAAGCTTTTCATATGTTTATAGGCTGATCCCTCTTATATGCAGGGGCTGTTCAGTTATTTTGCCCAGTGTTTCATTGAGTTGTTCTTTTCTTTAAAATTAATTTGTAAGGATTATTTATATATTCTAGGTACATATCCTTTATCAGAGACACACATCTTGCACAAGAATATTTGCAGCAGCACAATTAGTAATAGTCTAAAACTGGAACAACTCCTTTGTCCAGCAGTGGCAGAATGGATACATAATTGTGGTGTATTCTCACCATGGAATAGTATATTGTTGCTCTGTAGTACTATCCTACTGCTATGAGTCTCATAAAGACGATGTTGAATTGAAGAAAGCAGACACAAAAGATCATGTCCTGAATGATTCTATTTTTTTAAAGTTCAGAAACAGACAAAACTCACCGATGGTGTTAGCAGTCAGGATTCCGGCTACTTGGGACACAGTGGACGAAAAGGGGTGGGTACAGAGAGGGTTCCTGGGTACTGGCCACATTCCCTGCCTTGATCTGGGTGGTGGTTACCTAGATGTGTTCACTTTGTGAAAATTCACTGAGCTACGCACTCATGAAGCATGCACTTTTCCGTAGTATGTTACACTTTAATATAAAAAGTTTGCAAAAATAGTTCCTACCTAATTTTTACCCAAGGGCCTAAGAGCTAGGAAAACAGGTTTGGTCTGATCTTTTTCTCTGCTCAGTGCTTCTCGTGCTGTTCTTGTGATGGATCTCGGTGTCCATGGAAACCAGACAGAGAACGTGTGATGGGGAAGCAAGGAAGAAGGGATTGGAGCCCGGGGAAGCAGCACATGTGATGGAGGAACAGACACTTGGCAGGCACCTTCTCCCCCCGTGCTTACCGATCCCACTCCAGCTACAGCCACTTCCCTGCTAAGGCAACTGTCCGCCGATGCCAACTGTGACAACTGCTTGTCGTAACTTACTGGGAACCCACCCCATAACTAGTTCCAGCTCACCCTCTCTATGACTGGTTTCCATTTTGCTCAACCCACCAGGAAGGTTGGCCTGGTGGGGACTAGCAATAGAAAAGGCCATCTCTGGATAAGGCAGACAGACACCCAGAGGTCACATAGGAGGTAACCTCAGCCCTGAAGTGAAGCTTACTGAGGGCAAGACACTAAAAAGGCCTTGGAGTAGGGTAGTGGGTGTTGGAGGGTCGTGCGTTAGTGCCTGAGCACTTGACGTATAGCAGAGTTCTTCAGATCCTTACTCAGAGTTGAGTAATTCTCATTTGAAACAGTCATATCACCTTGTTCCTGACTTTCTAGGTCTACAAAGAAACAGGCGTGGCTGGGTGAAAGTTTCCCCTAAGGGTACACGGGGCTGGCTTTGTAAAGTCTGTGAGTTATTCTGGATTGGCCTGGATAAGGGTGTGTGTAAGCGAGTGCAGGTGCGGACCTGTACGTGTGCAGCAATATGTCGGTTACGAGGCGTGTGTGAGAGGGAGCACGTGTAGATTTGCATTCTGCGCATCTGTCGGTTGGCGTGTGTGTTTTGGGTGTATGGTACGTGAGGACATTTGTGAGTGAGCTTGTCATTTCCTGTGTTTATGCACACACGTGTAGTCAGATATAAACTATGTAAATCAGAACTTACACTTATGGAGTCTGCAGGGTGTCCATAGAGCATTTGCGGGGCTGCTTGTGCGTGTGTGCCTGTGAGTTTGTGTAATGGGCTTATGCAGGGAGAGCCCTTGGCGAAATTGCCGAGTCATATGGTTGGACCATATGGAATGACCATTTTGTGGGTTAAAAATGGTTAAACATTCAGTCAAGTCCATATGATTCACCCTAACATGCGTATGTGTGCACATGTGTGCACACCCGCAGATTCAAGCTAGCGCGGCCCGCGTACCCCATGAGTCTTACTCTCAGGGCTGTGGAGATGATCCCCATGAGTGTGGGGCCTGGGAAGAAATTGGAGGAGAGAGAAGATGTAGAAAGAATGATGACAAATGGAACAGAAGGTTGCAATGAGGGGAGGAACGAGAAATGAGGTGAAAAGTCCATTACTCTGGGAAGCCTTCTCCACAAGCTGTTCTGTACTCACCCACCCCCACGTTTGCCTCCGCTGTGGGCTTCCACACCCCCTGTGATCTTCCCCTATGGTGACGCTCGTCCCACTGAACCGTGATTGTTATTTTAAGTGGCTGTCTTCCTCACTTGACAACAAATTAACTGAAGTCAAGAACTAGGTCTCTGGAGTTCACTTGTATCCTAGCAATTAGCACAAAGTTTGGTACAGAATAGAAGCTCCATGAATACCTGTTGAAGAATTGGATGGGTATCATTTTAGAATCATAATTTAAGAGCGAGAAAAAGAATAGACAAGCGTAGGGCTGATTAGCAATCAGAAGCCCAGTAGTTACCCAGGTATGTAGTAATAAGAAACCTGGACTGTAGTGGCAGTGGGAATGGACAGTAATTAAAGATTACTGTCCAGAGATTAAAAAGTGCAATGGAAGACTCTTGGTAATTGCTAGGTGTGTGGGTAGCAGATGAGAGAGAAAGGGTGACCCTAAGTTTTGGAGCCTGCATGACGGAGAGGATGAAAACATTGAGAGAAATAAGGAGGCACAGGGGTAAATAATGCAAACACCGGTGAGCTGTTTTGAACATGTTGCAGATTTCCAATACATTGGAAATGAACTGAGGGTAACAAGATGACCAACAGGCAGTTAGATATGTGACAAGGGTCCAGACAGGGGACCTAGGGTGCAGATATCCAGACATTCCCTGGACAAATATTTGCTCAGTACCTTTGTGCTAGGAAATGGTCAAGGCGCTGGGCACACAGCGGTGGACATAACCAAGCTTCTGCCAACCTTTACGGTTTCCTTATCCTTGCAGATATTTCTAAGCTATTCTATTACTTACTTAACTATTATAAAGATCATTATATTATAATCTGTGTCGAAAAGTTCTACATCTGTGTCTAAAAGAACTACAACAAAAGTTCTTTGTTGGTCTGTTTTTACTGCCTGTTGTTTCACACTCAAGCTGTTTCATTTCCTTCCATGCCTGATTTTTTTTAAAGAGAGAGAAAGAGAAGAGAGAGAGAGATTTGTTTTTTCCACTTATTTATGCATTTATTGGTTGATTCTTGTATGTGCCCTGATTGGGGATTGAACCTGCAACCCTAGTGTATCAGACGATACTCTAACCAACGGAGCTACCTGTCCAGGGCCAGTTATCTTTGGCTTCAGGTTGAAAAATTATTTGTTTTCTGAGGGAGGAAGGGTCATCAAGGAACATCTATGACGGACAATGGACAAAGCCTAAGAGGGGTAGGATCGAGGGAGGTGGGGATGGCTGGGGTGGGGGGGGGAGTGGAGGGGGGGAAATGGAGACAACTGTGCTTGAATGACAATAAAAAAAGAGAAGGAAAGAAAGAAACATTATTTGTAAGGATCTCCCCAAAACTAAAAAAATTAAAAATACGAAGATGTCAGTTCTCTTAAAACTACTCTACAGAATCAATGCCATGACAAGTGCAATCCTGAAAAAAAACCTGACAGGATTATTCTAAATTTTATGTGGAACAGTAAAGGACCAATGCTTAAGACATTCCTGAAAAAGAACAACTTGGAGGAACGTGCCCTACCAGATCATGAGACTTATTTTAGACCCTCCGAGGTTAAATATAAACTTCCAATCTGTGTATCTGAATCTCCCATAATCCTGCTCCAGATTTTCTTCCCCACCTTATGGTCCACCCCACCCCTCACCCCCGCATGAATCACTTGTCCAGTCTGTTTGGTCTCCTCCCAGACGTCTGAGTTTGAGCCATCGCCTCCCCTCTCTTGGCCTTTGCTCTTTCCCCTTTCCTTGCCTTCCATTCTCAAATCCCTTCATTCCAGCAACCCTTGGCCTGGCCCTGCTCAAATACTGCCTTCAAAATGTTGTACAGCTACATATATTCTTGTCTGGCTCATGTAACTAAGTTCCTTCAAACTCTCAGGTCTCTCCATTGTTTCCACCATCTATTCTGGTATTTTTATCATACATAGCATCCAAAAAGAGAGGCAGCAAGGGAGAAGGGAACCTAGAGCTAGGCATGCGGCGTTGGCCATGTGCACATCCGCTACACCTCATCAGGAGGCGCGGTCTCCTTGGGCGTGTATCCGAGATCTGCTGGAAAGCCTGCCCAGAGTCATTAAACATGCACAGGCTTAATTGGGTGGGAAATGTCATATCATCTGATAAAATCCTACAGGCCCAGGGACACCCTGGAAGCTGTTGCTGGTACACAGGAGCTGTTTTCACCTTTTTTCATGTGGTCAACAGTTTGACCATGAAAACAAAGACTCAGAGATCAGGAACAACCTGTATGTCCACCAGGAGGAGTTTCGGCTCCGTGACGGTACAACCAGGGGCAGCTGGTGAAAAGAATCAGACAGCTCGGTATCGGGGGTGGGACATTGTCTCCCAAGACTGACAAGGGAAAAGGCAAGGTGCGGACCGGCGTCACCATGCGTGCATTCTCGTGGTTCGGAGCCTGCAGGGAGACCGGTGACAGGCGCGCCTGGGGATGGGAGCTGAGGGCTGGGAGGTAAGACTTTCCCCTGAAAGCCTTTCGGACCTTCTGTATGTTGTACCATGTGAAGCTATCAACTATTAAAAAATATAAACGTTTAAGAGAAAGTAATAAGAAGCAATGTTATTGGAAACAAATGGCAGATGAGATGGTGCCAGAAAACAGAATTTGGATTTTTTGTGCAGCACCTCTATGAAGCCCGAAGGAACGCTGGCAAGGGACAGCGTGCTTGCCCCTCGTGCTGCCCTGCCCAGGGTGAGTGTGCTTCAGGGCAGACCTCTGACCTGGCCGGAGAGACTTGCAACTAAAAAGTGAAGCAAAGGAAGCACAGAGCCAAGCTGCAGCTGCAGAATTAAATACCGCCAAAAGATACTAGCACTGGAGTCACAGCTGGGAGAGAATGGGGAGCTTAGCACTTGACTATTTTGGTTCCAGAAAGGGAACCGAATCAATAATCACATGAAATTGAGGAAGCCAAAAAATTCCCCGGTGCAATTGCGAACCAGACACTATCTCACCCCGCCTTCTGCTGAAAGGGGAGGGAAGGGAGGGGAGGGGAGGCCCGTGGCAGTTCCACGCTTGTGCTCAGCTCCACTCGCGGCGACCAGATCCCAGGCCCCCCAGCTCTTGCGGCCCTGTTATCCTGCAGGCTGCTTCAGAGTAACGGTTGCCAGAGACCCAAGAAATTTCCAGGAAGGGCAAGGTCAAGGATCGGAGAAAAGTACCTGGGTCATGCTCAACACACGCACATGCACTGGTTTAGGAGTGAAAGCCTTGGAGGCTGAGAAGGGCCTCCTCACGGGGAGCGAGGCCTGGAGGATCGGGGCACTGGAATCAAGAAATGTAAGAATGACTGTATACTGAAAGTGTGTGATAAAGACATATCACAGCCTCAAGGGCCCTACTGAATTCTTGGTATTCAGGGCCGAAGAAGAGAAAATGAATCCGAGATGGCTCCTAGAAAAGAGAACAGAGGGAGGAATGGAGGCCCGAAGCAGCAAAGGACGTAGCGTGGCTGGGCCTCTGCCCTGTAAGCCAGAGCTGGCCAGCGAGTCCCAGCGCCTGGGGGGCGGGTGTTCTCCGACCCCAGTCAAGGAGCTCTGAGAGCCAGCTGGGCTGAGCCCAGAGAGACCACAGCCTGACTTGCTTTCCGTGTGGTTGGGTGTGTCACAAGCAGTATCGCTGTGAATGCTCGGTCACCCACCCCTCGGAATAGTGGGAACAGGCCCCCCACCTGCCTCCCTCCCACTCTTTCCTCCCTGCGCTGTGCCCCCACACTTTGAGTCACAGGCTTCATCCTGCCTTGCAGGCTTGCTCATTACTCAGGGACACAGGCCCAGCCTCCCCTGGATTTCCCTGGCTGTGGAGCGTTGCGTGCGGGCGGCTGGCGGCTGGCTGTCCATGGGTATCTGGAGAGACCGCAGGCCCAGCTCCAACAGCTGGCACAGCCCAGGCACCCCTGGAGACATGGCTGAGCCTGAGGGGCAGCAGTGACGGCAGGAGGATCAGTGCTGGAAGCTGACAGAGGCTGCGCAGGGGAGGCAGGAAGGGCAGGTGCAGGTAGACCGGGCAGGTGCACAGGTGGAGTGGCAGATCCGGGCTATCACTGGCCTGCCTAGAGAAACCCCCGCCAAACGTGACCCACAGTGTGGATATTAAGCCAATCATCTTCCTGTGGTGTTGCGTGGCCCTAGGGAGGGCATGATGCGTAGGCCAGCCCTTAACCTTGCCTCTCTCTCCTCGGTGCCTCAGTTCTCATCCCTCCTCCCACTCCCTCTGGGAAAACTGTGTGTGTGCATGTGCGTGACACTTTTTAATAGTTGCTATGAAATAAAGCTCTGGAATCCCCAGGTACTGGAATTACATTGTACAAACCAGGGAGCTCAGAGGCAGTGTGCTCTCTGAACCCAGTCCTGCACGCAGGGAGGCAGTGCAGTCTTTCTCCCTTGCCCCCCTAGCTCACCAGGGCAGAACTGAGCCCCCTGCTTCGTTGCGTAAAGGGGACACAAAAGCTGAAGAGTGGACAGAAGGCCGTGGCTTCCTAGAGTGGCCTGGCAGACATGCTCCTCCTGGGGGCTCGGGGCGGACCACGGAAACAGCTTTGAGGAGATAAACTCTGCTCTTCTCTGTGTCTCTTTGTTGTTCTGAGCCTCTTTCTTGGGGGGGAAATTTGACAGCAAGCGTCAGAAAAATTAACGTGCAAGACTGGAGTAGATTCCTAGGCGATAGAGGTGGGGGTGGTCGTCTCCCTTTCTACCGACCTTGGTGACATAAAGTGGTGGACTCTGTTAGCACTTTTCACTCTTGCATCTGCAGAAAGGACACATTTGGGGCAGACCAGCAGCTCCAGCCTTAAGTGACATTGTGGAGAAATTATCATTTATCTTGGATATCCTCCTTTCTTTTCTGTGTCTCCTGATCCCTTCCTCCTTTCCATTCCATTTTCTGTCACCCAGGGGATGATGTCCCCCATCCCGCTCCAGCCAGCAGTGCCCAGCCAGACCTCCCGGGCCAGGAGTGCATTCTATCAAACGACTTCTCCTTCCTCCTTCCGTTCTTCACCACAGCTCTGGTTCCCTTGGGGTGGTTTATCTTAGATGATAGTCAGGAGAGAAGCATCTCATTAAACCAATTCAAATTAAAGTCAGGAAAATACTCCTCTTAAAGAGCTTGGCCATTTCTCCTTACTCCTACACACAGCCACAAAGGACACCCAGCTGAGAAATTGGACTTGAGAGAATCTTCTTTCTCTCAAGAGAGAAGAGAGAAACCCAGGCTCTCTCTTCTTCCCTCTTTGTGTTCTGCAAGCTCTGTAGGCAACTTTAGAGAAGGCCAGCCTCTAACCTCCTCTCGCACCTCACGGAGAGCTTTCCCAGAAATTTGAGGTGAGAGCAGGGAATACCCGCGGTAACGAGTCCCTGAAATGCACTCAGCACTGTTACTTTGATGGGTTCTTTGCGCAGATGTCTCCATTTCCGTCCTGGGAGGTGGCCCTGATACTCACTACTCCACCCTAGACACCTCGCATCCCTAAAGAAAGAGCTTCCAGAAGCAGAGTAGATTGTTGTTGACCTCAGAAGAAAATAGATGCAAACCAGCAAACGTTTTCGATGCAGGGCCACAGGTGTGTGCCATGTCACGAGAGCCCCCACGAAGGCACCTGTTCAGCCTTTGGCTCAGAGGAGCTGATGCTTGAACCAAAGCCTGAGAAACAAGTTGGGGTCAGATAAGGCTGGAGGGTTGAGGGCAGAGGGACTAGCACGTGCACAGGTACACGGCTGTGAAGTAGGGCGCCGTGGTCGGTGAACTGTAGATCGTTTGAATGGAGTACCTGAGGGGGTGCGGAGGGAGCTGAACCCGAAGGAGCCACCTCACAACGAGCCCTGTGCCAAGCCCACAGATTCGAGCTTGTCCCCGAAGGATCTGAAACAGGGCGCGGATGCGTCCAGATCCGCAATGAAGCACGTTCTTCTGGCAGCCGACGGAGTGGAGTGAGCTGGAGTGGAGGCCGGAAGAGCCGTCGGAAGACGGCGGGGCGGAGCACACCAGGGGTGAGGAGGACTTATTCTTTACAGAGAATGCCAGATAATCACATGGGAGAGTTAGCAAAACCACCGTTTGCAGCCCCAATTCAGGCAAGGACTGACTGTGGTTATCAACAAATGCTAAGATATTCATACGGTCTCAAAGACTCACTCCACAGATTATCAAAAAGGGGAAACTACGTTTGCAGTGAAAGATCTGGTGGTCATCAGCTTAACCTACAGGTCAAACTTAGCACAACCTGACGGTATGTGCCTTCTGATGTAATGCAATGAAAAACAAGTAACATCTCCTATATAGTATTCCTTCCAAAGGTGTTCAATCTACACCTAATTGTGAGGAAGCAATCTGACAAATCCATGATGTGGGAGATTATCTAAGAAAACTGGCTGGAACTCTTCAAAAGTTCAGTGTCATGACAAGCAGAAATAAAAACAAAATGGGAGAGGACTGTTCTAACTGAAAAGAAATTAGGAAGACCCAACAGCCCCATAAAACAGGTAACGCTTGCTGGAACTCTTGATCAAAATCTTGCGACAAGTACAACAGATATTTTCAGGACATTTGGGGAAATTGGAACAGGAACTAAATATTAGGTATTAGTTTTCCCAGGCGCAATGATGATATTTCCGTGTAGAAGAATGTCTCTATTCTTAGGTGATACTGGAGAATTGGGAAATGAAGTCTCTCATGTCTTCAGCCTATTTCCCCATGGTTCAAGACAATGTGTAATGTGTATGTCTGTTTGCATGGGATATATGTGGATGACTTTACATATATGTTATGTGTATGACACATAGATGCCCTTACATATATGTGCTGTGTAAGGTGAGAGAGTGAGAGAGGGGGTTTAGGAGAAGGATACTTTAGAGTTCTGGCACCAATTCCGTTTTTTGGAGGTTTCCCCAAGACAATGGCGGTAGGCTTGAGGAGGAAGGTTGGAGTCAGGAGAAATACAGAAATAGCGGGAATTCATTTTATTTGTAATAACATTTGAGGATCCCCCTGGAGGGAAGCCAGGGAAGCAGACCCAGGCGGGACCTGCAGTCCTGGTCAAAGCTTACGTAACGCGCATTCTTAACACCAACAGTGGCCACAGTCACAAGAACAAAAGCACGGAAAGCACCCTGGGAAGCAGAGAGCTGCAGAGTCAGGAGCACCCGACGATGACCCAGGGTGCTGGAGTTCTAATCCCGGCCCCACCACCGAGCAGCTATGAGCGAACGAATGAGCTCAGCCTTTCTGGGACTTCTCTTTGGAAGATGAGATTGGACCAGACTTCCTCTGAGATCCTGTTTAACCTGTGCAAAGTCCTAGTTGTAGTTACTCTTCCTTGTTGATGTTCTTCAGAGCCTTCTGAGATAAGCATTCATGAGATTTTTGTCACATCCGCCATGTCATTCTCTCAGTCTTGATTTCTGTCTCCTTGCGGCCCCTCCCTCGAGAGCCCCCTTGGCTAGAGGAGATCCTCCCTGGACATTGATTCGTAGGAGGAGCTGGACTAGTTGCCAGCTCCTGCCCTGTCTGCCCCTTGACCTGACGGCAGGGCTCTCCCCCAGACTCTTGGATATCGCTTTCTGTTAATAATTCTTCTGATTTTTCTCCTTGTAATAGAGCTAATGCACACTAATGGGAGGAATGTGGAAAATTTGCAAAACTATACAGAAGCAAATTTGAATTGCTCACATTTTCACCATTTCATCGTGGGGGGGGTGTGTCATGGCTGATTTCTTATCATATACATATTTTGGATTCTAATTTTTAAGTACTTAATGACATATCTTGAGCGTGCTCTTGTGAGGAAATGGGACAGATCACCATTTTGCAATTTCTTTTTCAGAATTTTATGAGCTTGAAGTGTCATTTTGGAACCTCATTTTTAACAGCTCTCAATATAATGAGACACATTAAATACTCATGATATGTGATGAGATAAATGAAATATTAAATATGTTAAGATGAAATATGTTCAAGTTCAATATTTAATATGTCCCTTCATCATTATTTGTATCTCCTTATATAATGAAAAGCTTCATCATTTTCATATATTTTCCAAATGGTTTGGGAGCTCTGCCCGTTTCTTCTCGTTCTGAGGAAAGGCTTGCCTGTTACCTCATCAGTATGACTGGGCAAATAGGAAGACAGGGAAAGGACAAGGGGAAGAAATGGGTTTAGAATTTCTCCGTTTGTGATGCTAGAGCATCAATGTTGGATTCGTAGAACCCCTTCTGGGTGGTGACGATGACGGGGTTTGTGTGGTGTGTGGTGAGTGGGAAGTAGGGGAGAGACTAGTGGGAGAGCGTGAAGGGAATTAAAGATGACAGGTGTGGAGGTACCTATGGTAACGGCTCTGGAGCTTCCTTCTCTGCTGTCCTTACTAATGCCCAATAACAAGGTCTGATTTCAGTGTCCTGTGTATGTACACATAGGTGTGCAAGTATGTGGGAGGAAGCCACGGGGGAGACATGCGAGGGGGAATACCTTCTAGAACTTTTCTAAAAGTCAAAAAAAGCACCAGTCATGAGCATGTTCTAATGTCATTAAATTAATCCAAAACATCACAACAGTCGACAGATGGATATTCTGTAATGTCTCCAAGGAAGAACCGGAACCGCTCACGCATCCAGGCATCTAATATTTTGATCCAAGGAGTTCAAACCACTTAACTCATCCTCACGGCTCCCCTGGGAAGCGAGGAGAAAGAAGAAATTACTCTCCATTCTGTTTTATGTGATATATGTTTAGATGTGCTTACATTCTTATTGCCCACTTGTCTTTACAAAACGAGAAATCCCATTAACCAAGCACATTTCTCTGAAACCTCTTCTAACCCTCATGAGAATGTGCACACGCACTGTGCACACTCCTTGTCTTCCTGAATTTTCCCCAATATACACATTTCCATGACTATCATACCCCTTAATTTTAAAGGCTATATTGTATTCCATTTTATTGGTGTGCCGCATCTTCGTTGTGAGAGCTTTAGGGGTTGTTCTAAATTATTTTAAGCATCATAAGTAACACTCTGAATGCATCATTGTGCAAATAATTTTTTTCTCCTTTTGGATTTTTTTTGCTTGAGTCTCACCAATGCTGGCTTTTATTATTTCACGTTTGCTAGACTTGTAGGCTTGTAACAGAACCTCTGAAGTGTTTGATTTGTATTTATCTCATTTCTGTGGGTGGTTTAGACCATGGTTTCTATCTATTTCCTGTGTGTAAAGTTGCCTATTCTTGTCCTTTTATACTCTGACCAATTGCCAAGCAGAAGCTAAGGATTAATCATTTAAATTTTTATGAGATCTAGATTTGTTTAGGAATGTAAGATTTTACGAGTTGTACTTGTCACAAATTGTTTCACATTCTGTTTTCCTTGTAAAACTTTGTTCAGTTCATTATTTTATAAGACATCGTTTTGGATGTTAAGATGGGATGTCTTCGTGGGTTCCTTTCCAATGATTCCTATGGCCTGTGTCATCCCCTGCCATTGCGAACACCTGAACCCTCCGGTCTCGGAGCAGGAGGATTAGACGCAGTTGGCTCCAGGTTCAAGGGCAGCCCGAGAAATCCTAGGAAGGCGGCCTCCTCCGTGAGAGCTGGGTGAGAGCTGGGCTGTCCCTCCCCGGGCGTGTTACTATTAGAACTCTTCCTCTCCACTGTTTGTTCTAAAATGGTCATCGCGCTTTCTCAGAGTTAAATCTCTGCCTGTCTCTAAACCACGCGGCTAGGGGCCAGAAATAATTATTCCCAGACATGCCTATGGGTCACAGCGGGAGAAAGAAGCAAGGGCAGACAGTGGCTCCGCTTGACTCTGACATAATTGCTCTGGACCCCTGCGAGGACACGCTTGTCTCCCTTCGGTTATCTTGGGCCTGAACCAGGCATTGCACGTGGTCCTGGCTGGAGGCCTGAGGTCTTCTGCAGACCCTGGGTCCAAGCAGAAGATCATCCTTAACGTCGTTTTAAGGGGGACTCTGTGTGTGTGTGTGCGTGCTGCCCATGTCTCTGTACCCTCCGCGGCGTGTTACATGTGGGGAGTGGCCCCACATACTCAGTTGCATGCAGGAGTTGTGAAGTCTGGGTGCGTGCTTTGTCTCAGGAGCAGCCGGGAGGGAGGGGCTCGCGTGGCTGCGGAGCCGCGTTCCGGACTCAGCCATTCTGCTCAGCTGGGCGCAGCTGGACTGCAGGAGGTTATCGCTGCTAGAATGGAGCCCCCCCACCCCTTATTCTGCTGTGAAGACTGTGACCCGGATAAAAATTTGCAACGATGCTGGAGAGGCTGGGAGATCCAGTGGGCTTGAGAAGGGGTGTGTGGAGGGGAAGAGAACTGGGGGAACCAGCAGAGGAGCGTCTACCACTGCGTTTCCGAGGAGATGCACTTAAAACTTTAAGGTAAAAGGACATATATTTTTTAAAAGAAAAGAAAAGCTGTTAAGAGCTCTGAAAGTCATTATTAGCAGCCTGCATGAGAGGGCTGCGGAAACTAGCACTGGGGAGGTGGCGAGAGAAAGCCGTTCACACAGAGACCAAGTGAGAAGTTTCAGGAACCAGGCAAAGGAAGACAAGACTTGGGGCAGACACTGTGAAGGTCCCTCCCTGTTATTGGCAAGGGTGCCCTTGGCACTGTGACACACCAGCGTCTTGCAGCCTTCTTCTCCACAAGAGGAGCCCTTTAAATACAAGGCCACGAGTACCAAGTACCATTATTTGCTTTTTTTTTTCATTGACTTTCTTTTTAAAACTCAAGTATCTAATTTTATCTTAAACACTACAATCCGGGAACTCACAGATTTGATATGCAATTTTTCTAACATATGTTAAAATAAACACAATAGTAAAAGAGGATAGTATGTGTCTGTGAAGTGCCTAAAATAGCCTCAGGTGCTGATTGGTGGTATGCACACCATCGTCTGGAAACTCCATCACCTGTCCCGTTTCTGTTCAGAAATTCATCCACTGTTCACTCTTAAGTCCATACTTTAGGCATCATGGTCTTTTACTAAAATTATTTAAATAGCTCCCCTGTCCGGGAAAACTTTCCCCCCCTTCTCCATGTCTGTCTCTGGACAAAGTCTGGCTCACTCTTCAAGTTTCAACTGGGCCTTCATTTCCCAAGGAAATGTCACCCCACCCCCAAGCTCCGACCCCAGTAGACTGGGGAAGGTTTTCCGAGCCCGTGATTCCATAGTTCTGTCCGTTGCCTTAGTCACCGACTACTTGCCATCACTTACTTCATTCTTTTCAACCTTCCATTGGAGGTGAACTGCGCTGGGGTGAAGAAACTTCTTCATCACTGTATCACCAGGGCCACCCCATTGCCAAGCACATTACAGCACTCAGTACATAGGTGTTAAATAAACACATCCCACCATCTCACACCCTCGAGCAGTTCCCCCTTTCATCAGAATCTTTTCTCAGATAACTTGCAATTTGAAAAATATTCAAGGATCTAGATTTAGATAGGAAAGACCTGAAAAGCCAGATGCCTAACTGTCCTGTGCGTGTGGCCCAGCTAGCCAGCCAGCTACGGCACTGCAGAAGATCAGCTTGGTTTTGCTCCCCAAAATAGAGAAGCTCTGTGTGTGTGTGTGTGTGTGCGTGTGTGTGTGTGTGTGTGTGTGTGTGATGGCTGATGGCAGTCTCCAGGGTTGGAGTCTATTGGGTTCCGGTCCCAGCTTTACTGCTAATGCATGACCTTGGGCAAGGTACTTAGTGACCCACACTCAGTGTCACCCACCTGTACACTGAGTCTCGCTCTCATTAACAGCCGTAGGCACTTGCTCTCACACAGAGTGAGAAATTTCAGGACCAAGACAAAGGCCAACTCAGTCACCACTCGTCCATATATTTTTCGTCTTCCATAACTTTGTTCTCATCTCTGGTCCTGTTATCTCCTCTCTTAATTTCTCTATCCTTACGGATTTCTATCTTCCTTATTCCTTTAATATAATTTTAGCGGTTTTTAGTGGGAAGGATGCAGAGGTAATGGTTGGGGCCATTTCACTAGGAAACTTTATCTACTTTTTCTATAATTCCCATGTTTTATTTTACACCAAAATCTAATAAAGGTATTTTTAACTTTACAAACGCAAAGGACCTATATCATTCTCAGGTTGTCTACCAATGGTCTACAGATCTCACTTGATTCAAAAGGGAAATAGAGATGGCTGCTGTGATTTGCCCTGAATAAATTCATACTGGCTCCCACTGTTCACTTAATTATTTTTTAGGTGCACACAGCAAGCAACCCTGTTTCACCAGGTAATTCTATTAATTGCCAGTGTTTACCAGCAAGCTGGTAATTGTGGGAACTCACCATTTTCCTGCAGACAAAGTCGACTCAATCTCAATTCCTCTCCGGTTCCTCATGAACTTTTAAAGCTTATTGATAGCGACATTGCAACCCCTTTTCCAAGTCTTCTTAGCGTCTTAGGAAGAAAGGTGTCTAGACAATGGAGGGTTTTATTCATTGAAATAATTGTATTAATTTTATGAAAACAATTCTTTTCGGTACATTACTTACCTTAGACTTTCATTCTCCCTTCGCAATGTTTATTTTAGATTCTTTCAGTTTAAAGACTCCAGCAGACTTGTTCTGAGGGCCGTGGAGTGGGACTGCCTAGCACCCCAATACTCTTCTCATGTGAGGGAATCCGAAATAAGTGGAAGACAGGGCCCCACCTCCCACTATGGAAACCAAAGTTTCCAAGGGGTTCTTCTCATTTTCTCCCAAAGGCGTTGGCGTGTGACTGAGGCTGGGCGAAGCAGGTGCTACTGCGCGGGATTTTAAGTACAGTCGTGTGCTGCTGAACAGTAGGGATACATTCTGAGAAACGCATCCTGAGGTGTTCTCGTCATTGTGCAAATGTCATAGAATGTGCTTACAGAAGCCTAAATGGTACAGCCTACCACATGCCTGGGCTGAATGGAATACTGCTGCCATTCGTGCGGTTTATCGCTGACCAAAACATTGTTACGTGACCTCATTGAGGAGATAATGTGAGGGTACAGAAGGTGGGAGATTTTCGTTGCGATGGTGGAGGAGCGAGAGTACAGATGGGGAGGAATGGGTGTCCTTGGTCAGTGACGCCAAGAGGACAGCAGCGAGCGGCTGGTGCTGGTGGTGCCAGTGGTGACGGCCTTATTCTGGTGGCACGATCGATCTTGGTGGTATTTGGCCTCCGAACTTCTCCTGGTTCCTGGCTGGGTTTTGATCTTGGGCTTGCCTTTCACTCTGGGGTCCTATACCATTCCAGAGACTTTTTTTTTTTTGCTTAAGTTAGCCAGAGTTATTTTATGTTATCTGGACCGAGAACCTTGACTAGTCCAGAGAAGCTGGTGCTGAGAGAAGGTGGCAGGCAACAGAACCCTGGGGAAACGGGTGGGAAGGGAATCTGCTACCTGGTCGCTGAGCACAGTAAACACTTTGTTATTGTAAAGGGATGATATGTCCATAATGTATAATGGTAGAAAGAAAATAAAAGATAAATATTACCTCCGATCACTGCTGTTTGGAAGCTGCTATTTGCTCCTGCTGAACTATAGGAAAGTCAGAAGGAATTAACAGACTTCAGGGTGGTGTAACTTCTTCTGTTGGCTCTGGTTTGCTTAAACAAAAATGAATGACAAGCTCAAATCTTTAAATTCTCATGTCATAATGCAAATTGAATTATTTTTTAAGACTACTGGAAAAAGAAACTCATTTCAGGACAGAAAAAACTGAAAGCCAAACTCCACGAGTTGCCAAATTACAAAGTCAACCAAATTCACAGCCTCACTAGATCTCTTACATGAGAGTCAGGGAAAATGTTGTACCTCAGGAAATGGAGTGGGAATAGATTTATTTTTTTTATTTTTTAAGGTTTTATTTATTTATTTTTAGAGAGAGGGGAAGGAGGGAGAGAAACAGCAATGTGTGGTTGCCTCTCAAGCACCCTCTACTGGGGATTTGGCCTGAAACCCAGGCATGTGCCCTGACTGGGAATAAAACTAGCTACCCTTTGGTTTGCAGACTGGCACTCGATCCCCTGAGCCACACCAGCCAGGGCTGAAATGGGAATTGATTTAAATACCTGAAGAACTCAGGGAACCCTGTACCCCTAAACCTCACTGAGCCTCTATCACCAGCCAAAACAGAACCTGTCCCTATGTGTAATGAGGCCATTATTGCTTTACATGAAGATGCAACTAAAGGTGGAACCTTGCAAAAGGAAGCCAATTATCTGTATGTTCTACTCCCTTCACTCCTCATTATCTACAAACATATAACTAGAATCAGGTACCAGCCTGCCCAGGGGGACCAATTACAAAGTATAACCTAGGAGTTAATAATTAGTTGATACTGAGGATAAGGTTCACATACACACCAAGATTTGCTAATTTACGTGAGTATGGAGGAAACACATGGGGGAGTGGGTGTCCAAGGAGGAAAAAACCCAAACTTTTAGATTCAGGGTGACTTTACCAACATGGGTGTATTTTCTAGAAATTTGGGTTAACATGCTGGTTTGAATAGTTGGAAATATTTCTAAATATTTTCTTTTTAAAGATTTTATTTATTTATTTTTAGCGAGAGGGGAAGGGAAGGAGAGAGGGAGAGAAATATCAATGTGTGGTTGCCTCTTGCACACCCCCTACTGGGAACCTGGCCTGCAACCCAGGTATGTGCCCTGACTGGGAATCAAACCAGCGACCCTTTGGGTCACAGCCTGCACTTAATCCACTGAGCTACACCAACCAGGGCTAAATATTTTATTGATTGGTTGCCTAAAACCTAGTCATAATAGAGAATAGTGCTAGATAAGACTGAAATACAATGTGGTATAATGTTGAGGAAAGAATTCAAAGATGTGGGAAGACAGAATCATTGGAAGGTACTTATCATGCCCTCATTCCGTGTCCCAAAGGTGGCCCAGAAAATACTCACGAAGAAAGTCTCTGCGAGTGGCTGCTCTAAGAGGCCAGATGGACAGATCCTGGCTCAGCAGAAGCCAAAAGATGGCACTTAGCTGCCGGTGGTATGGAGACATGGTTTCCATCTTGGGCGGCAAGGCCAACACAATGACCAAAAGCTTCAAGGTTTTCTGGTTATGGGTCCTCAGTGGCAACATAATTCATTAGCCTCTAAGATCCCATTTCATTTAAAATGTATTTTAAAATAAATAATTGAAAAATTTAAAGACCAAACTCCAGGTCCGCTGAAAAAAAAATCTGAGCCAAGTCATGACAGGAGAGCGACAGCCCTGTCCCCAGTTCCTAGATCCAAAACACTGTGACGAAGGGAAGGCTGGGTGCTTTGGAGGAATGACACTTGGGTCCAACCACAAGTACAGACTCTATCTGAAAGGGAATTGCGATCATTTACCAAGGTAATTTGGGGGTGGGGTGTGGGGAGATCACTCGGATTACTGGCCATTGACTTAGAGCTAACACAGATCTTCAGAACACTCGATACTGCTACTGCCCCCCAGTCAGAGTAGGGGGTGGCCTATGAGAACCAAGTCATAAGCGGGATTTTGGCCAGAATCTACTCCACAGTGGACTCTATGACCTTAAGTCCATTCCATAGTCATTTCTTTAGTTCTTGAGTATAAGGTTGGACTAGACGTTCTCAGAGATTGAAATAATCACAGAAATGGATTCCTCACCTATAGAATAAGACCTATCCATAAACAGGGCTAAACCCTCAATCCCTCCTATCCATCAAAATCAGTCAAAAGCAATACTGCATACCCAAGGGAGTCATTCAGACAGTTGCCACTATAATAGTCCTGTTAGACTCAAGATGCAGAAGTCCACCATGTTTCCATGAACTATTTAACTGGACTAAAGAAATGGCTGAATCCTGGAGAATACCATGAGTCCCCAGTACCCTTGGATTATCACGAGCTTAACAAGGTGCCGCCTCCTATTTTATCTGCTGCTCTGGAAGGGGTTTCCTGCTGGATCAAACCAGTATGGCCTCTGGGACCTAGAAGATTGCAGTTCATCTTTAGTGCTCTTACGTCCTTTGTTCTTAGAAAAATGCTAGGGCAATAACCCATATTTGCAGCATTACATCATCTCTCTGTCTCTGTACAACACTTTAAATACGTGCGACACTGAGCATTTCTCCATCCCATCAGACATCATGCCAGAGTAAAATACTGATGACATCATTATGATAGGACCCGAAGACCTAGATCAGTCAGTTACCCTGGGTACCTCGATGTAACCCATGCAACAAAGAGAGCAGAAGGGCGGGAAATTCTAAGAAATACAATGGTCCGACACCTCAGTGAAGTTTCTGGAGGTCCAGAGGTCTAAATCATGTCAGCGTAGCTCATACAAAATGAAGAACAGTCCCTTCACTAAGAGAGAGGTCCAAAGCTTACTGGTTTTTTTGTTTGTTTGTTTGTTTGTTTGTTTATGTTACTTTCCAAGTCACACGTATCACATATTGGTATGCTTCTTTAAACTGTTTGCCAAGTGATTTGAAAGACTTCCAAGTTTTGAGTAGGGCCCAAAGAAAGAAAACATTCTTTCCTGGCTGTTGAGATTTAGTGGATTGAGTGCCAGCCTGTGAACCAAAAAGTTACCGGTTCCATTCCCGGTCAGGGCATATTCCTGGGTTGTGGGCCAGGTCCCCACGTGGGGGTGTGCGAGAGGCAAGTCATTGACGTATTTTTTGCACATCGAGGTTTCTCTCCTTCTTTCTCCCTCCTTTCCCCTCTCTCTGAAAATAAAGAGCCACATGCCATAAAACCGGGCGTGGTTTAGCAGCACACTCAGAAGCAGTGTGCAAGAGAACAGGTCCAGGCAGGTCCTGAAGGCACAATGCGTCATGTGAGAAGACTGCTCACACTTCAGGAGGCCCATTCCTGCTGCATTGCTGCCCTTCCCCCAACTCCACGGTCTCAAACGGACCTGCCTCCCAGCAAGATCCAGTGACAGCCCCATTCAGGTGAGTCCGAAAGACAGTAGAGAAGGATTGTTCTCCCAGTCGGCAGAACTCCACACAGCACATCTCGCTGTCCATTTTTCCTTAAAGAAGAGATAACACGAGGTAAGAATTTACAATGAATTTACAATGAAACACCAGCCGCATCTGGTGTTTGTGGCTGAACAGGCAGGAACCTAGAACACGACTACAAGATCTTTGAGGAAGGGGGATCTGGGATGACCTATTGGTGGGAAATAATGTCATTTGAGGGCCAGTCACCTGGGGGAGAAGAATGTGGAATCCTGGGGGATGAACTCAGTTAATTCGGTGGACAGATGACCCACTCTGTAGATATCCTTCAGCCTCCTTCCCCAACTGGCCCTGTGCTCCCTAAATGGGATCAAACAAAGTGGCCCTGGTGACAAAGATGGAGGGCTGTGTGTTACCCCAACTACAGGGAGATTACCCACCACCAAGCCCATTTTTACTTGTGCTTCCTTCCCTGGTACCTAAATACTTCTATTTAAATTCTCTCTACTTTCATCTCCCTCTCTTTTCTATTATTTTATGTAGGGTATGTTAGTATTGGTTAAATTTATAATTTACTTTATAGAATGTATATATTAAGGCTTGATCACGATGAAGTAAAGGAACAATGAATGTCACTTTGAAATCCTAGACTTGGACTTGAATTCAGTAACTGACAGGCTTAGTGTGTTCTTCTCTCAGAAGGATATAAGTATTTTTAATTGTAGGAGAAATTTTTGCATTATATTTTTGTGGTAGAAATTTGAGAAGTGTGTATGTGAATGTTTTGGCTACTCAGGATCCAACTTCTCAAGTATACATGGAACATTCTCCAGGACAGATCATATACTGGGCCACAAAGTAATATTCATAACATTCCTATGCATATGAATATTCATATGCATGCCACATTTGCTTTATCTCTTCATCTATCTGTGGATGGACACGTAGGTTGTTTCCACATTTTGTCTATTGTGAACGTTGCCGCAATGAACATGGGGGTTCAGATATCTCTTCAAAATACCGATTTCATTTCCTCAGGATATAGACCCACAAGTGGGATTGCTGGGTCATGTGGTAATTCTATTTTTGATTTTTAAAGTAACATCTGTTCTCCATAGTGGCTGGACCAATTTAAAGTCCCACCGGCAGTGCACAAGGGTTCCCCGTTTTCCCCATCTTCACTAACACTCATCTGTTGTCTTGGAGACAGTCAACCTAACAGATGTGGAGTGGTACCTCATGATGCCTTTGATGTGCACTTGCTGGTGATTGGTGATGTTGAGTACCTTTCTGTGCACTTGCTGGCCATGTGCATATTTTCTTTGGGAAAATATCTACTCAGATCCTTTGTCCCATTTTAAAGTCAGGGTTTTTTTTTTCCTATTGAGTTGTATTACATATTTTGGATATTAACACCTTATCATATATATGATTTGTAAATATTCTCTCCCATTCCAGAGGTTGCCTTTTCACTCTGTTGATTGCTTCATTTGCTATACAGAATCCTTTTAGTTTGATATGGTCCCACTGGTTTACTTTGTCTTTTGTTACTTATGCTTTTGGTGTCAAATCCAGAACATTATTGCTAAGTCCAATGTCAAGGAACTTTTTCACTAAATTTTCTTCTAGGAGTTTATGATTTCAGGTCTTACATTTAAGTCTTTAATCTATGTTGAGTTCATTTTTATGTATAACATAAAATAAATATCTAATTTCATTCTTTTGCAAGTGGATATCCAGCTTTTCCAGAAGTATTTGTTGAAGAGACTGTCTTTTCCCCATTGAATGGGCTTTGACACCCTTATTGAAAATCATTTGACCATATATGTGAGGGTTTATTTCTGAGGTATTTATTCTATTGGTCTATATGTCTGATTTTATGCAGGTACCATACTGTTTTGATTACTATTGCTTTGTCATATAGTTTGAAATCAGGAAGTGTGATGCCTCCAGTTTGTTCTTTCTTAAGAATACTTTAATTATTCAGAGTCTTCCGTGGTTTGATAGGATTTTTAAGATTCTCTTTTTTCTCATTCTGAGGAAAATGCCATTGGAAGTTTGATAAGTATCGCACTGAGTCTGAAGATTGTTTTGGATACTACAGACATCATACCAGTACTGTCTTCCAGTTCATGAATATGTAATGTCTTTCCATTTGTGTGGATTTTCTCTCATTTCTTTTAGCAACAGTTTATAGTTTTCAGAGTCCAATTTCTAGAAGTTTATTTTATCTTTGTTCTGACACTTCATTTTTCTGTCTTAACTTACCTGCTTCACTAGAATGTGAGTTTTCTGAACAGCAAGGATGTCCTTATATCTCTCTCTCCACTGTGTCTAACATAGTCCCTGCCTATAGTAGGCTCTCAGTTAATGCATGTGCCATAAATGAGAACATGAGTGAATCCTATGGGATGTCAGATACTAATGGGTTTCAAAATCAAATTGATTTTCTCCATTATATGCATGTTGGTATATAGATGTCTAAGCTTCTTCAGAGTTTTCACCTGAGAAATGCTGAGCATCCTGTTGTAAAACTGAAATGAGCTGTCATCCCTTGAGCCAGAAAAGTGAGAACCGGGCTAGAGATTCAGAAGCTGAGAATTGGGGCTGAGTATAAAAGAGGATTCCTGTGGCTGAGCAGAGTCCAGGGAGGGGAAAATGGGCCAGGGATTCCTGGCTGCAGGGCTGCCACAGGCTGAGCAGGGGAGTGCGACAGCCAGTGTTCTTTAGGGAAGCGGGAGGGGTGATTGCAGGTCCAAAGCTAGTGGAGGCTGTGAAGAGACAAGGCTGGAGAGCTGGGGTTTGGCTTGGGTGGGCCGGGGTGACTTCCTTGGAGAGCTGGCATCTGGCCCCACTGAAGTCCTAGAGCCTTTCATCCATCAGCACCGAGTCTCGGGCCTAGAGGTCAGCATCTCAAAAGTCCTCTCTCCAGCAGCCGGGCTTACAGTCTCCTGGAGGTGTTTTTCTCACTATCTTCCAATTTCATTTAAACCATTCCTGGACGGAGTTGGCTGGTCTGGACAAGCCTATTCCTCCCGGCTGTGGTGCGATGCTGGTCTCCTTAGCCACGGCCTGGAAAGCCAGAGCTGACCTTCTGAGATCATCTGTCTGACCAACCAATGCACTTCCCATGTCTTCTTTTCTCTTTCGAGTCATGCCTATCAACAGACGCAAAGTAGATGCCATGAGCCTCCAGGTCCTTCAGAGCATGGGCAGGCTTGGTCTCTCAGTGGGGACAGGTGTCAGGCTGAAGGCGGGAGGTAATGGGTGGGGAAAAGGTGCCTCCTGACAGCTAGGAGCCAGGAGAGAAGGCAAAGATGGGAGTGAGGACTAAGGGCATAGTAAGTCCTGAGCTTTTACCGTGGATCTGAGCTTCATGTGGGAAAGGAGCCTCTTCTCCAGGAACCGTAGGGAGCCACAGATAATGGAGGGAGTCTGGCCCTGCTCTGGAGGGTGAACACGGGATAAACCAAAGGCAGTGGAGAGGACAGTGGCTGGGAGAATTTTCTTAGTGCTTTTAAACCGCAATGGGTCAATAATTAGTACCTCCAACTTCACTCCCTCTCTGGTAAAATCTGGTTCGCAGGAGGTCTGACCGCAGCAGCCTCCTCCACCCCCGATGCTCACACCCAGATCTCATGGCGGCTCTGTCCCCACTGCGTCCCTCCCGCACCCGCCGCTGCTCCCAGGAACCGTGCCAAGAGCGCGTCCTACTGACCTGGCTCCGAGCTGTTTTCTGCGTTGAGAAGATGTGTTCTTCAGACCTTGCTTACCCACCTGCCCCTATACCCTATACTTGGGTATTGTTTTTATAGGCTGTTCTTTCCCTGCGGCTTCTGAGAAGTAGGTCAAGATACCTGCTTTAAGGGAGAGGTGCCAGGAGTTCAAGTCATTGGCCGGGAGTCAGGAATCCTGAGTTCTATTTCAGGCTTCACAGCTAATCAGCTCCCAGACAATCTCTGGGGGCGCATTCCTCCCTCTGGCTCTCCCTGGGCCCTCCTCTAGGTCTCATGATTTATTTTTCTCTGAAGCTATATCCCCTGGGGCTGTCATCTTCTCTCTTTGCACCCTCTGGAAGGCCCTTTAAAGCTGTTGGCCGCTCAAGGCTGGTGCTGGAAGCAAGAGCTGCCGCAGTTGGGTGGCTGGTGGGGAGATTGGAGGCTTTTGCGCAGACACAGTGCAGCTGGAGGGGCTGTGTGAGGCTGGAGCGTCAGGAAGCCAGGCTTCTGGACCAACGGACAGGCCTGGTGCTGTGCCCCCGGATCCTGGGATGCAAGTGAGGGTCCTGGGTTTTATGTGACGGTTGTAGATTGCCTCTCACTTCTAAGCCTCTCTTTCTCTGTCATACAGGGAAATTCAGCCTCTGGTTGATATCAAAACTGGAAATTGTGGTGCTTACTTGTGGCAGATGGGAGCTGTCGCAGCAAAAGACATTGTTTATGGTGATGATGTTAACTAGGGTGTACTTTGGCCAAAGAATAATGACCTTTTCTAAGTCTTAGTTCCGCCAGCCTGACCCACTCTGTCCCAGGAGGCTCTGGGCTCTGGATTTGGCCAACGCCACAGGGGGTCCAGTGCAGATGGTCTAGGAGGGGGTGGAAATTAGAGCCCTGCTTTGGTCTGGATAGCCTGCGACTCTCTTTAATCTCTACCCTGCAAACCCAGGTAATGGGGCAGTGAAACACAGATGAGGAAGGAGAGCAAAGGTGGTTCAAGGGAGGGAAGGGGGCCTGGGACATCAGACTGTTAGGAAGAATGCTGCCGGAAGTCCAGTTTCCATGTGGGTGTCGGTGAGGACCGCAGGGCATCATGCGTGGTGGAAAGAAAATGGGTCTTGGCAGAGTGCCCCGGGCTTGAGTTCCTGCTCGACCACTCCTAGAGAGCGGTCTCACCTCTCCGGGCCTCAGTTTCCTGGCTGCAAAATGAGAATAATAGCACTGATCTTGCCAGGTTACTGACGTATTGCATCAGGTAATCTGTGCCACGTGCCAGGCACAGAACCCGCGGCGGAGTGTGTGCGTGGTAAACATCATTTCTTTCCCACTTTGCTTCCTGTCATGCCCATCCCTGTGTTTCAGGTTTCTGCAGATAAGTAAGAAACTATTTATGATAGGGATCCCAATTCTGACTTGCTCTTCTCCCCCTGATCTACCTGAATAACTGATTACCTGCATGGTGTCTTTTCTTGGTGACACTCTTTTAGATATTGGGACCCTTGGGTTCTGCCCCTTTGTTTTAAGTCATGCATGAGTAAGAAAATTATATTGCCCCCAACTCTCAGCTTCCTCATATGGGAGTAACACCCCTACCTTAGATTTCTACAGCAGAACCATTGCTTGCTCAAATGTTACTTCAACATCTTGACTACGCCTCGGAGAGGCTGGGTACGAGCTGAGTCCTTCACCACTGGACACATCAAGTCCAGGGGAGCCTCAGCCCTCTGGCAAAGCCCCATGCCAAATGTCGCAGGCCAGCTAGAGTGATCCCACTTGGCCTTTGGGAGCCACATACTAGTGTGGCACAGTTCTATTTGGGGACACAGGCTAGGGGGAGGGAGAAGGACCACTCCAGGCCTGGGTCACTCATGAAGATCCAGGAGCACCCTTTGAAGGATGGTGCTAGTAAAATTGTCAGGTGAAACCTGGGCTGAGTCTGAATTTCAGATACACGAGAGAAGTTTTTTTTAGTTTAATTATGTCCCAACTATTGCCTGAAACATACAGCAAACACATTTTTTTGAAATTTAAATCTAATTGGGCAGCCTGTACTTTGCTCATTTGTTTTTCTTCTGTTTTCCCCTTTTTATTGAATTTATTAGGGTGACACTCGTTAACAAAATTACAGTGTTCAGGTGCCCTATTTCACAACACATGCTCTGTACACTATGCTGTGTGTTCACCACCCCAGGTCAAGTCTCCTTCCGTCACCATTTATCCCCTACACCCTCCTCCAGCTCCTGGCAATCAAAGGCATCCTGTATTTTTATTTGCTGAATCTGGCAGCCCTAGATCTAATACGAAGGCCTTTGGGTCGGGCACTCCAGGCCCTCCCAGTATGGCCCTCGGTGACTTTCCAGCCTCTGTTTCTGCTTCTGCTCCAAGCAGGCAGAGTCTAGGTTACGCCCCACCCACTCTCTCCCCTCCACCCTCCTGACCTTTGCAAATCGTAGTCCCTCCGGCCAGAATGACAATATTTACATTGCATCTCCTCATCGAGAAATCCTGCCCATTCTCCGAAGCTCATCTTGAATTTTTTTCCCATGAAATTCTACCCTGCTCCTTCTGTGAGTCTCCACCGTAGAACTTACTAAATTTTACATAGTGTTTGCCTGTCTCCTGAGTACCTTTCACATTGTCTAGCACACAACCAGGAGTGGTCACTAAGTATTTCATTTGAAGAAGGAATTAACCCACCAGTTATATGGGTGTCTAAACAGAGGTCTATGCCTCTCATGAACAGTTTATGATATTCTTTCTTGTCATTTGTTTTTTTTTTTAATCAGTGTTTATCTTGTACTCCCTGCCAGACATCTCACTCCTGAGGACAGACACCACATTCCCCACTGTGCTGAAGGCACCTGGGAGTAATGAGAACATTCTGTGTTGAACAGATTGTGGGGTGGGAGTGTCTTCGACGTGCAGGCCAAGCGAGTCTCCAGATTTTCCTTTCTGCCTGGTTCAGATGTGACCGTCAGCAGATCTCAAAGCCACCTGACTTGGTCCTAGGACTGGAGAATAGAGACAGAGCTCCTTTGTGAGTCGTCCGAGGGCTGAGACTACATGTGAGCTACGGGAACCTTCCCAGGATTTCCCGGGGGGGTGGGTGGGAGGGGGGGTTCCAGGACACTCATCTGCTGCTAAGAGAGGGAAAGAGGTGAGAGAACAGGAACAAGACCTGGGGACAACAAGGAAGTAGGAGGGGATGGTGAGGACAGGGAGACACATGAAACATGGGTTTGGGGTACAACAGAGAGACCACTTTTCCAAGAATCCAGCAATCTGGATTCTCCCTCTGGCTCTGTCCCTGACTTGGGTGAGGAAGGAGAAAAGATACATGTGAGAATGCCCACTGTGTACTGTCTTGTAGGTTTCATATCAATTTCCCAAAAGTTCTGCAGGTTCAGAGAGGGCTTACAGACACACAACTCAGTGTATCTAGGAAAAATGAGACAAACCAACCTCTCACAGCCTCAGTTTCCTCTTCTGTAAAATGGGAGACATTACACCTCCCCTCCTTAACTTCTTGTAGAAACCTCAACCATGGGGCAAAAGGAGAAACTGAGGAGTGGATCCTGAAAGGTGGATGTGTGAAACGTAGAGGAGGCTGAGTGAGAAGCCTCAGCAAAGCCCCGAGCTGGGTTAGGAGATGTGGAGCCCAGAGTGTGGGCGTGAGCCTTCGGTCCTTCTGTGTCCGTTTCTCACACGGTCAAGAAGATGGAGCAGCAGGCCCTGGGGCACAGGTGGAGAGGATTCCTGCGACAAAGCTTGTGAATGACACGCATAAATCAGGGAGAGAAAAAAGCAAGCTGACTTCCTGCAGCACCTGCGGGGTGGGGTACAGTGCATTTCCTGCGTACCTGGCCTGGGAAGGACGCTGTTTGGGAGCAATCGCCTGGTCAGAGAGTGGCTGGGAGGGGCAAAGCTGAAGGTTTCATTAGAGAATGGGGCTTAGTTAGCTAAGGGGGCCAGGAGAAGGTCAGGGTTATTTCCCAATTCATCTTCCTTGCACCCCTGGCTCACCCTACGAATCCTGGAGAAATCCGGAGGAGGAATAGACATACACCTTCTGACGCCCCTGCTGGCCCTCGGGTCCACGGGTTAATATTGCCTGAGCATCCCAACAGGGGCCGGGAGTTCAGGTGGGTGACTTCCCCAAAGAACCACTGCAGCTAGACACTCCCCCCGCCCAGGCACCTTGGGATCTGGGTTTGAGGGAGGCTGGCCGGGGGCGGGAATTTGCCTGGGGTGGGGCGGAGCCGGGCCGGGGTCCCCGGCCAGGCAGTGGCCAAGCCGCGGGGGAGGGACGTTCATTAGCATAACCCCGCCCCTCTCGGCGCGCCCTGCCCAGAAGCCTGAGCGGAGGCCGCCAGCGCTCAGCCTGGGAGTGGACTGGGCGTGCGGCTCCCGGCGCTGGCCCTCCCGCGTCCGGCCTCCACCGGCCGCCGTCATCCGCCGCCGGGTGTGAATGAAAGGCAGGCGCCGCCGGGGGCCGGCTGCGGGCGACATCACGACGGGGCTTCGCGGGAGGCGCTCGCCCCGCGGAGATGTACGGTAAGGAGGGCTCTGCCTCTCGGCTCGCAAACTTGCGGGACGCGGACCATTGTCCCCGCGCGGGGGCCCGACGAGGCCGTGGGGCGCGGGCTCGGAGTCCGGCCGGGCTTTTTCTGTGGCTCTGCGCGCGCGTGTCTGTGCTGCGGGGACAAAGATGCTCGGGGCCGGGGACCCTGGGGTCCTCGGAGTCCTCTGGGCCGGTGGTTTGCAGGCTCCGGGGCGGTGGGCGTTGGTCAGTGGTGGGGCGGGGGCTTGGGCGAGCCCGAGCGCTGGGCGCTGGGGAAAGCGGGTCTCCCTCGGAGCTGAGCAGCCGAGCGGTGGTCATGTGTGACAGCGTTTGCAGAATTAACAAAAGCGGGTGGTGCTGCGGAGTTTTCTGCGGAAAGCCGGTCCCAGATTGCAGCGGGGACGCTCGCTGCCCGCCTTATGCCTGGTTGCCGGGATGTGGGAGGCGGCGCCGGCGGTTCAGAGGGTTGGGGAGCCAGCCAGTCCTGGGAGTCTTGGCTCGCTGTCCCTGGATGGATGTGGCTTCTGCCTGTCCCTGCCGCCTGTGGGACTCAGGTTCCCTAACTTCCAGGTTGGCCCCCCACAGTGACAGAGGAGGGAGGCGCTGGTGAGGGAGCAGGCAGCTCTGGGTAGCCTCCTCCTGCCTGTCGCCTGCGCTCTCTTGCCTCCTTCGACCCTCCCCTAACTGACGTGCAACAGTTAGACCCTCAGGTCTGCTTTAACACTGGCGAGAATTCCTCTGGTTTTGGAGGCAGTGTGGGCGGAGGAAAAGGGGGCGCTTGGGGTCCCACATTCCAGCTCTAAAGTGTGGAGCAGGGAGACCCAGAGCACTAGAAATCAACTGCATCGCAGAGCATCTGAACTGCTGTGTGTGTGTGTGTGTGTGTGTGTGTGTGTGTGTGAGAGAGAGAGAGAGAGAGAGAGAGAGAGAGAGAGAGATGGGGGTGGGGGGAGAGAGAGGATCCAGATGGACATAAGACCATCAGGACCCAGATTCTGACAGCTTTTCTCTGGCCAGCTAAAGAACCGGACTCGTTCTCACCTCCCATCTCCACTGCCAGGTGGGGGCTCTGGGCGCACCTGAGGGGCGAGTGTTGGGAGAAGAGTGCGTTCCCAATTTAACCTACCACTGAGGCTGCTCTGCTGCCTCATGGCAAACAGACTATATGAGTCACAAACTTTGTTGGAGGCAGAAAAAGCTGAGAGCTTGGTGCATAGGCTCAGCAATCAGTGGGCCCCCCTGTTGACAGAGAGAGAGAACCTTTTCATTGATCTCCATCTCTACCCAGTTGGTAATACGTCTGCACTTTTGAACCAGGTCAAGACATCAGCAGGTCCCCTCAGCGAGTATTCCTCTTGGGTCGATCTGAGGGGGCAGTAGAGTGGGAGGCGAGGTTGACCTCAGAGCCTCTTCTGCTGGCCATGGGGACTCTGGGGAAATGTAACAAGGCTGTTGTTTTATAAGCTAGGTGGCTGTGAGGCTCCCGAGAGAGCTGTATTTTCTTAGTCTGTTTTCCCCTCTTCTTTTCTGCAGAGTGAGCAGCCTGAAGCTGCTGCAGGTCACTTGACAAAAGCATGTGACTGCAGGGGCACCTGCAGTGGGGATGGAGTTAGGATAGGGCCCAGCAGACCGGGTAAGGACTAGGAACCTCAGTTCTGCCAGGCCTCTGAGTGGTGGTGCTTAATCTGAGTCAGTTGGGGTTCCTGTCTGCCTGTACTATAGGAAGCAAGTGAAGGAAGAGCTGGGTGGTACAGAAAAGTGAACTGGGAATCCAACGTATCTGGGTGCTATTTTCAGATATGCACAGATTTTTATTCCTCTTTTATGATATGTTTTTATTCCTCCAGGTGCAAACAGAGATGGTACTTACCCCTGAATGAGTCATAGAAAGATTATAGAGGGAATCCTCTGGGCAATTGCCTGCAGCAAAGGAAAGTCACACCAGTGCCCGCTGGGAGATTATTATTGTGTCTCACCCAGAGCAAAGCCTTGTCTTTGGAGGTGTGAGAGGCAGCCCACTTTTCAATGGACGGGGGCGGGAGGGGGGGCTCAGCAGCCTGAATTTTAGTATTTTCTTGACTTCCACGAAAAGAAAGGGTTTGTGTGATACTTGTAATAATTCTTTCCCCAGAAGTCAATAGAGTAAGGGATAAAGATGTGGATAGGGAGGTTGGAAAGGCATAGAATCACAGACTTCTTACATTTCATTCTTATTTTTCCATATTTCCCAAGTAAATTGTCCAAGGTAACATGGTTAGATAGGACAGTGCAGGATGCAAACTGGGGCTTCCTAGATCCGCACACCTCACCCCGCCCCCACAATGCCTTCGGTTAAAGTCTCATTAGGAAAATGCCACCCTGGATTTTACTAACTGATGAGCAGTGAGCTCCCCCATGTAGAGCCAAAGGTCACCTAAGAGCTTGAGGTAACAGTGACC
Source organism: Phyllostomus hastatus (assembly GCF_019186645.2). Classification (NCBI taxonomy): domain Eukaryota; kingdom Metazoa; phylum Chordata; class Mammalia; order Chiroptera; family Phyllostomidae; genus Phyllostomus; species Phyllostomus hastatus. Next base: position 4,841,895 of record NW_025333873.1, on the reverse strand, counting down.
CCTTGACTACCCACCCTGGTGACTCGATCCACTCCGAATTCACGTCATCTAACTCTGGTCCCCACCTCTCAGCGGCTCAGCGATCCTGGACAGATCGTCCTCTCCCCTCTTCACCCCTCCTCACCCTACTTCTCCCCCCGCCACTCAGTCTCCCTGTGCCCTCGGTCTCCTCCATCTTTTCCCTTTGTCTTTACGGGGAATAAGGGCCTCTCGTCTTTGCTGGAGGACACAGTGCAATCTGGGACAGGAAGAATCCTAGACCTAGGGTCCGTGCATCTCAATCCAGAGCCAGGTCATGGGCAAATGGGTCGTCTCTTGGGATGGCATCTCAGGAGAAAATGGTGAGATGTACATTCCACTCCTGGGTGGGCTGTGAGCCTCAAAGCCTGGCACTGCTCTGGCAGCGCCTCCGAGGAGGTTCTGTGCTCACCGGACAGATTGCTCCAGAGCCCGGCCCCTTCGGGTGGTCTTGAGCCTTTCCCCTTCTCTCCTCCTGTCTGCCAGCTCTGAGGATGCCTGTCTGTGCCACCTTCTGCCCTACCCACCTCAAACACACAAGTCCCCTTGACCTTGCTAGTCACTCCAGCCAACAAACAGCCCAGCTGCCTCCTTACCACTCGCTCGTTTCTAAACCTCAGTCCCTTTCAGGAAATGGCTGTCCAAAAGGACACAGGTGGCCTCCCACAGTCTGGTTTATACCTGTGCACACAGATCCACAAGGGACCTGGGAAAATAAAAGCACAGGGTGGGGGGATAGGAAGATTGTGGACAAATTCTGTGCAAAGCTGGATTCCCATTTGTCCTTCCCTGTGGTGGAGTTGCGTAGCCAGAAGGGTCCCTATCCCTCTCTCCTGGGGTGGGGCCATGCTGGGCCCGCCCAGGAGCATCCCACTCACCCGCTGAGGCAAGGCCGAGGCCTCCCTGTCTGAGCAATGCTGCCCTCCAGCAGTGGGCCTGCCGGCCAAGTAGAGGATTGGAAAGGATTTCCTCAAAGCCACAGTCCGCGTGGCCGGGTCCCTCTCAAACAGAGGCTGCCCTGACCCATCCCCCCTCACCTGCAGGTGCTGCCCCGTTGCCAACAAGCACATCTCACGCCGTGTGGCTGAGAGTGCTGACTGTAGGGAAAGTGGCAATGGCTACAGCGTTCTGTAAGTGTGCTTCACAGAGCACACGTGTGTGCCGTGACTGATGCGGACGGTGTGGCGACACTGCAGCTCAGGGCCGACTCTCTGAGGTGCACAGGCTCACCCTTGGGGAAAGTTCCATAGGTCCTGCTGCTCCTCCCACAGCCACACACGAGCTCGCGCGCGCGCGCGCGCGCGCACACACACACACACACACACACACACACACACACACACAGTCCAACCTCCTCGCCTTCCCGGCACTCCCCCCACCCCACCCCCAACTCCTTTACTCCTGGGAGGCGCCTGTTTTCTCTCTCTCACTGCCCACAGTTCAGTGAATTCAAACAGTTGTCGTTTTCTTCTTGCACATACATAAAAATAAAAAGTTAATATTGCCCTAGAGAAAATCTGGACAGGAAAGTAGGAGGAAAAAAACCATCCAGAATGCTACTAAAACCAACTTTTTATATAGCATTATATAAATTAACACTAGGATCTCGTGCTCGCCTGCATTTGCCCTTTCCTTTCTCTTTCCTTCCTTCCTTCCTTCCTTCCTTCCTTCCTTCATTCCTTCCTTTCGGGATCCTGTCTGGGTGAACCCAGGCACAATGGCGGAGGGGCGGCAGGGAGCCGGAGACTGGCCTCACGTGACCTTGGGCCTGGCCCTTTCTGAGCCTGTTCCCTGGCTGTGCAAAGACAACAGAGTCCCCCCCACAGCAGAGATTAATCAGGATGGGAGAGCTGTCCCCACCGTCCCCTTCCCTTTCTTCAACTTTCTCTTTCCTGTTTCTTAAAATTTTTTTAAAAAAGGGCAAAAATAAAAAGAAACAGACTTATGTCACTGCTTGTGAGACTGTTTCTTGTGTCAAACAAGAGGAAAATTTAATTTACAAAGCATCTTTTCTTTTTCCTGGTAGCTATTCAATCCTTCCAGAAAGTCTGGAAAACACAGTAAACTACAAACAAATATAACTGCTTTTACTGTTTTGGTATCTTTCCTTCCATGAATTTGTTTATGTAGTTGGAAATATTAATTTTACATAATTTTGCATTCCAGTTTTTTTTACTTAACATTGGAATATAAGCCTTCCCCCAAGTTAGTAAAAACTTGTTGGCTGCCATTTTCAATGACTACATAACTGTCCACTAGATGATATATAATTTCCTTATTTTATATTAGATTACACATAAAGATTCAATATTATAATCCTGGGAAGAGTACCTGGTACCCAAAGCTTTCTCTAAATTTTGGAATATTTCCCTAGTCTGTAGCCCTCCAGATGGGTTGATCAAGAAATACAAACATATTAAAGATTTGTTATATATTGTCAAACTGCTTTTTGTTTGTATCAGTTCTGCTGCCACTGGCAGTTAGAAGCACCCTATCTCCCTGACTCTCAAAAGCATTACATATTGGGATCTTTTCCTAATCTTTGATCATTTGATAGAAAAGTTAGATCATTTTAACTTGTATTCTTTCTGACTAGTGAAGTTAAACACTGATTTTTTTTTTAACCATTTGCATTGTAGTGAATTGTCAGGAGGACTTTATTTCTTGAAGAAATAGTTAATTATTTGTCTGTCATTTGCTTTATATTTTGTGTTTTGAAGGGAATTATGCATAAACTTATCAAGTATTTGTGGAGTGCAAGCTACATAGGATTCTGCATAGGGCATCATGGGGGACTCGGGAATGTATAGAAACCCTTTCCACCAAGAGGATTTCTATTTTGGACAGGTTGTGAAATATGCAAAAAATTTAATGATATAAAGACAGGTTCATTACAATTGCACAGTTGTGCAAGGTGGGCTGGAGTAACTCGTCAAATGAGGGGCAGCAGCAATGTCTTGACATGGATGAGACCACTCCGAGGTAGACGTATTGGGAGGGCTTTGGGGGAGATCAGGCATCTGTCTGTGCAGGGTTCTGAGCTGGGTGGGGAAGGGAGAGAGGGTGGGCCAGGTGGGGGCACAGGTGTAAGTGCACGCAGGTGGGGAAAGAGAGGACCAGTCCAGGGACAGTTAGGGGAGGGAGCATCCTGGGTTTGGGTGGAGTTTAGGTGGAGATTACATGATGGAGAAGGAGCTATGTCAGGGATAAGGAAATTCCACTTATCCCTGTGAGCAGTAGGAGCCACTGCAGGTTTTAGACTGTCAAAGGGCTGATTTGGTCGATTGATGTTTCAGGGAAATGAAGCTGGGGCACTGCGCAGACGGGGGGTGGGGTGGGGAGGGGTGGGGGGGTGCTGTGGAAGTGAAGGAGAGGGAGAGAGACCAGCCCCACAGGTGGGGGTCCCCGGGAGCAAGAAACCTTTGGACCAATTCCAGTTGTGCATATGCAGAGGAAGATGTTTGCTCCTTTAAAAAAAAAAAACAGTAGGACTGGGTGGGTGGGAGAGATGGGGATGTGGGATAAGGTGACTTGAAACTTGAAAAAAAGAACCATTCCAATGACACATTCAATGTGGGTTATATAAGCAGGTATAGAAAATGGTGCATTTAGAAATAAGTGCTAGATTACCTAGAGCAGTAAATTTATTATAATCTCACTTGTTCTAAAGAGGATTTGTGGCATATATTTTACGTACACACCTGTGCTAGAATAAATAAAGGGGTCAAATCAAGGAAAATCTATGAGTAAAACAGGAAAAAAAAAACAAAAATAAGGTTATTTCAGGAAAAAGTGCCTACCAGCAGGCCTCATTGAAAATTCAGTTTTGAGCTTCCCACAGGCCCCAAAGAGGGAGAAAGTCATTTGCAAGTCTCATAGCATCTATAAAAAAAATTTTTAAATGCGGTTACCGAGGACAAATACAGCTTTTTGAGATGCTAAGAGCTGACAGAAATTCTTCCCTGAGTTCCTCATAAAAGAGGAGTATTTTATAAATGTTGGTCTAAATTAGGTTTTTCTTTTAAAAAATACAGTTCCCTCAATCTGCTCTGTTCCAGTTTGTAGAGTATGAAGATGGCTCCAAATGAGGCTGTGGGTTCCCATTCCTCACTCTGAAACTGCCACGGGCTCTGCTCTGGGCGTCCTGCCTGGTTCGCCGAGAGCCAGGACGCCCAGGCTCCGGTCCCTTTGCAGCTGTGGCTGTCATTTGTCCTTCCTCGGTGACTGTGTCTTCTGAGAATTTGCTGGGGGAGCTGCCCCTCCCTTCATGACCGAGGAGGGCTGTCTAGTGACTCTCGTTCATGCATCTTATCTGAGCTCTCTGTACACTCACATTTCTCTTGTCCTGGTTCCCACTCACCTCCAGCCCCGTGAAAGTGAAAGCAGGAAGCTCGTCTCTCTTGTTCCCCGAGACACAGCTTCAGGGCCCGGGACACTGCCTGGGACAGAGGAGGTGCCCAGACACCTTGATGGAGGGAGGAATGCGGAGTTAGAGGTCATCTAACTATTCACCTCTCTGTGGCTTCTGACCCTCTATGTACTTTGGCTTTCCCTGTGTCATGAAGAACAACGCAATGACTGCTATCTTAGCTTCTGTGCATGTGGCACTGCTATGAGATAAGCAGTGTTCTAAGCACTTTTTATGTGTTACCTGAGTTAACCTTCCCCAAATTCTATGAGTTAGGGATAATTATTCTCATTATGGAAATGAGAAAACGGAGACACTGAAAGGCTGAGTAGCCTGCCCACGGCTGCACGGTTTTGTGACAGGGCTAGGACCTGAACCTGGGCATCCTCGCTCCAGAGTGTGGACCCGCCTGCCCTCTCACACGCCCACTGTCTCAAGAATATTCTAAATGTTCCTGAGAATACAGGTCTTTCCTTTACTGAGCCCACTGTGTCCCACAGCCTGGCGTGTTCATTTGGGAAGAGCAGGAGAGGGTAGAAGGCGTGGCTGACCTGAGGGGGAAGCAGGCCAGGCCACAGGGAGCCTGGGGGCTATCGCTTCTGGTTGGAGCCCCTGCCTCCTGGGACCCTTCCCTCCTTTTTTATCATTGTTTTCACTCTGCCAGAGAGAGAAAGGACTCCGGGAAGAGCCTGGGGAACTAAAGGAAGATGGATTAATAGGAGAGGAGCCAGGACAGCAGGTAGGTGAGGGTGGAGGACAGCGTGCAGGAGCCAAGGACAGCATCAAGGACAAGGAAGTGCGAGCATACATCTCAGAGAGCGAGAGGGAGGCGGGCAGGCAGGCAGACGGGCTGTCACACCACAGTCACACGCGTACACGCGTGCCTAGGGGGCAGTGTTCCTAAGGGTGTGCTCCCTGGTCAGCGCTGGGCCCGGAGGAGGGCAGAGACTGGGGATGGTCTATAGTGGGAGGAGCTCTGCTTCTCTGCTAGTTTGGCTGTGAGTTCAAACCTCTTCCCTACCTCTTCAGGTCCAGCCCGTGTGGCCACGGCGAACCAATCGCTGCCTCTAGGAGGTGAGGTTAGGACTGGGCTGTGTCTATGAGAGAGGGACAGTGGTCTGAGCCCCAGATGGCCACTTTCTAGCCACAGGTCCCTAGAAAATTAGTCCGTCTCTCTCTGAGCCCATTCTCTTCCCGGTAAAGTGGGGACAATTAGTCGGCCTTGTGTAGTGAGCAGTCAAACAAAACAATGTCTTTATATATGTATTTATATTGCAGAACTCTGTACCTAGGAAAGGTGATATCATCACCATCCAAGCAATTTTTATGGGTGCTTCTGGGGCATGGCCACCATGCCCTCTCCAGAAATAGTGACAATTCCTGCATACAGGGACGAGTATGTCGTATTCAGACTGTGTTTGTGAAAATCCTTAGACACAGGGTCTGGTGACAAGGATGAAAGCAGAGAGCTGCTGCCGTGCTGGGGAGCTGGGCGCCTGCCTCTGTGAAGTCAGCCCGCTGGATCGGGTACCTGAGAGGGGACACCTGCACTGCCGGCGGTGCGCGGTGCTCTCTTGTCTCCTAGAGGACTGTCTGCAGATTGGTGGTCCATGACGGAGTCCCTCCATCCCTGCTGCACCAGGAAGAGGAAGAAATCCCTTAGATGCAAAGAGGACAGACATGATGTCTTCCGCTAAACCCTTACACCAGCCTAAATCCTTATGCATTACTGAATTTCAGCAATGTTGATTCCGTGTCATTCAATCCATTCCTCAAATCAGAACAGCCCTTCGGAGGTCGATGTCGTCATTTCTGTGGTGGAGCCGAGGACATAGTTAACAGAAACCCAGTGATTTGCCCAGGGTCACACAGCAGGTTGAAGTCCCTTCTCTCCATCGCCTCCTAAGTGTATGTTCACAGAGCTCTCCATGAGATTAAAATGCTGCTTTTGTGTCTGACGACAATTCCATGTGCCTATGCCAAACAGCAGATTTCACTACAAGAGAATAGTTCCAAACTGAATATTTTTGTAGATTCGACATACTATAATTTGCTGTGAATAATGCACACCCAGGTTTTTGGCCCAAATTTTTGGGAAAAAAACACTTTTGTTTTAATTTTTTAATCCAGTTATTTATTTATTTATATTTAGAGACTTGTTCTTTGTATTATAAAGGAATTTTAGCATTTGTTTTTTAACATATTATGGTACAAGAAATTTTATGGAACAGATAATTACAGAACAGAAGGACAGATACAAGGTATTTCAGGCACGACCCATGCATAGTGCGCATCCTTATTTTTCCCTCAAAAATTTGAGTAAAAAAGTACACATTATATACAGCACAATATGGGTAGTTTAGCTGTAGCTCCTCATCTAGGAATATGGGTGTCAGCCCTTAAAATGGACTGTTGAGCCCAGTGCCCTCATGCACATCTGTGGTCCAACGACAGGATTTCTGGGTTCAAAGGCTAACTTGCTCATTACACCCCAGAAGGACCCAGAGAGATCAAAGCATCCAGAAATCAACAGTCTTAGATTCTTAGCTTGGCAGGGCCCCGAGCTTCATCATAACTATTCAGAGATACTCCTCTCCATGTCCCAACTTTCTCTTTAGGTGGATAGCACTTGAAACAACATTTATAAATCGTGTGAAGAAGTATCCCTAAATTGCAAGAACAAGATCACTTAGAAAGGTGCTACTTGCGGTAGAACGAAGCATTTCCAGCCCTCTCTCGCCTCTCGCTTCTCGTGCTGGAAGGAAGCTCCTGCAGCAGAAGGATGCAGGCTGAGCGCTGGGACACCCCAGAGCTCCGCAGCCTCCCGCCAAGCATCTCTCGCCTCCCCACTGTATCTTCTACTTTGATGTTATTTTTATCGTTTATTTGTCACACCGGCTGTCATTTACTTCCTTGTGCACTAGATCTGCGAACCTCTTGAGGACACAACCTCTATCTTAATCATCTTTGTTTTTCTAGCATCTAGCGGAGACCTCGGGTATGTAGTGAGAGCTCAGATGTTTGCGTTAAACTATCAGATAGTTTTAAGCGTCCGTCATACATCTATACACGCAAACCTAGCAGCCCTGTTCCCAGGGCACCAATGGTGGTGGGCTGAGGTTTCAGAAAGAAGCCTGTAGTGACAATTGCAATATTTCATCATCTCAGGGTGCCTTCCCACGTTGATTATAATTCTGCACAGAATAAAGAATATGCCAGAATATAACCACTTGACTTTTCCTTTGGGCTTTGATGGCGTGAGTGGTAAGAAACAGCTGCTTGGCATGCCCACCAAGACGGCTGAGGCAGGTAGAGAATTATTCTCACGAATTTCCTCCTGGGTTTGTGGAGCTCGGAATGAACACTGTAATCTTTTTCTTTAGAAAACAAAGGTCACTTAAGTGCTGTAGTTATAGGCAAATCTTTATTTTGGTTTCCATTCATATCGTTTGTCGTGTACATTATTCTTTTACCAAACAAGAAAGATGAAAAGACCCCTTGAGGCAAACGCAGTGAAATACCTGGTTCTCGTTGCGAGGAGGCACCTGGTCGGCGTGCGCCTGGATCCACCACCGTTCAGCGGGGCGTGCCTTCAGGCTGGGGGCTGGGCGGAGTGCGGGGGCACCAGGCAGACACACAGGGATGCTGGCCTTAGTTGAGGGTTATATACAGATGGAATAGAAGAATAGAAAAACCATTAGAGTCTCTCCGGCTTCCATCAAGCGCCTGAAAGTGCCTGGTTCTACTAGCAGCCCTGGGACCCGTGGCTGGTGAAGTCAGTGAGCACACTGGAATGTCTCGAGAAGTTTCGCCCCAAGGAGAAGAGGACGGACGGAACTGCTAGGAATGCGCTCTTCTCCCCCAGACAAGCTGTCGGGGAAGAACAGGGCCGAGTGTTCTGGAGAGGAGTGGGCGGGGCTGGACGTGGTACCAGGCTGTTCTTCTGCGGTTTCAGGGACCTCCATTCCCACACCGGGAGGGAGGGCTGGCTGTCAGGCCTGACTCAGGCTCTGTTGCTGCGTAAACTTGGGCAACATTCTCCATCTCCCTCAGCTTTTGCTTTACCCCCCATGTTGGGAGAGGTGGATGGACGGCCTCTTAAGGGTTTAGAGAGACTGGTCTGTCCTGTGGGGGAGAAAGCAGGGCTGTGGCTATACCCATAGCAGGGATTTTCAAAAGATCTGGGTGTTATTGCAGGCACTGTGATCTCGGGTTCTTTGTGTAACCTGGCTACACATCCATTTCCGCATCAGTAGGATGGGGATGTGACCGCTTTGCCAATTCAAACCGTGTGGAGCCAGCCGGGGGTACTGTTCAGTGGGATGACGGACGCCGACGGGCTCCCCAAGCCGGGCGTGGATGAGAGGTGTGTGCTGGGTGCTATGACTTGTGCTTTATGTACATCCTTATTTCACAAAAATTTGGTGTAGTAGGTATTTCTAGTCCCTCACCCATTTCCAGGTAATGATAATAAAGTCCAAAGCAGTTAAATGCCTTGTCCGAGGTCACCTGGCTCACTAAGTGGCGTAGCCAAACAAATAGCCAGTCTATTTATTCTCTTTTATTCCACCTGGGCTCTTACTTGAAACACCCTTATTAACTGGGCTGCATCAAAATCTAAAACTTCCGTGCACCAAAGGATACTATAAACAGTGACAAGGCAACCCACACAACCCACTGGGAGAAAAATATTTGCAACTGTGTATCTGATAAAGGATTACTATCTAAAATATGTAAAGAATGCCTACAATTGAGCAATGACAAAAAAAAACTTGATTTAAAAATGGGTAAAGGACTTGAATAGGCATTTCTCTTTTTAAAAAAGATTTTATTTATTTATTTTTAGAGAGGGAAAGGAGGGAGAAAGAGAGAGAGAGAGAAACATCAATGTGCGGTTGCTGAGGGCTGTGGCCTGCAACCCAGGCATGTACCCTGACTGGGAATCGAACCTGTGACACTTTGGTTCGCAGCCCGCGCTCAATGCACTGAGCTATGCCAGCCAGGGCTTGAATAGGCATTTCTTTAAAGAAGATACACCAATGGCCAATAAGCGCATGAAAAGATGCTTGACATCGCTTGGTATTAAGTAAATACAAATCACAACGACAATGTTGTATCACTTCAGACCCATTAGGATGCTTATTATCAAAAAATCAAAACATAACCAGTGTTGCTGAGATGTGGAGAAATTGGAACTCGTGTGTAGTGCTCGGAATGTGAAACGGTGCAGCCATGGTGGAAAACAGTGGGGCCATTACTAAAACTATTAAAAACAGTTACAGAGGATCCAGTAATTCTGCTGCTGGGTATGTACCAGAAGAAGCAGGGCCTCAGAAAGATGTGGGTGCACCCACGGTCGCAGCAGCACCGTTCAAACTGACCAAAAGTGGGTGCAACCCAAGTGCCTATCAACAGGGAAATGGATAAACAAAAGATAGTGTGCGCATACACTTGAATATTATTCAGCCTTAAATATGGATGGGCCCTGAGGACATGTTGCGAAGTGAAATGAACCAGTCACAAAGGGACAAATACTGCAGGATTCTTCTTACACGAGATACCCAGTTAGTCAAATTCGTAGAGACAGAAAGTAGCACAGAGGTTCCCAGAGGTTGGGGGTGGGGGATGGGCATGGATGTTTGGTGGGGGCAGGGAGTCAGCTTGCAACATGGGAAAGCATTTCAGAGACGGACAGTGGCTATTACTGCACGACCATGTGCGTGTACCTGATGGCGCTGAGTGGTACTCTTAAAATGGTTAAAGTGGTCAATGTCATGTTGCGTATATTTGACCACAATTTTCAAAGCTTTCACCCACCTACCCACACAACACACACGCCCTGGTCAGAGCTGCTCACACCCTCCATAAGCGGCATGAATCAGGCCGGGTGGGCGACTTAGCCCTCGTCCTCTTGCCGCTCAGGAGCGCCTATACAAGGAGACCCAGAAACTGACGGCATTACAGGCTTTGGATCTCCGGAAAACGCCGACTCACGTTAAGCATGCCACTCAAATGCCGTTTTGGGGAAAGAAAGAAAATTCCCATCAGTAAGGTCGAGGGCATGTCTGTTGCATTCTGTGACAGTGGCTGGAGGGATGACGATCAGACTTGAAGGCTATGGCACGGGTGGTCTGAGTGGGTGGCGTTGTAGGTAGGGGATGTGCATCTCAAGAAGCTGCCCGTTTCCCTCCTGAGCAGTGAGACAGAGGTGCCAGGAGGGGTCCGTGTGGCTGCCAGTACATGGGGGCAGGCAGAAAGGAAACCATGAATTCGGGTGTTGGCCCCAGCTGAACCGCCAGGGTGGGCGCCTTCCACCGCAGGTCGGTTTTGGATTGAGCTCCCCCGCACAGAGTAACTCCACATGGCCTGCTCCAAGGAGAGCAGCCACATGCTTTATTTATTCACAAAAAAGCTAATAATGCCACCGCAGGGAGCCAGCCTGTAATCAATGCCTGTCTGCCAGCCCTGAAAGGAACCCTCTAGAACATGGCCAGTGGTTATTTCAGGATGATAGGATCACAGGTAACGTTCACATTTTCTTTCAAAAGGTACTTGCAATTTTTTTTTTGCATTTTTGCATAGCGAGCATGTATTATTATGGCAGAACATCAAGAAATATAATTAAAAGTGGTGTTCCCCATCAAAGACCTGTGGATAGTTATCTGGACTCTTCTAATTATGTTTTAGAAATGCTTCTGCAGGAAGACATGCAAAAACAAATCTGTGAGGCCAGAAATTAGAAATTACATAGTGGCTGGATGAGGGGCTTGCCTGGAAAGGGGAGCTTCCCGAGGGGACCACACTGTCCTGTCTTGTCTGGGTGGTGTCATACCGAATAGAAACGGTTGTCAAAACTCAAGGCTGTGAACACTTAAGGCCCGTGCATTTATTGCATGTTAATTACTTTGCAGTAAAACAGTAGGAGCCCCAGGAAAAGAAGAAAACAGGCCTGCAAACAATCGCGGTCTGTTTTGCACTGCTGGCAGGCGGAGTGCTAGCAGACAGCCCAGGAGCTGCGCCAGCCGGCACTGGGGCTCTTGCCCAGGACGGTCTCGGGTCCCCCAGGAATGGGGACCCCTGTAAGCACCTGGGCAGGGCACAGGCTGCTGGACACAGCGTGTGCTGAGCAGAGAGTGGAGGAAGCTGACCCCGGGAAGTCCAGCCCGCTGTTGGCGTCTGGGAGGCTGGTGGTGCCGGCAGGGCAGCAGGCAGAGGGCCCACGCAGAGGGCCATCTGGTGCGAGGCCTGTGAGGTGCTGCTGACTCTAATGGGACCTTAAATGACGGACACAGCCCGGCTTTCGCAGGCCTGCAGCACGGTCTCAGCGCCAACAGAGGCAGGGCCGGTGGCGGAGCAGGGCCAGGCGCGCGTGCAGGATTGATTTTCTCCTTTCCTCCCGGGGCTTCTGTGACCTTGCAGCCGCAAGTGAGGTCGTTCTCCTGAGAGTGCACAGCCTTTACTGACTTTATTTGCCACCTGCTTTTTACTAATGTGCCAGCTGTGACATTTCTGCACAAGGACCTGTATCTCCCTGGCTACAAAAGGACTTTCTTTTCCTAGTAGCACATTGAAGTGGATAAACCTCAGTGTCTCTTTTGTAGCCCGGGGTTCAGTGTGAAGACCCCAGGTTCTGACAGATGTGAGTTTGAATCCCAGCTCTCCCACGGAACGGTTTTGTGACTTTAGATAAGTTACTTAACTGGGCTCAGCCTCATCTTCCTCATCTGCAACACGGAACGGTAAGCCCCACTTCAATGTAGGTGGAAGGATTAAATAAAATAATGCATTCCAGCCTCCTAATGTTCCTGATGCATAATGAGAGCTTGATGTTAGCTGGTGCTGGTATTAACAGGAGAGGCCAACATGCACATTTTACTCTCAGTGGATCCTTTTAAATGGCGACGTAGCAGTAACAGGGCCCCAGGGATCTGCTTCAGAGGAGGCCTCCTCCAGTCCTTCTTCAGAGCTTTCTAAGGAGCTGTCCCTTCCAGCTAGGTTTCTGCTTTTGGAGACCCACTCTGCTTGGCTGCTTTCTCGCTGCTTGCTTGCTCCATCTGCTTCTTGCTCCTTGCAGCGGGCAGAGTCTGCTGGAAGGACTTCCTTCCTCACGCAGGTACATCCAGGATGCCCATGTGCAGTAGAACTGCTTCATTAAAAATGGGTCTTAGCCAGGCCTGGCCTGCCTGCCGCTTACTTGGCATTTTTTCGTTTGGCTCAACCAAGCACTCATTTTGCATTTTTGCTGAATTCTGGTTGCTTCCTCTTGATTCTGTTTTGAGTTGCAAAAGTGTTGCTTCTGAAATTTCTCTCTGGCTCTATGACTACCCTGGGCCGGGCTTTGTGAGTTCTTGGCCGTGGGCACGGGGCCCGTGCTGTGCTCCGGCACCGCCACTCGTGCTGGAACAGACTCGCCGATTCCAGATTTGGGCTTTTGAGTGATTGATCTTGGATTCTTCGTCTTGACAGCTCTGTGGTTTTAGCTGTCTGTTCGTCTGTGTATTTAAAGCTCTCGCACTTGCTCCAAATCAGTTTGGCTCCGTCACAATGAAGCTTCTTCTGGTTTCTATATTTGATACTGTGTGTTCATTTGGAAACCTGGAGGTGAGTAACCCTGCTTTTTATAGGCTGCCTGGCGACCACAACAGGAAGCTGGACGGCTTGTGGGAGTGGAGGAAGCACAAGTGTGCTGTAAATCCTGAGCCCTGATTTCTGGTTTTGAACTTACACCATGTCTCCAGTGAAATTTCTAATCCTGCACGGTTTGCACGTGATAGATTCCACTCTCTGTGCTGCCAGCTCTTCGCAGGCAGGCAGGTTTTATTGGAAGGCTTCGTATCCCCATCATTCACATGCACTTAACATAAAAGTCGGATGCCTTGGCGCACTGAGTGGCGGGGATTCCCAATGGAGTGGGAATTTTGGATGAGTGAATTCCCACCCTGAGCTCAGGACACCCCCCAGAGAGATACACACATAAGCATTCAGTCCCCCTCTTACTCTCATTTATTGCATTTCCCCTGGGCTTAAAAGGCCAGCAAAGCGCTTCCATATATGTAACCCATACACTACTTAAGCTGATAAACAGTGTTTGTGAAATAAAACGCCAACAGTGCTCTGTTCATGCTAATTCTATCATCAAAGCTACAAAAGATATCTAGGGTCCGCAGGCCACACGGGAAGCCAAAGATGTCAGGGCCACCTCGGGAGTTCACGCCGGCCCACGGCCTGCACCTTCCAGGGCAAGGTGTCCACCGAGATCGATGCAGAGACAGGCCAAGGGTGACCTTTCTGGTTAAATAAGTGACTCATGTAATATTTTACGCTGCTGCCAAGCCAGCAGTCACTGGAGGTGAGACTACGCCTCTCCTCCTCCCTCAATCATCCCCACTCCGTGCACATGGTTTGAGGTTCCTGTGTCACCTCTCTACTGAAGACCTGTCCAGAGGGTCACCAGTGGGGGCCCGACGGCCCTGCCCTTTACCTACACCTTCTTCTCGCTTCCCTTTTTTATCCTCTCCTGACCCTCCCCACTGCCTGAAACTCCCCTCCCCTCAAACCGCCGGGACACGTGCCCGTTCTGTGGGGTTCTTCTGCCCCTGCTGGGCAGGTGCTGTGAGGGCCTACCATCCCCTTGCCTCTAAGTGTCTCCCCTAGAAAGTCCCCCCACTCGCCCTCCAGCGGTCAACCCTCTTTGGTGACTTTCACGTGTGAAGGGAGGGGGAGGGGCTGCAATTAGCCTGTGTTCGCTGACTGGTTATCTCTGCCTCACATCTATGGGGAGCATCTCAGCTGAAGTGGCACCTCCACCCTCGGAAGTCCCGGCACGCTGGCTCAAGTGGCATTTGTACTTCCTACTGTTATGGCCACTTGAGCACATGCCCAAGGGGACAGGGACTGTGCCTTCTCCTGTTTTCCAACTTCTGATGTACTCGATGCATTTGTGTGGCATGCACGTGTGTGCGTGAAAACATCAAATGACTCCCGGCTCTTGAATCAGCTCCGGCGAGACCCGAGCTGAGCAAGTATAGAAAACTGTGTGTGTGTGTGTTTTAAACTCTTGGGGTCCAAATCTTTGAACAGCGAATTATTCTCATCAGGTTTCGTGAGGCGTTTTATCCTGAAAAGAAAATGGCAGCAACATTCAAAATTGTATTTCTTTTCACTTCAACGAGTAATACCGAAAACATTTTTGTTGGGGAAGAAAATGAAAATAAAAACCGAAGCTCTAAGCCAGAGCTGTCCCGGAGAACTTTCTACGCCGATGCGAATGTCCTAGGTCTGCGTGTCCAACAGGGTGGCCGTTAGCCAGCCACGTGTGGCTGCTGAACTCGTAAAGTGTGGCTGGTGTGTCCGAGGAAGTAGATTTTAAATTTTATTGAATTAAGTAACCAGAGGTGACTAGTAGCTAGCCTGTCCCCCCACCCCTAGGCCCCCAGCTCCAGCCCCCACACTGGACATGACCCCCGATAACCCTGCACCGTGTGTCTTTACGGGTCTTTGTGCATTTGCAAGCCCATTTTATGCACATATTTACACACATGCCAAGTTCATTTGGCCTGTGAGTGTTTTGCACAAACGGTGCCATGCCACACCCGTTCTGCAGCCTCCTGTTTAACTGACGGCGTGTTTGGAGAGCTATCCGGGGCAGCGCTTGTAGCCCTGCTTTATTTATTCGAGCTGCTGCACAGTGTGCAGTGCAAGAGATTCCCTGGTTTATTTACACAGTCGAGCACTTGGGTTGCTTCCAAACACAGGCACCGACCCATCCTTACCTGCTTCGCTGTGCATGTGAGCAATGGCAGATAGTGTGAACGGGATTTCTGAATCCAGGGGAGGAAAGGGACCCATGTTTCTCCACCACCCCCGCCCCGCCTCCGCATGGACGTGGTTCTCCCAGGTCTGGTTCTCCCCCACGGTTCCCCGGGGTTCCCCGGGGGTCGGGGCTGACGAGTTGCCCCAACCCCTATGTCTGAGGTGGTCCTGGGGAGCGGTCATTATCATTTTGTTGGAAAAGGCAGCCGCGCTCTCCCCTGACCTTTGTTTTCACTCCCCGAGCGAGCAGAGAAGCTGAAACCTAGATTTTAATCACACAGGCTGTGATGAGCTCTGAAAATGCTGAGACATTAATAACCATTTGAAGATGACAGACACAGGCGGCCTTCCTCTGCAGGCTGAGCCCCATGCAGACTTGAGGAAAAAAACCTGGAATGTTCTGTGCCTCAGGTTTCATTTAGATTTCTCAAACCACGTTCGTTCGACCGTCCTGGGGCACAAATACAAGACACCTGGGTTTAAAGGCCTGCGTATTTGCAGGCCTTTGCTGCTGGGTGCTGCACAAGGGGTAGAAGGGAGATCCGCGGTGTGGTCTGCGTGGGAGCCACTCTCTGAACGCCGCGAAGGAGGCCCAGGCCTCGGGAAGGGCCAGCAGTCGCTGCGAATTAAAGCGAGAAGAGAAGCCAGGGCCGGCTTCCGGCGTCCACAGCCGATCCCATCCCGTGCCCCCACCGCCGCCCCAATTTCAAAGCATGTCGAAATACAAATTATTAAAGATTCCGTGCCAAGTTTTTTTTCCTCCCAGTGGTGACTTTAAAATTCAATCTCGGAGGAGCTAGGGATGACGGCGCTGGGATCAAATTCGGAGGAGAGTGACGTGGTGCAGAGCAGGAAACAGCGTCCTCGCCACTAGAAGTGCGCCCCCCGCCCCCGTGGGCTGGAGTGGGAGCGGGCCGCTGTCCGAGAAGGAGCTGAAGCAAGGGGGAGTGAGAGTGGGAGCAGGTGAGGGGAACAGAGGCTCAGAGGGAACAAATGCTGCTCTTCAGGCTTCCGGGCGAGCGAAATGGGGGGTGGGGGTGGGGAGTGGGGGGATGGGAACTGTCTGTACAGCATCCGCAGAAATGAACGCCAAGGAGAAAACTCGCTGTGGTTTGGTTCTCCAGCGGGTCCGGCTGTTCCCTTTCCCCGCTTCCCCCGCGCTCGTCGGAACGTCGTTTCCGCAGCTCGGGGGCGCACTGCAGACGGAGTCCAGTGCAGACCGTTCTCATGAGACGCTCCCCAGGGAGAATTTTTCCATGATGTCACCTACTCTTCAAAATCACGCCAGTGAGGGTTGCACTTAATTTATTCAAATGCCTTTGAGCCAGCTGGCGAAGTTTCACTCCACGCTCCTTTGTTTACAGACACCTCGGTGAGCGTGTATCCCGGGCTGGTGATGAATGGACGTGTGAGAACCAGGCTGATGCGGGAAGGCTCCCGCCACTGTCCTCCCCCCACATTTTCCATCCACGTGTGCACTGATCTCACGGGGCAGGTTTCAGACCCGGCCCCGATTCACCTTCTTTCTCGTGGCCGATCGCGGATGACCCGCGTCACTGATGCTGTCATCCCATGGGCAGGAACGGGGGTTTCTAATCCAGTTTCCAGGACCAGCGCGGCTAGTGACGTGCCATTGGGGTGGGGATGAGGCCCCTATTTGTGTCGCTGAGTCTAAGCATCGGATCTCCCCACCCCCCACCCCGCCCCGTGCCATCACAGTTGCAGGTTGTTCTTGCTCGGGCGTGGCCCACTGGCCCTTCCTGTCTCTTCCCTGTTGCCACCGCCCTGCCCGGGTCCTTGGTTTGCTCTGCGTCGGTTCCTGCTCCTCTTCTCGGTGGACTTCCTACTTCCATTCTCTCTCAACTCCCGTTCACCGGGCCAGATCACTCCTGGGTGGTCTTCTCACAACACTCTCCTCAACGTCTCACAGCTCCTTGTCCACAAACCCTCAAGTCACTCCCCGTCACCTGGACGAGAAAGACTGAGTCTTTACCTGGGCGGTCAGAGCTTCCGTGGCCTTAGCACTCGATGACACTGCTCGGGCATCCTCTCTACTTCCCGTCCCCGAAGAGGCAATTCACACTCTTGAGTCTTAAAAATATTCCTGCTGTTTGACTCAGTTTCTGGAAATGGATCCCAAGGAAATAACTCGGAGAGTGAAAAACGCTGTGATGCACACACTCTCGCTCCAACGTTAGTTTTAATAGCATGAAAGTGTAAATAAGATAAGTGTCCAATAATAGGAAAAAGCATCTCTAAATTAGCACAGATCTTCTTCCCGGAATTTTAAGCCATGGTAACATGATAATTACGAGGACAATTCCGCAACAGGAAAAACGCTTATGAAAATAGGGCGAAGAAGGGCCCAGAGAGCTCACCTCTATGGAGCACCTCCTGTGTGTGCCAGCTCATGCTAGGTGCTTTGCTCGTCTCCCACAGGTGAGGAAACCGACACAGGGCTTGGATGACCTGGCTGAGGTCCCAGAGCGCACGGTCCCAGTTTGGCTTAATTCCAAAGCAAAGCCGCACCTGCGTGATGACACAGTTCGTCGGCAGAGTGTGCGCCTGCTCAGCCCACATCCTTCGAGCATCTGCCTTAACCAGCCCACCTCACGCTCTCTCCTTCGGGCCGGTGGACCACGTGAAACTTCCCGGGAAAAATGCCAGTCTCTCCAGGCCCGCTTCCATTTTATTTATTGATTGTGCCATTTCTCTCCACCTAGACTGTTAAGCCCCCGAAAGCCACACTTGAGTCTTGTTAATGCTTTGGGTCCCCAGGCAGCCCTCGGCACACTGGGTGCCGTGATGGGAGCTCAGTGTACGGGGATGGGCAAGAGTAGGTCTACAGTTGTGAGGATGCAAAGCAGCGAGTTTACTTTTGTGTTATTATTTATTTATTTTAAATATTTTATTTATTTTTAGAGAGAGGGAAAAGGAGGGAGAAAGAGAAGGAGAGAGACATTGATCCATTGCGTCCTGCACGCCCCCAGTTGAAGACAAGGCCTGCAACCCAGGCATGTGCCCTGACTGGGGATTGAACCGGCGAACTTTCAGTTTGCAATCCGATGCTCAATCCACTGATCCACACAGCCAGGGCTTGTTATTATTTATCAATTGTATTCTTTTCTGTAGGAACAACTGTAAACCTACTTGTGCCCCACCCGTATGTGTTGTCAAACCTTATTTCTCCCTCCAGTGGCCGCCAGCCTCCTGTGGGGCGGGCTGGTCACTCCAAGGGGCCGTGGGAGAGGCTCTGGACAGAGGCTGGCCCTCCTGCCCATCCCTGTGAGCCCATCAGAACAATGTTAGCGTCTTCTGCCCGTTACCTCTTCCACTCAGAGGAAGTGTCTTTGCCTTTGTTACATGCCAACTTTGAAAAAACTTCTTATTTTGAAATATTGTTTCATTGGGAACTACAAAGAAAGGTACAGGGAGAGCCTGTGTGTCCTTCACCCAGCCTCCCCAATGTTAGCATCTGCATGACTGCAGCTTAGTAGCCAAGCCGAGAAACAGACATGAGTGCAGTCCACAGAGCTGGTTCAGCTTCCATCACCAGTTATACCTAACTTTAAACAAAATCATCCATCTTACAAAGTATCTTTTCCTACTTGAGCACATTTTCTTCATACCCCTCCCTGGATACTTAGTGCACTTCAACTCTTCCCACACCCTCACTCCGAAGCCAGAGGGCCTCTCTTGCTCTGTTCCTGACTCTGCTCTTCGCTCCCTGCGTGATCTTGGGCAAATTAACCAACCTCTCTGAGCTTTGGTTTTCTCATCTGAAAATACTCACCTCGTGGGATATTTTCAAAGTGCCAAGTGCTTATATTAGGCACATAATCTAACAGGCACCCTGAGAGTGTCGGCATTCTCTTTCCACCCTCCTGATACACGGTGAGCCCCTTCTCCTCACAATTCAATACGAGCCTTCCCTTTTAAATAATGTTCAGAATTAGTCTCCTCTGACACTCTCCCAGCCCGTCTCTAGCTGCCTCAGCGATGCCGCTCTCTGTGTGTGCGACATTTAATTAGTGTGATGCCGCTGACAGGTGCCACGTGCCTGTTGAATACGTTTTCATTTCTATTTTTACCTGTCAACCCCGTAAGGTCTCTGAAGGCAGACACCGCGGTGCTTTCATTTCTGCACGTTGACACATTGGATCAGAGCCTAGGTTCGGTGCCGTCCGTAAAACAAGGATAATTGTATCGACCTCACAGACTTTTTGTGAAGACTAAATGGACGAAGCCGGTGAAGCAGTTAGCACAGTTAGCTCAGGGCCCAGACAAGCTGGAGACACACCACTGCTGGCTGCTGCCGCTGCTTACGACGACACCCTCTCGGGCTTGTTTCTGCCGGGAACTTCGTCCCGGGGCATCCGAGAGGAGATGCCTGGCGACCTCTGATTTCTTAACAGCTGTTTGTGCTTTACACTCCAATTGTAAAATAAACCCAAAAGACTTGAAGGGCCATTTTTGTTCTGAAATTCCATTTTATTCTATCCTGCCTTCTCTTGCCTACGTTGGGAAAGGGATTTTTATAATCATCATCATCATAACATCGACAATGATAATAGCTACTCATTTTTGAGTGCTTATTATATGCCAGGAGCCGTTCTAAAAACTCTCTTGTGTTAACTCATCTCCACCGCAACCCTATGAGGTAGGCTCTGGCATTTCCATTTCGCAGAGGGGCCCCCCGAGGCACGGAGGCTTGGGTACCATGCCCTGGCTTTGCACAGCTTGGGAGAGCTGGCACTGGGGTGGGAGGCCAGCCTGCCTGGCTCCTGAAAAGAGCCAGGGATAAATTTTTTCCTGGCCTTTGTGGTTCTACAGACAAGGAATGGAAAAACATTCTGTTTATTTTTTACCTATGACTCGAAGAGTTTTACCAAAGCCCAGGGAAGCTTACTGTTGGGAAAGACTTGAAGCCCTGACCTCAAATCAATCAGACACATCTCTGTCTTTTTAAATCCCCACCCTCGGCGAAGGTGGCAGTCAGATAAGCCGGCGCATCTGGAAGGCGGCCAGCGTGCTGGAAGCGCAGGGAGCGCCGAAAGGTCAGGCTGCTGACCGCCACCGCCCGCCTGTAAATGCAGACGCACGCTGGCCCACAGCGTCTCCCCAGGGAGAATCCGGCTGCTGTTGAACTCCACTTCCAATACAACCTGTCTGGAAACCCGGACTCGGCCTCCTTCCCCAGCACTTCCTCTTGGTCTCTCCAATCCCGAATCTCCCCCAGACGAGGGGACGCAGGTCCTGGCCCCTGCGGACGCCCGCCCTGCCCCCACCCACGGCCGCAGCCACACGGCGCCGATTAACTTCGTTATCGCCACTAAAACCAAACCTCGCTCTCCCTGTATGGTTCCCGGCCTTAATTACCAAGGGCAAATTGCCGCATCATTCAGAATAATGAAGAATTGGAAATAGCAATGGGAAGTGATTAAATAAATCAGCGTCTGGTCAAAAGACGGAATAGTAAGTAGCCATTAAAGTGAGGTTCTGAAAAATATTTAATGGAAAGATAGATGCTCACAATATAAGAAGAAAATAGGTTTTAACACTATACCGTATGATCCCAATTTTATGCGTATATTGTAAAAACATGCCTAAACACTGAAACAAAGACTAGAACAAATGCACTAAAATTTTCATGATCATGAATAGTGTGATTGTAAGTGATACTTACATTCGTTTTTATTGTTTCTTATTTTACAGACCTATACATGAGCATGTAGTCCTCTTAATAATCAGAAGTAAGGAAAAAGGAAGAAAGAGAAAAGGGAACCTTTTTAGTTTTCTTAAATGTCTTCCCCTTTGAAGGGCAGTTGGTTTTTGCTTTCATGGATTCGCCAGCATTTACCAGCTCGCTACGCCCCTAGAGATCGGCTCAGGTTTTGCCTCCTCCAGGAAGCCTTCCTGGACTCATCGAACTCCCAGGGATTTCTTCAGTCGTATGAACTCCTTCGTCTCACTGTGATACATCATCAACTTTAAATGCGTGTGTTTGTCTTGTGTCCTCTATAGAGAGTGAGTTTTTTGATGTCAGAACTTATACATTTTTAACTTCCTCCTCTTCCTCACCCCACTCGGCACGTGCAGTGCAAATAACTGAGGCTCCAGTAACATCAGCCGGACGCAAGGCCTGGGGCTCATCTGAGCCACTTGAGTCTGACGGCCTTTCCCTCTGAACTTTGTTCTGCTTCCTCCAATTCATTTGGAAAGGGTGCCTGTGCCGTTGGCCCCCGGTTAGAATTTATTGTGAATTGTTTAAAAAGCATTCATTATGCTTTGGTAGGGATGATCAAACCCAACCCTTGCCTCTACAAGGGGATCGTAAAGCTAAGAAAATAAATATGAGCTATTTTGAGCAAAAAGGCATTTTTCTCAGTGAGCGAGGATAACGGCATTGGTGTTTATGAGAAGGAAACCAGGGGCGAGGACAGGAGGTGACTTCCCTGGGTCTCACGCGGATCAAAGGCCTCGCACATCACGCCGCTCTCTTTCCTCGAGGCCTGCGGGCGCGGAACACCCACCGGGGTCAGGAGGAAACGAGACCTGGAGAATGTACCGTTTGTCCGGGGGAGAAAGATACGAGTCACTGGAACAACCTAGCCTGAGCGCACGTGGTGGAAGGCTCACAGGATGACGTGGTGCCAAGTGCACACAGAGGGCAGCTGGAGGGGGGGCGTGGTGCCTAAGTTGTGTGTGGGGGGGCAGGTTATTAACTGGAGGGCTTCCGAGGGGGACTCAGCAGGTGCCGGGGTCTGGGGCCCCCCTGGCGGGGTGACTTCAAGGCCCCGGCTAAGTGGCTCTGCCCCTCCTGACCCTCCACCCTCTCTAGCTTCTGCCCTGTCCCTGTCACTGGAGCATCCTGTCATCCACAGCTGCGGGACTCTCTGGGGCTGCGTGGCTCCCCCACCCCCATCCACTTCTCCTCCCACCTCCCAGCCCTCTCACTCCACACTCTGCTGAGGCCCGTGAATCGAAGCCAGGGCAGAGGAAGGCCACGCCCCCCACCCCCCACCTCTGTGGGGCATCTCTTGTCGAACACTGAGTTGAGGGGCTGACATTTAACGTGACCGTGAGTCACCTGAACTGCTTGACTGTAAAGCAAACTGAAACAAGCCAAGATTTGCTTAAAATGACACATAGCATGAATCGAAGCAAGGAGACTGGCCAAGTGACATTTGTCAGGACTCGATCTCAAGTGTCAAAGAAACGTCCTGATGATGGTGGCTACAGCAAAGCAGAGCACAGAATGAATCTAAGAAATTGTGGAGGGTATGTTTTGGGGAAAGTGCTAGGAGAATTAGGGGAGCTTCATGGCAGAGAGGAAGGTGCTATGTGACTTTGGATAGGGCATGTAACCTCTTTGATCCTTTTGCTTTTTAATCCTCACCCGAGGATATGTTTATTTATTTGAGAGAGAGAGAGTGGGGGTGGGGGCAGAAAAATCAACATGAGAGAGGAACATCGATTGGTTGCCTCCCGTACACGCCCGACCAGGGATCGAACCTGCAACCTAGGTATGCGCCCTGCCCGGGAACGGAAACTGCAGTGCCTTGGTGTTCAGGAGGATGCTCCAGCCGACTGAGGCTCCCAGCCAGGGCCTGATCCTGCTTCTTTATCTGTCCGATGAGAACAATAGTAATACCTTAGTGGTTGTTATGAAAATCACCTGAAATATTTGTGAAGCACTCAGCCTAGAGCTTAGCACGGATTAGTCGAGGTAGCAGGATCCGGCAGGCAGAGCAGACGAGAAACAGGCCTGTGGTGCGTGAGGACCGTGGGGAGACAGATGCTGCTGGCGGGCCGGAGCAGAGGTCCAGAGCCCGTGGGGCTGCCAGCTGCGGTGAGACCAGCTGTCCCGTGCTGCACCATGCTGCACAGGCAAAGAGCTGGGCCAGGGCCTCATCCTGGCTGTGCGCCAGGATCAGAGCGGAATACCTCTGGCCCCTCCTCAGAGGTGCAAGGGTACTTCTAATGAATGCTCAGGGTGGCGCCCACAAGCCACACCTTGGGCACAGTGAGTGGGGAGCCAGCATGTGGCAGGGCAGGGCAGAAGGAACCCTGACCCAGTGCTACACAACCCCCCAGCCAAAACCACCCCACCTCTCCCCCACCCCGCCCTGTCCTGCAGAGCAATTGGCTCCGTGCACCCAGCCTCCAGAGCCCTAGGTGATGGCTGCCCCAGAAGAGGCTGGGCAGAGTTCAGGACCGGGAGCCAGTGGTTCTCCCGCTGAGCTGCCCTGGGACCCTCCTGGGAGAACCGTCCTGCAAGCACCTGGAGGTCTCGAGAAACCTCCCTTCTAGCGGAGGAGACAGAGTGTAGACCCACGAGAAATGTGTCAGTTGGTAAAAAGCGTCATGAGAGGGAAGAGATGAGGGAGAGTAAGTTAAAGGAGAGTGGTGGGCAGGGAAGTGCTCCCCAGCAAGGTGACATTTAGGCAGACTCCTCGGGGTGAGCCGTGAGGGCGCCAGGAGGATGTGGGACGGAACATTCCAGACGAGGGCCGAGTGCAAGGAGGCCCCTGCCGCTGGGCAGGTGAACCGTCGGGGGATGGCAGGAGGGGCAGGGCCGCTGAGGCGCAGCTAACCGTAATTAGAGTCTTAAGGCTGGAGGCAGCCAAGGGAATCCTGTCATTGGACACGCTCGCTGCTAATCCCCACTGATGCGACTTCTTCAGTAACCAGAGCGGCAGTGTTGGCCGTATCACGTTCCCTCTCAATCTGAAAATAGGTATGAACACATCAGTGACAGAAGAGGCTCCTTCAGGAATCGACTCCTGGCGTCCCATTTCGGATCTGCCAGCTGCGATTCCCCAGAGAGTAAGAGGTTGGGGAGCGACCTCTCAGAAATAAAAGGACTCAGAATTTAAAAGGTTTTGTTTTTTTTTTTTTTACAGGCACATGGCTGTGAGTTAAAGCTGCACCTCTTTCTATGCACTAACATTAAGAATAAATGCCATCAGGTCCTAGCAGGGTAGCTCAGTTGGTTAAGAGCACCAGCCCCATACGCCAAGGTTGTGGGTTTGATCCCCGGTCAGGGCACGTGCAAGAATCAGCCAATGAATGCGTGAATGAGTGGAACAGAAAATTGATGTCTCTCTCTCTCTCTCTCTCTCTCTCTCAGGAAAAAAATACTATCAGAAGCAAGATTAAAGAATATATAAAATGTATCCCATAATATAACAATGAACTGTTATGTTAAGTAACAATGAACTGTTTCCGATTACTTTTCAGTGTCTTCTATTCTTCGTGTTTCACACACACACACACACACACACACACACACACACTGCCCTCCCCTGGCCTGTTTGTGGTTACTCTGAATTCACCTTCTTCCGGCTGGGAGCTTCGTGGGGGTGCCTGTGCCGCTCTTTACTTCTTTGCCTTATCGGAGAGGAGGCCTTTATCTCCAGTGTCAGACTCCGATTACCTGCCCGGGGAGTGTGGGGTGCTGCTCTGAGCTTTCTGCCCTCTGGCCGAGATCCCAAAAATCACTTTCCCCATACGATCACTTTCTCCGTGCCTAAAGTGGAGCAGATAGGATGGGGAAGTCATAACCAGAGGTTTGTTTGGGTAGGCGCTCCCGCCCTGTGTCGCCCCAGCACTAGGAGCCCCGCCGCCCCACAGGTCTGGCCCAGAGGTCCCCACCCCCCAAGCAACCAAAATGGGCTTGTGCTTTCTCAACACGTCTGGGTTTCCGACGGCCGTGAGCCTGGCCCCTGTCCGGTACAGCTCCGGCTCCTGGGCCCTCCAGAAAGGTCAGAGGAAGGGACTGACACCGGTATGTTAAGTCCTAACTTCTCCGTGTCTCCATTTGCTCATGCCCTTAACACACAAAGGGGATGGTGAGGAGGGAGGCTGCTGGGACACCTGGGGAAAGGCTCCCTGCTGGCGGCGCTGGTGGAAGGGCAGGTTAGCTCCTGGGCTTTGGGGCCCAAGCGGCCCTCGGGAGCTGCCCTATCAAGAGAACTAACCCAGTGCCAACCTTCTCCCAGGCAGGGGTGCCAGCCCAGCCCAGCAGGACGGGACCTGGAGAGCTGCCCTCCCCGGGCACAGCCAGGGCCCGAGGGAGGCTGGGGGCACACAGCCAGCCCCGGAGGTTGGGGAGGGATGTCACGAATCTGCCAGCTGTCTGATATCCTGCCCTCTTGGGGTGCCCCTGGGCTTCCCCAAGGACACACCTAGTCCCTCATGGGGGAATCACCCCTAGAGCCCAAATCTCCATCCTTCCTCCTCCTGACGCTGCCCCTGCCATCCACCCCCCCCCCCCCGCCAGCAAATCACAACTCCCAGAGCCCTCTTCTCCGCCGGTGTGAAGCTCTTTGTGTGATTAAAGCAATTCCCACTGAAGCACTTGATTCTCTTCCGAACAGCCCAGGGACCTGGTCCTTCCAGGGCGTATTTGCATTCCAAGTAGAGAGTTTGTGCAAGCAGAACTCAGTGCTGATTGGTAGAAAGGGGGGGGGGGGTGGGGGGTGGGGGGGGCAGTTGTTCGGGGCGGAGACGTTCCCAGGCGCTGCCCTGCTCTCCTCTCCCCTCCTGCACAGACAGGGCCCGCTTCCCCACGGGCGGGCGCTGCGGGGTGCTGGGCGGTCGGTGCCCGGGGTGGGGGCGGGGGCGGCTCCTGCTCCGGAGGCGGAGGGTTACCGAACAGCGGTGGTTCCCCGACGGCCCCATCGTCTCTGTCCATCGAAAATGTTTCATGGAGAGACCTAAAATGGTCAACGGTGGCTTTTCCCAAGGTTTGTTTTATTGTCATCGATTTCCTGGCACTGCCACTTCACAGCACCAGAAGCTTCCTAAAAGCGTGCCCCAGTTTTCGTCGGGCCGCAGCCCGGTGGGTGGGGGCGGCTGGCACTGAGGAGCACAGACCGACCGCCAGCCCGAGGCCCCGCCCGGCTCTCAGATGCCACGGTTTCCAAACACCGCTGTCGCGAGGCCTCACAGATGCACTTTCAGATGTTAATAATTAATGGTGACGTTAATTTATCATAGTTCCGCCTAACATCCAATGATGGAAATGGTCCCTGGAGAGAGAGTGGGAGAGAAGATGCAGGAGCCGGGGAGGAAAGAAGTGGGGCGCAAGTGAGGGGGCAGCGTGGGAAGAGCTGCCACTCAACAAGCTGTGCACGTCTCCTGGGGCCGCGGCAGGCTCCTGAGCGGCGGGAGGCGGTTTTATAGTCCTGTCTCGGTTTCACAGCGCGCGTGTGTATGTGCGTGTGCAGGTAACAGTGGGATACACGGGGGCGGCACCTGGCCCATAGGTAAGCTCCCACCCCAAAGCCTCACCCCTCAAAATGCTCCTCCGGGGCCTGGCACCATGAGCAGGTGCTGGTCTGCTGGCATCATCCTTGCATGTGACACGGTGTGCGACCCCAAGCAAAAGACATGAAGCCAGCAGGGCAAGTGTTTTGGAAAGCAGAGAGGGAGTGGGAGGTGCCAACCCTGGGGAAAGATGAGACCCTGCCCTCGACCAGAGGGACCTCTACGTTTCCAGCATGGCCTTGGTTCCTCACAAGCCACCCTGGCCTGATTCTGAGGTCACCTCCTCCTGGCCCCGGGGGCCGTGCTCACGAGTTTCTCTCCTTGTCGTTCCAGGTGTGTGTGGCTGCTGTGGCGCCCTACGCCCCAGGTACAAAAGGCTGGTTGACAACATCTTCCCTGAGGATCCCGAGGTGCGTGACGTCTCCGGCTGGCATTGCGCTCATTCTTTCCATCTCAGCCCATGCCGGCTTCTGAGGGCGGCAGCGGGGGAGGCTGGGCCTCCAGGGCCCCTTGTCCCAGGCCCCTCCGAGAAGCCGCTGGGGGACTGAGATCTCTCTGAAGTCAGAGTCTGCAGAGGGCTCCGCAAGTTGGTGCTGGCGTGCTTTGGGGTGTCGCCGAATAAACTGAGACATCGCTCTCACTCACGGCTCTCTGGGTGGTAGTTCCAGGGGCTGCTAACTCTCTCAATGGTACCGCTTCCTGCTGTTCGGTGTGAGCACGTCCCCTCCTGGGGTTTGGCTCAGGAGCCCAGGTTCTCTCCCAGCTCCCTCTGGCCCCCCCAGGTGTCTGCCAGACGTCGGGGTGTGCACACACAGGGCACCCAGCTTCTCGGCTCCCCCAACGGGCTGCATTCCGTGCACAGTTGCGGGAACAGCAGATCCGATGTGCTTGACTTGCTCTCTGGGAATCAATGCCTCTTTGTGCTGGGCGGTAGGCGGTGGGCGTCCACATTCCAGCACCCTCTGGAGAAGTCCCTGAGTCACAGAGCTGCCTTCTTTCCGTTCATGTCTTGGGGCTGGATCTCCAACACCTTCTACTTCTGAGTCACTTTCCTTGAAGCATTCATACGCACACATACCTATGTACACATGCATGTATGTACACACATGTACACACACATATACACACCCCCATATATGCACACACAATGCATGTTCATTTACACCACTTAGTAGTTTGGTTACAGCGGACACACTCTGGGCTCAGCTGTGAGCCCCTGGGGGCCAGGCACCGTGTCTCAGTCATCTCCGTATCCCTGAAATCTGCATGTTCTCCGTCACACACACACAATGGCACTCTGCTAAATGTCGGTGAAATTGAATTAATATTTCCCTTGAGACTCGAACCCTCCTGGCCATAGTAGGTCCACGGACAGCAGGCACGGCCTGTCTTTTTCAGGATGGCCTGGTGAAGACCAACATGGAGAAGCTGACCTTCTACGCCCTCTCCGCTCCGGAGAAGCTGGATCGGATCGGCGCCTACCTCTCCGAGAGGCTCATCCGTGACGTGGGTCGGCATCGGTATGGGTAAGTCGTGTGGCAAAGTGGGAAAAATACTTTCCGAAACTGTGGTACATTTTCAGAGTAAAACATAGGGCCCTTCTATGGAAATGATGGTAGACTGGATGACCGAGTGGGCTCAGAAAATGCAGACTGGGACGGGGGGTGGGGGGGGGTGTCCCACGAGCTCTTCTGAAGGGGAATAAAAGTTGACACTATGACCAAGGTTTGGGAAGAAGCGGAGGTTGGCTTCCTAGGAGCATCCTGTCCAGCACCCATTTGCCCTGTGTCTCCATCTGGAAGCCCTCACACACGGCCTGGGGCCCTGGAAAGCTGGTCTGACCCAGAATGTGCCACTGTTCTCCTCAAACCCACCCTGCCTCGTTCACCTCCCTGTCTCACCAAGCAAGGAGGGTCTGTCTGTAGTCTAGAGGGAAGGCAAGATTAAGGGTAATTTGTCCACGAAAATACTCTTCAGTGAAATATTTATCAGTCTTCTGAGAAGGACTGGCTATGTTTAGCAGAGAAAAGAAATCTTTAAGAAAATGACTGGTCGATAGATTTAACTGTTTAAAAATTTAGGTATTTGATGTCAACAAAGAAACCATCAAAATTTAAAAGACAAACAATGAAAAGAAGTGGTGTTTTTTTTTTTCCAAAGCAGGCAAAGGATGCAAACTCTCATTAGAGGCACATACCAAGGAGTGGGGGCGGAACGGGGAGGTCGAGGCACTGGCAGGCCTGAGGCAGGGGCCCCAGACACCCACCTTGGAGAGCAGGAGCCAGAACCGGCAGCAAACACGGGGTGGTGTTCCACAAACCTGCCGCCAAGCATGCAGGTGACATTCTAAGACACCACCTCCCCTCACCAGATTGTTTTTCTAAGTATACGTTCTCTCGAGTACTAGCCAAGTGATGGCAATATGAGGGGCATTTTCATTCTTTTCTAGAATAAGTGCAAATTGGTTGCACTTTTCTAGAAAACAGTTTTGAAATATGTGAAGCGCTTTGGAAGCACCATGCGCTTTGGCCCAGCGATCCCCCTGCCATCCGTCCATCCCCAGGGACAAGTCTTAGCTGTCGCCTCGCTCTGCACACAAAGATGCCTGTTATGCTGGTTTGTTATGGTAACGGAAATGGGGAAGTACCTTAAATGTTTAGGAAGAGGGAAACAGTTTAGCAAATTATGGTGTTTATCACTGGGGAAATACTAACTAGTCAATAAAATGGTATTTATAACCGTGGTTTTTGTGTAATATGGAAAATTCCCTAAGTAAATGGAAAATAGAGTACAGGTCAGCCCTGGCTGGTGTGGCTCAGTGGATTGGGCACCAGCCTGTGAACTGAAATGTCGCTGGTTCGATTCCCAGTCAGGGCACAAGCCTGGGGTGCAGGCCAGGTTCCCAGCTGGGGGTCTGCAAGAGGCAACTGATCAATGTTTCTCTCCTTCTCTTTCCTCTCTCTAGAAGTAAATAAATAAAATATTTTTTTAAAAGATCTCAATACCTAAAAAATAGAGGAAAAACAAATACACCAGAATGTTAAAGAGTCCTCATTTTGTGAGCCGTGTGGCCGGGATTTATTGGTTTTGATTGTTCTGTGTCCCCTTCGGGTGTGTTTCCTGAAGGTTCTCTATTGAGCACGTGTTACCTGCTTGACGAACAAGCTGAGCGCCCCCGCCCCCACAACCCGCAGCGCTGGCCGCCCCACCGACGCACCACAGCTCCACCTGGGGCGGACGTGAGACGATCCCTCCGCTGTCCCCCGCGGCGCTGCCCGCAGGGCACGGGGTGGGGAGGAAGGAAGGAGATTAGGGCAGTCGTTCCAAGTCCCGTTGCTTCCACTCTCCCCAAGGCCTTTCTTATTGAGGTGACTGGGGTGACACCGGTTAACAAACTTCTGCCTGTTTCAGACGTGAACGCTGCAGTCGTCCTCTGTGCACTGTGCACGGTACACTGTACGCTGCACAACCACCCTCTGTACACTGTACGCTGCACAACCACCCTCTGTACACTGTACGCTGTACAACCATCCTCTGTACACTGTACACTCTACACTGCACAACCATCCTCTGTACACTGTACACTGTATGCTGTACAACCATCCTCTGTACACTGTACACTGTACACTGTATGCTGTACAACCATCCTCTGTACACTGTACACTGTACACTCTACCCTGTACAACCATTCTCTGTACACCGTACTGCGTGCTGACCGCCCCCAGACAAGTCTCCATCCATCACCATCCCCCCACACCCTCCTCCCCTCCCCCCGACCTGCGCTGCCCCACCCCGCGGTCACCGAGCTGTGGTCCTTGTCCGGGAGGTTTTCTGTTTTTAAATGTTTTGCTCATTCCCCCCACCCCCTCACCAGCTCCCGCACCCCGAGGCCTGTCGGCCTGCTCCCTGTCGAAGAGTCTGTCTCTGTTTCGCCGTTATGTCCATCCTTCCTTTCTCCTGGGGCGGACGCTTGCTCTGCTTTAGCCTGAGTTGCGTCAGTGACCTTGGAAATGTCTCCCTGCTTCCCACCTTTCCTGGTCTGGTCCTTCCGTCAATACTGCGAGCTACGGTCTTCAAAACATGATCCAAAGCTGGGCTTTCCCAGATCCTTTGGAATGAAATCCAAGCTCTTCAACTTGACTTCCAGAGTCTTCCCCAGCCTTCCCCGAACTCACCATTCCATCCAGCCACTCCCGCCGGCCCCGCCTCGCCCACCTCACCTGCTCTGGACCCACTCTAGATGGACTGGCTGTCAATCCCCCCCAGCTCTCTGCTCTCCCCCCTTGACCTTGGCCGTGGGCCCCCACTGCGGCCTACCAGCCCCACCCCCCTGCAAGGCCGCCTCCTGCTGGTGAGGAAGATGGACAGAGGACAGAGAGAAGAGGTTGGCATCGCACCCGCAGCCTGTGGCAGTCCACCCCGCTGCAGGGCCCCGCAAATCCGAAATCAGGCTATCCCTGGGAAAAACGCAGGGCCAAACACTGCTCCTTTCTATGTCCGTTTTAACAGTAAAATTAGGTCAGAGTCTCAAGAAAAGGGACACGAATACAGTGTACATGCCGATTACATAAATCGCCTTGACATACAACAACGCGGGTTCACGCGCGTGGAAAGGATTTTGTGCTAGACTGAACCTAAAGCCGGTATGTGAGCGATAGCATTAAACATTTAATACTCCGCCTGCCTGCCCTCCCAGTGAAAACACTCTGTGGCCGGCAGAGCCACTTAGCGCTATTCCCCCGCCCTCAGAACTGATTCAAAATTGGCGACGTTCTGTTAAAAATAGCCGTTGCCACATTTAAGTGTCTGAAGCCTTGGAAGCCTCCCCGGGGGCTCTGATCGCAAACATTTAGAGAAGAAGAATTGGTTAGAGGTGAGGTCTCTCCTCCCCCTCCCCGTCCTCTCCCGCCCAGCGCCTCACGCATCACCACCCCTTCCGGTCCCTGAAGGTTTGGAGGAGTAGAAAGCCCGAGGGGCCGTGTCTCCCTGCCTTCCTGCGGGCGTCTGCATTTACGGTTTGACCAGAGGGAGACGATCCTTGGATAAGGGACCTGGTGGCGAAGCCGAAGCCGCCCTCCTCTGCCCCATGCCCCGCCCCCACCAGCATGGTCCCACTCAGGCTGTTCGGAAGCTGTGCCCCTGTGTGGTGAGCATCGGGGAAGGTGACCGGATGTGGGCGGAGGGGCACCGAGAGTGAAATTCAAGGTGTTTTCCATCGGGGTGGACGGTGACGGGCAGTGAACCAGAAATGCAGGAAAAAGCAAAAATTCCTCATGTGTTTCTCCTTCCTCTTCGTGCGTTTCCCATCGGGTACTGCCATCCGCCAGCACACACCCCTGGCAACAGCAGAGCGAGGCAGGGAACAGCAGTGCGGTGTGAGACTCCGGGACAGGTGACGATGACCGGAGAGCGTTGACCGTGTACAGACACCGTTTACATTCTGCCAAGCTCCCCGGTGCCCGGAGCCCCGGGGGGTGGAGATGCCCGCACCAGCAAGGATGGGCTGCCCCCCGGGGAGCCCGGCCCCAGAGCTGACCTGGTGGGGCTCCCGAAAGGCACACATTCTCCAGAAGGACCTTGAACCTGGTTAGAAGACAGGGTTGACGCTTCAGAGATACCACAGATTCCTACTAGATGAGGGGGTTCATCCTTCCCTCCACGGGCTGAGGTCAGCCACTAATTTGGGGGCCCCTAAAACCCAGCCGGTCCAGCCCAGGAGTGAGGCTGACCACACGCATTCCAGTGGCCCAGAAGTTCTTTGTCAAGACCACTGCTCTGTGAGTGGTTCTCGGGCAAGGGCTGGCCTCGCTAAAGCTGCCCCCTCTCTCCTGCCTGCTGGGCCTCGTCTCCAGCCCCGGATCTGTCTTTCCTCTCCGGCTAAGGCTGCTTCCCAGATTTCGTCTGCCTGCTTCTCCCCCCGAGGCTCCCCTGGTTCCTGGGGCCAGTCCTTACTGAGCACAGGGTATTCAAGGAGAACCAGCTACCCCTTCTGGAGTTCAACTCAAGGTACTTCTTGCCTCATTCCTACACACCAGAGCCTCTATGTGTTTTCCTCAGTTGTTATAACTCACCTGCCCTGACCCTTGACTCTGAGTTCCCGTTGTGATGACCCGCCAAGTGTCCTCTCCAGAGCTTGCTTGCTGCCCATGAACCCCAGTCCACCCCGGATTCCTTGGGTCCCGCCCTCCTCACCTGCTGGGAAGCCTTGCTAGTGTATTCAGGGCCCTGGATTGTCACCTGCTGCTGTGGTTTGTAACGGCCCTTGCCTTGTCCCTTGGGCCCCTGAAATGGGCTAGCCCTCAGCACTGCCTTCCTGTTCCGTTCTGCTCCAAGTACCCGGTCCGCCAGTTCGGTTTCCCAGACCCGTTGCTACCATGGACGCCTTCCTGGACGCAAAGCCCAGATCGGACCTCTGCGGAGACCCGCCTGTCTGAGCCTGGCCCCCTCCGACAGGTGTCAACCCTGAGAAGCCCGTGCTCTATTTCCCGTGAGACTGCAGGACATCCCTGGAAGCTTATGGGACGGAAGGACCAAGGCAGCAAGCCCTGGGCTCGGGAGTTCTGAGGTTCCATTGACTTCTTCTAATCTCAGATACTTTGAAAAGTTCAAGTTCATAATAATTACAACCCTTCCATCCTCAGAACTGGAATCATGGATGGGGAATGAAGGGCAGTGTGTCCACAGAACTAGGCCTTAATCTTCTTTGCTTTTCAGTTTCGCGTCTACCATAATTTTGACTTTCCCCTCAAAATTTCCACTCCTGGTCAGTAGCTTATTTTTTTTCTTGCAAAAGATCATTTTTTTTCTTATCAGGATTTTCTGGGAACTTTTTACAGAAAAAGGAAAAAAACTATCTAAGATTTGGGGTTTGAGAGGCCTTCTAGTTTCTTCTCTTGCCAAACCCCACCCTACCCCTTCCTTTCCCCCATCTAAACTGTAAAATAATGGCGAAACCTCCATACAGAAGGATGCTGGGATGATTCATCAGTGACGCGAATTCATGCCACCTGCCATGTTTGGTTACCAGAAGGTGTCCAGGTCTGTCTGCAGGGAAGGTCTGTCCCCTTTGGAAGGGCCCCAGGCCTGTAAGACTCAGTCTGCCTCACTGGCCCGCGCGGCGGACATGCAGCATGCTGGGACTGGCTGCGCACAAGGCGCCGCAGGTTTCCTGGGCTGTGACTGTGATGGCCCCTGAAGGTCAAAGCTGGAACGAGAAGGGCGAGGCTATCGTGAGCTAGGAATGGCCCGCCACGGATCAGGGAGGGATGGCAACATTGTTCACTGAAGGGGCTCAAAGACCGAGTGCTGCCTTTGTGTGTAAAAGATGCTCTGTGCCCAGAGACGACGATTTCATGGCATGGAATAATATTTCAGTCTTGTAATATTCAATAATAACTTAACCATTGTTGAAAGTTCACATCGATAAAAGAAATAAACATTTTGTAAGTGTGGACAGGAAAATTTCAGGGTAGAGAGGCTGTTTCTTATAGTTTCTCCATGTAGAAGTTAGCTCAAGGTTACCTAAGAGATGGTTTCTGTGTCTCGGAATAAGAATTTAGAAGATGCCATGACTGCTGGTTACTTTATATGCTAGGACTTGCAAAGCTGACTCACGTGCAAGACAGTTTTGACACATGATAAATGACACTGAGTTATTGTGGAGCCTCATGTGGTGGGCAGTGCCATTCCTATCAAAATACCGGTGACATTCTTCTCAGAGCTAGAACAGATATCCTAAGATTTATATGGAACCACAGAAGACCCCGAATAGCCAAGGCAATCTTGAGAAAGAAGAACAAAGTTGGAGGTATCATGCTCCTTGGTCTCAAGCTATACTACAAAGCTATAGTAATCAAAACAGTATGGTACTGGCCCAAAACAGACACATAGATCAATGGACTAGAACACAACTCAGAAAAAACCCTTGCTTTTATGGTCAACTAATTTATGATAAAGGAAGTAAAACTATACACTGGAGTAATGAAGTTCTCTTCAACAAGTGGTGTTGGAAAAACTGGACCACTCTCATAACCCATCCACAAAAGTAAACTCGAAATGCCTTAAAGACTTCATTGTAGGCCCTGAAACCATAAAACTCCTAGAAGAAAATAGGAAGTAAACTATCTGACATCAGTCTGAGTAATATATTTTTGTTAGTATCTCCTTGAGTAAGGGAAACAAAAGAAAAAATAAATAATTGGGACTATATCAAACTAAAAACCTGCACAGCAAACGAAACCTTCAACAAAACAAAAAGGCAACCTACTGAATGACAGGATATATTTGCAAATGATATATTATGATAAGGGGTTGATATCTAAAATATATATAAGAAACTCATATGACTCAATAACAAAAAACAAATAATTCAATTAAAAAAAATGGGCAGAGGACATGACAAGACAGTTCTCCAAGGAAGACATATGATGGCCAACACACATATGAAAAGATGCTCAGCATCACTAATCATCAGGAAAATGCAAATCAAAACCACAATGAAATACCACCTCACAACAGAATGGCTGTTATCAAAAGGCCAACAAATAATGTGTTGGCGAAAATGTGGAGAAAAGGGAACCCTCATGAACTGTTGGTGGGACTGCAAACTGGTGCAGCCCCTATGGAAAACAGTATGGAGATTCCGCAAATAACTAAAAATAGATATACCATATGACCCAGCAATTCCACTACTGGGTATTTATCCAAATAATTTGAAAACATACATGCACCTCCCTTTGTTCATTGCAGCATTATTTACAACAGCCAAGATATAGAACCAATCTACTTGTCCATGGATAGATGCGCGGATAAAGAAGATGTGTAGCACACGCACACACAGGAATATTATGCAGCAATAAAAAATGAAATCTTGCCATTTGTGACAACAAGGATGGATCTAGAGGATATTATGCTATATGCTGAGTGAAATAAGTCAGGCATAAAAAGACAAATACCATATGGTTTCACTTATATGTGGAATCAAAAACAAAACGAAACAAAACAAATGAACAAAATAAAAATAGAGACAAAAGATGGTTACCAGAAGAGAGGGGGTGGGAGTATGGGTAAAACGGGGAAGGGAAATATAGTCAATAATATTGTGATAAGTTTACACAGTGACAGGTGATTACTCAAATTAGTTGGGTGATCAATCATACTATAAAATGTAAAAATGTACCCTGGCTGGTGTAGCTCAGTGGATTGAGTGCAGGCCTGCGAATCAGAGGGTTGCTGGTTCAATTCCCAGTCTAGGGCACATACCTGGGTTGTGGGCCAGGTCCCCAGTGGGGGGCACATCAGAAGCAACCACACATTGATGTTTCCATCCCTTTCTTTCTCCCTCCCTTCCCCTCTCTCTAAAAATAATAAAATATTTTAAAAATGTTGAATTATTGCATTATACACTTGAATAATAATATTGAATATTTACTACTAATAAAATATTTTTAAAATGTCGAATTACTGCATTATACACTTGAAACTAACATAACCAATATAAGATTATATACCAACTATTTAAATTTAATTTAAAAAGTAATTTGACCAAAAAAATAAAAAATAATAGAAATAACACAGGAGACAGCCCTGACTGGTGTGGCTCAGTTGGTTGGAGGTCATTTTGCAAATGGAAAGGTCGCCAGTTTGATTCCCAGTCAGGGCACATGCCTGGGTTGCAGGTTTGGTCCCCATTCGGGCACGTGCAAGAGGCGACTGATCGATGTTTGTCTGCCTCTCTTTCTCCCTCCCTTCCCCTCTCTTGAGAATTAATAAAGGAAAAAAACACTTTAAGAAGACAAAGACTAGCCAATCAGGGATTTTTCAATAGTTGCCTGACGTTCGCAGGTGGATTTGATTTGGACTGCAACAGAAAGAACAAATCTTTGAGTCCAGCCTTTCGAATACATACAGCATCTGGACCTGACTCTAAAGTGACGGGTGGCTTTAACGCCTTAAAAGCCTGTGGTGAGCGCTCTACCATAATCGTAAGAGGGGTCTTTTGCTACTTGTTTTTGACTTAGGGGTATTAACCAGACCCTTCGCACCTCAGTTAGGTTTGGGAGTTCTCCGTTCACTTGGCCTCCTCTGCGTTTTCTCTGTATGGGGAAGTACTTCTCTTTGCCACATGGTTTGGCTCGACAGGTAGGAGCTCACCCCCCTGTGATGGGCACCCAAGCCCACACCCTGAGTCCATGAAGGCTTGTGGAGCGCTCCGCTCTGGCAGGAGAGAATCGTTTCAACTCTCACCTCTTCTCTTCCCTATGACGTCGGTCACTTGGTTTGCTGCGGATTGCTCAGGACTCACCTCTGTGCGCACCATCCAGCTCCTGACCCGATGGTCAGGTACTCGTGAGATTCAGGGCATAAAGAGACTCAGAAACACCGCGGCTCCAGCAATACGCAAGTGGTTTTTCTCTCCCTCATGTAATAGTCCACGCTGGGTCTGTGGGCTCCGCACCATGAGGCCATCCGGGGGCTTTCATCTCTGGGTGTCCAGTTGTCACTACTTCGCAACCGGCAGGAGGAGGGACAGTGAGGACATGGAGGACAATCCTGTCTTTTTAGCAAGTGATGCTGACACTGGTCCACCCACTCCCCCTCACTTCCGTGGCAGCGTGTCGGTCCGGTGGCCTCGCCCAGCAGCGAGAGAGACTGGGAAAGGCCCCTCGTGAGCAGCCGCAAACTCAGCTAAAACTCTAGATGACTATGGGAAGGAGGGGAAAGGGATTCCAGGGGTGACCTCTAGCATTCCGCCCTAGAAACCTAACTTCATAAAGAAAATTATAAAGCTTGAAACCAAAATAATTTCTGGCGCACTTGCAGCAGCCTCTTCATTAGAAGTTAAAAGCTAGCCTCCTTACAAAGATGAATGTCTACCTCGTTTTCTCCGCAATGCAAACCCTTTGGAAGCCGGGGAGTGTCTTTCACCCACTTCCTCCCCTGAGCAGGCACCCGCTTCGCCACTCTCATGGGGCGAATGTTGGGGTGAGCTTCCACGTGCCCTCCTGGCTCTCAGTGGGTGTTGGATTCCTGGCATGTTTTCTTGGGATGCAAGAGCGGCATTGAGGAAGACAACGACCACCGGGGTAACTGGAGGTTGTCCCGTGAAGGCTGGATTGGGAAGGACTGGTGCGTTCAGCACGGAGAACAGAAGAACAAGAAGAATGAGACTGTTTGTTTCAAGTGGCCGAAGGGCTGGCAGGTAGGAGGAGGTGCAGCCCTCTTTCTCGCTGCTCCTGAAAGTCGAATTGTGATGAATGGGTATAGAAGCTGTTAGGATTTGCTTGAAATAATAAAGAAGGGGGGATTTTTTTGAGCATGATTATTGACTTTGGAGAGCAGGGAAGGGAGGAAGAGAGAGAGAGAGAGAAATGTTGATGTGAGAGAGAAACATCGATCCATTGCTTCTTGTACGCGCCCTATTGGGGAACAAACCCGCAACCTCACCGGGACTCACACCGTG
This sequence comes from Phyllostomus hastatus, assembly GCF_019186645.2. Classification (NCBI taxonomy): domain Eukaryota; kingdom Metazoa; phylum Chordata; class Mammalia; order Chiroptera; family Phyllostomidae; genus Phyllostomus; species Phyllostomus hastatus. The sequence continues at coordinate 4,803,922 of NW_025333873.1, read as the reverse complement.
ACCGGGAATCAAACTCACAACCTTTCGATTTACAGAATGATGTTCCAGCCTACTGAGCCACACCAGCCAGGACTAAAGAGGGTTTAATTTGGTTGTCAAAAAGCAGGATGGGCTGACTTAACTGGTAAGCTATTCACTGTCGGCTGTTGCACATTCCTAGCGCTGAAGGTATTCACTCAGGTTTTAGACATTAGAAGAATCGATTAGCTAGGGGGTTAGCATTGACACAGACCACCTTCCTTTAGGGTGACAAGCACTTGAATTCTATGTCTCTCTTATCCTCCCCGAGATAAAGATGCTCCCTAGGTAAGGTCAGGATCACCCAAACATGGTAATGCCATCAACCATATTGTTGGCGTTGATCGTCGTAGAACTTCTGAGATCTCCAAATACAAAACCTGCAAACTTTATGTTGCTTAACCTTTGCAGTTGGCTGGTTCAGGCCCATCACAGATTCTTCATACACTCTGCTCACGAAGTTCTCCACTGCCTCCCACCCTGACCAATCTGTTCCCTGCTCTGGAGCCCCCGTGGGATGCCATACTGATGTTCTCGCAGCATTTCTTATTTTCCCTGTGGAGGAGGTAGCTCTGTGCTTACCTCATCACCAGCCTCTAGGCTCTTTAACTTGCAGGACTTCTTCGTCCTCACACCCCCGGCACTGCCTAGGTCAGAGCTTTTCCTCAGTGCGTGCTCAACACCCACTTCTTGACCGGGGCCAAGTGACTCCTGTCTCACTGGCTTTGGGGACAGAGTTTGCTCTTCTGGGCACCAGTCCTTGTGCTTGTATTTCCTCATGAAATGGGACCTTCGTCTGTTCTCACGGTCGTCAGCGGTGAAGTGCGGGGCCGGAGGAGCTGGCCATGAGGTGCTCTGCCAGCTCCGGTCCTCCATGCTGGGCTGCGCTCGACAGAATGGCATCTGGCCATCGACAGCTCGTAGACAGGCCCCCTTTCCCGGACGCTGCCTGGAAGTCACTGCCCCGTCACGTGGCACGAGCGCGGCTGAGTGACACGTGGGTGCTGTCTCCCCAGGTCCGTGTGCATCGCCATGGAGGCGCTGGACCAGCTGCTCATGGCCTGCCACTGCCAGAGCATCAACCTGTTCGTGGAGAGCTTCCTCAAGATGGTGGCCAAGCTGCTGGAGTCGGAGAAGCCCAACCTGCAGATCCTCGGCACCAACTCGGTGAGCAGCCGCGCGAGGGCCGGGGGGCCAGGGGCGGGGCCTCTGGGCCAGCGTTCGGATCCATTCCTGTTTGGTTTCCGACCCTGAGTGCAACTCAGCGCTTGTCCTAGTGCCCCCTTTAGTGTGACTAAGGGTGCATGTAGTTTTTATTTGAATGTAAATATTTGATTCCTATATTATAATTTATATAACTATATCATAGGTAAAATACATTTTAAAAATAAATTTCACCATATTAAAGCGCATGATTCAGGGTTCTCCTATATTCACAACCACCACTGTTATCCAAGGTAATCAATATTTATCTTTAGACTGACGATCTTCGAACTGTTTTTAGCAGCATATTTTCCCCTTAAATAATTTTAAGTGGGGCCCTAAGAGAGAGAAAAACAGGTGGGAAGGGATGGAAGGGGGCGCCTGGTGCCCTCATGGCCCGGCCCCTTGCTCCACGGGGCCTGCTTTGAAACCTAACCGGGGTCGTGCCCCGTGCAGAACTGGAATACACTGCCATCCGCAGGCCAGAGGTGCCAGTAAGTGCAAAGATCACCGGGAAGTGGCAATGCAGGCTCCTGACTTAGCTCTGCCCGAACCTGGCCAGGTGAGCAGGAGTGCGGTATCTTGCACGGGCCTCAGTCCTCTCGTGGGTTCCACGGGCGGAGCGAACTGTCCAGGCTCTAGAATGCCGGTCTCGAAGCCGTGACTGCTGCCGGGAGGTGAGGGTTTGAGGGGGCTGAGCCATCAGATGTGCCCAGGACTCCCGGCGTCACACGGCCGTCCCTACCTACTCAAGTACCGAGTGCTGCAGAGTCGAGAACTTCCGCGATTTCTCGCCCTTCCCCTTAGCTCCCCTTCAGGGCGTATTTTCAGCTCGGTCTGCAGGCAGCTTGGCGTTAACAGCTCTGATAGGCAGCTCTTTTACAGAGATCACCCCCACAACAAAACGTTTAAGGGTTCCCCCCTTAGCATTCCCCTGCTGACTTTTCTGAATTTCCATGGCACGGGTCACAGCTGCTTTTCTGTTCTGCATGAGCTGATGCCACCAGAAAGCAGTCTCCCGACTTTCCTTTCTAAGACCGAAGTCACAACTGAAGTCACAACCGACGCCCTTCTCTTTCCTCCCTCTTGGGCTGCCTTTGACAAATTACAAGTACAGGAGCCGAGGGTGGAGTCTTTTGTCAGGTTGCCCTGGCAACAGCTCCAGATGCTGTTTTACTTGTCCTGTTTCAGATAACTATGGTCTAGAAGACAACATCTGAATGGAAAATAAACCAGACATCTAGAGGGCGTGTCCCCACGGCGGGGGTGGCGGGGGTGGGACACAGAAGCAGGTGGCCACCCGCTCTTGCTTTCCCCACGGCAAATCCTAGCCCTGGGTGGGCGTCTTGTTAACTATAGGCTTGACAGTGCCGGGCCCTGCAAATTGCTAGATCCCCATCACAGGGAATCATTGCATCAGCAAGGCAGCGAGTTTGACTAATGATCTGGACTACGGACTGTGAGGGTTACGTGAGGACAAGGGAATATAAGTACGTCAAGTCAAACGCTTGCGGCAGACTCCGAGTCCAGCTTCGGAGGCAGCCGTTGCTAGCGACGTCTCTCGTCTGGGTGCTCTTCCCAGCTCTCCAGGCTGGAAGCTTCTTGGACCTGCCCGAGGACATTCTTTCGCTCCTCATCATTTCAGAACTGCCAGCATGCGAGTGCTTGATGGAATCTCAGAGAGTCGAGCCTAGGCGTTTCACCTGGTTCTCCTGGGGGACTGGAGGCAGCAGGGCGGAGGCTGCTGCAGGGGGAGGAACAGGAAGACCCTGTGTGGAAGCGTGCAACGTTTCTTTCGGATAAAGCGTTTTCCTGCCAGGAAGTTGAAAGGAAACAAGGAAAGAGGGGGAAAAAGAAAGAAAGACAGAAAGAAAAGGAAAAGAAAAGGAGAGCTTACCTACCACCCCCACTGTGCTGGATTTTTCCACCCGGAAACGGGGGCCCGAGGAGGCCCAACAGCGCATCTGTGCCCCACAGCGGGGGTGCTGGCGTCAGAGGCGACTCCTGGGCATGTGTCAGCCTGTGGTGGTGTTCTCGCCTCACTGGGCCGTGCCCAGGGTGGGGCCCTGTCCCTCCAGCCCAGCCCTGGCACCCGCCTCCCTGTGGTCACGTTCACCCTGAGCCACCTCGGCCTCCTGGAGCTTCTCCCCCAGTCCTGGTGTTGCTGCCTGGACCCGCTCGGAACAAATTTCCTCCCCTGCAGAGTGTCTTTGGAAGCCCATCCCCCTTCAAGGCCCCCCACCTGGCCCATGACCGAGTGTCCTGGGGAGCTTTGGGGACCTGTAGGTTCCCAGGTCTCAGCCATGCCTGCTAGGCAGCGTCTCTGGAGGGGGCACCTGGGAGTTTGGGTTTCGTTTCCCTGGTGGCACTAGCAGCAGATTTGGGGACCACTGACTCATTGCAGTCTTACCCGTGTGCAGGGTTCCCTTCTCCATCCTTTCTTTCTTGCCCCCTTCCCTCCCTCCCTCCCTTCCCTCCTTCCTTCCCTCCCTCCCTTCCCTCTATTCCTTCCCTCCCTTCCTCCCTCCCTTCCTTCCCTCCCTTCCTCCCTCCCTCCCTCCCTCCCTTCCTTCCTTCCCTCCTTCCTTCCCTTCTTCCCTCCCTCCCTCCCTCCTTCCCTCCCTCCTTCCCTCCCTCCTTCCCTCCCTTCCTTCCTTCCTTCCTTTCTTCTTTTCTTCCTTCCTTCCTTCCTTTTCTTTCCTTTTCTTTCCTTCTCTTGTCCTATATCCATTGTCTCTCCATGTCTCCACCCTTTTCCTTTCTCTGGTTCCTTCCCTGAGTTCAAACATAAGTTCAAGTATCTTCCAGTATAAAAATAAATAAACAAGAAAAAAGTCAAAATGTTATGTCCTACATAGCCACAGAATACCTTTAGCTCACCTAACCAAACTATCATTCCCTGATTTAAAAAAATATTTAGTCCCAATGCAAATTTTCCCAATAGTCCCCACATTGTCTTTTCATTGCTCTCTTCCCAGTCAGGATTCAATACGGATCATGCATTTACTTTGTTTTCTGTGTCTCTTACATCTCTCAGTCCCAGCCCCTCTCCTGGCCTCCCTAGTTTCTCACAACATTGACCTGTGGAAGAGACCGGGTCATTTGCTTTGTAGCGGCCCCACATTCCAGGTTTGTCTGTTACTTCCTTGCGGTGTCATTTGTTTTGTCCCCTGTCTCCTGTACTTCCTGCAAAGTGGAATTAGCTCTGATGGCTTGGTTGGATCCAGCTCAAGGCTTTTGCCACATTACTTCATGGGGACGCTGGGTATGACACTGAGCATCACAACAAGAACGCCCGTGTCTGGTGTCCCGCTTTCACAGATGCTAAGTGTGGTCCTGGGTTAGGAGGGTGACTTGGGATCGCTCTGTTGGAGAAGCACGTTTTTGTCCTTGCAGCCTGGAATCTGTGCAACCGCGCAAATAACCACCACCACCCCACCCCACCCCCACTCGCGGTGACATCTCTCTCTGTCGATTGCACCTCCTTCGTACTGGCTCTTCCCACCTGGCTCATTTTTCTTGGTTTCCGTGGCTGGCTGGGTAATGGTGCCTCAAGGGTGTGCACGTTCTAATCCCTGGAATCTGTGAATATTACCTTCTACAATAAAAAGGACTTTGTAGGTGTGATCGAGCGAAGGATCCCGAGACGGGGAGATTATCCTGGATGGTCCAGGTGGGCCCGACACAGTGACAAAGATCTTTGTAAGAGGGGCCAGAGGATCGGAGGCAGACAGGGGACGTGGCGGTGGAATCCGAGGGGTGGAGGGAGAGAGCGTGGAAGGTGCTCGCTCGCCTGCTGCCCTGGAGGGTGGAGGAAGGGACTGTGGGCCCGAGGGCGTCGGTGGCCGCTGGGAGCTAGGAAAGTGAAGAACACCGATGCTCCCAGGAGCCCCCGGAAGGCGCACCCCGCAGACGCGTGTAGGGCTCCTGATCTCAGAACCGTAAGATGATGAACTGGTGCTGCTTTCAGCCACAGGACTGTGGTCATTCGTTGCAGCAGCAACAGGAAACCGATGCAGTTCCTCTCGGTGGTTCTCTTCCTCTCTGTGCCCCTGAAGGGTCTGTGGTCCCCGAGGTTGGTTCCATCCTCTTCGCACGCGTACATGCCACCCACGGACAGTCTCGTCCTCTCTTGTGTTTTAAACTGTCATCTAGAAAGTGGAAATGCTACCACCTCCGACCCCGGTGCAGAAATCAGCCCTGCTGGGGACCAGCGGGCCTCCTAGAATTGCTTAGGGAAGCGAAAATGCGGTTCCGTGCCTCCTGATGTAGGTAAACACGGCAAAGAGGCCTGCAGCCCCGGACAGGGGAGGGTCGGCGTTCTCCCTCTGCCCGGCATTTGAAACCGTGGTTCTGTTGTTGACAGCGGGGAGCTGCGAGGCTCAGAACGCCTGTCTGTGGGAGGAAGGGCCTGGGGCGGCTCAGCCAGCGCCAAAGCGAGGTTGGCCAGCTCAGCTTCAGCGTCCCAGGCCCGGGGAGAGCTGGCTTTGCAGTGTCAATATCTGGAACTTCTCTCTCTGTTGACCCAGGCCCTTGGTCCCTCTCACTGTTCACACCATTGTGGCTCCTTCCCGCCTGCACCAGAGCGCTGGCCACCCGCCCCAGCAAGCTGGGCACCCTTTGGGGCCTATGAAGGGCCGCAACTTTGATCTTGAAAGGGTGGCCCTGGCCGTGCTCATGGCCTTTGAAGTGTCACGTGTTCGGGATTTTCAGTTCGTTGCTATGGAGACCTTTCATATCATGGTAACATCTATTTTTTTTTTAAAAGGAAACCAACTTTATTATTTCACAAGCTCATCGTTTAGGCAAGTAGCCATTTATAAAAGCCACTTGTAAGGTGTGAACGGCAATGGTAGGGGTGAAACAGACAGATAGTTCCTGCTTGTCAAAAAATAGTGAGCGGTGCACTGGTAAGCAGGCCGGTGAAGACTCATGGAGTGTTGACCACAAGCCAGAAACGCCCTGGTTTGGTGGGGGGCGGGGTGTGCAGCTGGGGGGGTAGGCTGCAGCTGTTAACTGGGAGGGGCTGGCCACACCGAGTCTACAAGGCAGCCGCTGCTCTCAGGAGCCCCGTGGTACAGATGGGAGACTGAGGCCCAGGGAGCCCGGGTCCCTGGACCCAGGTCAGCCTCCTAATAGGTGGAGGCGCCGGGATTTGGAAGTGAGGTCATAACCCTGACCCTGTGCCGCCTGTCTCGGGGAGTGAAACCTTTACCCACTGCAACAGCTTCCAGTCTCCGCCCCAGCTGCACACGCTTCCCCAGTGGCGTCCTTCCCCAGCGGGGGTGGCCCCTGGGCCAGAGCTCCCCCGAGAAGCACCCCGGTCTCACCCTCTGAGCCATGACCGCCAGCGTTGCTGTTTGGCCCCCTCCTGGCAGCCCCTGGAAGACGCGGGAACAGCTTTGGGTGGGCTCTTTAGGGGCATCCCCCACGGGGTCCCCGCAGGCCAAGGCCATCGGGGCTGGTGCGTCTGTCCGGTCCCTCCTTCAGGCTCGGAGAAGGGAAGCTCCTCCTGCCAGGCCGTCAAACCCAGGGTTTCCGAGGATGCTCGGAGGCCCTCGTACCAAAAAGGCGCCTATTTTATTAGCTCACACGGTGCCGCCCACACTGTAACAAACGGGGCACACACCCTCTGAGTGGCACCAAGTGCAAGCTCATTACCAGGCTCCGTAGCAGAACGAGAGTCCTGGTGGGCGTGGGAACGGGCTGGTCCACAGCCTGAGCCCCGAGGCCGCAGCCTCCCAGGCAGCGCTGGGCCCCAGAGACAGAGGAGTCAGGGCGGGGCCGTCCTTCCAGCCCTTGGTTCAAGCCCACAGCCCTCCGGTTCAAAGGAGGTGGTCGTCTCTCCGGCCTTGGCCTTGACTGACCTCCACTACCAAGGACGAGCTTCCCTGCGTTTTCCCAACAAACTGCTCAAGCTTTCTCCCTCCCGGCCGCCTCAGGGCATTCCCACATCTACTGGCTGAGCTTAAAAAGGCAAAGGGCCCCCCACGCCTGTCACACCCCTTGTGGCTGTCACTGAACTTTCCAATTTTAAAATCGATTGGAATCTCAGTTCTACCCTTACAGCGGGTGGGGGGTGGGAGGCGGGGATAGGGTTGGTCATAGCAGCCCGGACAGAACAGACAGTGGCCCAAGCCCATGCCACCAGGCCACGCCCCCTGACCAGCCACAGTCCTGCTCATGGCTCCACCGCACTGTGAGGAAAGTCAGAGCTGAAAGTGAAAGGGGGTGTGAGGGCACACAGCACAGAAACGGGGTGAATTCGGAGCAGCATCAGGGTGTGGGGAGGGGGCTGGAGAGGAAGAGAGGAGGCCAGGCTGCCCACCAGCGATCCTCTGCTGTCTCTCAAAAGTGGGCGTCGGACCACTGGACCGGCCACCAGCATTTCCCAGGACTTTGCTAAGAGGTGAATGCCTAGCCCTTGTCCCAGGCGGGCCCAGCTTGTCCAGCTGGTGGCAGGAACGTGAGCGCTTCCCAAGCCCCCTTGGCTCTGCTGGGCCGTAGTGTCTGGAGAGCAGCGTCCTCGCTCCCCCACCCTCCTCACTCCCCCAGCCCCCTTCATAAGAGTAAGCAAAGGTCACCCCTGGTCACTCCCCCATCCTCTGCTCGTCGTTCCCTGACAACATCCACTGTCCCTCACCGTTCAAGCTGCTGACTCGAGTCACTCGGCCAGAGGCACTAGAGGAAGCCGCCGGCGGGCCCAAAAGCCGGGAGAGGGTTTCAGGGCGGAGCTCTGGCTGCGGAAGCCTGCGGTGGAGGCTCCAGCGGGGTGGACCGGGGCTACCCCAGCAGGACCCTGCGCAGGTTACTAAATGTTTGTGGGTCTTGGTCTCCTTGTAAGATGAGAGTAACAGTAATAGCTCTCTGGCTTTGAGTCATTTTGGGAAATAAAAGAGATGATGTATGTAAAATGCTTAAGGCAGCACCTGCTACACAGAAGCTTCTGAACTTTCATTACTGTCAGCCTGTAAACCCCCAAACCAGTGAACATGAACTTGGGTCATTCATTCTCCTGACGTGCATGGAGTCCCTGCTGTCACAAAATGTCAGGGGCAAAGTCTTGGTTGGACGGCTTCTCCTCTTTATTGGTGGCCTCTTTTTTTATTTTCAGTCTTATTTTAACGAGTCCCAAATGTGTGCACTTTTGCATCTGCACAAGTAGTCCGTCTTATTTGAAGCTGCCTCATCGTATGTGGAGGAAATCTGGTACAAGTGAAAAAAACAAAACCCAGAAGGTCAGTGAATGAAGAGGGGGCTGCTCGGTTTATAAATGGGAAAACCAAAGTGTAAGAGAGCTCGCATGTCCCACTCGAAGGCCACAGCACCAGTCAGCGCAGACCTGTGGTCAGAAACCCTTGTAGCTGCACGTCCCCTCTGGGTGCACAGACCGCCGGCCTGAGCCAGGCTGCCACTGCGGGGAGTGCAGCCCGGGAACATCCTGTCCACGGTCAAGGGCAGCAGCGCACCCAAATTTAGCTTGAGACAAACTTAGCTTCAGCCTTGGTGTCAGCCTAGGTCTGCGTCCGAGCCTTTGGGGCCTCACGAAGGTCACAGAGCCGAAGGCGGACCGCACTGCCGTGTCTAGAACTGCTCCCCAGCCTGCGTCTGACCCATGGTCTCGTGGTCGCATGGAACCCACTGGACCTCCTCTCACAGCCGCCTTGGTGGTGCCAGCCCCATCACTGGGGTTTGTTGCTGGTATCGGGATGTTTGCTTGCAAATGTACGCTGGCATTTCAGATGCGTCTTGGAAGGAAAGATCACCTGATCAGCTTCGCACGCTGAGATTGTTATCAGTCAGCAGAAAATAAATGTGTACGTGTTACTGCAAGAAGAAAAAAAACCACGACAATAAGTAATGATGCTTGTGGAAATTGCTAATTTCATCCAGAAAAAACACTTATGAACAACTTTTAAGTAGTTGAATAGGAAAGCAGATGGACGATTGACACTGAATGCTGTGGGAGTGCACTGACCACGTCAGTTTGTGACAGCTGTGATACTGCGGTTTGTAGTCAGAAATGTGTGTTTGGTCTGAGTCCCCGTTTCTGGCACAGAGCTCCTAAAACCCTTGAAGCTTCTTCAGGGACAGGCACCCTAGAGGTGAAACGGGTGTCTTGTTATTCCTGACAATCCCTTTTCCACCCCAACGGGGTTTGTTTTAATGAGGTGACTTTTGGAGGAGACCCAACCCCGGGTCTGGAGGGCTGGACATTTCAGTGCCCCCGCCCCACCCATTCACAACCTGCAGGGAGTGGGGAGGGGCAGGAGAATGGGCTCACCCCCCAGTAGCCAAGGATTTAAGTGATCCTGCCTGGGTGGTGAGGCCGCCGTGGAAGCCAGAAGGTTGGGGCGCGGAGAGCCTCTGGGTTACTGACCGGGCGGACAGGCGGAGAGTGAGCGTTCTTGGAGGGGGCATGGAAGTGCCACACCCCTCCCACGTGGCTCTTCTTCTGCGTCTCTTCCATCTGGCTGGTCCTGCGTTACACACGCCCTTTTGTAATCGGCTGGCCATCTAGTAACTAAAATGCTTCTCTGGGTACTGGGAGCCACTCTAGCAAATACCTCAAACCCAAGGAGGGGGCTGCAGGAACCTCCCACCCATAGCTGGTCAGTCAGAAGCACAGGGTTCAACCCGGACTTGCCGCTGGAGTCTGAAGGGGGGCAGTCTTATGGGATCGAACCCTTAACCATGGGTCTGATGCGATCTCTCATAAATAACGTCAGCACGGAGTTGAATTCTGAGGCACCAGCTGGAGTCTGGAGCATTGCGTGTTGGTGCTGTGGAAACCACACACACACACACACACACACACACACACACACTGGAATTGCTACTAGAACAATCTCAATCGTACATCCTTTTTGAACTCACAAAAATGTCTGTAGCAATTGAATAATAAAAGTCAGAATAATGGAGGATACCTTTTAAGTCTAATCTTTTTAGAGTTGTTTGCACTATGAAATTAATAACAACAAATGAAATAACCTATGAGAATTATATTTAATGTTTTAGTAATTTGACTCCCCTTAGTCCACAGTTCTCCTTGTGGGACTGGGTTGAGACTAAGTCCCCGCTTAGACCTGAGACACGTGCGTGGTGACGGCAGGAGGCACTTGCGGCTGGGAGTGCCGGGCAAGACTTAGTGAAACGAAGAGTCAAACTTAAAGACTTACCCCAATTTTGAACAATCAAATGTGACTACACTTTTTCATCGAATTTCAGAGTTGTCCTTGCTTCCCAGAATGCATTCCAGGGTAGGGCAGCGTGCTCTGACGAGTGAGGGCTTTGTCTCTGGTTGGGTGTCATTCCTCACAGCCCGTGTCTGTCCTCGGTGCAGCCCTGCACATGACAGGAAGCCAGAGTTCCATGGGTCCCCTTCCCTATACTCTCTGCCTTCCTCTGCTCTCCCATCCAGCAGGGAAGGGTGAGGAGGCCCCGGTCCCAGTCTCCTTGTGTAGACGGGAACTGTGAGCAGGATTTGGAACCAGTGCGCTCTGGGAGGCGGGCCACCGCCAGTCCGGGACTCGGGGCTGCCCAGACGTGCTGCCCCCCTGGCTTTAACATGGAGGTGTGGGGGGGGGTGGGTGCTGGGGATGCAGAGTCCCAGGGCTCAAAGGTGAGGAGCACAGCAGGCCACCGCTCACGTGCATTCCCCTCCCTCTCCTTCTGGGCAGTTTGTGAAGTTCGCCAACATCGAGGAGGACACGCCCTCCTATCACCGGAGCTACGACTTCTTCGTGTCCCGCTTCAGCGAGATGTGCCACTCCAGCCACGACGACTTGGAAATCAAGACCAAGTGAGTGGCGGGAGGCCCGGCCTCGGGCCCACGGTCCCCTTGTCCATGATGCCCTACCCTGAACATCCGCACTCACCACCCCCTTTTCCCGCACCCTGCTCCGTCCCCTCCCCCACCCGCGGCCTGCGTCCTCTTCAAACACGTTTCATAACTGACTGCATTTCGTGTCCATTGTCTGCCCCGCCCCCCACCAGAATGTGAGCTCTGCGAGGGCAGGCACCGTTGTTTGTTCGCTGATGTCTCCCAAGGGCTAAAGCAGTGGCCGGGGAGCAGCAGGGACTCAGTCGATCCTTGTTCAGTGCGTGAATGAATGGATGGATGCGTGTTTTCAGATAAATATCTTGAATTACAGAATATATTTACATGTGCATATCAAACAAGAAAAAATACTTAACTCACGATAACACACGGATCCACACAGAAATAAAACCCGTGAAATAAAGTCACAAAGAGTTACATGAACGCGTGCCGACACGGGCAGGTAGAGCAGGACCCGGCATCGGGCTGATGAAGCACAGGTGTTGTGTGGCAAGCAACGTCCTTGGAACCACAGGGTCCAAGAGGGTTAGAAGTAGGTCACTGCCGTGCGAACTGGAGACTGCATTCGAAAGGGGAAGGAAGGAGGGAGAGGTGCTTGGCTGTCCTTTCACGGAAGCTGCAGGGGGAGCTGGAGAAGAACCGGTCTACTACACAGTAGACCAGTTCTCCAGGGGCTTGTCCTGGAACTCAGCTGATGCCTCAGCACCTCTGAGGGGCCCCGAGTTCTGGGCAACAACGGCAGGGTTAGGGAGCCCCGTGCACCCCTAGCAACAGCTTGCTTGCCACAGCTGACGGTCTGGATCAGAAAAACAAGGAGTGAACCCCTCCATCCCCCGGGGTTGCTGGTTCCCAAGGCTTCCAAGCCTTTGGCTGACGAGTGACTCCAAGGCCGGTCCCCAGTCTCCCTTCCCCTGAACCAGTTGTGGGCCCCCTGGGCAGTGCACACGAGGAGGCCAGTGGGGGCCATGGAAGGAAGGAGCCCCTTGTCCTCTCCCCAGTGTTGGCCCCTGCAGTAGCCACCTCATTCCCAACTGGCTATGAAGAGGCAGAGGGGCCCGCAGCAGGTGGGGCCTGCCCAGAAGTGGGTGTGGGGGAAGGTGCCGGGCTGTACCCAGGTGATGCAGTAACAGGTAGCGACCTCTCAGGCGATGCCAAGCTTTCAGGAGCGGGGGTGGAGGGGACGCTTCCCATGCCACCCTGCACACACACACTCATGCCGTCACACACTCACACACAATCATTCGCGTGATCACACACACTCGTGCATCCGTGCATACACTCACACACACAGCTGCGCACTCACACACACTCACACAGCCCACAGTGGTAGGAGCAGAGGTGCAGAAGCAGGCATGGCCAGTGCCGCATTCTGACAGTGTTGGGAGCGTGCAGAACGTCGGAGGGGAGCATTGCTCAGGTTTGCTCCTGGCAACCGGGCGGTGCCCTTTGCACCCACAGCCTGGCGCTTGCCATCCATGCAAGGAGGGCCCGTGGGGGCCGAGGTCCTGGCATGGGCCCTCTCCCTACCTCTTGTTGTCTCCGTCTCATAACCGCAGCCTCTTTTCCCAGAGGTCCCCCCTGTCATTCTCAGCCTTTGCAGGGCCCAGAGCGCCTCTCCAAGAACCACCCTCGGGTCCCTAAAATAGGTGTGTGTGTGTGTCTGTGTGCCGTCCCCTGGGGCTCAGAGACATCCGAGCCACTTGTACGTGCAGGCCTGCACTGAGCCCACGACAAGGAGCAGTGAGAGGGTTCCTGTCCCCCAGGTCTGGTCTTTCTGAATTGACTCTGAAAGGGTCAGCCGGCTCTGGGTGTCATGGAATGAACTGTGTACATGTGTGGAAGGGACTCTGGGGAGTCCGAAGGCAAAGGGGAACTTAACTCACTCTCATGTACGAGGAAGCCCTGGGAAGAAAATTCCCACCCACTGGGCCTGCTTTCTCACCAGCCAGACTGCCTGGGGTGGCACGTGAGTCCAGCGTGTTAGGGATCTAGTCTGCAGTGCATCCGGGAGCACTGCTGACCCAGAGCCCAGGATGGTTAGGGAGATACTATTCCGGTTACTTCCTTCCCTGGTCCGGGCAGCCTCTGGCTCAGGGGCTTGACTCGGGGGTCAGAGTCAGAGCAGCTGAGGGTTCCCTGGGGAATCCTTATCCATCGTCAGCAGCCCGGGCCGGTCCTGGGCCAAGGCCCCCGGTGCTGCAGGCCCTCTCACCACCCGGGTACGGCCACTGGGTGAGGACCAGGGAGCACCCTGCTAACCACACTTCAAACTGAAGCTGAGGATGCGAGTGGCAACTGCGCATTTGGGAAAACTGCTCAGCTCCACTGATCCTCAGACAGATCCAAACTGAAGTGGCTGCAAGATGGGAGGAATTTCCTGAGCCATAAAATTAGAGCAGATGCTGAAATGAGATCCCGGGGCCGACGCACGGCAGTGAGGCTGGCACGCGCCCGCAGCTCGTGCGCCGGCGCTGGGAGAGGAATTTGGCAGCTCCGGGAGCCTTCATTCCTCAGCTTTGATCCAGCGATTCCACTCGTGGCAATGACTTGAAATGTCGTAAAACCTTTTATCCAGCGATGTCCCTCGTAGTACTGTTACAGTAGCAAAGAGTGTAGCAACAACTTACATGACCAACAGGGGACCCGTTCAGAAGGTTCTTATGACACTACGTCACACGTGCTATGAAGAGTTAATGATACAGAACAACACTTACGATAAAATGTCATGGGAGAAAGTGCGTATTATACATGTCAAAGCTTCTTAATTCTGCGATATATCACATGCAGAATGTAGGTAAGATACTGAAAGGCCAGTAATGGTTATTGAGGAGTGGTTACAGTAGGGGTAAATCTTCTTTATACTTTTCTATAATCTGCTTGTGTTATTTTATAATTAGAAAAAGCAGTTTGATTAAAAAAAAAAAAGAGGAACTTCAAGCTGAAATAAAAGGCCAGTAAAGAGGGACCCCTCTGCAGAGCCGCGCTGACCCTGGGCCAGCGCGGTGGGGACCAGGGAGGTGTGTGAAAGGGCCTCCTCTGTGCTGTGACTCAGTTTCCCCTGTGACTGCTCAGCCAGCTTAGCCCCAGTCTAAACCCGTTTGTGCCAGGAGAGCCTGGGAGCCCTGTGCCTCCCCCTCCAGCCCCACCCCCGCCCACCTCACCCACCCTGGATCGGCCTCGTCCGTTCTCAGCAGCACTGGGAGCTCCTGTGTCTTGGGCTCAAGCTGGAACAAACGCAGCTGGGTACTGAAGAGAGGGAGCCGTAGGGGTGGTTCCCGGGCAAAGGCAGCTGGCCCGTGCCCACCGGCACACGAAGCCGGCCAGCCAGAAGCCCAAGCTGCAGGGACAGCAGAAGGGGGGCTCCATCCTGCCTTCGGTGGGTGAATGCATCCCTCCCTCACCCCCGCACTTGCCAGGGAAGCTGGACTTCCCGGGGTAGGAGGGCTTCCTGGCCTCACCTCACCCTTTCCTCGCAGAATCCGGATGTCGGGCATCAAGGGGCTGCAAGGGGTGGTGAGGAAGACGGTGAACGACGAGCTGCAGGCCAACATCTGGGACCCTCAGCACATGGACAAGATCGTCCCGTCGCTGCTCTTCAACCTGCAGCACGTGGAGGAGGCGGAGAGGTAGGCCGGCCAGGCAGGGCGGGACCTGGGCTGCAGGCACTCACAGCCCCCCACGCAGCTGCCTGCCGGCCGGCCTCGTGGAGGGCTCAGGCTGCCTGCTGGCGCTTCCCTGGGGAAGCTGTGGGTCTTGGCTTCGGGGGACTGTCTGCGAAGCGCCCAGGGCCGGCTCTCTGCCCGTTAAGGTCTGAGTTCCTGAAGGAAGGACCGTAATGGTGTAGCTCTGCAGGGGTGAGTGTGCTGGTGAGAGCAAAGAGCCATGTCTCCAGGTGACCGCTGTCTCTCTGGAAGCAGCAGCAGGCCAAGGCGGTTTTGAAATGCCTTGCATGGATGGCTCCAGTGACTGAGGGCTGTGCCTCCCGGACCTTCCTTCACCACCACCCCCGCCCCGTCACTTCCTAAAACGTGCCTGCCAGCAGCCCCGCAACACAAATTGCAGGCATTGGGGTTTAATTTGGAGGCCCCCGGATCCGGAGTGCAGCCAGTCCCCACCCCTTGCTCTTCCCCTCTGTGAAATGGGATGGAGGGAACTGTTCATCACCCGGTGCACCTTGGCCGGATTAGGTCCCTCGCTTTCTGTCAATCAAGCCTCTGCAGCTAGCAGACAGGGAGAGTAAGTGTGCCCTCTCGTGGCCGTCTCCGGCATCGCACCTCACTGACAAGATTGCCCTGTAGTCTCAGGGCCGCGAGTCTTGGGGATCCTTCTGTCCAGATCTGGGCCCACCTCCTGCGACTCGGGTACCACTGCGTCACACCCGGGCCAACCGCTGTGCCTTTCTCCTCCCCCATTTCCCTCTCCCTTCTCCTGTCTCCCACTTTATTTTGCTTCCTGCTATCTTGCCCCTCTCTTTTCGCATCACATCTCTTTTTGTCCTTCCAAAGCCCCAGGAGCCCGGAGGCACTTGGGGTCGGGGTCGGGGTCGGGGTCGGTGCCTCGCCGGGCGCGTGGCGCTCGGGGAATCTGCCTTTCTCAGAGGCGCATCAGGCCCGTCCTTCAGGATTTCCGAGAAAACTTGATCCCTTCGCCCACCACCTTCCTCCGCTCTGGGCCTCTGGACCCCGTTTAACCTCTGACCGCCGCGCGCGGTCGCCCCGGTGACCCGCGCCGGATCCCCGCTCGTCCCGCTGTCACCGTTTGCGCGGCTGCAGCACGGAGACCCAGGCGCGCCCCCGCCTCGCCTTGCCCCCTCACCCGCCTGGTCGTGTGTCCCCGCAGCCGCTCGCCCTCGCCCCTCCAAGCGCCGGAGAAGGAGAAGGAGAACCCGGCGGAGCTGGCAGAGAGGTGCCTTCGGGAGCTGCTGGGCCGCGCCGCCTTCGGCAACATCAAGAACGCCATCAAGCCTGTGCTCATGTGAGCCCCTCCCCACGCCCCTCGCCTAAGCCAACAGTGTCCGCCCGGCGTCCACCTGCTGAGTCCGGAGAGGGGAGGTGTGGCCACGTGGGGCCCCTCCTCTGTGCCTGTGTCCCCTGTGCTGGGACAACAAAAGCCCCCACACAGTGGCCAAGTGCAGTTTGGGGGAGAGGAGTTGGTAGGAGGGCCCCCAGAGCTGAGGGAAGGTGCCGGGTTCACCCCTAAACCCAGGAGCCCTGGAGAGCCCTGCTCCTTGACCTCCTTCCAGCTCTGGGGCTGGGGCTGGGGCTGGCCCGGGGTCCCTCCTGCTCCCCTCCTCCCACCTACCGGGAGCTGTGTGAGCTGCACCGGGACCCTGGAGGTGCCCCTCTCCCCCTAGGCTCTCTCTCCTCCCTACCGTCGCTGTGGGTTTCACGGCCATCCCCATGTTGTCTCCCTCACAGCCATCTGGATAACCACTCCCTGTGGGAGCCCAAGGTGTTCGCCATCCGTTGCTTTAAAATCATCATGTATTCAATTCAGGTACGGCGTCCCCTGGCCGAGGGCCCCTCTGGGAGCAGGGCGGGGCCCTCACAGACAGAGCCAGCTGCCTGAGGCCAGTTCAGCCCATCACAGGCCAATAAAGTGCGATCTTAGAGAATGTGTAGAAAAATTAAACGAGACGTCCGTGCAGAGAGAGTGCAGCCCACAGACCGGGCGCGGCCGCCGCGGCGGAGGAGGCGCGTTGCTCGCTCAGCACTCGCTCTCCGTTGCTGTGCTTAGCTCCGCGTAAAAATAGGGCATCAGACCTCAGACTGCCACCAGACCACGGGCCACACTTTCAGCAGCTCTAGACTAAACCGTGTGGCCTCTCGTGGGCCTTAAATAAGACATGGGGAAGGGAAAAGGAAGAGGATATCTTAACGTTGGTGTTTGACCCATTTGGGGTGGAAGAACCCAGGAAAGTGGTGGGGATCCAGGTCTGTGCCGGGTTGGCCTTTGCTCTTTGCTGGGCCAACGGGGGAGGGGCCCCGGAAGAGGAGTCGGGGACCGTCCCACTTCTGTCCAGCCCCGCCTGTGGGCCCCGTGCAGGGCTGCCGGCCCAGAGGCCACGCGGGGGGCTGTCTGGGGCCAGCACGTCTTCCTCCCCCCAGCCGCAGCACTCCCACCTGGTTATCCAGCAGCTCCTGAGCCACCTGGACGCCAACAGCCGCAGCGCGGCCACCGTGCGGGCAGGCATCGTGGAGGTCCTGTCGGAGGCCGCCGTCATCGCAGCCACCGGCTCCGTGGGTAAGGTGGCCCCGAAGGGAGTGGGCTGGGAACCCCTCACGGACAAGGAGCTGCCCCCGGTGGGAGGCTGCCTCCCCTTCCAGAAGAGGGCAGGGCACCTGCGGGAGGTGTCAGAGCCGGCTTTCCGGGGTTGCAGAGGTCAGCGGGGAAGGTGAGGGCGGAGGAAGCCCCCGGCTGGAAGGGCAGGGCAGGGACAAATGCATGAGGGGCACCAGCCCTAAACTCTGGGTTGCCCCCCCCCCGCCCCGCCCTGCACCCAGGGCCCACAGTGCTGGAGATGTTCAACACTCTTCTGAGGCAGCTGCGGCTCAGCATCGACTATGCCCTGACCGGGAGCTACGATGGGGCCGTCAGCCTGGGCACCAAGATCATCAAGGAGCACGAAGAGTGCATGTTCCAGGAGGCTGTCATCAAGACCATAGGTGCCGGCCCGGAGGGGTGGGGGGTGGGGTGGGACCTGGGGCGGGCTGGGGCCCGGGGAAGGGGCGCGGCCCGGAAATGGCCCCCAGGAGGACTTCAGTCCAGGGCAGTGTGAGATCGTCCTCTGTTCGTCCGGCACCAGCATGGCGGGGGTGGAGTCAGTCTGAGGTGTGTGCAGCTCCCAGACTCCCCAGGTCAGGCCTGGCCCGAGTGAGAGCCGGGAACCATCTTCTCGGGCTTCTCAGCCCGACTGCAGGTCCCAGGCTCAGAGAAGGGAACCCTTCCATTTGGCCTGCCTGCTGCCTCCAGGTCTGAGGGACTGGCGGGGCGGCGGGGGGTGCGGAGAGCAAACGAAAGGAAAGAAGGAAGGGAGGAAGCCGTGAGAAATGTGTATGCACGTGGGCGTGGAAGAGAACTATAAATTCGCCCCACGAGGGTGAAGGGTCATCACGTCCAGGGCCTTCCTGCCCCAGTGCCAGCTCTGAGGAGTAGGCCAGGCAGGCCTGATCCCCGCTCACAGATGAAGCCATTGAGATCCCGGAGGTGTGACCTACCCAAGGGCACCCCCAGGGCAGCCAGTGACGGCGCCTAGGCTGCTGCCCTGGTCCCAGCATCCAAGTTCCCCATCCGAAAACCTGCGCCTCGGGCGCAGGAATAACACATGGAGGAACTGGAGCCTGGACGAGCCCGCGGAGTCGTGTCTCCTCATTGTGTTGACTGTCACCCCCCGCCCACCGGGAAGCAGCCCACACTCCCCGCGGCAGCTGGCTCGGGGGAAGGCCCGAGCTGAGAGACCTCAGCAGGCAGCCGTGGCCTCACCTGGGCGACCCTCTCCGCTGTCCTTTCTCCGCAGGCTCCTTCGCCAGCACGTTGCCCACCTATCAGCGCTCGGAGGTGATCCTCTTCATCATGAGCAAGGTCCCGCTGCCCTCCCTGCACCACCCCGTGGAGACCGGCAGGACAGGGTAGGTCCGCCAGGCCTCCCTCCCGCTTCCTCTGCTGCTGCCGGCCGCCCCAGCCACCCTGGCCCACGTTTTCGGCTCTCGCCTTCCTGGTTCTGCCCGCACTTTTCTCTTCCTCTACTCCCGGGTCCCACCGCAATGACGTGGGCTGCCACCTCCCCCCTCGTCACTGCCTCCCGCCTCGGGGGGACCCGTCAATGCCCTGGCCTGCTTCCCGGCTCTGGTTGTCACTGTCCTGGGTAGCCCAACACGATCAGCCTCCTGGAGCTCTCTCTAATCACGAGGGAGAGCCAACTGTGCAGGCAAGCGTGCGGTGTCCGCCCCAATCACACCCTGGCGAGCACGTGTATCTCTGGTCTGCAGGGAGAACCGGAACCGGCTGACCCAGATTATGCTGCTGAAATCCCTCCTTCAGGTGAGCCCCTCCCCTCCCGTCCGGTCCCTGCTCTGCCCCCTCGGGAGGAAGCTCCTTCCGAGGCCAACGGACGGTGACAACTTGCCGTGGTGCAGGTGGCCGGTTTCTGATCCTCACAGAGGTCCCGTGTCAGCTGCTGACGGCCTCGTCGTCGTCTCGGCACTGAGGCGGGATCTGTTGGCTCCTGCCCCCGTCCCCGCCGAGGACCTGCCCAGACCCTTCCCCGCTCTGGTTCCCCCTGGTGCCCAGTCTCCCAGCCGCAAGCTTTCCCTTCGC
This sequence comes from Phyllostomus hastatus, assembly GCF_019186645.2. NCBI lineage: Eukaryota > Metazoa > Chordata > Mammalia > Chiroptera > Phyllostomidae > Phyllostomus > Phyllostomus hastatus. The sequence continues at coordinate 4,784,544 of NW_025333873.1, read as the reverse complement.
CTGCGTTTTATATTCCTCTTTGCACCGTGTTTGGACGTGTATAATGCGCACCCGCCTTTTTGTCCACATTGTGCACGGGATTATTCTAGCTGTGGTACATAACCATCATACCCAGGCATAATGTGCATCCTTATTTTTCCCTAAAAAAAAAAACTGGGCAAAAAGTGTACATAAGTGTACATAAACGTACACTTTTTAATAAATGGCAGAACACAGGTACATCTTTGCAGCTGTCACTGGAGTCTAGATGCCTTGTTCTCAGGTGTCGTTCCTGGGGCCGCCCTGTTAAACCGCAGCCTCGGAGCCACCAGCCTGCGGGGGGGGCGGGTCCTGACCCTGCAACTATAACAAGCTCCCCAGCTACTCGTGCACAGCCCTGGCGGAAACTCGGGACCATCCCCATCCCTCCTCACCTATCAGAAATACAACCACGAGAGCTTTCTAGAAATGCTGCTCCCCACGGGTTGCTCCTTGTTAAAGAGTAGGTAGGTCTCGGTTTCCAGTGACACAGCCAGATCTCACACAGCACACCCTGGAGACAGTGCGGGCTCAGTTCCAGACCCCGCGGTAAAGCGAGGAGTACCGCAGTAAAGCAAGTCACACGAGGCTTTTGGTTGCCTGGTGCACATGAAAGCTATGTTTATACTATATAAACTATAATCTGTTAAGTATGCAATTACATTATGTCTAAAACCCAACGTACACACCTGATTTTAAAAAACATTTTATTGCGCCCCGACTGGTGTGACTCAGTGGGCTGGGCAGCGTCCCGCAAAGCCGCAGGTCACCAGTTTGATTCCCGGTCAGGGCGCATGCCTGGTTGTGAGTTCAGTCCCCATTTGGGGGCACATTCGAGAGGCAACCAATCGATGTTTCTCTTGCACAACGATGCTTCTCTCCCTCGCTTTCTCCCTCCCTTCCCCTCTCTCATTAATTAATTAATTACTTTATTGCTAAACAATGCTCATCGTTATCCGAGCCTTCAGCGGGCCGTGATCTTTGTCCTGGCGGAGGGTCTCACCTTCCCTCTGTAACACAGTGCGGTATCTGCGCGCACAGTAGAGGGAAGCACCACAGAGCGAGGTGTGCCTGTCTTCTCAGACTGACGCCGGGAGGTCTCCAGCCCCTCTTCCCTCCCCAGGCCCCCCACCGCATCCCTCCTCCACGTCTGTTCCAGCCCAGGCGCTCTGTCCCGCCCGCCCCCTCCTCCCTCCCACTCGTGTGTCTCCCCTCCCCTCTCCCAGCCCCCACCTTTCACGACGCTCTATGGTCATAAAGCTCTTCATGCTAACGCTGCCCGCAGCTGGTGGCCTCCTCCCCCCAGGTACCCCTGCCGTCTCTTCACGGAGTTTACTCTCACTGATCTGTGCTCGGCATCTCACTGAGGTGGTGTTCAAGGCGCAATCCGATCCATTCCCCCTTCAGGGAACCCTGAGGTTGACTGTTGATGGCGCCGGGTTTTGCCAGGCCCTCCAGGGCCTGCCGAATCATCAGAGGCCTTGTTTTATGGTGTGTGGGCTACCGCAGTAAATATGTTTTGCTGCTTTGACTGCTTTGACATCACAAAGGAAGTGCCTGTGCCAGCTAGCTTTACCCAGAGACCCCCTTGGTGGCCACGCTGGGAGAGATGTAGCCAAACGCCGTGTGTGCTCTTGGCTGCTGCCCTGTGCCCGGGCTCTCATTCCTCAGCCCAGCTGTAAGTTCTCCCACTGTCTGTCCGTTTCTCTGGGGCTGTCCCCACGCCTAGCCAAGCACTGTATGTACAGTGAGCCTTTATCAGCTGTGCCCGGACGGCCCAGAATGTACGTTCAGAGGCTTCCTGGCTCCTGCTCCCCTCCAGTGCGCATTCCCTGCCTTGTTTTAGCCACATCATGCTCCCACACACTCTCCCCATCCAACCCCATGTCTGCTGGGCTGAGCTGAGGAGGTCGCCCAGGTGGATGCCGGCATGTTCAGAAAAGTTGCCTCTGGCATCCAGGGCCCGGGCCCGGGGTGGGTCCGGACTGGGGAAATCTGGACCGGGAGATGCCAGAGAGGATGCCTGCCTCAGACCCAACCTGTGCGGGCTGCTGAGAGGGCCCGCGCTCCGAAGCACAGCCGTGCTGGGCTCCCTTGCAGGTGTCCACAGGTTTCCAGTGCAACAACATGATGTCAGCCCTGCCCAGCAGCTTCCTGGACCGCCTCCTGTCCACTGCCCTCATGGACGACGCAGAGATCCGTCTCTTCGTTCTAGAGATTCTCATCAGCTTCATCGATCGCCATGGCAACCGCCACAAGTTCTCGTCCATCAGGTGACCTTGAGGTTTCCTCCCTGTTGGTGTGTGTTGGGAGCAGACTCCTGACAGGGCCGCGCGTGCAGACAGGAGCACGATTCAGAGATGCAGCGAGGCCCACTGGAGAACCGATCACAGACATGGACCTGGGGTCCCGAGAGGGGAGGGGCCCCCGAAAGAAGGGGTGCTTGACCTGGGAGAAGCAGGTGGTTTGGAGATTTGGGAGCTAGAGAGCACGTTCTAAAGGGAGTTTCCAGGTGAGGATCAAGAGAAGAATCTCGAACAATGTCTAAGAAAAAGGGACAGGAACTAGAGAACGTGGGAGAAAGCAGAGAGCGGGCTAGGAGCCAGGGCTGGAGGGGCACTGGGGGAACGACTGATGACATCGGGATAAGGCCCGGTGGCACCACGTGGGCCCTGAGTGGCCTCACACAAGGGCTAACTAAGGTGGCCCCTCTGTCCCCGTCCAGTACCCTGAGTGACATCTCTGTCCTGAAGCTGAAGGTGGACAAGTGCTCCCGACAGGACACCGTCTTCATGAAGAAGGTTAGTGAGTGTGACCTCAAGATGCAGAGAATCCCGGGCAGACCCCGTGGGCCCTCACCTTCCAGCGCCCACGTCACTGCTGACCTCTGCCCCCCAGCTGGCCTCCTCCTGCTTTGACTGTGGTAGGCAGGATGAGCAGCAGCCGACCCACGTGGGGGTCAAGCCCCAGGGTCATGCTCATCACCAAGGCCATGTGAGGACCAGGGACTGTGTTCTGACCCTAAAGCAGTTTGGGCAGCAGCACTTGCTGCTGGTTCAGCTGGACCCCGCCGCCCCGGGTGCTCACTCCTGCACGTGTTCATGCCCCCTGGTGTCGGCTTCAGACACAGCCTCTCCCTGGCGGTGGGAGTGGGGAACACACGGCCTGCCCACCCCCGCTGACTGGATTTTCTGTCCTCCTTGCCCCTCCTGCCCCGCCCTGCCCCGTGGCCTTGCCCACCCCCTCCTCGTGTCCCCAGCACTCCCAGCAGCTCTACAGACACATCTACCTGAGCTGCAAGGAGGAGACGAACCTGCAGAGCCACTACGAGGCGCTCTACGGCCTGCTGGCACTCATCAGCATCGAGCTGGCCAACGAGGAGGTGGTGGTGGACCTCATCCGCCTGGTGCTGGCCGTCCAGGTCAGCAGGACGTAGGGGCCGGGATCGGGGGAGAGGACCTGTTATGACCAAGCACTCATTGAAGCGCTGAGCGGCAACTGCTAACACTTGTCTGGGAGCCCAGGAAAATGGTGCCTTTGGTTGGCCATTCCTCCACGAAGACCACAGACCGTGGCCTGTGGGCGAACCGCGAAGAATGCGTCATTCATGGCTTTAGCCCATTCTCAGGCTAACGGAGACCCAGGGGAGAGGGTCATTCAAACACACCCCTTAGCCCCTGGTAGTTAAAGTCTCCTGCAGGGCCTGAATGGGGCTCCAAGGGCTGCCAAGAGGGTGCTTGTAAGCCCCAGGTGACCCCAAAGCAAGTCACCCGGTTCCCAAACCTGGCTGTGCTTCTGCATCGCCTCGAGCACTTATTAAAAATCCATATTCCCGCTCCTGCCCCCGAGCCTGGGGGCTGTAGATCCGCGGGCCTCCCTGTGACTCTTCGGCGGGCAGCGGGGCGCTGCGTAGGGCTTCGGGCTTCCGGGGCCTGCCTGGGTGGAAGCCTGCTCTAGCCCCTGGGGCGTGTCCTTCAGACCTCAGAGGTAAGGGTCTCCCGGTCCTGAGGCAGACGGGCATTGTTTCCTGGCGCGTGGCAAGCCTGGGGATTCAGTGGCGGGGAGTCTTAGGCCACCCGCCTGGAGGTGCTGAGTCCTGCCAGGCCAGCCCAGACACCATGACTGTCTTCATTCCAGAACTTGAGATTCCTTGGTATCCAGTCCCCTGGTAGCTCCCACACCTTTCTCGGGTTAATGTGTGGACCCAATATAGCAAGCCAGTCCCGTGCTGCAGGCGTCATCCGGGGTCTGAAGCGAAGGCAACAGCTTGGTGACGAGGGTTGGGACAGGCAGAGTCACTGAAGCTGGAACTGCCCAGTGGGGGTTGAGGCCGTCGCCCCCATGGGTTGCTCCGGGGACCGTTCTGTCAGCTTTAACAAGGACGGCCTCTGGCTTCCAAGAGATGACGGAGCAGATGCTGAAAAGGGCTTCGCGTGGCGCGGTGGGCCGTCCCCTTACAACGGGGGAGGGGGAGGGGGCGGCCGCAGCTCCTGCGTAACTGCCCGTTGAAAACCGCAGAGGCCCCTGTGTGTCGCCGCAGGACCTGGCCCAGGTCAACGAAGAGAACCTGCCCGTGTACAACCGCTGCGCCCTGTATGCGCTGGGCGCCGCCTACCTGAACCTCATCAGCCAGCTCACCGCCGTGCCCGCCTTCTGCCAGCACATCCTCGAGGTGGGTGGGCTGCGCGGGTGTCCCCCCCCCACCCCGGTGCCGCGTCCGTCTCCTCTCCCGTTTCTTCTCCGCTGCCGAAACTTTGAAAATCTCAGCTATTGTGTCGTTTCACCCCTACAGACATCATTATTTATATCCAAAAGAACAGACAGCTTCCCACATGATTGCCCTGCTACTGACACAGTAAATCCAATGATCAGTAAGGCCTCGGTGTGACCCGGTCCTCGGGCTATCGTCCAGTGTCCTCATCTGTCGCAAAAGGCATTTTAGAACATACTGAAGTGTTTGTAGGTGGAATGACATGACGTCTAGGACTAACTGGAGAATACACTAGAAGAAGTGAAACAACACAAGAAACCTCAGCTGGCCCGAGCTGGGGGGTGTGGGGGACAGTGCTGTGTCCGTGTGCTAGAGACCACCCGAGCGGGGCAGGAGCTCCCCACCGCTGGGCTGCCGCGGGGAGTGTGGGCAGGGCCAGGCCAGACACCCTCTCGGTGGAAACAGCAGCAGCATTGCTTCCGCGCCCCGCCCCATACACCTGCCCACCGACTGTGTCCCACCTCTCCCCGTCTCAGTAGCTTCCACCTTCCTGGTCAAAAATGTGCGAAGGATGCTGAGGGAACCTCAGCACGCCCCTGTCCATCGCGACGTGTTTGCAGCTCCCCAGGGCTTGGGAAGTGGTGTGACCTCTGCTGCCATTTTGGGTTTAAAGAGAAAACAGGAATAGGTACAGAAGCGAGAAAGAGCAGTCTCTCGGGAGCTGAGTCCCCTGCATTTGGAAGATGTTCTGTGCCTATGTGTCACTGGGGAGGGCTTGCACAGACCACCCGGGCGCCTCGGGCTGCTCTGGGGGTCACTGTTGACCTGAGTTTGTCCCTCAGAAGCCCAGCTGGAGGGTGCCCTGCCTCCGGTTTGCGGGAGGGAGGGAACTCCGGGGCGTGGGCGGTGGGAGCTCTTTCCTCTGGCTGTTTCGCACTCCTTGTCCCTGCCGAGCCCGGCTCTCACCGTGTGATTCCTCCCCAATGCCAGGTGATAGAGACCAGGAAGAAAGAGGCTCCGTACATGCTCCCTGAGGACGTGTTTGTGGAGAGGCCCAGGTGAGGAACGCACCTGGGGCGTGGTCCAGGCACCCAAGGCGCCTGAGTAGAGAGTCTGAGGCGGGGGCTCAGGGTCCTGTGGGCTCCAAGGCTGAACGTGGGCCTTGCCTGTGGCCTGTAGGTCCTGGGTCGAGTCTGACCCTCATTAGGGGAGTGGAACACACCCTGAGCCATCTTGACCCTGTAGAGGGTATGCAAGGCCACCTGGGGGAGCTCTGGCCACCACGCCCATGGGAAGAAATCCTGGAGCAGCTGTTCCAGGCGAGAGCTGCCCTCAGTCCAGGGGGCATTGTCAGAGTCTGTGGGCCAGACTCCCTTCAGCATCAGGGGGACTCAAGGAAAAGGTACCCTGAAAAAACTACAGTGTCCAGCAGCAGGGGGCGGCTTTATCGATCACGGCCCACCCACGCGACAGACGATGGTGGCCACCTACGGTGGCCTGGAAGAGCAGTGACTGAGAAACAGTCACTGAGAAACAGTCACTGTAGGTGCAGGAGCCGGGCCCCCGGCAGAAGCGTGGGGGCGGGGCGATGTGCACGCCTCACAGGCGCGTGTGCGGCTGGAGGACCCTGCACCCTCCAGGTTCTCTCTGGAAAGTGGGATTCTGGGTGATTGTTTTTCCATTTGCGTCCCTGTCATTTTGCATGATGAACGTTGCCTTTGTAATAAGGAAAGCCGTTAGGAAAAATCCTCCTAGCTCCCCGCGGTCCTCACCCGCCCCCTCCCTCCTTTGTCTCCAGGCTGTCTCAGAACCTGGACGGCGTGGTGATCGAGTTCCTCTTCCGCCAGAGCAAGATCAGCGAGGTCCTGGGGGGCAGTGGCTACAATGCGGACCGGCTCTGCCTGCCCTACATCCCTCAGCTGACAGGTACGGGCTCTGTCCGGGCACTTCCGAGCCTGCCTCTGGCTTCTCGTGGGCAGGCCAGGGCCTGAGTGTGAGGCGCATCAGAGCTGAAAGACCCCGTGGAGACCTGCGGCGAGACCCTTGGGACCCCCCCACTTCTCCTCCTCCGTGCGGGGTCCCGAGAAGGGAGCGGCCCACAAGACAGCCTGGCTGGTGGGTGGGAGAGGCCCCGTGGTGCCACTCGTGGGCCACAGAGACCCCGTTCTCTGGGACGGACTTCCCGGAAAATCTTGGACAAGGCTCTTGGCACCTCTGAGTCCCAGTTCCCTCGACTGTGAGAAGACAGGGGTGTCAGCAGCACTTGCCCGAGAGGGCTGGCGGGAAAGGCACGCGGTAACTGCTGCAGAAACCACAGCCCCTGGCGCTCAGCCCCTGGGGATGGCGCCGACACGAGTAGAGACGGGCTTTCTGGTCAGAAGCAGCTTCTTTGTGCCCATCAGTGATTTCAAAGTCTTAGTCCTACAGAGCAGAGCTCACCACCGAATGGTGGGCAGAGAAGGCCGCGGCCCTCTGCGGAGTCCACCGGTCGTCTGCACGCGCACTGCGCCCTCGGAGGACCGTGGGCTGGGCAGAGGCGCATGCAGGCTTGGGGGTTGTCACCAGGGGTGTGACCAGGCTCATGTGCACACCCGGCCCCCAGGGCTGTGAACTCAAGCTTCTGGCTTCTCCTTCCCCAGATGAGGACCGCTTATCCAAGAGGAAGAGCATTGGAGAAACCATTTCCCTGCAGGTGGAGGTGGAATCCAGGAACAGCCCCGAGAAGGAGGAGGTGAATGTCTCCCCCATACACTGTCCTGGGGAAGCCCCAGGACACATCTGGGGAGTGGGGGGACCGCTCCGGCCCCCTGTGCAGGCAGGCCCTCGCGGAGCGGAGCGGAGTCCCCGCCCCTGCACAGCACATTTAAGGTCGCACAGAAAGTCGGTTTCCCAGGGAAGTCCTGTTTTCTCACTGTCGTCACGTACATCGTAGACATTTCCGTCTGGAAAAAACACTTGTGTCCACCGGCACGATCAGGGACCAGAACTAATCAGGGATCAGTGTCCTGGGCCAGGTGCCCCACCTCTGCCATGTCCCCCCCCCCCGCCCCCACCAAGGGAGCCACTAGCCTGACTAATGTCCCTCCTTGCACTTTCGTCAACGAAGCCGTTCTCCCCCGGGTCGGCTTCTCTCACTGAGGACCTCACGGAAGCGGTAGAACATGGGTGCGTCACAGGTCTCCCTCCAGGAGCTCGCAGTCCCCTGGGGAACTCCTGGGGTGCGCTCCAAGCTCCATCACTGCTTCCAGCACCCGACTGAAGGGCACACGCCCACGGAGCACCTTTGCTAGGGCTTTATTATTTCCCACCACCTTTTACAGCTCTCCAGACGGCTGGGGTCCTGCGGCCCCCGTCCTCGGTCCGGCCTCAGCGTTTCTGACTTTATTTAGTATTCACATCCCACCTGGATAATTTAATGTCCTAAGTCCTCAAAATGTTACTGGGTTACAAGCGGGGGGCGGGGAGGGGGGGAACAGAGGGTTCCTCTTGGTGAGACTCGGAGGGAGAATTAGCCTCCCCACCCCCACCTCACTTCTCCTGGGGAGCTCCCAGGGAGACCTTGGTGAGAAGGTGGGGTCCCGAAGGAGTGTCGGCCCATGGGGACACTCTCCTGCCAAGAGATAGGCTGCCAGCTACCTGAGGAAGCCAGGGCTGCCTCCTCCCGCCCTCCCCGCCTGCCTTTCTGAACACTTGTCCCCTCTCCCTCAGCGTGTGCCCGCGGAGGAGATCACCTATGAGACGCTGAAAAAGGCCATTGGTGAGTGAGAGGCCCCCAGGGGCTCCGGGTGGGGGGGCAGGGCGGAGCTGGGTCCTGGTTGCGAGTGGGCGTGTGCAGCCCCCTCTGCCGCCCATGGAGGCCAATTCAGCACAGAGGTGAGGACAGAGGCCCACGGCTTCCTCCGTCCATTCCAAACCCACCCCAACAGCCAAAGCCGCAGTGAACAGCCCTGCCCGCCTGCCAGGGACCAGCAGGGCGCCCCGTGCGTCTTAGGTCAGGTGGCCTTTTTTCTCCTGACTGCGGCCTTTAACAGTGACCCCCCGAGGGTCGCAGCCACGCAGGTAACGAGCAGTTGCGTATAAATACTCTGACTAGTTTCTGATAGAATTTGATACAAAGCAACAAGCTGACCAGTGAGGGATATGAAGAGCAAATCGTAGTATTATGTATTTCATAATGGCAATAGATGTTAAAATGCGGCATCATGTCTTCTGTCTGAATTATCGGTCAGTGAAATACTCCAAAAGAGAGAACTCTTTGGATGCTGATCACAAATTACGTCTTCAAATGCCAAGCCTTTCTTACTTTTGCTGTCATCCATGGTGCTCTTTCTAAACATAACGTGCCTCCTTAAGTGGAGAATGACGGACAGATTTGAGGCCCCTCCCCCTTTTTTCTAACTCATCTGGGATCCGAAGAGGAATACCGAGAAGCCTGACCGGCCGCACAGCGCCCTGCCACAGAGGGTCCGCGCCGGCTTTGGTGGTCCTTGTGGCTTTTCCGTCGCTGCTGTCCCTGTCCGAATCCCGCCCCTCCCCCCAGGTCCTTCCTGCTCCAGGAACTTCAGGTGATGGTGACTCCTAGAGGCCGTGCGGCCACCTGGGGCTTTAAAAGCCCAGTTGAAGGGTCAGCTCTGCTGGTTCTCAAACCCTCACACAAGGAAGGAGGTTGAGCCCTCAGGCAGAATCAGGAAAAGGTCCAGCCCTCCTTGGGCCAAAGGACAGCACCATGGAGGGCGCTGTGACGCCCTCCATGCCCACGGGCAGAGGGCAGAGGGCAGAGCCCGGCTGCGGTCACAGACAGAGCTCCAGGGCGGGGGTCCCCCCAGGTCTCTGTCCTCTCCAGCCCCTGACCCCATGGGGACTGGGGGGGAGGACGAGAGGCTGACCGACCTAACTCCGTGCTGCAGTGGACAGCGTGGCCGTGGAGGAGCAGGAGCGCGAGCGGCGGCGGCAGGTGGTGGAGAAGTTCCAGAAGGCGCCGTTTGAGGAGATAGCAGCTCACTGCGGGGCCAGGGTAAGCGAGGCCCAGCGAGAGGGGGTCCCCGGGGACCCCAGGGACCCAGAGTTGGGCCCAGGGCGGGCCTGGGGGTTCTGGAAGATCTTGGCACTTTTGCCAACCAGAAACTAGGGTTTGGATGCCGACAGAGCCCTGGCCCTACACTGTTCCCCCGTGGCCCAGAAGACGTGGCTGTTAGTCACACGGGCCTTCAGACCTCACACTTTCCACGCGAGGGAGGACTCCTGGCCCCAGCAGCTCCGCTATCAGACAGACAAGACAGACCCTAATAATCATGGTAGCCAGTGCGCAAACAGGACTGACCGTGTGCAGGGACATCTTGCGTTTATTCGCTTATTTCATTCTCCTGGCGACCGCTCTGCAGGCTGGTTCCACAGCGATGGGACCACCCACGACGGAGGAGCACAAATGTTTCTCGCAATTGATTGTATGGGCCAGGGTTTGTTAGACCCGGTGCCCATCCTCATAACAATGGGTTACAATTACAAACGCCCAAAATTTACAAACTCGTATGTTACTATACTTTTTCCTCTCCATAAAAATACACGTAATAGCCTTTTCTATGATATATTTTCTAATATACATACTTAATGTGTTTCTAACATACTATAATAACTATATATAAATACATGTAAGTATAACGCAGATTCGGGGGCGAGGCCGGGGCTGGTCATCCCCGGCCCTCGGAGTGGAGGCCCGGTTACTGAACATGCGCACAACGCACTCTGCGCGCAGACTCCGTGGAGCCGGGAGGGCCCCGAGGGAGCGTCTTCCCCAACGCGCCGATTGTGCACCAATGCTTCTTTGGGGGTCATGAAAGAGCTGGAAACAGCCCTGAGCCTCCTGACTCCAGGCCCAGCAGGCCCCGCCTTCCCACTTGGAGGAGCTAAGGGTCCTTCAAGAACTGCCTCCTGAAGCCCTCGTGGTGGTCCCGGCCTCCGTGTTGTCCCCAGCGGGCTGGCTGGGTGGCTCTGCCCGACCTGACCTCACAGCCAGGGGCCCAGACAAGACCGGGGACGTCCCCATCCTGAGGCTGCACTGCCCCGACCCGCAGTGCGCGCCCTGGACAGGCTGGCCAGAAAAGGCCGGCAGAGGGGTGGGGCGCGCCGGCTCACCCTGCCTCTGTTTGTGCCTAGGCATCGCTGCTGCAGAGCAAGCTCAATCAGATCTTTGAAATCACCATCCGGTAAGTGGCAGCCCTGGCCAGCCCACCCCCCCGCCCCCACAGTCCAGCGTTGGGCTCCCCCTCCTGAGTCTTCCTCTCACACTGGTCTGCAGTCCTCCCTCTCTCCCGCCTCTGTCTCCAGGGCTGGAATCAGCCTGCCAACTCTCCCCAGAAAAGGAAATCGAGGCTAGGAAGGACAAGCAGCAGCTCAGAGAACCGGGGGAAAGAGCCAGGGGTCCTTGTTTCCCCGGCAGAGACTTTACTTTCTAAAGCAAGAGTGTCACTGCAGAGCCTGCGGTGAAGCTGTAGGTTCTAGAAGGACTTGAAAGGCATGGGGTGGGACCCCGTCCTCAGCCCTTGCCCTCCGTGTGTCCCTGCCCCAGGCCCCCGCCGAGCCCGTCCGGCACCATCACCGCAGCCTACGGCCAGCCTCAGAACCACTCCATCCCCGTCTACGAGATGAAGTTTCCGGATCTGTGCGTCTACTGAAGTCCCAGCACGGAGCTCCTGGGAGGGGTGGGGTCTGAGGGAGCGGCTCCCCCTCACCCCCACCCCTACTGCGTGCACATCTCACTGGGGTCTCAGAAAAGGTCACCTTGGCGGGGGCAGCCCCTTCCCAGCTAAGCAAGGGGGAGCCCCAGGCCCTCCCACGTGCCCCTTGTCTTCCCTGAGGGGACCGGCCACCTGCCCCTCTGGGCCCATAAGCATCTCACCTGTGCCCTGCAGTCTCCTCCTTTGTGCCACGGGGCCAGTAACTGTGGGGCGTGTGAGGTCCTGAGAGCTCCCACGTGGTGTGACATGTGAAAGGCTTTCGTGGTGTGGGGGTGGGAAGGGCACAGGTGCCATCTCCCTGACCCCAGACAGGGCCGAGTGGAGACGCAGTGCTCAGAGAAAGCGTGGGCTGCAGTCGGGTCGGAGCCCCACTGTGGGAGCTGGAGGGCGGGGTGACTGTCTCCCCCAGAGCACCCCCTCCCTCCAGTTCCGAGGCCCCCAAGTCCCCAGTGTCTCTTCCACTCTCCTGCTCACCCTGCCAGCTGTCTTTTCGTGATTCTCTCTGTTATTAATTAATGCTGAGCCCTTACACAGGAGCTGGGGTGGAGATATCACAGCAGGTGTGGGGGGGGGGCGCGGTGTAACAAAGGAGGGAATGAAGGTCAGGCAGCTGCTGGTGGGGGCGGGCTCTCCCCAGGTTGGGCCTGCCTCACACCCCACCCCCCACCCCCTCGGAGGAACAGCAGGCAGCAGGGGTAGATGCCTCTGCAGCATCTTCTGGACTCCTTTGCTCAGAGGGAGCTTGCTTGGCACTCCCATGGTTCTCCCCCTTCTGGATGTTTCTCTGAGTTGAGCTCGCTCTCTCCTTGTTACCTTTCTTCCTGGGGAGCCCGCCGTGTTTCTACAGCCTCTGGGTTGAGGGAGGGCAGCTCCAGCTAATCTGGTTCTAAATGACTGGAAAAGAGGCGGAACAGCCAGGCCCAGGCCTGCCCACTTCACCCCTTAGTGAAGAGGCCCCTGGCCTGGCCGGGCTGCAGGGGGAGGGGATGGTCGTGGGGGCGGAGCTCCTTGGGACTCAAGGATGTCAGAGGTCCACCTTTCCGATGTTTCATTTGAGGAAAGAAGGATCCAGCACCTGATACGGGAATGATTTTTTATGTTTATTCTTTTTACTCTTTGGACAAAGTCTGACCTTAGTGCCAACTCCCAAAGCTTCAGGCCTGGGGACAGCAGTGGAGGTCGCTTTGGGTTTTCAGTTTCCCCTGAGTCCCGTGGGCCTGTCTGGGGGAGGGGGAGGAGGACGAGCCGGGAGGCTGCCTGCCGTGCCCTCTGCTTCCCCTCCGCTGTCCTGGGGCCTTCGTGTCTCCAACGGTCCCCCCCACCCCGGGCTCCCCCACCACCAGCAGCACCCTGTGGCCCCCAGTAATTCCTCTCTTCCTGTGAAACTCCACTCACAGTAAGGTGTGAATAGCCAAGTTATTCTTCTGTGGGGAATTTGTTTTTTAGAAAGAGAGAGTGAATCAATTTCTTCACCCAAAGGAATCCCTTTAGGGTAGAGTTGTAGGCCGTGTGGGCGGGGTCAGAAGGGCTGGACTGTCTGCTGAGTGGGCGGCAGGCTTTCTGGGCGAGGGGGTCTACCTCTGCAGGACTCTGCACAGACCCACAGTGAGGGCCTGACGATCCGGCAGATGGGTGGATTTTCTCAAGTCGGGAGAAACTTAGCATATGCCTTTCCCATTATGTGGGCAGTGATCTCTTGGGTTAGGGGGCTTTCTGGCTCTAGTTCCTTGAGTTTTCCCCCTTGGCCGCTGCCTCTGGCTCTGGGCCTGCAGCTTCCGTGTGGCTGTCAGGATTCAAGGCCCCGGGGGCCCGCTCCTGCTCCCCTTGTGGCTCTTAGCTAATGCCCCACCCAACTTTACAAGCATGAACTGAGAATTCTCCTTACTTTAATATCTCCTTATTAAGAAATCACATTTCAAATAACTTGGAACGAATTTGAAGGCAAATAACCTTGGGAAGAAACTTCACAGGAAATCTACGTCTTGAGCCACCTGTACATCTTTCCTTGCAAATCCTCCCACCCGTGTCCCATGCTTGGCTTTGATGGAATACCCTGTTTCTTTCTTGTGCCTCCTTGACTGTAGGGTCCACCCCCATGGCCACTGCCCCCTGCGCCCTGCCCTGGGGACCCTGGCTCTGCGGGGTGGGGAGCATGGCCCTGGGGCCTCTTTCGTCAGAGCCAGCCGTAGGACCAGAGACACACACAGGTCCACTCAGGTGCCTGTCCCTCAGCCCCGCCCTGGGAACGGGGCGCTTTCTTTGTGCACTCAGCGTCTCTGTCCTCTGTCCAGAGCAGCTTTTTCATCTCGTCACAGCTGCCTAGCAAAGAAGTGTTTCTTTGGGAGAACTGGCTGGGTTTTTTTTTTGTTTTGTTTTTGTTTTTGTTTTTGTTCTTGAGTGCCCTCTTGCTAGTTTCAATTTAAATCTGCACTCAGTCCAGTATTAGGCTGCCTGCCAACAGGAGGCAGGACCTGGGTTCTGGCCAAGGATGCCTCAGAACGAGAAAGCCGAAGGTGTGTGTTAACTCAGGCAGGCAGTTAAATAGCAAATTAAGCAGTCTCCTTCACCAGCGTCCTTTCGCCCCTGCAGAGGCCCTGGGAAGGGACGCGAAGCATCGTGTGCTGGGTGCCCAGACCCTCCGCCCAGCATCCACCGCTGCCTCCTGCCTTCCAGGCCCCGTAGCGTCAGACAGCGCTGTGTCTTTGACTGACCCTTTTTTAGAAAAAGATTCTATTTATTTTTAGAGAGAGAGGAAGGGAGAGAGACATCAATGTGTGGTTGCCTTTCACACCCACCCCTGCACTGGGGACCTGGCCTGCAACCCTGTGAAGATAGGCATGTGCCCTGACTGGGAATCGAACCGGTGACCCCTTGGTTCTCAGGCTGGTGCTCACCCCACGGAGCTACACCAGCCAGGGCTGACTGGCCCTCTGTGCTACCCTCCTCTGTTGTGATCTTGAGCCAGCAAGCCCATCCAGACCAGCTGCTCCCCAGAGCCCTGAGCGCTCTTGCTTCCCAGGCAAGGGGTAGGCTGGCTTGGCACTCTGCCGGCAGAACTTAAGAGGCAGGAAAGCATTTGAGATTTGGAAGTTCCATTCATTTGGTTGAGTCATGCCCGTGCATCAGAAGCAGGTCAGCAGGAGGCGCCAGTGCGTTCCTGCAGGCTCCTCCCGTTGGCCTCACAGCAGGGTCCCCAGTGCCCTGTGTCTGTTCCCGTCTCCTCTCTCTGAAAGTGGAAATAAGTGATTTCTTGACTCCTAAATGCCTCCTCTCCAGAGAAGGAACCCAAGCAGGGCAGGAGAAGAACTAGAAAAGTCGTCAGGTACTCCCCTCTGTCCAGCCCTCCAGCTCATACACCAGTGCGAATGGATGAGCCGTGGAAAGGTGGGGCTGGGACTGACCGAAGTGCTTGAAGAAGGTCAAGACTTGAGGGTCACACACATGCTGCCCTTTGCCCTGGATGTTCTGGGTCCCAGAGAACGGGTTTCAGCTGGCATAAGAATTAGAACAGCCTTAGAATTCCTTTAAACGGCTCCAAGGCCAGACCTCCAGGCTTCTGTGCAGGCCTCTGGGTCACTATACCTTCCAGTTGCTCTTTCGCTGTCCCCAGTCCTTCTGACCTGGGTCAAGAGTGTCATTGAGAAGCGAGGCTATGTCTCCCCATTCCTCTTCATGACCATGAACTGGCATGTGGTCATCTGGGGGCCCGTGGGAAAGAACCAGACCAGAGCTGTTAGGCTGAGCATGAAGTGTGAAGATAGAAGAGGAGGTCAGCTGATCGGGGCAGGCCACGCCCCCTTCCCCTGACCCACAGGCCTGGCAGGCAGTTGTGCTGAAACAAAACATCTTCCTTATCCCTGGGAGACAGTTTAGGTCAGTGTGCTGCTTCTTCACCCTATTAACCTTAGAAATCTGCTGGTTAAAGTGGCCCTTTATCCCAAATGTGGCGTCATCTGCCGAGTGGGGAAGGGTGGTCATGGACCTGGCCAGATGGGAAGCGAGGAGAAGACACAAGGGCTGTGGCTGGGGCTCTGTGGCCTGCTGGGGTCAGAGGGCAGCTCTCTGTGCTCTCTCTGCACCAGCCAGGATGACCAGCACTTTTCTGCAGGAGATCCTAGGGCCTCGTCACCTTCCCCTGTTGAGCTCCTCCTCCACGACTGCTGATTCCGGCCTGCGGAGTGCAGAGCCGTGACGCCACACAGGCTGCAGCTCACGCAGTGTAACATGTCAGTGTGCGCCTCGACCTTCAGGGCCTGGCTGAGAGTGTGTGTGCCCGTGTGTGTGCATGTGTGTGCAATGTAGTTCCTAGTTGACAATGTATGTATATAACAGCTGACGTATTTATATGGGGGTGAAGAATTAGTGCCTGTGGCGGTTTTCTGTGTTTTACACTCGTTGAGTCAAATTAGTTTTAAGGAAAGGGAAATAGAAGTGGGAGGGGCGGGCAAGTGCAGGAAGAAGGACTCTTAGCCGGATCATTCTTTAGGACTATTAGTCGTGATTTCCCAAGGAGCCTTTATGATGCCCTTTTCAAATAAATGTTAATGTTGTCACCACATGCTTGTCTGTTTGATTTTTTTTTAAAGTAAATGGGTTTTGGGGATGCAAACAGGATCTGGAAATACCAAGATTAACCACTGACATTTAGTGGGGGAGGATGAGGCCCAGGATTCCCAGCATGGGGGCATCCTCCCGGGGAGGGTGGGGCCACTTCCTCATTATGGTGGGGGAGACCTTATCTGAGGAACCTGGCATACCGACTCCTCCTCCATCAGGGCATTCCTTTCATTGTGAACTCCTGTGGCATCAAAATAACATGTGTAAGCACTGCACACAAGTGTTTCCCAGCCTCTTTGATCATACTGCCCACTGGTATGTTGGGTGCAGCTGACATGTATGTGTACTTCTGTGTGTGTGTGTGGGTACCCGTGAGTCTCCTGTGAATCAGAAAGGTGTGTGGCTGCAAACCCAGGGCCCCAGCACTGTGAAAACATCGTGGGGACGTGTAAAAGCACCCCAGCCCGTGGCCTCTGCCCTGAGGGTTTCCCCGAGGGGAGCACGGTACACGCGCACGCAGCAAGAATGCCGCCAGCAGAGCCCCACTGCGTGCGCTCCCCTGAGGAGGGAGGGGCTGACTGCGGAAACACTGAAAATGAGCAGGCTCAGCTGGAAGAGATCATGACTCTCCCGGTGGACATGGACTTGCGCCTGGGCTCATGTTGGAAAAGAGGTTACAGTCCAAGTGATGGGGGAAGGTGGGGAGTTCACCCAGACAAAGGGTGAAGGAGGATGGGAGAAGAGAGGGCGGCTCGGCAGGTGGGGACATGAGACGTGGGGTTCAGTAAGGACCGTGAACTTCACTGATAAGGGCCCCCAGCGCGCCATGCCCTCTCGTTTGGAATGGATGGAAAATCAAATTGGGGTGGGGTGATTTTTCACCTCTTAAGCCAGGGACTATGGGGAAAGCAAGATTTTGCAATCATGGCCACAAAGGATTGGTTCCAGATGGGCTGGGAGGAGAGCGCTGGAGACAAGGAGACCAGTCGGTGAGGAGGCTGTTACCGCAGTGGAGGTCTGAGCCAGGGGCACTGAGGAGGAGGAGAAGGTCTTAGACTGAGGACATGGGAGGGGAACACGTGGGCAGAGCTGGGGGGAACTAGAGACCCCAAGGCTTGAGCCCATGGGACTGGAAGCCTCCATGTTCTGCTTGTACAGGCGTGTCTCCACGGGTGTGCGTCTATGTGGGTAAGCCCCTGTGTTTGAGAATGTTTGTATCTGGGAAGGAAGCGAAACGGGAACTGACGTGAACCACCAGGCACTCACACTTAGCTTCTCAGTGACGACAGGCTAATCAGGTCCATTTTTTTAATTAATCTGCACGAGAGCCCTCACACTAGGAAGGGAAGGGAAGAACTAAATCTTGGAGAAGGTCAGAGGCTTGCCTAAGGTCACAGGGATAACTGGATCTGGGGGACATTAGCACCGCTTCCCACCTTACAGCCCCGAGCGCCCTTCCAATCCCTGTTAAGCTTCACCCCCGTCAGGCTGACTCTTGGACAGGTGCCAGGGTCACTTGTAGGAATCCTGTTTTTTGATGCATCTTCTAGCTGAGCGGTCTTTTCCCACCCAACAGAGGGTGGAGCCATTCCTTAAACCAGGGGTGTCAAACTCATTTTCACCAGGGGCCACATCAGCCTCGTGGTTGCCTTCAAAGGGCCAAATGTAATTTTAGGACTGTATAAATGTAACTACTCCTTAACTAGGGGCAAGGAGCTCAGTGCAGCAGCTGGGTAGAAACAAGGTGCTGGGTGGCTAAAACAAGGTGGAGGGCGGGATTCAGCCTGGGGCCTTGTGTTTGCCACCTGTGCACTAAACTGTTTGGCCCCTTTAAGACCCACTTATTGAGGAGTTAGGGGAGCACATTTCCTTCCCATTCCCACTCTGTCGTATGAAATATACTGACGATGCTTGGTCACATGGAAACCGTTATGTCTCTCCTCCACTATATGCTGCTCTTTAATGGACAG
Source organism: Phyllostomus hastatus (assembly GCF_019186645.2). Lineage (NCBI taxonomy): Eukaryota > Metazoa > Chordata > Mammalia > Chiroptera > Phyllostomidae > Phyllostomus > Phyllostomus hastatus. The sequence goes on along the minus strand of NW_025333873.1, from coordinate 4,766,554 downwards.
GTATTTTTATTCACCCAGTCAACACTCCAAGTCAGAGGTAGATGTGCAACTTGAAAGTTTTATTATCCTAACTACAGGCAGCTTTAACAGACTGAACATCTGCCACTCCTACCACCAGAGCGAGGAGCGGGGGGCGGGGGAGGAGAGGGGGCTTCGGGGTCGACTTCTCAGGGAGAGAAGCCCCGCGCCCCGCTCCACCCTCACTGGCCCTTCTTATGGGCGTTCTTGACGATGGCGTTTCTGAACAGCGTCACCAGGGGCGTCTGGCTCTTCTCCGAGGTCATGAAGCCGCCATAGCGCTTGCCCTTGGGCGGGCTGCCCCAGTGGAAGTGCTCCTTCTCATAGGGCCCCCCGTCCTCCTTCGCTGCCGCCTCGGCCCCGGCCTCGGCCACCAGGCGGTACTCCACGCCCGCCCGGGCCGCCGCGCCCTCGGCCAGGCGCTCGGGACCCGGCTCTGGCTCGCGCCACGCCCCAGCCATCTCCCTCTTGAACGCGTGGGGCAAGGCCTCGGCCGACTCGTCCTCGGGGCCGTTGGGGTACACCTTCACCGGGCGCCGCTTCTTGCCCACCGGCTTGCCCCAGCGGAAGTGCTCCATGGAGTAGGAGCGCCGGTCCTCGCGGCGGCCTGGCACGGCGCCGATGCCGGCCCCCGCCACCTCCTCCTCCCGCTTCCGGCCCGCGCCCGCCCCGCCGCTGCCATCCGGGCGGCCGACGCGGTCCGGGCGGAAGTGGCCCGTGACGTACTTCCGGGGCTTCTCGGGCAGGGGCTGCTCCTCACCGTCGCCGGGGATCTCAGGCGTCTCCGTCCAGAGGTCGGGCTGGCAGGCCCGTATGCAGGCCTGCGGGAGAGCAGAGCGCGTGAGGGCCCCGCACCCACGCGCGGCCGGGCATCCCCTTCACCACCTCGTGCCCGCGCCTGCACCCTGCGCGCCCGCAGCCTTCGCCGCGTGCGGGCCTCCCTGCGCCGCAGCCGCCCTACCGGGGTCACCTGCCCGCCTGTCCTTTGGCACCCACGGACGGACATCTGGGACGGAGCTCGGACACCGTCTCTTTTGTCCCTTGTGCGCCTTCGTATGTTTGCCCGACGACTACAGCGCACACCGCGTTCCCTGCGTGGCTTACCGGTCCCGTGGCTTTTGTGAGCAGGGCCAACATCTTACCCTTATACGCCTCGTGTATAGGAACTGGTCGGTCAGTGGCAGGGGGCGGCAGTTGCTAGCGCTCAGTAAATATTGAGTAAATAATAGGGTTCGCTACGAGTCTCAGTGGGGCCTACGGCTGAAATTAGGGGAAGAACATCCCCAGGTGGGAAAAGTAGAAATCTGACTTTATTTTCAATAATGCCTCAACCTTCCTCCGGTGATCTGCGGGCCTGCCTCATGCCCTACCCCAGCCTCGGCCTCCTACCTTGCCTCAAAACTTTCCCACCCCCATTTGGCACTTTCTCTGGGTCTCTCAAGTCTTCTGAGCGGAAACCCTGTGCTTTCTCCAATCAGTGGACTTTGGAAGGGAGTGGTTCACTTCCCCGTCACCTCATTCTGATTGGAGGTCTGGGGAGAAAGCCAGGATTACTTCCCTTGCACAGTCATGGAGCCCGGGTCTCTGTGACCAGACCAGTGGACTGTGGTCCACAGTTGCTTAGAAAAATGGCCTGGAGCCTGGGGTTTTCAGTTACTCGGGACTGCGGAGGAGTAAACAGACAGCTCCCTGCCAAGTTGGGAATTTCATGCTGCACCGATTGGGAATTACTACAGAATATTAACAGGAAAGTGAAAACGGTCTCATGCTCCTCTCCCCTGCACATGCGGAACAGGAGGTTCAAAGAGGCAGGAGGTTCTTGGCAAGGTTCCACAGTGCACTGGCGACAGAACTGAGACGAGAACCCTCGGGGTTCTGACCATGACCAGTGCCCCTTTCCTAGTGAGCTCTCCACGGGAGAGGCTGTGCAGTGGGCACCCCCAATCACGAGTCCCTGAACTAGAGCCCTCAGGATTCCCTGGGCTTTTGTTTCTATTTTCTATCACACGTGCAACCTGCTCTGCATTTTTGAGGGCGTCTCTCTCTTACCTTAGCTCAGTGTCTCCACTGACAGAACACACAGAATGTAATGGCGTGCATGCCACCCTCACCAGGCAGGTGCTGGCAGCAGGGCAGAACTCAGTCACTGGTGCCAGCAGCGTGTCTTTTAGTCCTTGACACGCTATCATCGCTCATTTGTGCCTCCCAACACACACACACACACACACACACACACACACCCTGTGGCGACCTGGAGGGAATTCCAACCTGGCACAAAGGACCTTTACGTGCTTCTGCAAAGGCTGCAGGTCCATCTTCCAATAGAAGCTCGACACCTTTGGCCCCCATTAAGAGAACAATGGCAATGGCACCTGGGTTTTCTTTCTCCCCCTAGAGATGATTTGCGGGAATACCTAGCTGGCTTTGTAACTGGTAGTAGATAGAAAGGGAAGAAACGTGGACTGAAATGGCACATGATATGAGGTTACTTTAAAAGGAGTAATTTGGGAGCTGAAAGATTGAAAATGTAAGCTCAACTGAGAAGCAATTATTGTTACTACTATTTTTAGTATGAGGATTATTTTTATGGCACTATCTCTAAATCGCTGTTTTTTCCCCTCCTCGGGCCCACGCTGACTTCGCCTTGGGGGTCCATTCCTGACCCGGGCTTACCCACGTCTCTGGGAATGAACTTTCCCTCACCATAGCACTTCCTCGTGCGCTGTTCCGGCCCTGGCCCCAGCCCCAGCCCCAGCCCCAGTTCCATCCGATGCCCACACCAGGACGATGGCTGTGGCCCACGTACCAGCAGGTTGCTCTCCTCGGTGAGGTCCTGACAGTGGCTGCTCTCCAGACACAAGCCATGCGCTTCCATGGAGGCCTGAAGCAACAAGGCAAACAGGAGGGCCCCCAAGTGGCTGCAGCACGATCGAGGCATCTTCCAGGCAGGCTGGGGCTCTGCAGAGGCAAACAAGATTGGTGGGACCCCTGCAAGGAGCAGAACAATGCTGGCCACTCACCAGGAAGGACCGGGAGCCAACATCAACCACACGATCCCCCATGGAGCACAAGGCTTTTTGAGGACAGGAGCAGTTCAAGAAGCCTGGTGTGCAGGGAGGCGGTGCGAGTTGTGCTAGAGAGGAGGGGAATAGGACCCAGGCGGCCACGTGCGATTTCCCCTTTATCTCCTGTTAAGAATCAGGCCCCAAAGAACATTAGGACTGGAAGCTATTTTAGGAGTCATTTGGTTCAGCCTCTTATTTGAGAGATGGGGAAACTGAGGCCCAGGGAGGGACAATAACTTCTTCTCTTTCTAGCACAGACCTTTCCTATTTCACCACCTTCATGAATCTGTAGTTCTAACACTCCAGATCCAAAACTCCTGACCCAGAGGGTCTCCTCCCCCTCTCCCCCACTGAGACCCTACCATTCCTCAGAAGCTCTATTTGCTGTGAATAGTGGAGGTTTGTATAAAGGCCAATGACACCTCTGGCCAATTTAGCCAAAACCTCAGCCAACCCGATTTGCTGCCCTGTCCACTGATGACTCCGGTGATCACTGTCTCCAGACCCCTGTGACTTTGGAGAGATTTATTTTTAAAAGCGACCCCCCATGCTTTTAAAAACAAGTCATCTTCTGAAAACGTTACGTGTCAGACCCCGGGCTCTCTGATTCTGCAGGTGTAGAAGGGAAAGACAGACACACAGTGGAAGGGACTGACCTCCCACAGTGAACACCTACCAAAGATACTTTCAAGCACCTCGCTGCAGGTGCCGAGGTCAAGAGGTCAGGCTGCATGAGGCTGCCTCTGCCCCAGGCTGCCCCCAGCTCTCTAGCTCCCCGTGCTGCCAAGTCCCTCTTTCCCCACGGTGGCCCCACGTCCTGCCACCAGCTCGTCGCCAACCCCACCACCACTTTGTGTTTTCCAAGATCTTCTCCACCAGCTGTTAGGAAGAAACCTAATTAGTTGAGACGAGTGATTCCCATTAAAGGTGAGGATGAACAATTGTCTCTCCTAATGGACATTTGCATTTTGAAACGTTTGCCTGAAAGAAGCCTCCTATTTGGGGGTGGGGGGGCCAAATGTTTTTCACAGGAGAGGCTTTGGAAGTGAAAGTTCTCTCCGGCCCTCAATTGTCCACTGCAGGAAGCCGCTTCCTTCTCTCCGCCCCGCCCAAAGCTGAGCCGACTCCCCCCAAAGCTGAAGCAGTTCAGGACTCCCTTCCGAATGGCGGCCAGGTCGTGCCTGAATGTTTTCAGAGCAGCCATTAGGTGGCGCTGACAGCCAGTGAGCCGGCCCATTAGCGTCCCAGGCGACCGGGACAGAGCATCTGTCAACCTGATGCCCGGTGACCAGGGGCAGGCTGCTCCCGTTGTGGCCTTTTGATGCTCCGGTCCACGTGTGAAGCCTGAACTTGGTGGACAAGACGATTCACACCAGGGCTCTGAGACCACACAGCGCACTCGGGTCAGAAAGACGCCCAGGTTTACACTGGAAGCAGAAAAAGGGCAACCGTGTCTCACTGCGGCAAGTGTAGAATAACATGTCAGTAGAGAAAGAAGTAAGATCATACGGGTTGGACAGTTTCCTCAACTGGATTTCAAGTCTCCTCAGAACTGGCCATTCTGGAGTGATTTCCAGTTTCCCAAAACCTACCTCCCGATCTCAGGCCTCACCTTCTGCCCCACTGGCGGCGTGGCCCACCCGGGCTCTGTCTCACCCACGCCCCCTCAGAGCTCCAGGCTGCTGCTCCAGAGTTAGGTTGCTTCCCGGAAGCACCTTGTCTTCTGTTTGCTTGTGTGTAGTCTTTATTTTTCCACAGTGAATAAATATTGCCTTGAGCCATTCTCTCTTTTTTTTAAGCAATATAGCAATGAGGACATGTCAAATATAGTGCTTTTTGTAAATAGGGAGTGTTTGGAAAGCCTTGGAAAAATACATAGAAGTCTGTCTTTTGGTCCTCTTGACACGAACTTTATAATAGAACTACACTTCCTAGAACTTCGTACGTGTAGGTGAATTCTCTGCGAGCCAAACAGGGCATTTTGTGTTTCTCCAAAATCGCACCCTGGCCGTGCCCTTGTACAAAGACCAGCGGAGCAGAGGTGCAGAGCTGTGTCCTTGCACCAAGACACACATGCGCGAAGTCCTAACACAGAAGCGTCAAAGGATGAATGAAGCCATTAAATAAGCCCTAATCGGAACATATCTTAACAATTGACAGAACGAATACACACTTCTACTTTCCTCGGTTCCTTCTGCCGTTCTGTGAGAACCACCACCTCCCCCATTAGACACGGGGAATCGGGCTCCCCCAAATGCCCCGCAGGCTCTCCCTCCTGCACTGGGAACCGCCCTCGCCTGCGCCTCGGCCAGCTCCCAGGCTGCTGGCGCCCTGCAATCTAGGGTCTGCGGACAGAGGGTCCTCTCCGCGGAGGGCAGCGGCAGGGCGGTTCAGCACCTCGGACAGTTCCTGCCCCGGCTACCCCTTTTCAACCCCGCTGGGCCTCCTAGAGGAGACCAAGGCGTTATCTCGGCGCAGCCCGGTCGGGCGCGCTAAGGCGGGCGGAGCAATGAGGATTCGGGGGTCTGAATCCAAAAAGTCCGAAATGCAAGGACTTTGTTGTGACTTTTAGCCTCTTCTCTCCTACCCCAGTTTCCAAAGTTAATTTGCGCTACAGCGTACGGTACCTGGTACGTGACATCTACCCAGAAAATCAGGAGAAACAGGTCGCTTAGGACCCGCCTGTCCCGGCCTCTCCCCAGTAGGCGGTGGGAGTCTCGGGGGTCCTCGCGGCCCCACCTCTCGGGGGACACGCGGCCGCCAGCTCCGGAGGGCACGGCTCCTGGTCTCCTTGTCGCAGCCGCTCTCCTGCCGCCCCAGGCTGGCCCTCGCCGCTCCGCTGCCCGCGGCTTCCCTCGCCGCACTCAGTGCAGAAAGTTGTCAAAAGACACGGGACCGAGGGCCAAGGCGTCCCGAGGTCCGGGTCAGGGCGGTCGCGGGTTCGGGTGAGTTCCGCGCCGCTGCGCACTTACCCGTCGCGGAGACACTGCCTCTGGGCGACTCCCGCTGCACCGGAGCGAGGATGATCCGCGGCCGCTCTCGAGGGGTCACTTTCCTTCCGTCCTCTCTCCTCCCTGCCTAGTCCCGGCCGCTCTCCTCGGTCCTTTTATACGGGCTTCGCCGGAGTGGGCGCTGGATGCGAACTTCCCGGCAGGGCCGCGTAACGAGCAACTCCCCCGTCCTTGGGAGGGGGGGCATGGGGCGCGGGAGGGGGGTTACCAGGTAGAGGCTGAGCGCACGGGCAGACTTGCCCGCAAAGGGGGCTGCATCTCTGCCCCCGGGGGCTGGAATTAGCACTGTCCCGCAGAAGGACGCACCTGGCGGCTGTCAGGAAAGAACTTAATTAAGGACGGTGTTGGGTCTCCAGCTGGGATGAGCAGGCGGCTTAGCGCCCCGGTGTGGGGCGCGCCTGCTGAGGGCATGGGGGAGTGGGTGACGTTGCTTGTGTGCATGCTTCCACTGGCATCTGCCTGTTCGCGTTTGCAGGTAAATGTCACCGCTATGAGGGGACGTCAGGAATATCTGGCATTTCCCCAGCATTTGGGAACTGACCTCACCAGGAACCACAACCCCTTGTTCCAGGGGTTGGGGAGTGGACGGTAACAGAGAAGGTCAGGAGTCACTCACCTGAGGTCCAGCACAGGTTGCCTTCTTGAGTCGTGAAAGGGCAGTTGCACGAGTCCAGGGCAGGCCCCTCCTGTACCCCAAACCCCAAGGAGAAGGTGCTGCTAACCTTAGACTGTTAATAAATGGGAGGGGTGCTCTTTGAAGAGCAGCTGAAGTGTTTTCCTTGTGGCCTCTGAGGCCTCCCCACGCTGTGAGCTGGCAGCGTGGTCCGGGGACACTCGGCGCTCTCCACGCCTGGCCTCGGAGCTCCGGCGTGGCCCTAGTCCCCGTGTCAGGTCAGGGAGGGGAAGACAGCACGTGTCCTGCAGCGGGAGAAACTCCACCGGAGCCCCGGGGGTCCCTGGGATGTGTTCTGTCTCACTCCCAAACACAAGGGACTTTCTGGTTATATTTTGAAGCTAATGTTTAGCCTAAGTCTCCTGTGGTCAGAAAACACGCTCTATCTGGTGTCAGTCCTTCGAAACCGAGGGCAGGGGGCTGCTTAACGGACGGACGGACGGACGTGTGGTCCACTTTGACGAGCGTTTCCTGTGCACCTCAGAAGCATGTGCACCCTGTGCGTGCTCCAATGTTCCACATCCTTCCCATACCTGTATCTTTTGTAATTATGTGTCATCTTATCCCATCAATTACTGATTGAAGAATGTTTTTAAAATCTCCCCATCATTCTTGTGGGTTTGTTTACTTATTCCTTTAGTCCTGGCATAAGAACAACTCTTCCTGGAAATCTGATGGGCAGTGTGGGGCAGTGGCGGAGGGTGACAGAGGGTCAGAGGTAAAGACGGCCGAAGGTGCTAGCGTGTGGTTGCATGCCGTGGGGAGTCACAGAGAGGGGGAAGCTGATGTGGCAGGTGGGAGTGGGGACACCCCAATAATCCGAGCCTGAAGCAGAAGCAGATCTGGAGGAAAAGCCTGGCCTGCAAACAGTGGAGGGGCTTCCTCTCCTGCACCGGTGGTGAGGGGGGAGGAGATGGGGCAGACGCAGACCCCTGGACAAGCCGTGGCAGTGTGATGGACTTCTGTCTGTACCACGGCCTTCACCTTGCAACCCCGGGATTTCCGGGGCATTATCCTGAGGAAGTTGCCTAGCAGTTATACTAAACGCTGCTTCAAGACTGTTCATACATTACTGATGGTAGCAATAAACTGAAATTAAATCGAACATTTATAGTAAGGTATAATAAATGTTATGGTAAAGCTATACAATGAAACACTGCAGCCATTCAAAATAATAATGCAGATATTAATTTCTAGACAAAAAGAAATGACCACTCTATGTTGTTAGGTGGGGGAAGTGTGATGATATAATAGATGTAACTATAGACAGTGATGGAGATAGAAATAAAGACAAAATGGTTCTCTACTGCTGTGTCACAAATCACACCCAAAATTGAGTGCTTCGAAACAACATTTATTTTTATCGTGAATCTGCAGTACGGCTAAGGGCTTGGCGGAGCCGGCACAACCCTGCCCAGCCCGGCCAGTTCACAGCCTGGGGTGTACAGTAACCTCAAGCTGGTCACTCCCGTGACCGGCCCCTGGACTGGGCAGACTCAAACAGTGGGGGGCAAGAGGAGCTGGGGCTCCTCAGACACCTGTCTCTGCCTCTGCGTAGCCTTCCGGGTGGTGTTTGCAGTACGGCAGCTTTGGAGGGGCTGCACTTACACACGGGCTCGGGTCTCCCAAGCCTGCACATAGAGGTGATTTACCCAGTCAGGTAGAGGGGGCGGGTGGCCAGCAAGAGCTTCCCAGAGAAAGGGATGCTGCATTGGGCTGAACCCTGATACAACAGGTCACCAGGATGAGGAGAGGAAAGGCATTCCAAGCAGAGGGAACAGCATGTGCGAAGGGCTCAAAGCAGCAGAAACTGCATATGCTCACGTGAGCATGTGGAAGAGGGAGAGAGAGAGAGACCGGAAACAGTCCGAGACAACCGGGGAGAAGGTGGGAGATCGTTTGGGGATGAGTCAGAGGAGCAATAGGACCAGATTTCTGTGGCAGTGAGGCGGGCGACCAGAGGGGAGGCAGCCTGGAGGCAGCAAGGGACGCCCAGAAGCCCCGTGCCCTGCTGCAGGGCCTGGGGGCCCGGCCAGCCAGAGTGGGAGCGGTGAGGGGAAGATGAGGCAGAGGCCGGTTCACGAAATACTACAGAGGTGGCATCGGTGCGGGGGAAGGAGTCACGACACTCCCCTGTCGGAGGCTGATGTGGCTGCACGTGTGACACGGTGCAGCGTGTCATGGTTCAGAGCGCAGCTCTGGAGCCGGATTGCCTGGTCGTAACCCCGCTCGACCACTGCCTAGCTTGTGCAACTGCAAGCAAATTCCCAGCTCTCTGGTCCTAGCTGTCCCATCTGTGAAATGAGGGAAACAATTGAACCAACCCATGTAGTTATCATATGGAGGAACTTACACAATGCCTGTGAAGTCTTAGAGCAGGGCCTGGCCTCTAGTTGGCCCTATAGAGTGCTAACCCTTGTCCTCATTACCATGCATGTGCTGGCCCCAAGAGAGCCCCGCCTAGAGAGTAAGGAAGGGTGGAAGAAAGGAAGGAAGGGAGGAAGGAAGGAAGGGAGGAAGGAAGGAAGGAAGAAGGGAGGAAGGAAGGAAGGAAAGAAGGAAGGAAGGGAGGGAGGGAGGGAGGGAGGGAAGAGGGAAGGAGGGAGGGAAGAAGGAAAAAGAGAGAGGGAGGAAAAAGAGGAGGGGGGAAGAGGAAGGGGAGAAAGAAGGAGACAGGAGCAGATACAGGTCTCTGGGCCGGGGAGCCAGTGACTTCATTTGGAGCCACTGAGTGTGAGGGTCCCAGGGGGGCAGGCTGATGCACCCACACCTGCCTGCGGGCACAGGGCTCAGGCTGCTCTCGTCATCCCTGCTTTTCACCTTCGAGGGTTTAATTGGAAAAGCGATGTCACCAAGGTGTGAGTGCGTCACCGTGACAGGTGTAGGGGCGGCCTCCTGCGCAGGGGGGAAGGAAGAGCTGGTAGGGCAGCCACAGGGGTGGGGTGGCTGGGAGCCCGGCACCGGGGGAGGGCCGCGAGGAGGGTGTCTTGCCCTCGGCCTCCAGATACTGGGGTCAGGTGACAGGGGACATTCCACGGGAGGAAGAGGAGACCTGGGGATGAGGCTGCCGTATGCCCGCGTGAGGCCGACTCAGGCCTTGCTGGTGGGAGGGAGGGCTGGGCAGGGAGGCCTCCTGGCTCCATACCAGCCGGCCCCTGGGCACTCCCGCTCCCAGTGTCCACATGCAAGCCAGAGGGCTGCCGGCCCTGACGAGCCAGAACAACCGTCCCTTCTCAGGGCTCCTGGGGCCCAGCGCAGCCTCTGCCGCCTCTGCCGGAGGGAGCACTCCATCCCTGCTGTCGTCTGGGTCAGAGTGGCCGCACGCCTGCTCAGCGGGCACCCCTGTCTGCAAAGCTCCAGTTCCCACAGTCAGTGCGTGAAGAGTTGCCGGCAAGGTCCTGACGCAGAGCTGATGCTCAAGAATATCTGAGGGGGACTGGCGGGAGTGAACAAGGAAGGGAGCCCCTCCTAAGCCTTAGTTTACGGGAGCTCATGGTCCTCTAAAATTACCTCCAGACTTCCTCAGTAGAACATATGCACCCAACACAGAGAGGCGGCCCCTGCCGACGCCGTGTGTGAATCAGAAATAGCCCGGCGTCCGCCCCTGTGTTTGTGTCCTGGGATGGCAGGGTGGGAGGTCAGCCCTCCCTGGTTGCAGTGGCCCAGGAAACAGGGAGAGCTTTGGGGTGGCTCTGGCTCCCCATGACCCCGACTGAAGTCGCTGTAGGCTTCCTGCCTTCCAGCCGCCTCCCTTTCAGAGGAAAGGCGGAAGGACACCGTGTCATTCCACAGGCAGGCCCAGGGCTGCTCCCCGCCCAGCCCAGTGCACGATGGATGCGAGGAGGGGCTGCCCGCAAGGGAGCAGAGCAGGTGGGGGGCCTCCAGGGGACAGGAAGGGGCCCACCCCCAGGCAGACCAGCCCTGGCGGCAGGCAGAGAGTGGGGTCCCAGGGAAGCGTGCAGTGGGGCTGATGGGGGGACCAGGGCTTTGGGCAGGTGCTCTCTGCCCCAGGAGTGGAGGGGGGCACAGAGGGCCCGGTGGGGAGAGGGACTGGAGAAGAAGCAGCAGGCTGAGGGACCTCGGGAGGGAAGGGTCAGAAAAGGGCCTCGGCCAGGCCTCGGGGTCTGCCTGGATGCTGGTGTGGGGGGAGGGAGAGACGGAGAAGTCGGGCAAGATGTGGGTGTGGGGCTGGGGAACAGACTAGGAGGACTAGAAAGCGGGGAGGGTGGGGGGTGGGAATGGCTGAGACCTGTTGACTTCGAAGCAGCTACTGCTCTGCCCGCTCTCAGCCCAGTCCCACGGGGCGCCGGGGTAGTGCTCCCACAGCGCCAGCTGAGACTCCTGCCCAGCGAAGAGGGAAACCGTTGCTGGGTTTTAAGCAAGCGGGTGATGGGATCCAGGAGAATCCCTTCAGAAGGCGGCTCTGGTGGTCCCGAGAGCCAATCAGAGGGCCCGCACCCGAGGCCCTCGGCTGCAAGTCGGGGCAGCAGGACTTGGGGCAGCCGTGGGAGTGAAGCAAAGGGAGGGTTTGAAGACGGTTCCGGATGCCTGGTTGGAGCAGCTGGGCAGCGGGCGGTGCCATTTAGAAACACGGGGAAAGACTGAGGGGCTCACAGGTTTGGAGAGGAAACCGTGAGCTCTGTGACCCTGGGCAACTTACTTAACCTCTCTGAGCTTCTGCAGGAACATTTGAAGCCCCACCTCACGTTGCTTCCTCAAGAGGATTCTCGCGAGGCTCAGGGGCAGGTGTGAGGAATCCGGACCACCAGTGGTGCTGTCGATAGAAACGCTGAGGATTTCTCCCAGGGGAGACAGATGGGGTTGCAGGGCAGAGGTCCAGCTTGTCTCCGGAAAAGGACCCTGAGGCCAGAAGCGCGGAGAGGAGAAGGTCCTGGTGCCCCAGCTGGCCCAGGAAACGGGGGTGCCTCCACCCGCCTGGAACACACGCGCCAAGTGGAGCGGCGGCTCCTTTCACCAGCTCCCTTTCAGCTCTGCAGCTGGGCCCCGCTCGCCGACCTTCAGTCTGACCCCAGGGGCAAAGAGGAATCAATTTGTGCAAAGAATTGGAATAAAAGCGATTTCAATTGACCTTTCAATGGGGTTTTAATTTGCTTTCTTGCAGCCAAAGGGGCCTCGTGAAGAGACCCTTGAGACTGCTTTTATCCACTAAACTAATGCGTGCATTAGCACAACCGCCTGGGCCCCGTCTGGACCAGGGCACAGTGGGAAAGGCCAGAGAGGGCCCAGAGTCCACGTGCCACCCACCAGGACTCCGTCCGCAGCCCTTGAGGGTCCGCAGCAGAGTCAGGACGGGAGGCAGGAGCCACGGGGCAGAGGGACCTGGGGGCTGGCCCCAGCTCTGTTGCTAGACGGCCTTGGGCCCCGGGCTGGCACCCTGGCCCCAGGCTGAGACCTGGCCCTCAGTCTCCTCATCTGAGCGGACCAGGTGTGTCCTGGTCCCTTCCGGGCCTGATCTAGGAGGGGTCTCTGTCGTTCAGCTCGGATCTAGAGTTGCACACTCTGTGCGGTGGAGCATGTGGCTGAGAGTGGGGGCAGCCCGGCCCTGTGGGCACTGTGGGGCTGAGCTCTGTCCCCACTCTCTTGGGCCTCTCTCACCCTGTTTCACTCCCCCCTCCTGCGCCAGCCCCCTCGCATGGGCCACCAGTTCTCCGTTCTTTCCACTCCGATTCCCCGAGGAAGCCCACGGGCTCACTCCATGAATTACCTTTTCTTCTATGGGCAGCTGTCTACCCGGGGGGCCCAGGTGGCCTGTGAATGGCCAGCGCCCTGCAAAGAGCCCCCTGCAGTTGCTTCTCTGCGTGGGGCCAACATCAGTGTGATGCCCCGGAACAGATGCCTGTGAGTTTGTATTCACTGCTCTGCATTAGAAATGTCAGAACTCCACTACCTGGGATTCTCACCTTGGTCGGCATGGCTCAGTTGATTGGAGCATCGTCCTGTATACTAAAAGGCTGGGGGTTCGGTTCCCAGTCAGAGCACATGCTTGGGTTGCAGGTTCAATCCCAGGTTGGAGCATGCATGGGAGACAACTGATCAATTTTCTCACATTGATGTTTCTAGCATGAGCTCTCCCTATCCCTCTCCCTCTCCCTCTCTCTCTCTCTCTCTCTCTCTCTCTCTCCCCCCCTTCCTCTCTCTCTAAAAGCAATAAACATTTCAGAAGTGTTCTTTTCCCCTACATTGTATACATCAGGCCACGTATGGTTTTTCAAAAGCACTCCCTTATCCTAATTCCCTCCTCTAAAGTGAGACCTTGTTCCTGTGCAGTCAGAATGGACTTCCTGGAGGCGGGGTCTTGATGAAGATGTCCCAGACATTAAGGATACACTAGGCTCTCCTATGTGATGCCCCTGCAGCCGCTCAGGCCGTACAGACATCAGGTGCCCGCAGCCGCCCTTCTCATGCAGTGGTAGTCGGAATGTCCTTTCATGGAAAAGCTTTTGTTAGGACCTCCAGCATGCCAGCTGCCTTTCCAGAAGGATGCACATTCTCCAGGTAGGACTGAGACAGGGAGCATGACGTGGTGGCCAGGAAGAACTGATGATGCACATCCATTAGTGTCGCACAGGAGAGGCATTCAGAGGCCCCGGAACCCTCCTCCTCCCTCCAGACCCAACAATGGCCGCTCAGAGGGCGCTTGAAGTGGCCTTTGTCCTGAGCACTCAGCTCGGTCGCTGCCCCTGCACCCCACCTGCCGGGCTGCCCATCTTCCCTTTTCATTTCCTTCTCAAAGGCATGGGGCAGCCAGGACGGTGCATTCAATCAGCCAGCGTGAGGCCAGAGAGCCCACGCCCACCGCAGGCCCGTTGCCCCGGGAGAGTGACGCCAGGTGCCGGCAGAGCCGGTGCACAGTGACCTGCTGCGAGGCAGCTCCGAGGACCCATTTCTCGGCATTTGCACGCAAACCTGGGCACTCAAGTGTGTGTGTGTGTGTGTGAGAGAGAGAGAGAGAGATGTGAGCAGTGCGAGGACTTCTGAAAGGTAGTTTGATGTGGTTTTCTAACAATCTGGTGGAAGCCCTTCAAAGCATCCTCTGGACAGTTGTCCTTGGTGACTGTGGGGGTCGGCCAAAGCCCAGGGTAGACCCTCCGGACCAGTCCCCATTCACCCGAGAAGGCCAGTCTTCTGACCCCAGAAGATACATTTTTAAAAAATGTATCAATCAGGTTCCTGTTATTTCTCCTTTATAATACAGTCAGGTCTTTATATTGAATTTTTTTCTACTCATGGTGGGTGGGAGAAGGTTATATTGTCTATGAATTTCATTTTAAGACAGTAAATAAAATCTTACAGAATATTTGCTGCTGGTAGGAATGCATATAAAATAATTCAGATGCTTTGGAGAAGAGTTTTCAATTCCTCAAAAAGTTAAACATCGCTAAAAACAGAACAACAGGCCCAAAATGGAGTTGTTTACGCTAAGCCCCACCAAAACTGGAGAGTAACTTAGAGTTGCAACCCCCCCGGAAACGGAATGTCAATTCAGCCAGTTAGAGCCACTGGTCAGCGCTGGTGAGGACACCTACCTGGTGGGCCCAGTCTTCCCCCAAAGGAGAATGGCTCTGCAATAGCCTGCCCATGTTTTTTGTTAATATAATTTCTTTGTTCCTGCTCCCTTTAGACTGTAAAAAATCTTTCATTTTGTATAGTGCCTCAAGGCTCTTTTTTAAAAGATTTTATTTATTTATTTTTAGAGAGGGAAGGGAGGGAGAAAGAGAGAAACATCAATGTGCGGTTGCTGGGGGCCATGGCCTGCAACCCAGGCATGTGCCCTGACCGGGAATCGAACCTGCAACATTTTGGTTCGCAGCCCATGCTCAATCCACTGAGCTACACAGGCCAGGGCTTCAAGGTTCATTTTTTATCTGCTGAATTGTATGCTGCCCAATTCAAATAGGTTTTTGCTCAGATAAACTTTAACATTTTTAATATGCCTGAGTTTATCTTTTAACAACATAAAGTTACCATATGACCCAGCAATTCTATTCCTAGGTATATACCTCAAAACTCACACATGATGAGAGTTCTGGACGAGATGGGGGTGTAGGTAGAAACCCTTCACTTCCTCACACAACCTAAAGGAGTATAACAACCAACCTAAAAACAATAAACAACCAGAAGTACCAGAAAATCAAGCTGCATGGAACTCCAACAACCAAGAAGTTAAAGAAACAGTCAGCCAGACCAGCCAGACTTGTACGAGAGGCAGATGGAGAAAACCTGCGGTGAGGTGGTGGACCACGCCGGCAGGACTGGCTGAATGGGAAACTGAGACTCAGAGCTGACGGTGGACTATGGCAGTTGCCAAGGTGGGAGAAACTCCCAGTCTCACAGGAGGGTTCGTTGGAAAATGGGCTAGAGCTGAGCAGGTGAGCTGCATTGTTCCCTCTCTGGCCCCCCCTCCCCCTCAGGCAGCACCACAGCCCCAGCAAAGAGGGTTGGCCTGCCCAGGTGAATACCTAAGGCTCCACCCCTTACAACTTAACAGGTGCACCAGGACAAAGAAATATGGCCCAAGTGAAATAAGAGAACAAAACTCCAGAAAAAGAACTAAGTGAGGAGGAGATCGCCAACCTATCTGATGGAGAATTTAAAGCCCTGGTATTCAAAATACTCACAGAACTGACCTGGCTAGCGTAGTTCAGTGAATTGAGCGTGGGCTGCAAACCAAAGTGCTGCAGGTTCGATTCCCAGTCAGGGTACACGCCTAGGTTGCAGGCCATGACCCCCAGCAACTGCACATTGATGTTTCTCTCTCTCTATCTCCCTTCCTTCCCTCTCTAAAAATAAATAAATAAAATCTTAAAAAAGAAAGAAAGAAAGAAAGAAAGAAAGAAAGAAAGAAAGAAAGAAAGAAAGAAAGAAAAGAAAGAAAGGGCTTCTAGTGAAAGTGGTAGATGAAGAAGCCAGACAGAAAGATCTGGTACGTACTGAACTCCCTTGAAAAGAAAACCAAAGCAAGGGAACAGGCACACATTTAAAACTGTGATTCAAGGAAATGTTGCTGAAACAAAAGACTCGGAAGTCCAGATTTTAACATTGACATTGAGAGGGCATTCCATAGCTGCAACATTTGACTCAAAATGTTCAATATCAACTAATATTCCAGCACAATCATTGGACTTTAATTATAAGGAAAATATTTCTTGAGCCCAAATCCATATAAATAAAAAAATAAAAGCAAAAAGATATCAGATTGGCATTTGGCATTAGATTTCTTGTCAGCAATATTTTCTTTCCTTTTTCTGCTCCAGTCGATGAACAGAAATCTTTCCTGGAGCCCCAGGGTCACGGAGTCCAGGCAGGAGGCCACCTTGTGGCCAAGGAGACAGTGGAGGGGCCTCATTAACCTCCTCCTTGGGGCACAGGTGGCTGGTGAGGCCACACTTCGCCCAGCAGCTGACAGCTGGGGGCGCAGGCCGGCTCCCACCTGGGGCCGATTGTCCTATGGCAGCGAGCTGGCCAGGGAGAGCTCAGCGGTGCCGCCCAGGCGCAGGGTGGACTCTTTCTGAACGTGGCAGTCGGGGAGTGCCACCCTCCTCCAGCTGGTTGCCCACAGAAACCAGACGCTGCTGGGCGGGCAGGGCGCCCTCCTCACCTTGGATTGTAGGCTGGACATTCTCAGTGGGGTTGCTGAGCTCGCCCACAAGGGCAGGGGTCTTGCCAGTCGGGGCCTCACAAAGACCTGCATCCCCCCATTCTCGTGGAAAAGTGTGAGCCAAGGATTTAATCTTTAGCCAAACGATTCTCCCAGTGCAGAGGCCACGGACAACCAGTTGTGATGGTGCAGGAATCCCACACAGAACACGGGCGAATCTCCAAACATCACTTTGAGAGAGAGAAGTCGGAGGGTTCATACCATGCAGTTTTGTTTATGTCAAATCCTTGAACAGGCAAACTGCACCCAGGGTGAGAGGAGTCGGGTGAGTGGTTGTCCCGGGGTGGTGGGGTTGCCTGGGAGGAGATGTGAGGAACCTCCTGGGGTTTGGAAAGTGTTCGGTGTCTACACGGGAAGTGGGTCACCCAGGTGTGCGCGTTTGTCAGCAGCCGACGCTGGTGCACTCACCGTTTGTACGGTGCACTCACCGTGTGCACGATGCTCTCCGGAGTTCAGTTACACCCCAGTGCCAAGGAGGGGAGGGTGGCCCTGTGTGCCCTCAAAGACTCTGAGTCCTTTAGCAGCCCCAGCAGACTAGGGCAGCCCCACCCACACACCCAGCCGCCCAAGCAGCACCCGCCTTCCATCTGTGGCCACAAGACCCCAGAGCTGCTGGTGGCCTGGTACCCCAACCAGGAAGAAGACAGGGAGGGGGTGGAAACCAAAGGGGGTGGTCAGGTCTCCATCTTCTTGCCCTGCTTTTAAAAAGCTTGAGGAGCTGGGAGGGGAAGTGGTCTGCTGGGCCCTGGGTTGAAGAGGGAGATTTCCCAGATGGCCCGGTGCGGGGGTCGGGGGGAGCTCGGGGAGGGAGCAGCTCTCAGAAGAGCCTCCCGGGGCAGGGGAGCATTTGCCATTGTGCCCCAGCCCTCAGCCCGCTGCTCTCCAGGTGAAGTGGGTGGAAACAAAGGCCCCGGAGCCCAGGGACTCGCGGCCCCACGTACATTTGAGACACTAATGATGGCCAGACCGGGTAATGGGATGTGAAGGCCACTTGGGAGGGAGGAAGGCAGGAGGGAAGCTGAGGGTTGGGGAGGGGGTGCCTCTCAGAAGTTCTGGGGGAGGGGAACCAGGGTCTCTCCTTCACAACCAGACTCCCCTGCTGCCCACTCAGGGGACCCGAGGGCCCTGCTGCGCCGTCTGAAATGACAGACTCGGAACCCAAGGCTCCCACGAGGTGGGCAAGGCTGCAGCCTTCGGAGTCAGGGGAGGGTCGAGGATGCTCACCCACCCTCCGTCCTGAGTCTGGATGGAGCAGGGAGCCTCGAGGGGTCAGCGGGACCAAGTCCAAGACGGGGGCTCTCTTATCCACGCCCCACCCCCAGGGGACCAGGCAGAACCAGCAAACACACGTGACACACACATGAGAGTATAGCTGCCACCAGGGGCACCCCGAAGTCTCTCCCTCAGATGGAATTCTGTTTCTCCATGTAGCGCAAAAAACGTGCACCAGCAACGTGGAGATACGCTCGCCCGTCTCGGACAAACGGCAGGTGGCAAGTCGGTCTGTGGGCCCCGTGGCAAGGCCCCGTGCCGCTCCTTCCGAAGAGGAGAGTCCGAAGCCCCGAGGGGAGGGCGCCCCGTGCTGCCCGCACTGAGCCAGGGTCCCTGGGGCGCCTCGCCTCTTCTCGCTTCTCCCTGTTTTCCAAGGTTTCTACCATAGTACACAGTCCTTTGGTAAGGAGAAAAGTAAAATGTTTACTAGCAATAAGTTTTCAAAGTGAATAACAAATACATAGAAGCCTCCCCCTGTCGCATCCCGCTGTGTCACCGGGAACTCGCAGCCCTGGGATGGGGGACGAGGCTCTGAGGCAGCTGTGCTCCTGCCGCTGAGCGGCCCCTCGTCTTACTTTCGGACTCTGACCTGTGGCTTCCCCACCAGAGGCCCCTCAGTGGAAATGTGCCGCGTCATGAGAGGACCACCAGCAGGGGCCACCAGCAGGAAAGCGGCGGGACCCCAAGGCGGAAGGGCTCGGCGTCTGCAGGGCGCGTGTCTGCCCGGAGACGGGGTGAGCGGGGGAGTCTCGGATCTCCCGGGGCCCGTGCAAGGACCAGTGGTTGGAACAGATCCACAGGTGACCTCGAAGACAGGGTGCCCAATGGCATCCACCATTCAAGGCTAGAGGGGACACAGAGCCCCGCTGGATGGTGGAATTCTGAGCTGCCGGGGACAGACGTGAAGCACAGCGGGACGCTGTGTGTTTGCCACGGGCCAGGCCCTCTGCTGAGGCCAGGAAGGGGGTCGGAGAGACTGTCTGCTCCCCAGGGGCTGCAGGGCTGGTGTGCCCAGAGCACTGGGGCCGCCCACGAGGAGAGCGTCAGACACGGGACACAGAGTGAGGCCGACCCTCCGTCTGGGAAATGCCTCAGGGGTCCTGGCCACCGAGTCCCATGCAGGACACCAGGGGACACAGGTCAGCAACCAGACAGTCACCTCCCACCACTCAGACCTGCAGAGACGTGCGAGCGAGCTCCCAGCCAGGGCCCGGGAGACGCTGAGAACCCGGCTCCCATTCACGGCTCAGCTGTGTGCAGTGAAACCGCTTTGCCGGGGGGTCATCTGGATTTGGGGGTCCCTGTTGTCAATGTGCCTGCCCTTCACCACAGCCGTCCCATTTCTAGTCTTTATCCTCAGAGAATGCACAAAAAGGTGCACAAAATACGTGTTAAAACAGAGCGTGTACCTGCTTCACCAACACTGTACACCTGATGCTTAGGATGGTGTCTGGCACATAGTAGGCCTTTGTTCAGGGGAGGAAGGGACACATGAACACACACAGAAGCTGCATCCTATGGCATGTTAGAAGATGCGGCTGAGGTCTGGTGGCACCACGTAGGAAGCCACAGCCGTGGCGACAGGTCACGGCTCAGCCCGATGGTTGTGCACCTGCACTTGCACAGGTGAGGAAGGACGCACGAGGAAACAGCACGAGGGCTTGGGGAGGAGACACTGGAGGCATTAACAGTGCTCGTCACCTGATGAGTTAGGTCGTGGAGCCTTCTCTACTACTCTTTTTTGCTTGTGTTTTCCGACTTTCCCATAGGAACCATGTTTTTGATTTCATAAGAAAAAATAAAAACACAGAGTTGTGTTAAGTTTTTAAAACAATAGTGTGGAGATAAATTCCTGGCCCTCGGAAGCCTTGACCTTCATAACATGGTAACTTTTCATTTTACACCCCTGTGTGAATACACTGCAAACCACTGAAACACACTCAAATGGAGAATGTTATGTCTCAAATCCACAAAAAGCCAGCTGGCTGAATGGGACTGGAGCCACTGAGCAGTCAGCACCAGAGACTCAACCAAGGGAGAGTCACACAGAGATGACGTTTAAAACCAAGGGAACGGAGAGTGACATCGAGGGAGCACACCGAGGGGAGAAACCGTGGGACCCTGGTGGCCAGAGAGACGGCCACATTTAGAGCCGGGGTGGCAGAGCAGGGCCCAGGAGGGGGGCAGAGACGGAGGGGCCAGGGAGGGAGAGAACGAGGAGCATGTGCAGTCACGGGCTGCAGGGGCCCCTTCAGGTCGTGCCGTCTCAGGTGCGGGGCGCTGAGCGGGGTTCCTGGACACGGATCTCCCCAGGCGTCTACAGCATGAGTCTTAGAGGCAGAAATTCTCGGTCGAAGGGCACGGCCAGTCACGACATTGACAGCTATGCCAGTTCGCTCATTCATGCTGCGTGGAAGCATCAGTAACAGATAAGCCCTATTTCTATTCTGGACTGGGAGTGAGAGAACCAAGGAGCCTGCCAAAGGGAGAGCAGACCAGAGCAGCTCAGGGTCCCAGGAGAACAGGCCAGGTTCAGGTGGCTGGACGTGACCTGCCTGAGCCGGCAAAGAGCCAGAGTAACCAGCAGACCCTGGGAGAACCCCAGGGCTGGGGCATTTCCCACTGTGGGGACACAGGAGCTCATCTGAGAGCCTGGGAAGAGGAGCGAAGCAGCCAGAGATACACAGGGCAGGGCGAGTGTCCTCCCTTTGGACTCTGAGGTGGCCGCCGAGCCACTGTGTGACCTCACACGAGTCACCTCACCCCTCTGGGCCTCAGGCAGCTCGTCTGTCAAATGTGAGGACTGGCCAGAACCTCTTCCCCATTAGAACGCTGTGGCTCCTCTTGGAGCACAAAAATACCTCCTTCTTTTAACCCCAAACGCCAGCGTTGGGGCAGGTTTTCACTCCTGTGGTGGTTTTTCCATCCTCTGTAGGGGGTCAAGAGGCCCCGGTTTCAAGCAAGCTCTGAGTGGAACAGCTCGGTTCAATTCAGAAAGCGTGTACTGAGTGCCCCGGGTGCAGAGCCACCACCCCCATCTCGCCTGGAAGGCCCGTTTCCCTGCCGCTACCTTGCGTTCTGCAGATTCTTCTCAGAGCAGCAAATCACGCCGAGCAAAAAGCAAAACCAACAACAGCCACAGTATCTGTGGGATCTTGCACCCCTCCAGGACCTGCACCCCACCTCACACACCCATTCCCACCCGAGCACAGGCCCACCTCAGGGCCTTTGCCATCCTCTTCCCCCTGCCTTCTCCCAGACGGCCACCAGTCCTGCTCCCTCTTTATTAAGGTCCCCACTCAAAGCAACCCTCAGCTGAGAAGGCTCCCTGACCTATGTACAAAGCAGCACCCCTGGCTCATTGCTGTCAACCTCCTTACCCCGCTGGTTTTCCCTCGTAGCACTCACCTCGACCTTCACACGGTGTCCTCTGTTTCCCCTTCCCCCACTGCCACCAAACTGTGAGCTTCCTGGGAGCAGGGCCTGCTGCTGCCCCTGTGTCTGGAGCAGTGCCATGCAGAAGAGGCACCTGGTTTGTAGTCGGGGAGAATGAATGAATTCTCCCATAAGCCCCAGTCCCACGGGTCAGTCCCACGTGCTTTCTGAAGGGACACCCAAATCAGTAGTGTAGGTTCCTAAATGAAGTGCTCGGCCTTTTCTGAAAGGCTGGGATGTCTCCCAGCCTGAGCTGTCCCATGTGAGTCAAAGGTTAGCAAGCCAGGGACGAGCTCCGTGCAGAGAGGAGCGGAGTCCCGATCCCACCGATCTCAGAAAAGGCCCTCCAAGGGCCCAGCACTCAACAAACGTGCTCTTCACACAAGAGCACGCTGGAGAGGCTTTTGCCCCCTGTCTAGGGAGCTGACATCTAGGTAAGGGGGAAGAGGGATTCATTCCTGTCACCAGGAAGGTCCCAGGCACCAGCTAAACCTCTGCCATCAGTGAAAGGCTTTAAAGAAACTTAGTCTGGTGGTTACAATCCCCAGCAGTAGCACAGCCCTGCCCTCTGGCGGCCACCCAGTGAATTGCCATCGTGGAAAAACAATTTCAAGGGAAAATTTTTTTTTTGTTAGTATCTCTTTTTTAGAGAGAGGAGACAGGAGGGAATGAGAGAGAGAGAGAGAGAGAAACATTGACACAAGAGAGAAACACTATCAGTTGCCTTGTCCACGCACCAACCAGGACCTGCAACTCAGGCATGTGCCCTGACCAGGAATCAGACCAGTGACCCTTCAGTTTGCAGGATGACGTCCAACCAACTGAGCCACACTGGCCAAGGCAGAAAAAAAAAACCTGGGAAAACATAAAATAAAAGGACAAAAAGCACTCACATTATCGGAATACCCTGGACACTACTTGCGCTTCCAGTCTTGGGCCTGTGCGACTCCTGAGGCATCGACTCAGTCGCGTGTCTACGAGCCCACCGTGTCCCAGGCACCGTCCTGGGCGCTGGGGGGCGGCGACGGAAACAGATAAAAATCACGGTGTCTGTGCCACTTACCTCCCGGCTGTCGGGCTCTGTGTTCATCCTGACAGCTTCACTTTTATCGCGACCTATGTCGCCACACACTCGTCCTGAAAGTCACTGCGATGTTTTACTGTCTCCACGTCCTCGGCCACGGGCGCCTGAGCGCTCCGGGCCTGCGAAGCCGGGGCGCACGGCGTCTACCCGAACGCCGCGCCTCCTTCACTCAACAGCGACCACCTGCGGACCTCACTGTCCGGCGGCCGGCCGGGGAGGCAGTGCGAGAGAGGCAGGCGGAGCCTCCGGTGGGAAGGCAGCGTGAGACGACACGTCGTCACAAAAGTCACTCTAATTCCGTCGTCATGCACGGAAGTATTGAGCAGGCACCCCGCCTTCACCTGACTTCGCCCGAGGGGCCCCCTCCCCCCGGGGAGGTCTCCTTTAAACTCAGAACTCAAGGAGTGTTCAGGCCCGGCCAGCAAGGGAAGGGGGGGGAGGGCGGGGCGGCTCCCGGAGCCCAGGCCGCACGGGACGTTGCAGGCCAGTTAGGAGTGTGGGTTCACTTCAGGGCAACAGGAGGCCCTGCAAGGGGTTGAGCGTCTGAGCAAGACTGGCCTTTCAGGAGGATCCCCTGCAACACACATAACCTGGAAGACGAGCCCATTCGTAAGGGTAACACAAAGAACAAACTAATTGGAAGCCAATAATGAAAAAACACGTGCCCTGGTCGGGTGGCTCCGTTGGTTGGCATGTCTTCCCTTCCCACCAAAAGGTCGTGCGCTGGATTCCCTATCAGGGCACATGCCTCGGTTGTGGGTTTGGTCCCTGGTCAGGCGAGTACAGGAGGCAACCAGCTGATGTTTCTCTCTCACATCAATGTCTCTCTCTCTCCCCCGATCCCCCAAAAATCAAATAAGAAAACACCCTCAGGTGATGATAAAAAAAAGTAGTGTGTCTAAAGAAAAGCTCCCAACGTTACTGACAGAAAAGAAGGCTGGAATAAATGGAAAGGCATGTTCTGTGCTGTGAAATCGGGAACTTTCCTTACGCTTACCTGTATGTTTGTCGCACGCCTATAATAAAACTTTCTGAATTGTGGGGCCCTGTTTCACACTCCCCCAACTCCTAGTACTCCCCCCACCCCACCCCCGCCAGAACACATACAGTGTGATTAAATGGTTTTGTAATTACGTGTCAGGTTGCTCACCCGCTACACTGATAAGAGAACACTAAATTCATCTGCAAAATATAAAAGTGAACATAGCCTGAAGCAAACTGCTAAAATACAACCTTACCAAGTAACAAAAATGCAGGGTGAGTCAAAGCAGGTTGGCTGTTGTTCGTGTGGAAAATAATAGACTAATTAATAAATAATAACATAAGAATAAACTGTTTCGTTTACTCACAACCATAAGCCTGCTTTTGCACACTCCTGTATTTAAGTTCCACGTGGCATCTAAAATGATATTCAGACAGCTATTCTAGTCTTCTCCAAAATAAAACTCTCTTGATACTATAAACAGAATCTCGCTTTAAAGCATTCTTACCCTTTTTTTAAGATGGCAATTGGAAAATCATGTGAGACGATTAAACATTTCCCCTGATACTACAGTGCAAATTTAGAATAAATCAATCCACTTATTTGGTGAAGTAGAAACATACACTTGGCCACGCACCTCGGGAAATGGCAGTATTTTAGCCATTCCATCAACGTTATCAGCAAATGTTATCTGTATACTATGGGCCGTGTGTCAAGATTTTCAAACGGCCTTTTTTTGTTGTTGTTTCAGGAAATAGACCGTTTTTGTCTTCGATAGTTCCTTCTCCGTGGTGTTGCCAGAAAACATGGGAGAGATGTGAATGATTCCAGCAGCGCTTTTGAAATCCACCGCTTTCTGTGTGACACGTGCGAACGCCCTGTCTCCTGACAAAGGGGCAAAACAAAGCGCCCGAAGCCCCAGGGAGCGCTTCTGAAGGCGCCGATCTCAGTGTCCTGGGAACCAGCGCGACACTCTTCACGCGGAAACACGCGCGGCACCAGCCCTGCCACGCGGGGGGCCACCTGCGGCCCAGCGCTGCTCGTCTTGCGTGGGACCGGGCTCCCGGTCAAACTCCGCCCGGTCTGCTCCCACGCAGCGACGCCTGCAGACGGCGCTCCGCGTCTGTGCCGGACAGGGCCACGTTCTGGTCCCCACGACGGAGATTCACGTCCCACCTCCCAGGAGGCCCCAGATGCCGTGGTGTCCACCTCCAGGACGCAGCTTGGGCTCGGGCCATTCTTTTCCGCTTTCTGGCCTGAACGTTCATCAGAGCTCCACGGAGTCCACCGAGGAGGCTTAGCTGAAGAGCAAAGCCGTTGGTGCCAGCGAGCGCGGAGGGCTCCCACTGCCCAGGCCCTGCCCCCGCCCTGCCTCCGCCCAGGGGCTGTACCGGCCGGCCTGCCTCTGGCTCTGGGAGTCCGGGCCAGTCCGGGTTCAAGAGTGGCTGCGAGCCCTCGGCCAGGCTCTGGCCTGTGATGTATCCCAGGGAGCCCGCGGCCTGGAGGACTCTGAGAGGGTGAGGGGAGCATCATTTTAAAAGCAAACGGCCCTGGCTGGTGGGGCTCAGTGGATTGAGCCCTGGCCTGCGAACCCAAGAGCTCCAGGTTCAGTTCCAAGTCAGGGCACATGCCTGTGTTGCAGGCCAATGTTCCTCTCCCTCTCTTTCTCCCACCCTTCCCTTCTCTCTAAAAATAAATAAAATCTTTTTTAAAAAAATTAATTAAAAAATAAAATAAAAAGCAAATGAAGTCCCTGGACGCTCAATGACCAAGCACGTCTGCAATCCCGAAAGGCTGGGGTGTGAATCCGGCCGGGGCACAGGCCTAGGCTACCAGTTTGGGCCCTGGTCCGGAGCAAACCGGAGGCCACCCACCCATGTTCCTCTATCACAGGGACGTGTTCCTCTCTCCCTTCTCTGCTCTCTAAAATCAGCGAAGGTATCCCTGGGTGAGGATTAAAAAATAATAATACACAAAACAAATAAAGTTCTGTGTAAACACAAGCCCCAGCTCCCTCCACCCCCTGCCCTTCAACGGCCCAACCCAGCACTGCCCTGGGTTTCCCTACTTTTCTTTAAAAAATCGAGGTCCTGTGAGTTAACACTAATCAGAACTCACTGTGTATCTGTAGGAACCGGGGCTACACCGAGAGGTGAGGGACGGTTTTCAGCGCGGCTGTCGCCAAAGGAAAGCAAAGCGCGGCTCTCTCACCTCTAGGTCCTGCCGCGACCGCCTGGGTGGGATCCGACCTCAGCAGGAGCCGGAGGTCGAGGCCCAGAATCTGAGTCAGGATCAGCAGCTGGGGGATCGCACCCAAAATGAATGTTTCCATTCTCTAAAGTCTGTTGGGAGAGCCTGGGGAGAATATGTGGGTGTGAAGGGTGCCCAGCCAAAGAGAGCCGCCTCAGGGCGCTCAGTGGGGCAGCTGCTGATGTTCTCACTGCATCTCGGCCTCCGGGGGAAAACTCGTTTTCAGTAACTCGGCACTTGGAGTTGTGGTTTCTTCGTTATCACACAGACACGGACTCAGAAAGCAAGTGGAGTTTATTGCGGCTGCTTTCCTTACATACAGAACAATTCTGGGTGCGCCCTCGGTCCTCCCCCTGAATGGTTCCAGCTGGCAGACAGCTTCCTCCAAAGCAGCCTTCCTCTGCGTCCTCGCTACCAGGCGAGGGCCAGGGTGCGTGCTCCTCGGCTGCCAAAGCCTCGTGAAGGCTGACGGGGGAGAAGAGTTCAGTGAGGCACAGGGCTGGGGGGCACACAGAGCCGAGGGGGTCCCTGGGCTGAGCTGAGCTGGCGCCCCCAAGCGCAGTCCTCCACACGGAGCCCAGGGACTAGCCCAGCAGGCAGGGCCCCGCCCAGCAGGCAGGGCCCCGCCTACCTCCTGCCCGAGCCTCCCCTTCCTCTGCCTGGAGTCAGACCCCTGCGGAGACTGGGGGACCCCCACTGGCCCTGCCTCCAGGGGGCAGTGTCTGCAGGGCTGATTCTCACTAGGAATATAGTGGTGAGGACCAGCGTATCTAAGAGCTGTAGCTTTGGAACCATATCAAATGGTCTAACATACATACGATTGGAATCTCAGAAGAAAAAGAAAGAATGGGATATAAGAAATATTTGAAATGATAACAGCCTAGACTTTCCCCAAAAAATAATGCAAGACACCAAACCACAGATATAAGCATCTCAGAGAGGCTTAAGTCGGATAAACGGGAAGAAAGGGGAACAAAACACCTAAGCACATCATAGTCCAACTCAGGGATTTTCAACTTTTTTCATCTCCTGTTGCACATAAACTAATTACTAAAATTCTGTGGGACACACAAAAAAATATATTCTTTGCCAATTTGACAAAAAATAGGTATATTTTTGATTCATTCACACTAGACGGCTATTGTTGTGCTGGCTGTTGTCATGTTTAAATTCGACAGTCTGGGGGACAAGAGGTCAGTGTCCCCGACTAAAAAGTCAGGTGTTGCATGTTCAACAAAACCTTGCGGCGCACGGGTTGAAAATTGCCGGTCTAGCTAGTGAAAACCAAAGACAGAGAAATTCTTGAAAGTACCCAAGAATAAAGAAACATCACATACAGAGAAACAAAGTCAAGAATTCCAGTAGACTTCTCACTGCAAAATGAAACTTAAAAAATAATAATAACTATAACAAAATTTGCATCACTCTCTCAAGAAAGTTTCCTGATTCCAATGGGTTCCCTAATTTCTACAATATTAAGCATTACCTGCTCCTTTTACAAAATTCACTCTCTAAGTAGTTTGCAGGCAGTCTAATCCACTCGTTTGGAGTTATGAAGCACTTTGAATTAGAAATTCTTGGGAATCTGGAATGTACTTTGGCCTTCTCAGCCTCTTTAAATTCTTTCACGGTCTGCATCTTGCCTGTGAGAAGATTGGTAACACAATCAGCACAGTCGAATGCAACTCCCATTGCTCTTGGGTCACGGAATCGCGTGACAGTTAGAGACGAAGTACCAGTCTCACACTGAAGGAGAGTTCGTTGTTCCTCATCTTTGTCACACTGTGCCTTTTCAAAGGGTCACAGAACGGTGGGATGGTCACCTACAAAGAAAGCATTTCTTTAAGGACTGGGCTTCAGGTCTTTTCCAGTCTGTCCTGAACATCCGTTTATGGCTCTTCCGCCAGGAGAATCAAGACCACGGGATCTACAAGCTGATGGCAGTCTAACCATTACACGTATTTAACACGTAATAAAGGGATGGGGCACTCCGCTACTGCTCTTATTGAGCCTTCCAGCCACATTAGCTCTTGTTTCAACAGCCCCTTCAGGTCCTGTGGGTGTGTCTTGGGTACTACACCCCAACCAGCAAGCGGTACCTTCTTCAGGATTAGTTATGATGTGGAATCTGAAACCACACCATAGGTTGAGCATCTTCCCACAAACCGAAAGGTCGCTGGTCTGATCCCTGGTCAGGGCACGTGCCTGGGTTGCAGGCCCCTGGGTGGGGGCATGCAAGAGGCAACCAATCAATGTTTCTCTCACCTATCGATGTTTCTCTTCCTCCCTTCCTCCCCTCACTCTCCCCGCTCTAAAAATATATAAATAAAATCTTTAAAATATATACTTTATAAGGACAGAGCCTTTTTGTCCAGCACAGAATCTGCATGAATACCAAAGAACACGAGTTTTCTCCAAACCACACACCTGTGTGCCCTCAGGATCCAGCCCAGGGTGCCGCCAGGTCTGAGACATCGCCGAGGCTTCGGGTCCGGGAGGGCTGGGAGCCCGAGCGGACGGAACTGCAGGACGGGAAGCTCTGTCACGGGCGCACTGTTGCCTTACCGCCAGCACCTGCGGGACCCAGAGGCCTGAAAGTCATGACCCACATCCCTTAGAAAGAACTGACCTGCCGAGAAAAGCAGGCAGGAGAATCCGGCCTCCAATGAATTGGACAAGCCTGGACAGCTGCTCTAGTGAAGCTGGGGTTTACCCCTCCAGATGCTGACTGGGAGGCACAGAGACACCCCGACAACCTGGAGATGTCGGCGCAGGCGCCCGAGACCGGGGCTGCCAGGGAACCCTGGGCACGGATGCAAAGGACGAGGGATTCTAAAGACGGCTGAGCGGCGGCGGCTGGACACCTCCCCCTGGGCAAAGGGAGGAGTGGGGACGCGTTCCTGTCCCACCCTCACCTCCTGCCCTTCCGGCCAGTGGAGCGCCTCCGCCCAGAGGGCCTGCTGTGTAGTCCAAGCCCTGACGCTGGAACCGGTAATAGCAGAAGCTTCCCGAGTCCCTCATCACAGCGATCCCAAGGTTTCACAGGTAAAGAAACTGAAGCTCCACGAGGAGTCATTTGCAGAGGTGCCGGGCATGTCGCGCTCCCTGCCGGGGGGTGTAGGTCCCAGCCCTCTTCCACGGCGCTGGCGGTGGGGGGGAGCCCCCTGTCCCAGAGCCCAGCGCCCGCATGGCCCCCCAGGCTCACCCACAGCGACAGCACCTTCTCCCTTCTTCTTTTTTATTTTTATTTTTATTTTTATTTTATTGATTGTGCTATTACAGTTGTCCCATTTCCCCCCCTTCATTCTCTTCTACCCTGCACACCCTCTCCCACCCACATTCCCCCCCCTTTAGTTCATGTCCATGTGTCATAAGTTCTTTAGCTTCTACATTTCCCATACTATTCTTGCCCTCCCCCTGTCTATTTTCTCCCTACCATCTATGCTACTTATTCTCCGTACCTTTTCCCCCTCTCTCCTCCTCCCACTCCCCTGTGGCTAACCCTCCATGTGATCTCCATTTCTGTGGTTCTGCTCATGTTCTAGTTGTTTGCTTAGTTTGTTCTTGGTTTTGCTTTAGGAGTGGTTATTAATAATTGTGAGTTTGCTGTCATTTTACTATATGTTTTTTATCTTCTTTTCCTTAGATAAGTTCCTTTAACATTTCATATAATAAGGGCTTGGTGATGATGAACTCCTTTAACTTGACCTTATCTGAAAAGCACTTTATCTGCCCTTCCATTCTAAAGTAAAGCTTTGCTGGATAGAGCAATCTGGGATGTAGGTCCTTGCCTTTCATGACTTGGAATACTTCTTTCCAGCCCCTTCTTGCCTGTAAGGTCTCTTTTGAGAAATCAGCTGACAGTCTGATGGGAACTCCTTTGTAGGTGACTGTCCCCTTATCTCTTGCTGCTTCTAGAATTCTCTCCTTCATTTTAATCTAGGGTAATGTAATTATGATATGCCTTGGTGTGTTCCTCCTTGGGTCCAACTTCTCTGGGACTCTCTGGGCTTCCTGGACTTCCGGGAAGTCTATTTCCTTTGCCAGATTGGGGGAGTTCTGCTTTATTATTTGTTCAAATAACTTTTCTACTTGTTGCTCGTCCTCTTCCTCTTCTCCTTCTGGCACCCCTATAATTTGGATGTCGGATCATTTAAGGATGTCCTGGAGGTTCCTAGGCCTCTCCTCATTTTTTTGAATTCTTGTTTCTTCATTCTTTTCTGTTTGATTGTTTCTTTCTTCCTTCTGGTCCACTCCATTGATCTGAGTCCCAGTTTCCTTCTCATCGCTATTGGTTCCCTATGCATTTTCCTTCATTTCACTTAGTGTAGCCTTCATTTTTTCATCTAATTTGCGACCAAAATCAACCAATTCTGTGAGCATCCTGATCACCAGTGCTTTGAACTGTGCATCTGATAGGTTGGCTATCTCTTCATCACTTAAAAGTATTTGTTCTGGGGCTTTGATCTGTTCTTCCAATTGAGCCATTTTTTGGCGGGGGGGGGGTGGTCTGGTAGTGCTTATTACATATGAGGGGCGGAGCCTTAGGTGTTCACCAGGGCGGGGCACCCCAGTCTCTGGGTTGTGACACTATATGTGGGGGTGGGGTCCTAGAGGGAACTAGGGTGCTGACTCCATTCTCTCTTGGATTTCAGTCCCTTCTGCCGCTTCCCCCAAGCAAACTGGGCCTTTCTGGTGCTGATTCCTGTGTGGGTGGGCTTGTACATGTTCTAGGACCCTGTGGGTCTCTCCAACAAACTCTCCTGTGAGGCTGGGAGTTTCTCACGCTGCCACCTTAACCCCCACAGGTGTTTTCCATCGGTGCTTTGAGTCTGTTTCCCCGAGCTGGGGCCCTGAGTTGTGAGGTCTGTCTTGATCCCCAATTTTGCCTAGTTTGTCTGCACACAACTGTGGGACCCCTCAGTCAGCCAGCTGCCCTGCGTGCCTCACTGGGTCTGCTCACTGCCACCCTGAGCCTGGGGTCCGTCAGCCACTGCCTTGTGTGCCAGGGTCCGAAAGCCTCTGCTGCGACCCCTCTCCGCCCGGCCACCCGACTCCGCCCCTCCTACCGGACTGGATGAATGTGTCTAACTCCTTGGTTGCTGGACTTCCATACAGTTCAATTTTCTGTCAGTTCTGGTTGTCTTTTTTGTTTCCAAATTTTTGTTGTCCTTAATTGGGTTGTGCGAGGAGGCACAGTGTGTCTGTGTACCTATGCCTCCATCTTGGCTGGAAGTCACCTTCTCCCTTCTGCCTTCCCACCTGCACCCCTGCTCCAGGCTTACCCCCACCCCCACCCACCCAAACATGACTCTTCTCTCCCTCCTCCCTCAGGGCCCTATTGTCTGTAGGGTAGGGACCATCAGGGCTGAGGCAGTGTAGACGGATGGCAGATTCATTCCTTCTTGCCACCCCGCAGCAAGGACCACCGAGGGCCTGGGACTAGGAAAGCACAAGGCGGGCAAGGCCCTGACTGCACGTGGTGTCAGTTCCAGGGGGCAGCAAGAGCAGGGAGAGGAGATGGTTGTGCAGCCCAGTGTCAAAGCGTTTGGGCAAGAAGAGCGAGGTTCCCTCCAGCCTCTTCCACGGTCATCTAAAGCACCAGGCTGAAGCAAATTATGTAAATTTATTGAAACCCTTCATCTCTAAAATAGGCTGATGCCCACTACCCACATTGCTTCTGTTGTCTCATCTCAGTAAAGAAGTTGTACATGAAAGGGAGGTCGTGCAGGTGAGGGAGGGAGGTCGTGCAGGTGAAGGAGGGACGTCATGCATGTGAGAGAGGGAGGTGTGCAGGTGAGGGAGGGAGGTCGTGCAGGTGAGGGAAGGAGGTCGTGCAGGTGAGGGAGGCCATGCAGGGAAGGAGGTCGTGCAGGTGAGGGAGGTCATGCAGGTGAGGGAGGGAGGTCATGCAGGTAAGGGAGGGAGGTCGTGAAGCGCATACACAGGGCTTGTGACAATTGCAACCTGACTTACAGGCGTGGTGGGACAGAGGCAGGCAGAGAGGAAATAAAAAGCTGCTCTAGGGGTTGAGAAGACCAGAAACATCAAATGCTGACTCCTGCTGGAGATGGGGTTGGGTGCAATTGAAACATTCCCCGAGAGACAGGACTCTTAGTTTCGGTGCAGTATTGGGCTGTGGACAGGAAATAAGTGGCTGTTGTTACCGCCCTGGGGGAGGAAATGAGGGCCCAATGCCTGGGCTGCTGCTGGGAAGTGATATCTGAAACAAAGTCTGTCTCCTTGATGATAAGGGTGTCTGAAGGTGGCCCTGAACACTACTCTGGTCCTAGCTCTGTGAGAGCCCGGTCCTAGCCCGGAGAGCTGCTCAGTGCCTGGGGACAGCTGAGCACATGCTCAGCCAAGTTCAGCCACACAAGAGGAAAAACACCCCAGGCAGGGCAGGCAGGGCAACGTCCCATCAATCCTGGGGTCACAGAGTCTCATCCAAACGCCTTTCTACCAGAGTCAGGGGAGTGACTGGGCCCCGCAAACCCCACAGGGGGCCCAGGCAGCTGCTGTTCTTTGTGGGTCTTCACAGCCATGGCTGAAATGTCAGTGAGTTAAGCGGACACTTTTGGGCCCGGCATCTGCCCCTGCGCCCTCATCGCTGCTTCCCAGATGCACTCACATGGTGCGGAGCTCACCAAACAGACACGTTCTGCGGGACCGTTTTATCTGGGTTTTCTCAATGGAGTGCACGCCGCTTCTCAGTGTTCACGGCCTCGTCTTTGGGAGGCAGACTCGTCCCTCTGCACAGCGGCTTTTCCATGGGCTGGCATTTGCTGACAGGAAGCAATCCCCAGGGAGAAGCAGCACCCCGCTGCGGGCAGCCATGTCTGCCCCTCCTGACTCCAAAGCACCTGCTTGCTTACTCCCGGGGAGACCAACCAGACACCCAACGTCACTCCATCCCCCACACTGTCCCCAGGAGCCTCAGGCAAAGCCAGAAGGGAGCTGCTGTCAAGGATACGGCCGGGCAACAGGCCGGCTAGCACGTGGCTTCAGAAGGGGCTGTCCCACACTGCCCGCTCCCCACACGGGCCTGCAGCCACGGACCACAGCATCCGAGCTGCCCCTACTTCTGGCGGCCGCCGCAATCCCTCATCCCCAAGTAAGAAAGAACAAGAACTCAAGGAGCTAAGGTCACCAGGGCTGTGGCCCAGGGGCCCAGGATGGGAGGCTCCCAGCCTGGCTGGCAGCTACACCAGGCAGGTGATTGTGAGAGGAGGTGTCAGGAGCACCAGGGGTCAGCTGGCCACCCCAGGCCAAAGGGCTGGCGTGTGGGGACGTGGACGGAGACACATCCTACGTAAGCCTGGCCTGCAGGCAGGACCCTCCCCCTCTAGGAGGCGGCTCAGCGGCACCTCTTAGCCAAAATCTGAGACGCAGGTTTGACAAAAAAGTGAAAAGGTTTTTCTCATTTGTGAATTTATTTATTGAGATGCTTACAGAGGTTTGAGGGATCATATGCTCATGAATCAGTTTTACTACAAAAATAAAATTTTATGAAATCAGAAATGTGCATGCCGTCCGCTCCTCCGTGGCTGCCCTTCCAGGTGCTGGGAGGGGCGGGGACACGCACAGGTGGACAGGACGGCCCTGTGTCTGGGGAGATGCCAGGAGCCACGAGGAAACCAGACCCGGGCGGTGCGACCGGGCAGTGACAAGGACGATACTGGTGTTCCACCGCCACCCTAACAAAGGGCCTCAGACGGAGCGCCCACACCACAGAGGGTGCGCTCGCGGGTGCTGTGGGCGAGAAAGCAGGCGGGATCATCGGGCTGCACTCCGCCCCCGAGGCTCCAGGAAGCACCGTCCCCTGCTCGTGGGGGCTGGCAGGATCCTCTCCTTACCGGACAGTTCCCTCCCATGTCCCTGCCAAAGCCACTGCCAGCTTCCAGGGGCCCTAGAAAACTCTGGCCTGGGGGCCCTTTATCCAGCCTCAACTGGTCACCTTGGGCCCCCTGGCTGACCCGGGATGGTTGCTAGGATACCTCTATGACCTGTCTTACCACTGTGACCTGTGTTACTTCTGTGACCTGGTGCCACCTGATACCAAACAGTGCTGGGCTGGGACCTCTGCAGGGACTCCCCAGCGGCAGGGCCGGGGAAGGGCTCCCAAGACCTTGTCCCACTTAAAGTCAGATGGGGCTGTCGAGACAGAGCTGGCCCCATGGGGAGCTGGGGAAGCCACCACCAAAGCAGCAGCAAGCGCCCCCGGCGGGGAACAGCCAGGCTGGCCGGGTGTAGGGCAGGGGCAGGTGGGCGGAGGGCCTCGGTGGGCTGCAGATGCGATCACGGCCAGGAAGGCTGCCGGCACGGGAACGGCATCCTCTGATTTTTTAAAGCTCATGCCGGGATTTGACATTTAAAATGATATTTGAGATGTGTTTTGAGAGCACAGGTCCGGTGCAGACAGGTGAGGAGGGTGAGACGGTGCTTCGGGTCCAGACGGTGGGTGCGGCCCTCGGCCCGGAGACAGGAGACGCGAGCTCCGGAGGCCACAGCACGGGCCCCGGAGTCCTGTGAGCGACAGGACAGAGAAGGGACACAGAGGACCCGCCATGGAGGGGGGCACAGAGGGGGGACAGGGACCCTCCATGGAGGGGGCACAGAGAGGGGACAGGGACCCTCCATGGAGGGGGGGAGGGGGAGGGGGGACAGGGGGGACAGGGGACCCTCCATGGAGGGGGAGGGGAGGGGGACAGGGACCCTCCATGGAGGGGGGGAGGGGGCAGGGCAGGGGGGGACAGGGGACCCTCCATGGGGGGGAGGGCAGGGGGGGACAGGGGATCCTCCATGGAGGGGGGAGGGGGCAGGGCAGGGGGACAGGGGACCCTCCATGGAGGGGGGAGGGGGCAGGGCAGGGGGACAGGGGACCCTCCATGGAAGGGGGGAGGGCAGGGTGACAGGCGGACCCTCCATGGAGGGGGCAGGGGGCAGGGCAGGGGGCTGGGGACCCTCCATGGAGGGGGGAAAGGGGAGGGCAGGGGGACAGGCGGACCCTCCATGGAGGAGGGAGGGGGCAGGGCAGAGGGACAGGGGACCCTCCATGGAGGGGTGAGAGCTGGAGGGAGAGGGGAGGAGGGACAGGTGACAAGGACACCAGCTCCCTTCATGGAGAGTCCCCTACCCCCCTTCCCTGCCTGTTTCCATGATCCCCTGTCCCCCCACCCTGTCCTTCCTGGGCTTTCCTGTTCTCCTTCCTTGTCCCTCCTAAGGTCCACTGTCAGCCTGCCCTGTCCCTTTCTCTGTCCCCTGTCCCCCTGCCCTCCCCTTCCATGGAGGGTCCCCATTCCCTCCTGCCGGGGCTTCTGTTTTCCTGTCCCGTCCCCTCGCTCACGGGCCTCCGCGAGGCCTGTGCTGGGCCTCCGGTCCCCACTCTCCTGCCTCCGGGCCACGTGCCCGCCCTCTGTGCCCGAACCACGCCTCACCTTCTGCATCTGTCTGGACCGGCGATTTTCCACCGGCGTGCCTGGCCCCTGGGCGTGCTGCGCCAGGCTGCGTGGGCTGGGCACAGGCCTGTCCCCTTAGAGTGCCCAGTAAAAAACGACAACGTGGCTTCCCGTAGGAGCCTAAAGAAATGCTGGTTGACCATTTCAGAACTCAGGAAATGTAACGGACAACTCATTAGAAAGAAACACCTGAGAAAAAAGGAAAAAGGGGAAAAGAGAAATAAAAAAAGCAAGAAAGAGAAAAAAATGACAATGGCCTTGGAAAGAGGTCAGTGCCCTGAATCAACTGTCAGTTGTGGCGTGTTTTAAAAACTGTCACCGCACGTGAGGGTGCCGCGGCACACCCGTGGAAATCGCAGGTCTAAATCCTGTGCTCTCAACACGCATCTCGAACAACATTTTAAATGTCAAATCCCGGAGTGATCTCTGGGGGGCAGGGGGAGGGTAGCAGAGGGTACAGGGGTCGTCAATGGTGATGGAAGGAGACGTGCTCGGGGTGGCGAACCCACAGGACAATATGCAGACGAGGCCTATGCGATTGTGCTGCTGAAACCCCAATAATTGTGCTAGCCAGCGGCACCCCAGTGAGATAAATTACAAGTAAAGAAAAGGGGGCCTTTGAGGGGGGAGCCCTCATGAAGGTGATTAATACCCTGCGTGAGGACACCCCTGCTAGACTTACTGGGGAGATCACTCTGTAAGTGTAAAATGTCTAACCGCTATGCGGTGCACCTGAAACTAATACTAGATGCCACCTCTAATGGAAAGAAATTTAGATTATTAAAAATAAATAAAAATATAACTCAGAGTGATCTTTAAGAAACATAAATCAGATGATGTCAGTCTCATGTCGAACAGTCTTGCTGGCTCCGGCAGCTGTCAGCGGGGCAGACGGACTCACTGCCGGGACGGACTCACGCCGCTGGGAGAGGAGGGGCCTGTCTCTCCCTCCGGTGTCTCCGTCACTGTCCTGGTGGCATGTGGCAGTGCTGCGGGCAGAACTGTGCTGCCCTGAGAGTGTGCTATGCATTCCCTCAGGCTGCATCATTCTAGAGTGGGAGAGACACAGAAAAAAAAAAAACAACCCTGAATGGTTCTGATAGCATTTTCAACCCACCCAAGGGATCCTTATCCACCCACCCATCCTCCCCAGCCAGCCTTGCCCACCCAGCCTTGGGGGAAGGCCGAGAGGAGGCCGTCTGGGCAGCCAGTTAATGTGTATCCGGTCGGACGTCTGAACAGAACTGCAGTTCTCCCGGGAAGCAAATGGAGGGAGGCATCTGCCAGGATCGGCCACACACGAGGGGACCAACCTCTTCATGACACGGTGACGGGGTCACAGCAGCATGGCCCTAGCACGCTCTCGCCCCACCGCCACATCCCAGGGACCCAGGAATGGCCCGCGGCCGGAAGCAGCTCGCGGGCCTCTGAGAACCCAGGGACCCTCTGCAGAGCCCTTCCGCACGGCTGACCTCACGTGACTGCGGATCCTGGACTCCTTCAGTGCTGGGATGCGGCCTGTTTTGACCTTTTAATTCCACTTTTGCAAAGAAAGCCAAGCCTGGGCCCCACATCCGTCACTGCTGCAGCTGCCGTGAGACACAGCGTGCAGGTTCCTCCGGAGCACAGCAAGAAACCCAGAACTGCCCTGTGCTCCAGCAACCCCGCCCCCGGTGTTTGATCAAAGAACGGAAGGCGGGTCTGGGAGACACACGTGCGCGCCCTTGTTCATGGCGGCGTTGCTCACAGCGGCGAAAACGTGGAAGCAACTCAAGGGTTCCACTGGTTGGTGAGTGAGTAAGCCCAACATGGTCAATCGATAAAATAGGGTATCATTCCTCCTTCAAGAAGGACATTGCGAGAGATCCCATGCGGCAGAGGAGCAAGTGGACATCACTCACCTCCTTTCTGGACCAAACTGGAATTACAATGAAAATATAGAGCAAGTGACTAGAACAACCAACTGAACACTAGCTGAAGAGACTCTTGTAACCAAGGATTTACAGAAGCCGCCACACTGAAACTGGTAGGAAGTGGGAAGACACGAAAAGGGGACAGACTGAGTCCTGTGGCTCCTAGGCGTGGTGGCCACTCCCTGGACCTCCCCCTCACAGGAGACAAACTAGCGCCACACTCTCAGCTCCCAGCTCCCAGCTGTCCCAGCTCCCCACTGTCCTGCCCCACTGAGCTTGGCCTTCCGGCAGGATCTTGGACTGACTCAGGGCCCTCATAACCTGCACAGGGGACATTCCTGCAGCACCCAACTCCAATGATCAAGGAGACTGCACCACTGGGTCCCACAGGACATCCACAGCATGAGGCCACCCTGCCCACACTGGGAATCGTAGCAGCTCTACCTGGTACAGAGAAACAAACCCAAAGAGGCTGCCAAAATGGGGAGACAAAAAAGCATGCCCCAAGTGAAAAACAGAGGAAATCCCCAGAGAAAAAGCAAAATGAAGTGGATGCAAGAGCTCAACCAGATAGAGTCCAAAACAACAGAGCCCACGGACACTCACAAACTGAGGGGAGGAATGGATGAAATCAGCGAGGACTGAAACAAAAAGATAGTAAGCATGAAAAAGGACCACAGAAGCAGTAAAAAAACCCCCCAAAAAAAACAAGTCAGAAGTGAAGAATGTAGTATCTGCAATGAATACAGTAGAAGGAATAAATGGTTGGATGAAGCAGAGGACCGAATCAGCGATTTGGAAGACAAGGTAGCAGGAAACACAATCAGAACAGAAAAAAAAAATTTGTAAATGAAGATAGTTTGAGAGACCTTTGGGACAACATGAAGCGTAACAACACCCACGTCACAGCGGCACCAGCAGAGGAAGAGGAGGAGCACAGGACGGAGAACCTATTGGAGGTGAGAATGACTAAAAACTTGCCTCACCTGGCCCTGGCTGGGGGGCCAGCTAGTTGGAGGGTCGTCCAAAAAGCTTATGGGTTGGATCCCCAGTTGGGGCACACACAGGTAAGGATTAAAAAAAAAAAAAAAAGCCCTGGCTGGTGGGGCTCAGTGGACTGAGTGCCAGCCTGTGAACCCAAACATTGCTGGTTCAATTCCCAGTCAGGGCACATGCCTGGGTTGTGGGCCAGGTCCCCAGTCGGGGGCATGTGAGAGACAACTGATGGATGTATCTCCTGCACATCGATGTTTCTCTTCTTCTCTTCCCCTCTCCCTTCTCCTTGCTCTAAAAATAAACACATAAAATATTTTTTAAAAATTCCCTAATCTGAAGAAGGAAAAAGATACACAAGGCCAAAAGCACAGAGAGTCCCAAACAAGTGAACCCAAGGAGGCGCACACTAAGACACATCATATTTAAGGTAACAGAGATTAAACACAAAGAGAATCTTAAAAGTAGCAAGAGAAAGAGAGCCGCCTACAGGGGAGCTCCCGTAAGTCTGTCGGCTGATTTCCCCACAGAAACATTTCAGGCGAGAAGGGCTGGCCCATAATAGTCAAGGTGATGAAAAGCCAGGACCTACAACGAAGACTACTCTACCCAGCAAGGCTATCATTTCAAACTGAAGGAGAC
Source organism: Phyllostomus hastatus (assembly GCF_019186645.2). Taxonomy (NCBI): domain Eukaryota; kingdom Metazoa; phylum Chordata; class Mammalia; order Chiroptera; family Phyllostomidae; genus Phyllostomus; species Phyllostomus hastatus. Next base: position 4,728,079 of record NW_025333873.1, on the reverse strand, counting down.
TTGCCTTGGCTGGGTAGCTCAGTTGGTTAGAGTGCCGTGCCAATACGCCAAGGTTGCAGGTTCGATCCCTGTTCAGGGCACATACCAGAAGCAGCCAATGAATGCATCAATAAGTGGAACATCAAACTGATGTTTTTCTCTCTCTCCCTTCTTCTCTCTACACACCAACTTTAGTAACAACTACACGCCAACACAGTGGACAATCTGGAAAAAATTGGGTGAAGTCCTGGAAGCACCATCTTTCCAGCTCAATCGGGAAGAAGCAGAAATTCTGAATAGACCAATGGATAAAACTGAAGCAGTAACGAGAAACGAAAGTCCTGAACCAGATGGCTTCACAGGTGAATTTTACCAAACATTCAAAGAAGTCTTTGAACTAACACTGTCTTTCCCAAACTATTCCAAGAAGCTCCAGAGGAGGGAAGACTCCCAAGCTTCTTCTACAAGGCTAGCATTGTGCTAATCCCAAAACCAGATAAAGACACACAAAGAAAATTATAGGCAATATCCCTGATGAACACAGATGCTAAAATCCTCAGCAAACTTTTAGCAAACCAGATCCAGCAACATGTTTCAAAGATTATACACACACACCAAGATTATACACCACGATCAAGTGGACTTTATTATTCCGGGGATGGAAGGTTGGTATAATATCTGCAAACCAATAAATGTGATACACCAGATAAACAAAGCAAAGGGTAAAAATCACATGTCCATACCAACAGATGAAGAAAAAGCACTTGATAAAATTCAGCCCTCACTTATGATTAAAAAAACCTCTCAGCAAAGTGGTAATAAAGGGAACGTACCTCAACACAAAGGCCATTTATGACAACCTCACGACCAGCAGCATACTTAACGGGCAACAACGAAAAGCATTCCTCTTAAGACTGGGGCGAGACGACACCTGCTCTCACCACCCTTATCCATCCAACACACACAGTGCCGGAGGTCCTCGTGACAGCAACCGGACAAGAGAGAAGGGCATTCACATTGGAAAGGAGGAAGTAACACTCACTATTTGCAGGTTCTGTACATAGAGACCCTTGAGGTTTCTCCAAATGCTCCTAGAACTGACATATGAATCCGGTAAAGTAGCAGAACACAAAATAAACACCCAAAAATTTGGCTGCATTATGCACCAACAATGAACTATCAGAAAAGGAAACTAAGAGAAAGTCCCATTTACAGCTGCATCAAAAAAAAAACAAACCAACAACGTAGGAATAAACTCGACCAAGTATGTAAAAGACCTTCTTGGTGCCTCCGCTGGGTCGTGGCGGGGGTCAAGGCGCAGTGCCTGTGAGGACGCCACTCGGGGATGCGCGACGATCAGAGGGAAGGCGGCACCGTCGGCGGAACGCGTGCTTTTTAATTATCTGCAGATCGCAGCTGCAGAAACGCTACTTACACTGTCAAAGGTAAGGGATGATTAATAATTTTTCTCTGTGTACTTGGCAGAATGGTGTCCAAATGAGGTAATAATGATACCTCGTCTTCCCATGCGCTCTCCTCCCACAGATGGCTCCAATTTATCTTTCAGCGCGGCGGAGAGAGGGCACGAGGAATGCTGGGGGTGGAACCAACACACCCCAGTCAGCTGGGGTTAAAGGGAGATGAGGGACAGAAAGTGACTCGTCAAAAGTCGGACACTTACTCAGCGGTCAAGCCAGGGGGAGTCTAATTGCCCGTCAGAGACTCAGCCCATGAGGGTAATAATGTTAAGTTGTCATAACGAACGTCCCAGCGTCTGAACCCAGTGAAATCTCCTTGGTCCTCGTGTCCCACCATGTGGGCCAGGGAGCCACCACGGCTCAGCCTCTCCACACAGGGACTCAGGGACCTACGGCTTCTCTGCTGTGTGGCTCCCCCAAGTGCCCTGGAGGCCTGTTGTCCTTCCGAACTCAGCTGGCAAGGAGCACAGACCAGCAGTGTGCAGGACAGATGGACAGGTGGTGTCAGGAAAGCCTGGGAGGAGCCACCGACGGCTGGCCCCGCCTCTGGCCAGACCTGAACTGCATGGCAAGAGGGGCTCAGACACAGGGCAGCACGGACACTGTGCGTCTGGGCACCGGGACGGCATGCCCACCGTCCAGCCCCGGTGCATGTGCAGCCAACTCCATGCACCCTCTTCAGGAAGAGGAACCAGAGAGGAGGAGAGAATAAACGTGCGTCGTGCCGACCAACACAGCGCTTCAAAAGACTGTGAGTAAACACCACACCGTGCACTTGTTTCTAAAGAAAGTCTCCCCGCCGTCCACGCTCCCTTTCTTCTTCCTCTGTGTTCCTTTACAGAAAGAGAACACATCGTTCTGCAGCCACCAGCGTGGAGCAGGGCCACAGCCAGCCATCCCCCCCCCCCCCCCCCCGATGACAGCCACGAGCTCGGGACAGAACAGAGAAGCCAGTGCCTACGGATTCGGAACGAAGCAGCAGCGGGCAGACTGGGGACGGAAGTCAGGACTGGAAGAGTGGCCAGCGTGGCAGTGACCTGGTGGGTCCCCACCTGGCTCTCAGCTCTGTCCTGAAGGCGGTGAGTCTCAGCACCGCTCCATGGGCAGGACGGGAAGGACGCGGAAAGGACCGAACAGGAACCTGTCAGAGCCAGAGTGGGAGGGCTGCTGGGGACCCCTCTCTCCTCCTCCCCTGGCCGCGCTGCTGCCCTGAAGGTGCAGCCAGGGCCGGGGCGGAAGGTCCTGAAATGCTGAGGAAAACCCCGTCTCTGGCGAGAACCTGGGAAATGGGCCCTGTGCTGCACAGTTTGGGGGAATCTTGCTTATTTTTTCTCTCTTTTTCCCTCTTGCCAGTTAGCCCTGAAAACCACCCACTTATGTGAAGCGTCCACGCAGCACATGGGGGAGAGGAATCTAAGATTCTGAAAGAAACCAGAGCTTCCCGCTAAAGGACAGGGAAGGTGGCAGAGTCCAGGAGAAGACACGCTGACGGTGAGCTGGCGCCCCAGAGAGCGCACCCTGGAGGCCACCTCAGGCTCTGCGCCTCACTGGTGCTGAGGTCACCCCTGAGACAGAACTCACAGACTTAATAGTGGTGTCACCCTCTGCCGCGCAGTGGTGGGGAGACAGACCACAGAACCCTGTTTAGTAAGGAGAAAGGGCAGCACATCCACAGGCAGCTTCGTCCAAAGTTCGGAGGGAGAATATGATTGACTTTGAACAGGCATAGAGGTCGAGCGGAAGAAGGCCAGAGCCCCGGAGCCCAGCCTGCTGACCTGCCCCGCCCTGGATTTTAGTTTTGAGACAAGCTCCTTTTTGCAAATAAATTGATTTTTCTTTTGCGTTTTCAGTTTTCCCTGTTTCCTATGTTATGGACTAAATTTCTTGTCTGAAAGGTAAACATAAACAAGTGAAGAGCAGCTCTCAGCGCCCCCGTCTGCCGGGATAGGGAAGTGCACAGGCCCAGCCCCCCCCTCAGCGCCCAGGGAGTCCAGGCTGTGCTCAGTACCCCTAAGTGGGGACGCCTGGTGGGAGCGCCTGTGCCTGCTGATGGCCCAGCACTCCTCCCGGTTCTGCTGGAAAACGTGGGGATACTATGACCAAATCCATGCCCCTGCAATACAATCAAGGTGTGGCACCTGGTTTTAAGTCACAGGGGCTACACTTTAATTGTCGCCTTTGAGGGGAGGCAGTGGGTGTGGGTAACAGGCCTCCACCGGGAACTGCCCCCCGAATGCCGTGGCTTCCATGGCACGTGGGACGGTTCACCACCAGATCACACCCAGGACTAGGGCGTCGGAACTAACGCCTGCGAATCTGCAAGTTCCCTTTTCTGCCCGTACTCCCAGTCGCCCTACTGTGTGTTGTGACTAGTTCTACAGACGACCATCTCATGCCTGGAGGGGGGCAGGAATGAGAGACAGGGAGAGAGAAGCGGGGAGGTTTCCCCCTCCCCAGGAGCCCTGAACAACGGAGCACTTGCTGGGGGAGAGGCCAGGACTCTGCCAGAGTCCACTGGATCTGAGGCATTCAGAGTGCGGCGTATGTGAACACCGGTGCACGGACACCTCCCACTCCTCCGAGGTCCTCTGGCCTCTGCCCCCGTTCCGTGAGACCCCTGCTCTATGCACTGGGTCACTTGGTGAGTAAAACCATCATGGGCCCACGGGGGTGGGAAGTGCCAGACAAAATGGCTCAAGTTCAAGGAAAAATAATAACCACCCTCACAGGTGTGTTTTGGAAGTCAGCCCACCTCCGACTGCACACAGGTCTCACTTGAGAACAGCTGAACATTATCTCTTCGTAGGAATTCCTTTGACTTTACCACCCTGAACCCTGCCTACCGTCAACAAACCAGAGAAATAATACGACCCGTCTTCACCGTGGGGCACCTCCCTGGGGACACTAGAGTGGGAACCGAATGTGAGGAACTGCAGGGACAGGCAGGAGGCAGCCCCCCGGCACCGGACGGCCGTGGGAGTGAGGATTAAGTGCTTTTCATTAACAGACCCTCCATTCTGCCCAATGCCACCCCGATGTCCTTTACCACAGTCGCTGGATTTGTCGTCGCTGGCAGCTTACGTGGACGGCGGCTCACCGAGTGCTGTGAGGTCAGCTGGGCCTCACTCCGCTCATCCCTGCTCCACTCTGCAGGCTCAGGTCTATTCTTCAGCTGGTTCCATGGCAGCAAATCGGAATTTTTTCCTTCTTTTTTTTTAAGATTTTATTTATTTATTTTTAGAGAGGGGAAGGAGAGAGAGAGAGAGAGAGACAGACAGACAGAGAGAGAGACAGACAGACAGACAGACAGACAGAGAAACATCAATGTGCGGTTGCTGGGGGCCGTGGCCTGAAACCCAGGCATGTTCCCTGACTGGGAATTGAACCTGCAACACTTTGGTCCACAGCCCACACTCAATCCACTGAGCTACACCAGCCAGGGCTTAGAATTCTTTCTTTTATGACAAGAAAAAAATTAGTTTACCCACAGAACAAAACAGAATAAATGAGAATTCTGTTTTATCTCCAGAAGGGACAGACAAGGGGGAAGGTACTGATTTACATCCAAGAACAGTTTATGTTATGCAGGGTGCTGGTTTGGTGACTATAATTTTAAAGTTAGGACACGCTTTGGCCCCTGGGGTGGCCACGGGACAGGCTCGGCTGATAGAATCTCCAGGGCGTTCACTCAGCTGCCCTGCACAATCTCCTGGTTTCAACAAATTCCAAAGCAGATAACATACCTGAAGTCGATGTTTTATTGAACCTACATTATTTGCTTCTTCTGAATCTTGGGCATAATCACCAACATCAATCATCAGCATTTTGCAGGTGGGAGCAGGAGGTGCTAGGGTGAGGCGCTGTCTAAGGAAGATGGAATTCTGATGCCTTTTTATTGTAACAGCAGTCATGGGGGTGAGTGTCTTCTCGGGTGGCCTAGGCGGGTCTGGTCTCCGAGGTCTCTTTCTCCAGCTCACACATCTGCCCTCGTCTCTGCTTCCACTCCACCCCCTCTGACTTCCTCTTTCATCCTGTAAAACCCACACAGGCGGATCCATCTTCAGTAAGGAGTACAACAGCCCTCTGGCTGGTCCCGTTTCTCCCCGGCAGCCTGGGGTAACCATGCTCCTCTGACCTATGCCCCGTGCTTGGCGTGCACACACGGACCCTCTCGTGCCCTCTGGCCTGTCACGGACACACCTCAGCTCCTCAGTGTCACCTGCGTCCGAGACCCCATCAGCCTCCTCCACCTTCCGGCTGCACCTCGCAACACCCTCAGCGGAGTCCGTGTTCCCGCCCCAACGCGCCTCCGCCGCTCCCAGCCCCAGACTCGCCCCGGCGTCATTAGCCTCTTTGCCAGTCACCATCACTCACCCCTTTGGAAACCCTTCCTGTCTCACCCCTATTTTAATTCTACCTGGGACTGAACCAGCGGCCCCTCGGTCTGTATGTCTGGTCTCATCTCCAAGGACAACCAGAGCCAGCAAGGCAATAACAACGGATCTTTCTCAGGAGTGAAACAGGAGAAAAGAGACGTCGGGACAGCACTGAGGTCAACTCGGAGCACGGCGTGGGCCAGCGGGACCCCACGGGGAGGAGCAGGTGGGGCCAGTGGATGCAAAATCACCAGGAAAAACATCGGGGTCGGGGAGACCAGGGTAGAGCAGCCCAGCAGGACGCTTCGGAGGGCAGGCCATTGGGGCCCGACCTCGCCCGGGGGTGGGGGCGGGGAACGTGCTGAGATGTGATGAGCAGTCCAACAGGGCGGGCGGGGGAGTCCAGCTAAACCACTCAGCAGGACGCTTGCTGAGACTGGACGGTGCAGAGACAGACTCGGAGCCCCGAAGCGGAGGCCTCGTTGAGAAGTTCAGGGGCGCCTGCATAGACTCTGGTCAAGGACAGAGTCCCTGTCACCAGGCTGTGAGCTCCCTAAGCACAGACACCATGCCACACTCCTCCGCACCTGCCCCCCAAGCCGAGCCCAGGGCCTGGCACAGGCGGCCCCGCCATAGCTCCCTACGAGCAGGTTGTGGTGTGTTAGGTGCTGGGCTCTGTCCCTCGGCCTGAAGCTCTGCATGTCATTCCTCCGGTGGGACAGTGCTGGCGCCCTTCTCCCTCCCCCAGGCCCTCAGGCAGCCCCTCTCAAAAACGAGCACCACGCACACGGGCTGGGCAGCTGGGAGTCCCAGGCCGCGGGCCCCTCAGGAACACTGTCCGAGGTGAGGGAGTGGCTGTGCGAACCCACCACCACCTCGGTCAAGAAGAATGAAACCAAGACACGGGTGGGGAGAGCAGAAACCAGAGGGAAGCGTGCGGAGGAGCCCTGCAGGATCAGCCAGAGACGTTTCACGAGAACTCGTGAAGGCACAGAAAACCGTGTCCGCAAGTGCCCGCGGGGGCCCTGCGGCAGCCCCCTCTGCAGGCGGCACCTTGCTCTGCAGGCGGCCCCTCCAGTGTGTGTGGCTCCAGACACAAATCAGCGCTGACCCATCACAGCAAAAACCCAGAGCGAGCCCGCAGCATTTCACGTTTCACGTGGAAACGGGTTCTGCTTCCAAGGCAGGCGGGGTCGCTCTCACGGTGCTTTGTGGGAAGCCCCTCAAGAGTGGATTTGATGGCATGCGAGGTAGAAAGCTCCAGGGGGGCTGTTCTGCAAGTCCGGGGCAATCACGGGCCCGTGTCAGGATAACCTGGACATTACCCAGCAACAAACCCCCCACCCCCCAGCCCTGTCGCACAGGCTCCAAGGGTTCCCAGGGGATGTCCCCACAGTGCCCCTGGGTGACAGCAACAAAGGCAGTAGTAAGAGCAATAATAACACAGCAGACCCTTAAAGAACGTGAGTTTGAACTTTGTCACTAACTTTTTCCAATGAATTCCTGCAACTCTTTCTGATCGTAGTCGGGAGTCGGCGGATCCAGAAGCCAGTTGCCTGTGCTGATCTCTGCACTGTGTACAGGGACTTGAGCACCCGTGGGTTCGGTGTCCACGGGGGTCCCGAAACCCACGCCTTCCAGACACGGAGGGGCAACTGAAGACTTGGGGGAGCCAGAAGTCATACACAAATTTTCGATTTCCAGGGAGGCCGGCACCCTAATCCCACGTGCTCGGGAGTCAAGGGCACGCATGGTAACAACCTTTCGAACAGCTACCACTTCCTGAGGTTCTGCGTGGGGCCCAGCACTGTTCTCGTCCCACAAATTACGGCAGTGAGCCTGAGAGCACCACTACATACGTAGGTACTATCATCGCTACCGTGCACATGAAGAAACAGGCACACAGAGGGTGAGTCACTTGCCAAAGGGCGGACAGAAACCCCGAGCCCAGCTGTGACTCGGGCCCCAAGGTCTCTCTGAACGGCAGGGTGGAACTGGACTCACACCGTGACCCTGCTGGGGAGGCGGAGCAAGTTCTAACTGCCAATGCCCAGGAAGAAACTTGCTCGGAGAAGTTCCACAATGAGGACCAATCCACTTCTCTCTCCTCGGTGCCTGTCCCCTGGTGGCGTGGGCTCCGGGCCGCTTCCGTCCTGCAGGGGGCCACACTGAGGATGTGCCTTTCTGAACTGGCACGCGTCTCCTGCACAAGGAGGGAGGTTTAAAGATAAAGATTTTGGCCCTGGCTGGTGTGGCTCAGTGGACTGCGTGCTGGCCTGAGAAGCAAGGGGACGCTGGTTCGATTCCCAGTCAGGGCACACGCCTGGGTTACAGGCCAAGTCCCTGGGGCACGGCACGCAAGATGCAACCATATATTGACCTTTCTCTCCCTCTCTTTCTCCCTCCCTTCCCCTCTAAAAATAAGTAAATATAATGATAAAGATTTTGCACGATGGCAGATGGGTGTCAAATAGAACATCTCTCTGAAGGCTGGCCTGTTGGCTACTCTGGCCACCCGGTGGGGACAGTCTGAAGGAGAGGTTCGAAGAGCTCAAGAGAAAGGTGGCTGGCTCAGCGGCACTCACCACAGCTTGCGTCCTGTGCCTCCAGGACACTCGGCGTGCGGCACTGTCTTCGGCGGTGATTTGAGCAGCCAGGCTCCTGTCCAGATCCCCGCAGGTGACTGCACTGCCTCAGGGTACCTGTGATAGGCCCCACCTGTGCTGCAACATCCCTTCTGGAACCACAGCGTGCTCTTGGCCCCCTTGAACTTTCAAGCACCTCCCTTCCCTTAACAAGAATACAGTCGAAGTTTATTTAAATAAAGCAGCAACCAACAGTCTTTCTTCCCTTTGGTCACACCCAACCTGTTGAGCATTCCACAAGGAGCGCACTGTTAACAGTTTTAAACAAGGAAGTAGGAAGGCCGCATGGATTTGCCCCTGCAGCAGGATGACGATGCGGCCTGACTGTCATGAAGACAGAGCTTGGAGCCGCGGGGCCCAGCGGCTCCATCCCCTCTGACTCTCCGCAGGTGCCACTGACACGGGGTCTGCACTGGCCTCGGGGAGCACCCACGTCCACCAGGCCCCCGCAGAGCAGCTGAGCTTGTCTTACACACCCAGGACCTGGGCTCCAAGATCAGCCCTGCATCCTCCCAGAGGCTGCGGGAGTCACCTGTGCTGTAGGGGTGGGAGGAGCCAGAGGGAGCCGGAAGGAGGGGCAGAGACCTCAGGCTCCCTTCTCCGGCTCCACCTCCCAGAGGCCCCAGGAGGCTCTGGGGTCCCCAGACTCAGGTTCTGACCCCTGGATGTGAACGCCCTTAATGACATCCTCCTCCATGGTTTTAAACACATCAAATCACTAAACTGTGAGTCCTTCCAGAGAGGACAAGGTTGAACTGCCTTTTATCCCTAGTACTTAGCATAGCACCTGAAGCCCAATATACTGAAGGAATAGCTTCAAATACTACTTGGCCATGACCCCGAGGGACAGGGCACACAGGCTCCACAAAACCCATCCTACAACATTTTAGTAGATTCCGTTAAACATTTCTTAGTTAACTATCCCATCCCCCATCTAAAGCCTCAGCCAAAAACAAAGATTGATCAACACCCATCACATACAGCGGGCACGTGATTTATTTTGCAGTGTTTGCCAAAATCTGTAGCAATGGGCACTAACTGTGTCGTTCCCTGATAGGAATCAGAACATGACAGAGGAGAGGTGTTTCTTTTTTAATGTCCAAAATAAAGGGAAGCCCTGGCTGGCGTAGCTCAGTGGATTGAGCGTGGGCCGCGAACCAAAGTGTTGCAGGTTCGATTCCCAGCCAGGGTACATGCCCGGGTTGCAGGCCACGGCCCCCAACAACCACACATTGATGTTTCTTTCTCTCTCTCTCATTATCTCCCTTCCTTCCCTCTCTAAAAGTAAATAAATAAAATCTTTCAAAATAAAGGGAACACTATGTACATCAAGGGCCTCCACGTAAAATATTACGTAAAATTAAGTATCACTTCAGTTGTAAAACCACAAGAATACGAATTTTAGGATTGAAACTCTCTGTCTGTAAACTGCCTAATTTCAGGATGGACCAAACCCTACATTTAAGTATTTCAGCTTCACAAACCACTTGAGTGAGTTAAATAACATTTATTGTATTCATCAAACTTTGAAGGCAGAAGATAGAGCCACATTTTAAAGCTTACAAAGAAGTTGATTTTTACCCAAAGAAAACTGGCTTCACCGGAAGCTTTTCATACCTGGGAAGTTACTTGTTCGATTTGAATAAAAGTTACAGAGTGCATAACACATCTGTACTTCTGAGTCTACTAAACAAATATTTTACACAAAATACAAAGAACATACAACTGATGTTTTTTTTAAAAGGTAATGCTAAATGCTAAAAGGTAATGCTATTTTGGACATACTCTTTCTGTCTAAAAGTCTGTAAAATCACCTTTAATTACTAACCTGTTCCTCGCCCTCAATATAGTCTATGAAAATCACAACTGGATCAGAGTCTGAGGTTTAAAAAGAAAAAGCACGACATTTACTGAGGTTTCTTTTGTTTTTTTCCAGCTTCTTACCCAATCCCTATCAATAATGGTCCAGATTTTTTTTTCCTAACAGAACCTACACATATCATTATAATGCAGAAAGAATAGTCTAATGTTAAAATAATAGTGGAGGTTTTCAGTTTTGTTATTAAAAATAATTTTTTAAAAAAATGCGCTTGTGTGATTATGCGTCTCAATCTGTAAAACCACTACTGCAGCCCACTGTTTCAGAGATTCAAAGAAGGAAATTGACCCCCCGCGAATTCCCTTCTCGGTATTTTTAAAACAATGTTTCTGCACCAAGAGAGTGGACCCACTACAAATTATACCAATCGTTACTATTTACCTAACCCCTTCTATGGACAGGCATGGGTGCTGGTCACTTCGCATGTATCCTTTCACTTACTCCTCAGAGAAACTCTGCAAGAAAGATACTATCTCCACCTAATAGACGAGAAAACAAAGGCAGAAAGAAGATACAAGACCGCAACACGGGCAGAGCCTGAGGGCAACCCCAGAGTTGCTGGACTTCGGAATTCTTGCACATTATATTAAGCTACACTGTTTTGAGTTCCTCAACCATTTACTCAAGTTTTGTTTAGGTTTCCCAAGCAGAACTATTTCTCTGCAACAAATACAATTGTTTGTAGTAATAGCCTATCTACACCATAAATTAATTCAGCCTTGCCAACCGGATAGGATTTACAAGGAGACAACAATTCTCGTATCCAGGGACTATCAGAAAACGTAGAGTTAACTCAGCACAGAGGCACTCGGGCTGACCTTTTCCGCATCGTACAAAAGTTCTAATACGGATATTTAGCCCCAAGTTTTTCCATATTAATTTTAGCGGTATTGATACACATTCCACCTTGCTACACTTGTTGAAACATAATCACTTCGAGCCAAAAAAAAAAAAAAGAAAAAAGAAAAATCATATGACAAAAAAAGCCAAACAGGTAAATATATGTATACTCCTAAGCAACGTTCACCTCTTTTCCTCCAAATCTCACTCATTCCTGTTGCTCCATCAGCGCAAGGAGTCACATGACGCCCATTCTCCCAGTAAGGGAGCTGCGTTTGAGAAACAGTCCACACCCGCCGGACGGCCGGCCTCCGGGTGAGGGCGGAGTCCCGGGTCGGCTCCTAGGCCGAAGCGGCGCGGCCGTCTCTCTTCAGAACAGTTCCAAACGCACCCTGAGATGGACAAGCCCCTGCCAGCTAAGACTGGGTCAGGGCAACGCCGGGGCGCTCAACAGTGATGAGACGCCTTCCCCAACCAAACAACCATTACTGACACTCGTCCTTGCATGCGGTCACTGCCGAATCAACACCGCGTTGTACATGGGTTCCCGGGGCGAGTTCCCTCCCTGACGTCCACTCCCGGGGCCTGGAATAAGTTCCGTCCTTGCCCAGTCCCTTCCCATCTTCTGTAAGAATCCCCCCCCCACCCACCCACACACACCCCATTTGTCAAGGCTGTTAATCCTCTGCAGATCCATCTTGCCCCCCACCGCCCGCTGGGACCTGGAGAAGCAGAGCCCCCACTTAATAAACAGGGGGCGCTGCTGCCGATCCGTTGGGACTCTGCCCCCCGCGTCCAGCGTCGGCGCAGCAGCCACCAGCTAACCGACCACGGTCCCAGGGAACGAGTGAAACCCGCCTCCGAGGACAGGGGACCGGCTGCGCACAAAGTCCGGGAAGGATACTCTCCATTCTCCCGCTTGCTCACGGGACCAAGGGGTCGCCCAGGCCCACCCGTCCCTTCGGGAGAGCCACCCGCTGGAGTTAATGCTACGGCCGCCGCCACCGAGCAAGCCCCAGGGAAATCCCAACCCCCCACACACTTTGAATGAGCGACAAGCCCAAGTTCGCCCTTCCCGAGCCCCCCTCCCCCACCCCGGGGGCGCTTTTCAGCCAAAAGGAACGAACTTTTCAGCTGCCGACCGCAGCCACCGGTACGCGGGACACTCCAAGTCGGGGCCCCGTGGAGCGCACACACAGACTCTTGCGCCCCCGAACCCAGGCCGCAGGAAGGGGAGGGGAGGGGCGGCCCCGGCGATCGCGGGGCGTGGCGGCTGCGCCGGGCTGGAGCCGGGGGCGCTCACCTGGATGACAGTCTGGCCTGCCCTGCAGCCCCACCTCCTCCTTCCAGAAGAGCCCGCGGCATCAGTCCAGCAGGCGCCAGAGGACGCCAGCAAGAAGGCTGCCGGCGGCGCTTTCCGCACGAGCTGGCCTGGCCCCGATGCCCCGCGGCTCCTCGGGCGCCAAGCCAGCAGACGCTGGGGAAAAGCGGCGGCCGCAGCCAGGAGCCCGAGGGGTTCCCAGGACAAGCCCTCTTTCCATGCTGTCCCGCCACCCAGCTCTGCTCCAGGAGGCCCGGAGCGCCAGGCACACCTGCCGCCTGCAGCGCCACCTGCTGGGGCTTCGGCGAAGGACCGTGTGCCGGTCGGTCGCCAGGGCTCCTTTCTACCAGGGCTCCTTCGCTCTCTACTGTTGGTTAAGTCATTCTTCCCACCCGTGTTTATTGACAGTCTACTCCGTGCAGAAAGACGTCAAGACTGGGCAAGGCGGGAGGCGGGGGAGAGTTCGGCATAAAAATCCCTGTTCTGCATTTATGGTAATAGCAAAAGATGGAAGCCACAAGTGTTTATGAATAGGTGGTTGATTAAATCAACTATATGTCCCTAAAAAGCAATACATCTTTGTTGCGCTGTAACAAAGATGAAGTTCTCCATAAAATGATATGGAATGATGTCCAGGAAATATTTTCAGGGAAAAATGCAAGGTGCGGCTTATGTATATAAGGGTATTTTTGGTGTAAGTGGGAAAATAAGACTATATGTGTACATATATGCACATATGGATTATATTTGCATGAAGAAATACTGGAAGACTAATCAAAAATAGTTTTTTATGGAGGTAGGGAAGACTGGATAGCCAGAGGCAGGAATGGAAATGAGACTTCTCTAGATACCTTTAAATATCATTTTGACTTTCCACCATGTAAATGATTGCCTGTTCAAAAGTTTAACCTAGTTTAAAAGTCAATAAAAAATGTCTGCAAAGCTTTCAAATTTTTAAAAAAATCCCTGCTCATAAAGGTTACATTCTAGTGAGGAGACATGTCATATAATAAAGAAATAAAAGATATACTGCCTTGCCCTGGCTGGTGCGGCTCAGTGGACTGAGCACCAAGCTGTGAACCAAAGGGCCTTTGGTTGATTCCCAGTCAGGGCACATGCCTGGGTTGTGGGCCAGGACCCCAGTAGGTGGTGCACAAGAGGCAACCACACACTGATGTTTCTCTCCCTCTCTTCCTTTCCCTCTCTTTAAAAATAAATAAAAATAACATCTTTTTTAAAAAGAAAAGATATACTGCCTTTCTGGGTTGGCTTGTGCAAGCCCTCCCCTCAAAACAGAGAAATGCTGTAGTCCTAACCCCAATACCTCTGAAAGTGACTTTGTTCAGAAATAGAGCCATGGCAGACGGGAGCAGATAGGGTGGTCGTACTGGAGTAGGGTGGGCCCTCCATCCAGAAGGACTGGTGTCTGTGTAAGAAGAGGAGAAGAGATACAGACCCAGGAGGGGGGAGGGCAGAGCCATTCTGGGAGGATTTGCCAGCAAACTGCCGGGAACTGGGGGAGAGGCATGGAACAGGCTCTCTCGGAGCCTCAGAAGGAATCAGCCTCGCCAACAACACCTTGGCCTTGGATGCCTAGCCTCCAGAACTCTGAAACAATACATTTACAAGACTCTAAGCCACCCAGTCTGTGGTCCTTGGTTGCAGTAGCCCTAGCAAACTAACACAGAGGGAAGGACAGAAGCAGTGAAGGGGAAGAGGCTATTGTGTGAGTTGGAGGGAGTGACGTTGGAGGCTGGGATGGATGGCTTCACAGGCACTTAGGTGTCCGCTGTCACAGAGTTTCCATTCAAATGGGACAGGCAGACAATTGAAAGTAAACAAATAAATAAGCTAATTGCACAATGAGAAATTGAATAGTCCTCAACCTTTACAGTTATCCCAGTTCCCCTCACCTCCACAATCATTAGTTAACGGAAAAGTCACTTCTCACCTACAGATTCTAGTTTCCCATTTAAAACACTTTACAAATTATTTTTTTATCATAAAAGCACAATTCATAAAAATTCAAACAATCCAGAGTTATGATAAGGACCAGGTCATCTATCTCCTGGCACCTGCAATCCCCATCTCTGAAGTAACCCAATACAATAGTTCACTCTTTTTTGATCAAATATACACATGTTCACATATGGGGTGGGCAGTTTTCGCACATATACAGAAATAAGAAAATGTAGGAATTATTTTACAGCTTGCATTTTCGCTTACTTACAGTTAAAGATATTTTATTAAAAATAAAGGTAACAGCCCTGGCTAGTGTGGCTCAGTGGATTGAGCATCATCTGGCAAACAAAGGTCACCAGTTCGATTCCCAGTCAGGGCACAAGCCTGGGTTGGGGGCCAGGTCCCTGTTTGGGGGCATGTGAGAGGCAACCCATCCATGCTTCTCTCCCTCTCCTTCTCCCTCCTTTCCTTCTTCTCTAAAAATACATAAAATCTTTTTTTAAAAAAAATCTTTTAAAAAATAAAGGCAAGAAATACTCAAAACTCCTCTATTTTCTAATTACCTTGCTACTAGTTTTCTAATAATGCTTACTATTACCTACAAAGCTATTCATAAATTAGCTCCTCGAAGCTATTTGTATGTATGGTGTCTGTGCGGCAGAAACCCCATACGGTGAAGAGCCACTGACCATCTCTTCCCAACCTGCGGTTTGTCGGCGCCGCACCGGCAGCTTGAAGCGGACCGTGGTGGGAACGTGAACACCGGGGAAACTGGCAGACACCACAAATCAGCAACCCCTTTCCCCAGAGCACCGGCTGTTAAACATTGACCAGCACACCACTGATAATACCTAATTCGGAGCACTAGGGTGAGGGTTAAAGGAAGTAATATTAAATTAGATTAAGCGAGGAGATAGAAGGCAGGACGAGGCACCTACTGCCTGCAGCCCACACCGTGAGGACGATGGGCTCTGACACCAGCCCCTCCACCCATCAGCTGTGTGAAGGGTGCGGTCGCTTACCCTCTCTGGGCCTCCGCCTGTTAGGGGCAAGGACACCCTGAGGAGTAACTGCGTGGGTCCACACGAAGCCCCTGTAATAACAGCGCCCGGGGCAGCGTTGCCCTCCCGGGAGTGCTCCTTACCGTTTCAGGACCACGGTGGTTCCGGTGCATGAGTGGGGGCTCCGTTTCTCATCTGTGAACCCGGGGTGAGGACGCCACCCTCGCGTGATGATGTAACCGAGGAGGGGTTTTCTGCTGGGGTCGGTCCAGCAGTGTGCAAAGTCCAGGGGCGCCCTCTTCCCCTTAAACGTCGTCTAGAATAAGTTAAACAAATGGGAACATGGGGCCATCTGCTCAGACCCCGGGACCCACTCACAGGTCACGAGGAAGGTCAGGAGTCCCGGAGTCCTGGGAGGGTGGGTGACGTGGGCCAGAGCCACGAGACCCACGTGTCTGCCCTGTGACTGCTGGGCAGAAAGATGGAATCAACGGGCTAGACAGGACAGACAGAATTCTGTGGCGTCAGAGGGGGCTGCATCCTAGAAGGCTGTTTCCGTGTGAGCTATCATCAGAAAGCTGAGGCTGAGAAGGAAATATCACAGTGAGGACAATGACTTTACATTGTAATCTCCTGAAGGACAGGGGCCATTTCTGCTCCAGTCAGCAAAGTCACTTTGAATAAACGAGTCAGTCAGTACGGGAACCCCAAAATCTCGTTCTTTAGGTCTCTATATTTGGCTCTGTGTTTGGCAATCACATTAGGGTTGGCTTTGCCCAATGGGATTAGAGTTTTGGACAAAGAAGGAAACGCATGTGACACCTTCCATGTGTTCCCACTGGCCTGGCCGTCAGCCTCAGAGCCTCTCAGAATGACAGCACCGGGACTCTGTCCACAGGACACCTCTGCGTTCTGGCCAAGTCCGTCACAGAGCCAGAGCTTCTCATGAGGTCACTGGTTTGCCCGTCCTCACTTACGATGTCCGAGCCGCAGCTGTGGAGGGGTCCCTGATGTGGGCATCCCAGCCGGACAGAGCCAACCCTGGCCCTGGGTCCCGCAAGGCTGTGCCATGGCTGCCCCATGGGACACCACCAATGAGTCCCCGCTGCTAAATCAAACCGCATTTGAGGGCTTCATTCCCCTCAGCTCCTCTTCTGCATCACATTTACCACATCCCCTCCTGGAAGAACGCTTTTTGATTTCCAGGGGATTATACGACCCCAATTTTCCTCTGACGTTTCGGTAACTGATCCAGTTTCTCCAACAGCAGGTCTGGTCCTCTGTTCGCTAAGTGTGGGCACTGGCTGGGGGGCGGCTCTGGGCGCCCTGCCCTCTGCTCCACGGACACTGTCCTCCCGGCTGCCCCTTCCTTTTGGCGCCTCTGCGGGGTGTGAGGGGGCTCTGCAGCGCCAGGTGACCCTGGCCTGCTCTCGCACCTCCTCTGCATCACCTCCTCCCTGTCTCCACCCTGCCGTCTGACACAGAGCGTGTCCTCAGCTAAACACGGTCCCCCTTCCCGGTGAGTCCTCCTCCTCCTAGACTTTCCTGTTCCTCAACCTACGTTTGTGCTGGACGCGCCAGTGAAAAGCAAGTCACCATTGCTTTCAATTATATCGACATTGGGTCCATCAAAGCACCATTCACAGTATGCAAGAGGTTTCCATTATATATATCCATCTTTATTTGGTTATTATGAAAACACTCTGAGAAGGAGATAAGTGTTCTTGTTTCTGTTCTACTAAATAAGAACATCGGCGCCCAGAGAAGGTGAGGATGGGACCAAGGACGCCGACTGAATTGGTGGTCAGCTTGGAGCCTTTCCTGTGCTCTCCACAGCGCCCCAGCAGAGCTGTCACAGACGCCCTCTGGCCAGCGAGCCTCTCCCAGCGAACAGCCTAGACAGAGCAGCCCGGGCTTCCTCACACAGAGATGGAAGGCGATGGGCTGTGTCGTTCAGTCCACTGCTGCACTAGCAGGCGAAGGACGCTTTCCTGCCCCATCCACTGGAACCCTCACTGTCCAGCGAGGGCTCTCCACACGCAACACCCACTCTTTACAGAAGCACACGTGTCTTGGCTGCTTGGCTGGGGACATTGTCTCCTTATCCCTTCCACGGAAAAAGAAAGTCCTCTTCATTTGAGCTCCTGAGTCCCCCCACCCACACCCACTGCTGCCTGTTTCACAGATGTTCTCAGCCTGTACAAACTCGTCTCCAAGGAGCAGCCCAGATGCCCCCTTGCACGATTCTAGCCTCAATTCCATGCTGCTGCTGCTGCAGAGCCAGAAGAACGTTATTTATTTCGATCCTCATCGCCTTCCCGCTGGCCCTTCACACTGCCGTTTTCCAGCTCTGCCGTGTTCCTGCCTTTTTCTTCTCCCCTTTTTGGACAGGGAGTCCGGTGTAGGCAGTTTGTGGGGCACTGTGGGTGCTCGCCCCTCCTGAGGGGTCCTGGGCACGTCACTGAGCTTGCAGGACCGAAGCTTGCGCCCGGCCACGAAACCAGAGATATCAGATGCATTTCCCAAGATGTAAAGTCCAAACAAGTGGTGGCACTACTGTTATTATTATTGTCCATTGTCACCTGAGAGGTGGAGGTAACAGACCTTTGGGTTCCTGGTCACCTACGACCCAGGGCTTGCCTGCTGCACTCTTAGTCCTTATTTAAAACTTCAGGAACAACATCATCAATGAGCTTTTAAAAGACGGCTGCTTCCCCAGGACAAGGATAAGGATTAACTAACCCCAGAGCCGAGCACCACCGCCACTAAGCGGTTTCCCACCTTTACATCATGCTGCCCTTCCCACAGGCCTGCGAGGACGTGCTGAGCTGACATTCATTCGACAGGAAGCGGAAGGTCAGGACGCTTGTTACTTGCCCAGGACCAGGTAAGCAGTTTTTGCAAGTTACCTGGCCAAGAAGTCAGTGAGGAGTCTGAAGTTGCAAGTAACAGGAGCTGACTTGGGCTAAGCTGAGAACGAATGAACGAATGAATGAATGCATATATACATACATACGTACATACTTGTAGTAAGTCATCAAATAAATACATGAATAAATGGAGCCTTGCCAGGAGGGTTCAGGGCTGACTCAGAGAACTAACTGAAGGGCAGTATTTCCAGTTCTGGGGGCTCCAAGACCAGACACCCTGACGAGAAGGTCTCCTGGTCCCCGGCCATCTCTGGACCATCTGCCCCAGCTCTAATTCCCAGGAGAGACATTCCCACTGAGTCAGTATCTGAGTTCAGGAGCAGGTGACAGAATGGCCAGCCACAGCAGGTCAAAACAAGCTGGTGCCCTGGCTGTGCCCCCCGGGCAGCTGCTGCTGCAGCCACTGCCTCCTCAGCCGAGAGGGCCACCACCATCCTGACCACACCCCACCCCACCCAGGGGCCCAGGGAGCCGCCATCCTGGAAGCAGCCACGAGCTTGCTTCAACTAGAGCAGGGTCTCCATCACCAGAACTGGTCTCATTATATATCCTTTTTTTAAAAGATTTTATTTATTTATTCTTAGAAAGAGGGGAAGAGAGGCAGAGAGGGAGAGAAACATCAACTGCTTGTCTCTCGTACACCCCCTGCTGGGGACCTGGCCCACAACCCAGTCCTGTGCCCTGACCTGGAATCAAACCTATTATCTTTCGGTTTGCATGGAGACGCCCAACTCACTGAGCCACACGGTCAGGGCTCCTGCTGCATTTTTAAAGTGAGATTTTTCAGAAGCTCTCGTGGCTGCTCTCCACCCAGGGGTCTGGGATCCAGGAGGTGCCTGTAGCCTGTCCATGGAAAGGCGTGTGGTTAGAGACGAGGGTTTCAAACCCAGAGCACTGCAGAGGTGGTGATTTTTCAAATTTCTGTGAGCTGTCCTCTGGATTTCTATGGATATGTCTGGCTGGCTGTGTACAATTACATACACATGTGTATATCTGACCATTTGTGTGTGTGTGTGTGTGTGTGTGTGTGTGTGCCTGCCATTGTCCACAGGTGTGGATGTACAGGTGTGTTTTTACATCTTTCTGTGAGTGAAAGGTTTGGTTGGGGTCTGCCTACTCATAACATCAGAGCTGAAGTCATGAGGGAGATGCAGAGGGGACCATGAGGGTCAGTGGGGAGAACAGGAAGGGAGCCCTGGGAACACAGAATTCAAGGATTAGGCAGCAGCCCTGGCCGGCGAGCCTCAGCTGGTTGGCGCATCCTCCCGTGGACTGAAAGGTCGCAGTTCCGTCCCAGCCAGAACTGTGGGGAGCAACCGATCGATGGTTCTCCCTCTCTCTCTCTCTCCCCTTCCTCTCTCTACCTCTGCAATCCATAAAATAAATATATATTTGAAGATCAGGCAGAGAGAGGAAGACGAGCCACGACAGGAGGGGAGAGTGAGGCGCGGACCGGAAAGGGTGAGCGTGTGGCGCTAGGGAAGGAGTGAATTTCGAGAAGGCTGTGGTCAGAGGGACCCAGTGGAGGCGAGGCTGAGAAGTGTCGGTTGGCTTAAGCCCCCACAGAGAACTAGCAGAGTGGAGGGGATGGAGTTGGGACTGCAGTGAGCTGCGGAGCTGAGCGGGTGTGAGTGGGTAAAGACAGGAGCGTGGATAATTTTCTGAGAATGGGGGGGAGAGGCTAAGAAGAGACAGCCAGGAATTTTTCAGACCCCAGTGAAAATGCAAGTCAGGAGGCGGCGACCACCAGGGGGCAGCACTTGCGTGGGCGCGCACAGTCCGGTGCGCACGGACGGCGCGCTGGGACACGCACCAAGACCGAGACCCAGACACGCAGAAGCCAGGCAGACCCCAGGACCCCTCGCAGACCCCAGAAGCAGTTGTGCTCGAGTCCCAGGTGACGCATGCAGGTCCCGCCCCACCGGCGCTAATGGACAGTCAGACTCATGCACACACAGAACATCGCGGAGGATGGAAGTAACATCCAGGTAATATTGTTCAGCCCTTAAAAAGGAGGGAATCTTGTCATTTGCAACAACGTGGATGGCCTTTGAGGGCATTATGCTAAATAAAGTAAGGCAGGCAGAGGCAGAGAAATACTATATGAACTCATGAGAAATCTAAAATTTTAAAAACCTCAGGAAAAAAACCAGATTTATGGTTGCTGCGGTGGCGGAATGGGGAAGGGGGTAAAAAGGTGCAAACTTCCAATTTCCAGGTGAAAGAGTTCTGGGGACGCAATTACGGCATGGTGAGCGCAGTTAGCAGGGCTCCGAAGTAAACAGGAAGGTTGCCAAGGAGGTGGGGGTGGGCCTGGGCGAGCAGCCGGACTGAGCGCCGGGGGCCGGGGGCGGAGCGCTCCACACTGGCCCCGCAAACCGAACAGGTGACAGGTCGCCGCTGCGGGACTGGGCAGGCGGGCCACTCGCTCACCTTCATCCTGCTCAGCGGGCTCGGGTGCTCCGAACACGTGCACGGGGAAGGCCAGACGACCACCAGCCCCAGAAAGCGTCCCGCCAGCCGCAAACCGCCCAAAAGAAACCCAGTGTTCAGCTCCCACTTGTTCTGGCGGCTGGAATCACACAGCCTGGCGCAGCCACCAGCACAGTTCTCCCTTCCTTCCCCCTCCTCTGGCTCTCCTCCTCCCTCCCTCACTCCCGCCGCCTCGGCTGCAAGACTCGCGGCTGCTGGCCCTTTCCAGCTCGCGATCCGAACTCTCCTCGGCCTGACCTTCCCCCGGGCTCTTCCCTCCGCTCGGCGCCCGCGCCCCAGCCGCTCGGAACGCGCACCGCTCCACAGTGCGCCCGCTCCTTCTGCGGTGCCTGCTCCCTCTGTTGCCCGCCCCAGCAGAGCTCCCATGGACCCGTGCGCCTCACTCTTCCAAACTCCCGTTCTGTCTGCTCCTGCCCCTTCTAGGATCGCAGTCCCCTTTCCTCTCCTCCACTGTCTCCTCCAACCTCCTTGGCAATCTCCATTACCTTGTAACTAACTTGCACTTTAAATAATAGTACCGAACTGACTGCGTCTGCTTTATTGTCGGGGTTACACTACCTTGTATATTGGGGAATTCTGTAAACCACAACCTATACTAATCAGTACATAAGAACACAAGAATAAACTCTGTGTTTTGCATACTCACAACTATAAACCGACTCCCCCCACCCCACCCCATATATTCTAAAGCTGGTGTAAGTAAAACAGTTTTACACACATACAAGAATAGAAAGGAAGAACAACAGAGACCAGAAATAGACCCAACTCTATGCGGAAATTTAGAATGCATGGAGGAGATGGGTTATTCAGTAAACAGCCCTGGGAAAACAGCTAGCCACTTAGAAAAACAATTAACTGTGGATCCAATCCCTTTCTCCTTCCCATCCAAATGAACTTCAGGCAGATCAAAGATTTAAATGTAAAATCTGAACCATAAAAGCACGAGAGGAAAACATAAATACATTTCTTTTGTGACTGCAGAGTAACTGACTCTGTAAACTGTGAAGGAAAAGGCTAATTTGATTCTAGAAAGCGTCTCCAGGCAAGACGCCTTTGCAGCAAACACACGAAAAGGCAGCCCTGTTGGAAGAGCTGCAGCCAGGCGGCCACCCCCTTGGCTCCAGAGTCCCCACAGCCCCTGAGCCCCCTTGCCTCACCAAGTCCCTCATCCCCGCTCAGGGTGGCTGTGGCATGTGTGAGTGACAGGAACAGGGTCATGGAAGCCCCCAGCACCCTCAGGAGAAAAGGGGCTGGGGTCAGGTCTTCCAGAACTGGGTCTCGCGTGCAGGTCCCAGGCCCAGCACCCAGTCTCCCTGTGGCTGACGATTCCTCAGCAACAGAGAAACAGATGCACGGTGACCTTCTCAGGAAAGACGGAGAATGCCACAGCAAGAACGGGCTTTTACACGTCTTAGGAAGAACCGAGAGAATCGAGCCCCAGCCAGAGAGGTGTCAAGAGCGCAGCGGCCCCTTTGATGTCGTCTGCATCCATAGGAGAGGGTCTGTGGCTGTGGTGGCAGAGCTGCGCGTCCGAGGACAGGAGGCCTGGCAGCCTGTGCAGCTGATGGCCGTCGCGGGAGACGCCCTTCTTGGCGGGCGGGGGCAGGGACGGCACTCTCCTTCTCTGTGAACGGTGCCAGGGCCTTGGGCACGTGGGGGACTTGGAAGATGGTCTAGATAAGCTGCTCCTGGCATGGGAGGAAGAAACAGGGAAGTGCTTTCTTCACACCTTCTGCTTCCACTGAAGATCTCGGCTGGTTTGGCCCCTGGTTCCATACGCCGCCGGGGAGGGGAGATGAGCGAGACAGGCACTGGATGAGACATGCGGACAAGGACCTCCCACGGTCACGGTCACAAAGCACGCTGAAGGTGGGGACACTGTTCTAGGTGCTGGACCAGCAACTCGGTGCTCGCACCGCTCTGCAAGGAACTTACCGCCGCTGACGTCCCGCGTCGGCCGAGCCAGGGAAGGCCCGTTTCGGGGTGTGCTGGACAAGGGTTTCAAATCTGAGGACTTTTCAGCACATAAACAAAAATAACCGTTTCTAGTTCATCGCTTTACAATGCACTCCTTTTGCTCATTTGGTATGGTGTATTAATTAGAAATTTTTTCTTTATTAAGAAATTGTTGTATTACATTTTTGAACTTATAAATGTCTTTCCTTGTTGATTGTATGTCTTTTAATAATGACGGCTACAATAGAAACCCAAGGTAGGTAACCGGGCAAGTCGTGACTAAAATCAAGGAATTATCTGTGTGATTAATAGCTCACAAAATGAAATAAAATAAAACCATTTAATGTAAAAAAAAAAAAACACCGAAAGTCAAAAGACCAAGGAAAATTGGGAGAAACATTTACAACATGACGGAAGGCACTGCGACCATTTCCTCAGCTGCTCAGTCGTGACGACTAAGGAACTCAGTGGAGAGAAGAGGCAAGACAACACATGGCCGAAAAAGAAAGTTGCAGGGATCACAGAGACACTAAAAGCTCAGCCTAACTCGTGATTTTTACTAAGCTCACGGATTTTTGCCCGGCAGAGTGCCGAAGGTCTGGGCACGCGGTGGCAGGGCGGAGGAGAAACAGCAGACCGTGAGCGTGGAGACCAGTGCGGCTGCGTGGGAGGCGGTGGGGCGGGAGCTGCCCGCTGCTGCCGCGCACACTCCCCATGGGCCCTCACTTCCTTCTGGGGGTTGATTTAATGCAGCAGCATTTCCCTGGGAACAACAGGGCAACAGGAAAAGAGCTCCAGCACGCACTTCCAAGTGGAAAATGCAAGGTGAGAAGTTCGGGCAGTGAAGTTTTCAAGGCTCCATACAATACACCCAGAGGTATCGTTACACAGACGCAGTACCTGTGATTACGTATACACACCCACATACAAGCATGTGTACGGATGGCCCTGGCTGGCGTGGCCCAGTGGATTGAGCACCAACCTGCAAATCAAAGGGTCGCCAGTTCGATTCCCAGCCAGGGCACATGCCTGGGTTGCAGCCCGTGTCCCCAGTACGGGGCATGTGAGAGACAACCACGCATTGATGTTTCTCTCTCTCTCTTTCTCCCTCCCTTCTTCTCTCTAAAAATAAATAAATACAATAAAAGCATGTGTATGTTTTGAGAAATTCTAGAAGGCAACAGAAGACACTGATTGCCTCTGGGAAGTAGGCCTGGACACCGGGGTTTGAGGAGAGAGGGTTCTGCCTTTGACTTTCCACCTTATAGCCTCCCTGGCTATTTGAGGTTCTACCACGAGCATGTGGCGCTTTTGTAGGGGCACCAAAACATGCCACTGCTGCTGAAGATCACCCAGGCTGCCGCGGGGCGAATGGACACAGGGGCTGTGCGTGCCTGCGGAGAGATGCTTGGCCGTCCAGATACGACATGACCGCTGAGATGGTGTTGGTGCACCTGGAAAGAAATGGGTGGATTCCCATTTCACTGAAAAGGCAGCCCTACCAGGAAGCGGGGGCGAACGCTCTGGGCTCCCTCAGCCGCTCTCCCACCCACCTTTCTGCCCCACGGCAAGCACACCCCAGGTGCCACTCGACTGTAAATTCTGTGGGGACCGAGACCACATCTGTTTAGTTCCCCACCACTTGGAACAGAGCCTGGAGGACCCCAGGAGGCTGGCGGGCGCCAGCACAGAGCACTGGCTGGAAGAGGTCAGAGCCTCCGAGCAGGAGACTCCCCGCAAGGCGAATGCAGCTGAAGGTGCAGAGCATGTGGGAGCCCCAGGGATGATGGCAGGGCTTGAGCCAGCTCGGTCCACCCCTCCCAACTACACACTCCCCCAGGAACAGCCTCAGCACCAGGTGACAGCCTGCCTGGCACCTGCTGAATGAACAAGTATGGGAATGGCTACCACCTCCCCCAGATCCGGAAGGGTATGCAGACAGCGCCGCTGCTGGCAGGTGTACTACCTCCCTCCTCCACCATTCACTCTCCCTGCACGACCCCTCTGGTTCCTTCCCAGAAGGAAGCACAACACTCTTCTAGGGGAGTGGCCGTGGCCCAGGAGGAAGGCTACACAGACTTCCCCTGCACCCTGAGCCCTGGTCCTTCACACCCCTTGCCCGGCCACTTGCACCTGCAGCTTACAGGAAGTGGTCCTTCTCTGGCCAGCCTTCCTCCAGCCCTCAGCCCTTGCAGGCCCCCATCCTGGGGCAGGGAGCCTCAGGTTGGTCCTAAGCCAGCCAGGGAAGAGGGCATGCAGTCTCAGAGGAGACACCTGAGTTAGGTCTTGAAGCATGAAGAGGAGTGAGCTCCTGCTAGATATTTTTTAGGAGAAATGAGGCTGTAGGTACACACAGGGAACTGGGCACCCAGCAAGCTGCTTGTGGGGTGGGACCAAAGGCCTGACAAGGCTGGGGTGGGGTAGCCGGACTGTGCAAGGCACTAGGGACTTAGAGTCATAACAGTGACCTCTTCCACACTGCACCCCCTATGTCCTGGTGTGTATCCGCCACCTGCTGCTTCTCACACAGGCATGTGTGTGGTCCGTCTTCTCTGCCAGGCTGAATTCCTCGAGGAAGGGCTGCAGCTTCTTCCTCTGTGCCCGAAGAGCACAGCACACCCTAAGGTGAGAAATATTTGTTGACCTAAAAAAAAGGCTACTTACAATTGTGGTCACACCACCATAAACACAGGTCTAAGCTCAGCGAATTTCTATCTGAGATAGGTGAATGCTACTACTGTTTGCGGATGACACCACAGTGCAGCCGATACGAGGACGTGCAGGCCCACGAAGAGTATCCGTGCTTCCCCGCAGTTCACCAGCACTTTTGCGTCACTCATCTGTGTAACCCTGGCAACAGCCCCCACCCCCTTCACAGATGGAGAACCAGGGGTCAGGGGCCTGCCCAGGTCCCACCCGGGCCAACGTGAGCCCCACCCTCAGACCTGTTGCTCACAGGACATGAGCATGAGGGACATTTTCAAAGGACGAGGGCCATTCGTGGTTGGGAAAAAATCCAATGTGCAGAGGCCACGGCTCCCTTTGCTGGTGCCAGCGGGCTCCCTTCTACTAGCGGGGACCAGGACAGTGGCTGCAGGCCGCCTGCTACAGAGACTCCTGCTGCCTCGCCCTGGGGAAGCTCCGCCCCCCAAGATGAGGTTGGGTACATGGGGCTCCTCAGACCCACGGGGCAGGGGCGGGGGGAGAGGAGGGACAACTGGGGGACATGGGCGACATCCATCCTCCTGTCCCACTCCCATTTGACACAAACTGCCTCACTTCCTCAGTGTTAGGAGTTAGGATTCGCAGTCAGATTTCCTCCAAAAGAGCTCTGCGGTAAATAGGGGTGCTGGGTTTAAATAAAAACACAGGATGGAATTTTTGGGACGGACTTATACCAAATAGTGCATACTAGATAAGATACATTTAGCTAAAAAATTATCTGTTGCTCTTCTAAAATGCAAGTTTAAGTGGGTATCTAGTATTTTGTCGAGCAATCTTAATTAAAAAATAAAATAAAATTTAAAAAATATCTAAAAACAAAAATAAGTAAAAATATAAGATGCAACTTCAAATAATATTCACTAAAACATGAAAAATAAGATATTTGTACGAATAAAATATTAAACATAAAATTAAAACCACGCCACCAGCGGACGAAGTGCGGCCCCGCAGGCTGGCGGTGGCGCCTCCGAGGCCGCCCGGCCCGCGCTGCAAGCCCTTCTCCG
The DNA here is from genome assembly GCF_019186645.2 of Phyllostomus hastatus. Taxonomy (NCBI): domain Eukaryota; kingdom Metazoa; phylum Chordata; class Mammalia; order Chiroptera; family Phyllostomidae; genus Phyllostomus; species Phyllostomus hastatus. Next base: position 4,701,491 of record NW_025333873.1, on the reverse strand, counting down.
CAGCCTCCCCGCCGCTGGCGGCTCAGGCTGGCGACTCGTCTGGGAGAGTGACGCAGTGGCCGTCAGAAAGCTCTGGAAGAGCGGCCGCCCAGGGATCGCCGGACCATGCCTCCCAGATGACGATCATCGAGAAATGGGAGCCCGGCCCGCAGCGCCACCCCTCAGGCGCCCGAAGGACTGCAGGGGGCTGGCTATCAATCGCATTTTAACGGATCTAGCCCGTTCTAGAAACGACATTCTGCTGCTCTGAAAGGAGCCTCCGAAAAGGGAGCTCTGTTTTCAGCAAAGTCGCACCCCCCACCCCCGCACACCCCCCCACCCCCCACCCCTGCACCCCGCCCCCCGCACCCCCGCATGCTTTCCCCTCCACCTCTGCTGCTTCGTGGTGCTGCGGGGAAGAAGGTCGTGAGCGCCACCCTCGTCAGCAAGGTCCCAGGACGCCGCCAAGGCCTGTGGGAGGGTGATGCCATGACAGCTCCTCCACCTGAACTTTGCTGCCCCTGCCTCCTGCCATTCAAATCCCGGGCGGCATCGTGTAGGTAGAAACGGGCGGGGGTTACCTTGGTTTCTTCCCAGAAATCTGAATGCAGGAGGGCGCAGCAGAGAACATTTGCTCTTTAGGGATAAAGCCAGTCTGTGTATGTTAGTTAGAAAAGAGGATAATAAAGGTGTCATTCCGAAACCAGGCAAGGATAACACACAAAAAAGAGAGCTACTAGCCATAGCTGGAGTAGCTGAGTGGATTGAGCGCCGGCTGGGAACCAAAGTGTCCCAGGTTCGATTCCCAGCCAGGGTACATTCCTGGGTTGCAGGCCATAACCCCCAGCAACCGCACATTGATGTTTCTCTCTCTCTCTCTCTCTCCCTCCCTCCCCTCTCTAAAAATAAATAAATAAATAATCTTTAAAAAAAAAGAAAAAAAAGAGAGCTACTGACCAATACCGCGATGAAGACAGATGCAAAAACCCTAAACAAAATGCTAGCGAATCGAATATAACAATACATTAAAAAGAGAATAATACACCCCAGTCAAGTGTGGTTCACTCGAAGGGTGCAAGGATGGGCCAATATACACAAAGTGTTCCAGGTACCGCACCGCAGCAACAAAATATAAAAATCACACGATCTTATCCACAGCTGCAGGAAAAGCATTTGATAGGATGCCGCATCCATTTGTGATTAAAACACTCAGTAAAAAGGGTATAGAAGGAAAGTGCCTCAACATATAATAAGGCCACATACCATACTCAGTGGTGAAAACTGGGTTTTCCCTCTAAGATCGGGGATAGGACACGGGTGTCCACTCTTGCCACCCTTACTCAACGCAGCACTGGGCGTCCTGGCCAGAGCACGCAGGCAAGAGAAACAAATAAAAGGCAACTGAACTGAGAATGAACAAGTGAAAGTGTCCCTTCTTGCAGGTGACATGATTCTGTATATAGAAAACCCTAAAGACCCCACCAAAAAAAAATTAGAAACAATAGACACGGTAAAGTTTCAGGGTTCAAAATCAATGCACGAAAATCCACTGCCTTTCGATGTACTGGCAGTGAGATTTCAGGAAAAAAATGAAAAACATTTCTTTTGCAATGGTAACCAAAAAAATAAAATGCCCAGGAATAAAGTTAACAAGGGGTGTGAAGGACCTGTATACTGAAAACTGTGAAGCATTATTTAAAAAGACTGAAGAAGACACAATAAAATGGAAAGATATTCCGTGTTCACGGACTGGAAGCATTAACATAACTAAAATGTTCCTATGACCCAAAGCAATACACAGGTTTCATGAAATTCCCATAAAAATTCCAATGACATTTTTTAAAAGAAATAGAACCAAAACAAATCAGATTTGCATGGAACCACAAAATATCCTGAACGGCCAAAGCAATCCTCAGGACAAAAGAATGTACCGGAGGTATCACACTCCCTGACCTCCAATTATACTACAAAGGAAGGATAATCAAAAGAGCATTGTATTAGCAAAAAAACAGACACACGTACCAATGGAACAGAACTGAGAGACCAGAAAGAAAACCACATGTTTATGGGCAAATAATTTTTGACAAAGGAGCCAAAAATATACACTTAGAAAAGAAAGCCTCTTTCTCTAAATGGGGCTGGGAAAATTGGAAAGCCACATGCAAAAAAATAGAATGAAAGGAGGCTACAGTTTGTCCCCATGTACAAAACTTCATTTAAAATGGATCAAAGACCTAAATATAAGATCTGAAACAGCCCTGGTTGGCGTAGCTGAGTGGATTGAGCCCGGGCTGCGAACCAAAGTGTCACAGGTTCAATTCCCAGTCAGGGTACATGCCTGGGTTGCAGGCCATGACCCCCAGCAGCTGCACACTGATGTTTCTCTCTCTCTTTCTTTCTCTCTCCCTTCCCTCTCTAAAAATAAATAAATAAAATCTTTTTTAAAAATCTAAAACAATAAATTACATAGAAGAAAACATAGGTAATAAACTTACAGACCTTGGTCTTAGAAAGATTTTATGAATGTGACCCCAAAGGCAAGGGAAGTAAAGGCAAAAATAAATAAGGGGGGATTATTGCAAACTAAAAAGCTTCTGCAGAGCAAAAGAAACTGCCAACCACACAAAAAGGCAACCAGCTAAACTGGAGAAGATACTTGCAAACAATGGCTCCGACAAGGGGTTAATATCCAAACTATATAAAATAACTCATACAGCTCAGCACCAAACACTCCAATTAAAAATGGGCAGAGGACCTGAACAGACACTTCTCCCAGAAAGACATACAAATGGCCAGCAAATACATGAAAAGATGCTCAGCTTCCCTACCCATTAGGGAAATGCAAATCAAAACTACAATGAGATACCACCTCACACCTGTTAGAATGTCCATTATGAACAAGACAGGTCATAACAAGTGTTGGAGAGGTTGTGCAGGAAAAGGAACCCTTATTCACTGCTGGTGGGAATGCAAAATAGTACAGTCACTACAGAAAACACTGTGGAGGTTCCTCAAAAAATTAAGGATAGAGTTCCTATCTGACCCAGCAACCCCTCTTCTGAGTATCTATGCTCCGCAAAATTGAGCACATTTATTTGCAAAGATATATGCACCCCTATGTTCATTGCAGCGTTATTCACAGTGGCCAAGACACGGAAACAACCAAAGGGTCCTTTGATAGGTGATCAAATGAAGAAGTGGCACATGTGTACCACGGCACATTGCTCAGCTATAAGAAAAAATGAAACACTGCCTTTTGCGACAAAGTGGATGGACCTGGAGAAGATCACACTACGTGAAGTCAGTCAGTCAGGAAAAGCCAAGGACCATACGATTTCACTCGTATGTGGGACATAAAACTGGCACTTAGACACAGAGCACAGTATGGGGTTACCGGAGAGAAGGCGGGGAGATGGTAAAGGGCGAAGGGGGTCAAACACACAACCTGTATAGTCTTATTGAACAGCGTCACCCAAGAAACTTAATAAAAATAAGTGAATACAGATATCACGGTATTAAGTTAGTAATACCTGAGGCAGCCACAGAGCTCCCCAACCTGTGCCCAGGAACCCCACTCCCTGGGGGTCAATCCTAAGGGAATGGTCCAAAAGAATAAAAGTGCTCTCTGCATAATAACGTTCATTACGGCATTACTGACAGTGGCTAAAAACAGGAAACAACCTAAGGCCCGGCTGAGGAGAATGGCTAAGGGAACGATTTTACACCCAGAAGCTGGACCACCACGCGGCCATTAAGCAATTGTCGCCAGGGCTGCAGAAGCAGGGGAGTGTTGGCCGTGGGACCTCACAGAAAAAGGGTGTCCTGTGAAACGGGTCACACTCAGGGCTCACAGCTCCTTCAGAGCTGCTTTTCTTTATCCTGAAGTTTTATTGAGATGCTGATAGATGTACACACAGTTTTAAGAAATAATACAAAGAGAGCCACTTTTACAATTTCCCCCAAGGGTGACGTCTTGCAAAACCAGGATATTGATGGTGATACGATGATCCACTGACCTCCTCGATTTCCCTAGGTGCGTGTGTGTGTATGTGTGTGTGTGTTGCATTCAGTTTTGCACAGCTTTGTCATGTGAGAACGCCGTCATCAAGAACACGTGCATGTTCTAGCCGAGCCCGCAGTTCCCCGCTCATCACCCTCTTCTCTGCTGCCCTGTATTTGGTGGGTTTGTTTTTTTTTTTAAACAAAAATATGTTGAAAGCATGCTGGCTCGTGAGGGGCCGTGGTAGAATGCCCACTCACTTCAGCATGGTTGACAACAGCACCCTCCAGACGAGAGAGAGGGAAACCATCTACACGTCCGCAAACAGGGCACGGTTTGGTAAATCGTGGGACGGCCACGGGGCGGGGCAGCCCGCAGCCGCCCCAAATGACGCGTCCGAAGAAGAGCGATTTGGGAAAATGTCAGCCGAAAACTATTATCTGGCCCAGAGGGAGTTCTCAGTCAATGTCAGTAACCATTACAAGTAGTATAATAATACATACATTATTCGATTTTGAATTAGTAAAGTTCTGTATGAATCTAATAAAAGAAAAATAGAAAAATTCCAATAGTAATTGTCGCTGGGAGGTGGGATGATGAAAGATTGTTTTTTTTTTTGCTTTTGCTTTGGTTATTCTAAAATTTGGTGGAACTAATATAATTTTAGAATGGAGAGAAGTCATGTTATGTTGTTCTTTTAAAACCCACGGTCAACTCTTTTCCATGTAGAGGCAGCTCTGAGAGCGGAGGCGCCCCTCCCCCCAGAGATGCTCTCCCTGGGAGAGTCCAGAGGGTGGAACAGTCTGGAGGGCGGGGGGTGTCAGACGACACCTCTGTCCATCTTCCCCCTGGAAATCTTCAGGAGCCTCCATTTTCCCATCTGTAAAATGGGTACAACCTAGAGCCATAGAAAGTTCGGTCGCTGTTGGCAACTGCAGGTAGGTACATGAACCTGGGCCTCCAGAAGCCGGGGGTGGGAGCGCGGGAGCCCCCCAATGTTTAGAGAATGGGAAGAAGAAAGGACTCATGGGGCAGGAAGACGCAGGGTGTGGTGCCAGGAACCCAGGGAGAAGCGGCGTCAGGAGGAGGGAAGTCACCTGGGCCCCAGCTCCTGAGAGACCCTGTGGGATGGTGGGGGAGGGCCCTGCTGGGAGGTGGGAGTTGAACCAATAGTGAGAAAGCAGAACTGTCAAAAACGGGGAGAAAGCCCAGGGAGGAACAGAAGTCCTCACAGTGGGCCACCAGCTCCTAGGCGATCAGTAAGGTTCAGGTTGCTGTTACAGGGGTCAAGTCAAGGCCGGCAAAGGATGAGCACACAGTGAGAGGTGGGGTGTGTTCCTCTTTCCCCGGCTGAGTGACAGCCTTGTACAGGGCCAAGGCCTCCCCAGAGGCCCCGAAGTTCCCTCCTTCAAACCAAGTGCACCAACTTCGGCCAAAGCCCCGAGCTCAGCAAGGGCCCTGGGGTGGTGTCCCCACAGGCAGCGCTCCTGCCCCCACGAGACCCAGTCACTACGCCCACACAGAGCACCAGAGGTCACATGGGTGTCAAGAGAACAAAACCCGGGTTTCCAAATGAGAGGACAGAGGCTCAGCAAAGCCTGCCCAAGGTCACACGGGGTTTGGGTCTGCGAGTTCCAGGTGCTGTGGACTTTCTTCTGACACAGTTGGGACACCGGGGACTTCCGGGCTGAAAATAAGGGCTGACCGAGACTTGCACCCCGCTCTGAAAACGCCTGGTTTCGTTGTCCACTCCTAAGAGGCCTTGACGACCCGTACCCACCCCCCCATCTTCAGGGACTTTCCTTTCAACTCAGCTGCACCCCGAAGGAACCCCGGCAGAGAGGAGGAGAAGGGGCCGCTGTGGTGAGAGGACCGGGGCCTTTCAGAGTGTGCTGGACAGGAGGAGGAAGGGCTCTTTGGGGTGAAGCCAGACCAGCCCAGGGGGGCCCCGACCCCCTTGGCTGTGACTTCTCTGTGCCCCCATCTCCAACATACACTTTCTTCCCCTCCCCGCGGCCCCTCATCCAACACCCACAGCCCCCCGGCATGACGCCTGCCCACTGCCCATGAGGCCACCTCTGGCCCTGCCATGCACGCCATCAGCCTCCCTGTCCCCCCGCACCCAGTCGGTGTTTGCCCCCCTCCCTCCTCGATTCCACTCCACACCCGCCGAGCTGTCCTTGAGAAACCCAAGGAAGTTGCTCTTGAACCCACAGGGTGGCCCTGGTGGAGTGTGGCGTCTCTTCCCCGCCCGGGTCTTCGCTGGGGCTGGGACTGCCCACCTGGGCGGCCTCGGCGGGCTGTGGACCCTGTCACTTCCCAGCTGCCCTTGACGCCTGCCCTGCGGGACCCTGCCCTGTCTCTCCCTCCCTCTCCACCACCGAAGGGTGCCTTGTTTACATCCGGGAAGTCCACAGCAGGTTTTATTAATGACATGGCCCCCGCAGCTCTGTGTCCTCAGCTCAGATGCCTCCCTGTTTCCGGACTCCAGGGCGCCCATTTCTGCTGAGCCCTAAGCTGGAGCCTCGAAGCTTCCTTCTGAATTCCATCTCCTACCAGGCTTCCCCCAGGCAGGTGCGCCTGGTGAGATAAGTTTCAAAATTTAGTGGCCAAATTATGTTGCTTCTATTTCTTGCTCACCACCAGCACCACCCTCTCCCGGCCCCGCCCGCCCCCCCCCCCCTCAAGTCTTAAGCTTTCACTTTCCCACTGGGACCAAACTAAAGGCTACATTTGGTTTCTTCTGAACTTGACCTTCGGAGAAAGTCAGGCAAATGTGTCGGGAACCAACCAAAATGTTCACCTACTTTGTCCCAGTCAGTCTCATTTCTGGGAATGTATCCTTAGGAAAAAATACAAAATATAGGGGCAAACGCCAACACAAAGATATTTATTGCAGCTCTATTTATAGCTAAAATAAAATGCATATATAGAGAAACAAACATCCAATGAGAAAGTGCAATGCGGCCATTAAAAAAAAAATTCTACATCAACACTGAAAAATATTGTGAAAAAAATTCGGATAAAAGTTAAATGTACATTTACAATTTTGTAAAGAAAAGTGCCCATGAAAAAAAAGCCTGTTACTTTTTCTCAAAATTTCCCCATACGCCCTTCAAGGCTGCCAGCAACCCCGGAACCTCCCCCGAGTCTCGCGGAGGGAACGAGCCTCCCATAACCCTCCGCGAAGGGCCGGCACCGTTGACCGGCTCTGCTTGGCAGTCAGGATACAACACGCAACGCCAGGGGTCTTAGAGATGGGGTCGAGGGGCGTGGGGGGGGGGAGCGTTACCACAGTGTCTGTGTGTTTGGATTCGGTCACTCAGATGGTGGGGACAGGGAACTAGGACCGTCAGGCAAAGAACCAGGAGGACGAAGGGGACACGGGGCATGAAGGGGCTCCTGAAGCCACAAGGCACCGCGCGCTTGCAGAATAGCTCCGGGGAGGGCCGGGCAGCGAGGGGAGCACAGACCTGGGCCTCGCGGGGGCCAGCAGTAACCCCAAGGGCTGTCCAGCATCTCTTAGCTGACCGGGCCTTCACCGCACTCCGCGCAGCCCCTCGCACTGCTGGCCCCGGGTGCAAAAGAACCTTGCCAACGCAGGCCTGGAGCAGGCCGACTCCTGCTGCCTGGTTCGCCCCGTGGAACCTCTCGGAACAGTCCCGGGCCCTCGGGCTTGCCCTGTGAAGTGTTTGCAAACATCCCCTGACTTCCTGTAGACCCAGTGCCGCTCTCGCTCAGTTCCAGCGTCCGGCAAGGCCCAGACTACCACCTCGTGTGCTGGAGAAACTGAAAGCCCACCAGCTTGTCCAACCGAGACGCGGGCACGAGGCCCTCTCCTCTCCCGGCTTGCGTCTGAAAACGTGTATTGCTCAGCCAGGACAGAATGCGCTTTTCTAGCAAACTTGTCTCGCTCGAGCTCATCTTTGCGCTTCAAATGAACCTACACCGTCCTTTTTTTTTTTTTTTCACCCGGGTTACAGTCCTTACTTAATGTCCAGGCAGGTGATGTTGGAGAGGGAGGGCGGACACTGTCTGCACCCAGCGCTAGAATTTAACCCTCTGGAGAAGCTGTGAGCAGTCCGGGGGGGGCGGGAGGGGGGAGGAGACGCAAGACAAAAGGACATTATGACGGTGCTTTTTCCATTTTTCTTTTTGCACAAAAACAGTCCATTTATTCAAGTGTTCTCCAGCACAAGTACATTAGAAAGGAGCTTTATTATATTCTTCTGGGCACAAAAAAATGTGATGAAGGCGGAACTGACAGACTTTCTACATCGGCTGCACGCATGGACCTCTTTAATTATTTCATAAACAGCTATGTCACGAGCATCACTTACACAGAGATACAACAGAACGCCAGGGGGCCGGGGGGCTGGGGCGGGGACCCGCTGGGCGACCCCCCTCCCGCACGCGCCCCTCCCGGGGTGTCCCAGAACCAGACTGTGAAATGTACATTATTATTGTCAATAAATAGAGAAGCAACCCTAAAAAAAATACAGTGGTGAAAGGATGCTGGAACCAGGAAAAAAATAATAATAATAAAAGGAAGAAAGAGGAACTGAAGAGACAGGGAAGAGGGCGGGGGAGGGGGGGAGGGGAGGGTCCGGAGGAAGTCCTGCGTTTAGCTGCGTGGAATGTGGAGTGAAAGTGCTCTGCCAATGGGGTCAAAGCGCAGTCGGCTGTAACAGTAAAAGGTATTACCAAATCAGCTACGGAGTTTATTCTTCAGTATGGATACATGATTTCCCACAAATAAGTAAGCACCCGCTACTTCAATGCCTCAGCTAAAACACATGAAATCGCTCATTTAGTTTTCAAGTACAAAGTTAAAATGCCTTTTTAATAATAATATATCAGAGTAAAATAATAGTCTCTTTTAAACTCCACTACAAGAAAACAAAACAAACAGTCATTGTCCAGACAGCAGACTTAATTTAACAATATATATTTTTAATAAAATGTTTTAGCACCTTGTTGAGTCACCTCCTCCCTCTGCGTATTCTAAGGAATTTCGGCATTTTTGTTGTTTGTTTGTTTTGTTGAATTCTAGGGCTGTGCAACCGAATCAGTGTGGGACATGAAATGGGACTAAGGTGAGGCTTTCGACCCCTGTTCATCTGCCCAGGGTTGGGGCTGGCGGCCGCTAGGCTGGGGAGTGAGGAAGCCGGCCTCTCACGGCCCGCGGGGGAGCACGTGGGGGGACTTTTCCAGTTACGGGAGTCTGTGGGCCTCTGTTTGGGCGATTCAGCCGGTCGCCCATGGGAAAGGGGCCTTCTGCCCTTGTCTTCACTGCTTCCAACCTGCTCTGTGCCCCTCCCCCAAACTCCACCGCCTCGAGTCCGCGGTGACCGAGAGGTCATCAACCAAAGGCCACCTCAGCTGGGTCTCTGCAACACACAGGTGCGGGATGGGCTGCCCCCGTGTCCCCAAGACCCAGCCTTCCTTTACCAGAAGCGCCGAGAGCTTCTGCAAGCACCGTGGGGTCCATCCCTATCTATCCTTTCTTCCCAGATCCTCCAAACGCCTGTAGCCAATCCCTGCCTCGGCAGCAAACGGCCGGAGGGCCGCCCCAGGCTCATTCCAGGCCAGCCCTCCACTGCACCCTGCCCAGCCTGTGGTGGGGCAGAGCAGCCTCAGCTGCTTCCTGCCAGAGGGCAGGGCAACTCCAGGGTCTCGTCTAATCCCTGGGCTGGGGAGCAACCAGACTAGACGATGCCCGATGACAGACTCAGAGTCCTCACCTCTGGGAGGGAAACGGACCGGGCTGGAAGCTCAGGTCTCACCAGGAGAACCTTGACTCGGCTGCCCCCTGACCAAGAAAACAGCCTGCCCTCTGCAGACCTCGGGCCAGCAGCTGGCGGGGGGGGGGGGGGGGGGGGGCGCTCTGTCAGCTTCCTGAAAATGAGCCCTCTGAAAGACACCAGCACCACAGCGGCTCTGCACCAAGCAAGACAGCGACAGGACTTCAACACCGCCTCCAGGGTCACTTCACATTTACTTATATAATGCAGCTCACTCCCGTCCAGGCTCCCCTGGAAGGGCCGGCTGAGCAGGAAGCGTGGGGAGCCTCGTCAGACTAGTTCCACGTCCAACCCTCTTCCTCCACACTGGGTCCGCCCGACCCAATCTGCACCTCAGCGGCCCACCAGAACTCACACGGGCATCTCCACCAGCCAGCCACTCCCAGGCCTGTCCCAGAAGCTCTTCTGCAAAGGGTGCTAACAGGATGTCCAACAGCAAGAAGGTTCTGGGGTCTGGAGACGACAACAGGCAGTAACACACTTCCACCACCTGCCAGATCCTGAAGTCAGATCCACGGGGAAAAGGGTCAGCACCAACCCGCCTGAGGCCCACGGGGCTCAGCAGCTGCCTGCCGGAGACCAGCTCCCTCCCCAGGCGGGCGACCAAGGGCCCTGTGGCCCTGGCCGGAGCCCCTGCCACCTCCCAGACCTCTTTGGCACCACACCGCACCTGGCACCTGCAGTGAGCAGGGAGGCATCACCTTCAGTCTCTTAGAAGCCCTTGCTTTCGGGGATAAGTGGCTCTTCCCGAGAAAGAGAATCTCACTGGGGACACACTTCAGAATTTTCCCTAGGCCTCTGGTTTCTCCTGTCCCACGGCCTCCTCCCACAGCCGCATCCATGCGAGTATGAGGATCCCCACCGTAACCCTCCAGCGCCCTGCCTGTTGGGGCGCAGCACCCCTTTGGAAGGCAGCCCTGTCCCTGCCCCCAGAAGCTTCCTGAAAATGAAGCTTCCGATCCCCTTGGGGTCGGAAGTGGATTAAGAGTAACCTGGCATGGCCAAGAGGGCGCTGTCCCAAGGGCCCCTGCACCCACCAAGTTCTACTGTGGGACTGACCCCACAGGTCACTGGAAGAAAAGCTGGTGATTATTTACGTTCAACCCTGTGAGGGGCACCTAGCCCATGCTGGGGCCTGGTCAGCTTGCTAGGCTGGGAGAGCTGGTGCTCTTAAGGATCAGCCACAACGCACCTCCTCTAAGCAAGCTGGCCGGCCCACGCTAAGCCTCAGGCTTGCCACGTCCTTGGCTACCAAGATTCTTCCCATACCACCCCTCAGGCGGGGCTTGGGCCACTGGGAAAAGCGAACTCCTTCACATAAGCAGGGGACAAAGGCCTAGGAGAGCCCGAGATGCTGGAAGTGTTTGCGGAGGAAGGCCCACACTGTCCTGGCACTGGGAGCTGGGAAGACCTGAGTGCTGGCCAGCGGGGGAGGGAGCACCTTGGACTGCCCGCAACAGCCCTCCTCCCCTCAGCCCTCCGACAGCGGTGCTGGTGGTCTCCAGGCCAGGGAGATGGAGCTGGCTGGAGCACCAGGGGACGACGGGGTGAGCACCAGTTACATGCAGGGACTCCAGAGTGGGAGGGGCAAAGCTATCCCCCTTCCTAGCTGCTCCAGCCCCCTTGGAGGTCCACCGTCACCACCAGCCACCACCTCACAGAGCTGGCAGGAAGCAGCTGGGTGTGATCTTCAAAGCCAATCTGACAAGGAAATGAGATTGGGGTCCAGAACCAAGCACCCCTAAAAGGACCAGAAGACTGGCTACTGGCTGGGAGCTTACTCCTGAGCAATTGAGCAAGGGATTGAAAGCCTCGGTTTAATTTGATCACCAATTACTAATTTGCTTTATTCCAAACATGAAGTTCACTGTCCCATTTTTTTTTTTTTTTGAATGGAAGCCCCTTGGCCAAGACAGACCTGGATGTCAATTTTACTTCGGCGGGGGGAGAATAGGTAGGGGGAGTTGAGGGCTGACTTTACTGGTGCCTCGAGTTGCAGGTCAGTATCACAGTTGCTAACAGAAGAATCTTTTGACATCACCAGGGGCAAAAGAGAGAGAACGCTACCTGCGAGAGGAGAGCACCTGCTAAAATAAAACCTCCTCCTCGTCCTGCCTTCAGCACCTAGCAACTTCTGGGATTGACAGTCTACCTGCAATCAGGGCAACAGAGGTAAGGAGCTGCAGGGCCGACTCCACAAAGTCCTGAATCCTGGGGAGAGCCGCCGGGCGCCCCGGCCGCGCGGGTGAGTGCGCTCCTTATGCGTTGGGACAGAAATGTTCCTGTGTATGCGTGTGGGACTGATTGGCGTGGGGCTTCTGGCCGCGGTGGGGCCCGGGGCTCAGCACCCTGAGCCCCCGCCCCCCCCGCCCCCCACTACAGAATATTTCTTATACATGACCCTATCTATGTATTTATATAGCGCCTACGACCATAGGCGCTGTGTTTCTAGGGATGCGAACTTGGGACCATGTGCTTGACAGCACACCTCCCAGCCCTGCCGGTCCCAGGAGGTGCCATCCCCCCTCCCATTATAAAATATATATCTCTATATGCCACATATCTACACCCCACCTATCCAGGCAAGCATCTGCCCATTGGGCCCTCACCCTGGAGCCGCCAGTGCCGTCCCCGCCTACCGCCAACGCCGGGCTGCTCGCCTCGGTAGGAAGCGGAACCAAGTGTCGCGCACTTGGGGCTCCAGGTGCTGCTGACTCGAGGTAAGAGCACAGCTATCATCAGACCAAGCACTAGAAAAGAAATACACACCACTCCAATCACACACACACACACGAGGAGAGAGACGGCCGGGCCTCCCTCCAGCCCTGACACGCGTGACTCCGGAGGAGGGGAAGTAGAAGAGAAGAGGGACGCACCGGAAGGCCGGCCGCGGGGACTGCCCGGCCGCCCAGCTGCCAGCTGCGCCTGGTGGCCCACCTGGCCCGAGGGGCGGGGAGCCAGGGCACCAGGGCCACCGCTCAGCTCACGTAGAAGCACCCTGCTCCCCGCACCTTGGTTTGAAACCTAAAGGGGGGGGGGGTTGGGTTTCTGTGTTCTGAACGAAAAATCTGAAAACAAACATAACTGTAACCAGAACCATAAGAGTAAGGATAACAAAAGGTGTCATCAGCCTCCCAGTATAAAACTGCAGCCTTTGGAGATGACCAAAAACATCACATTCCAGGGCCAGCAGCCACCTTGTGCGCAGAGGGTGGATGGTGGGGCCTCATAAAAGAACACACAAAAGGCGACTTTAGACAGGAAAGCACCAGTACGTTTTGTATGTTTTTTTATTTGCTCCAGGTGGGGTTTGAACGGTCACTGCCCTCACTCTGGATTACTTCTGATCCCACCACGAGGAGCCCTCGAATCGGCTAATGTGAGAAACTTGGAATGAAGACCCCTCCTCCTGCCACCTTGCTGAGGGAGTCTCCTTTTTTTTTTTTGAAAGCAGAAATAAATCAAAAGGTTTATTGCGTGATCCTGGATGAATCCCGCTCTCAGCTGTCCACGGTCCCGGCCACCTCACCTCCGCCCCGCCCCCCACTTTTTGGCAGGGAGAAGCGGGAAAGCGCTGTTCCCAAATTCTCCTTCACCCCGCTGAACACCAAGGGGGGTGCAAAAGCCCACCTTGATGACGATTCCCCCCTCTGAGCTATCTCCCTCTCTCCATCCTTGGTTAAAACCCTTTGCACATAAGGCAACGTGGAAGCTGATGTTTTTACTCATCTCGCTGTTTGAAAGCACCATTATGAAGTCAGGTTGTACAGTAGTTAACAGTACCTTTTATATATATAGCTCATATCTATCATATATATATAAACTGTAAACAAGAGGTAACAGCGGCTTCTAGGAACTGATTTTCTTCAAGATTTCCTGTGTGGTAGGCACCTGAAATACTGTATAAAAGGGTCTTGTGTGGTGTTCTCGTCTCCCTGCTGCTGGCTGGGCTCTGTTTTGCATGGCCAGGAATGGTGCTGGCAAGACAGCTCAGGGGCTGGGAGGGAGCTCTGCCTCCTCAGTGTCTCTCTGTCCTCTGTCCCCTGCTTGTGCTCCTATCTGATCAGGCTAGAGACAACAACAACAGAAAAGATATATAGTAAAGAAAAAAAAAATCCAATACCAATATATAGATTTCTATAGAATTTCCTTTTTTCCCCCCCATCTCTCTTTCTTTATCTTTCCTCTGCAAGGTATTGTTACTATTTTTTTTTGTTATTGATTTTTTGCTGCAATAAAATCCCTCTTGTTTCAGTCACAGCAAGAAACAAAAACCCAAACGAACAGAAAACCCCTCTGAAAAAAAAAAAAAAAAAGAGTAGAAAATAAAAGGTTTGACCGAGAAAGGTGGGCCGGGGCGGGGAGGGAACTCGGTTTCGTTTTTAAATAGGACTCAAGGTTAACATTGAAAAATCAGGAGATGATGTCCAACCCTTTCCACAAGGCAAAGCCCTCCGGTCTCTCCGCCTCTGTGGTTGTGAAATTCCTTTGTCTCTTCTGGGTGCTGCTACTTCTCTCCGTCCTCACGTTCTTGGTGTTTTGTTGTGTTTTGTGATTTTTGTTTGTCTGTTTGACTCTGTCACTAGCTGAGTTTGCCCTCGCGTCCCTTACACACAAGCAAAGTATTCCTTCAGCGGAGCGAAGAGGTGGCGGATGACCGGCACGCTCCACGACCGGCCGAGCAGTCTCTGCCTCGCCAAGCGGCTCATGTTGGAGACGTCGGTATAGTGGACAGGGAAGCCAAACACCCTGGGGAGGGAAGGCAGAGAGGGGCACGGGTGAGCGCCGGGGCGCGGGCCTCGGCTCGGGCGCCCCAGTGCTCTCTGCAGGTCTGAGGCAGGTAAGACAACCACGGCCTGGGGACCTGCCACGCAGGCAGAAGCAGAGCTGGTGCTGGCGAAGAGCGCCCCCGGGGCAGGCCCCGCCTGAGGTTCAGGGCCACGGTGGGTAACCCAAGTCTGTAGATAACCACTCCACCTGTGCCTTCCCCTCCTGATCCTACTGTCTCCCCTCAAGAAGGGGGGAACCTCCAAAGGGGTCCCCCTTTGTTCTGGTTGTTTGTACAGATAGTCTCTGTCTGGCTAAGTCACAGGGACACAGAGAAAGGCATCTGTCTGCGAGTCCAGTTTGCACCAAGTCCAGGCACTCAGGCTGGAGGGCCCCGCTGGCCCTGTGCTGTCCTGCTTGGCAGGTCCGTAAAAGGAGCAGCACCAGGTCAGGAAGCTCCTGGAGCTGCCGTGTTTTCCTGGCATGCAGCAGGGCCTCTGGGAGCCGAGGCCTCGTGGACTGACTGGTTCCTAGATGCCATGCCGGGAGATGCCTGGGAAAACCCGCTGCTCACACGGCGCCTGTGGAAGACACTGGCCTGGCTGGGAGAGACAAGGCCCCCCCTGCCCCTCCCCCCCCCCCCGACAAGAAGAGCAGTGAGAACACACCACACACCCTGGGACGCCAGCCCACGGCCTCGGGTACCTTTCCATTTCAGTGCACCATAAGATGTCCTCTTTCTCGTTCATGAAGACGGGGAAATGCTGGTCTTTGCCCTGCTTTATGGAGTTCGACCTAGTAGTAATGGTCCTCACTTTGCTGAACTAGAAGATGAGGAGAGAGGGATGAGCGCTCATTCCCTGGTCACGCCTGCACCACGTGCACCAGGCGCTCGCCAGGGGCTGGTGAGTCCAACCCTGCACAGGCCCGGTGCATCCGGGGTGCCGGGGAGGGCCCCAGTCATGAGCCTCCGCAGACCCTGCCGCCTTGCTCCTCCTTCCTAGTCTGAGGTTACCCAGCATCCTTCATCCATTCCTGCTGGCCAAGGACCTGGGGTACAGCAGTTTAAACCACTGTCCTTCCTGAGCCTTCTAAGAACTGCTTTCCCCAGTGGTTTACAGGCAGAAAGATGCCCAGCCACTCAGGCTCGAAGGCGCACTCGCTGGCACCTGCCCTCAGAGCCTGGTGCCTGGTGCACTCACTCGGGGGATTCTCCAGGGAGGTGGCGCTGCCACGTCACAGGGGAATCTCTGATGCGGAGGCTCAAGCCACAGGTGCCGGCCAAAAAGAGGCCCGAGCAGCTCTAGGGACCTGGGCAAAGGTTTCTCAGTGTCTGCCTCCCGTGGGACAGCAAGCGATGCTTAGCAAGGGAGGGCTGAAGGCCAGCAGTGACTTCTTGGCTTAAGATTTTATTTATTTATTTTTAGAGAAAGGGGAAGGGAGGGAGAAAGACTAGGAGAGAAACATCGATGTGTGAGAAATACATCGATGGGTTGCTTTGTACCTGCCCCCAACCAGGGACCTGGCCCACAACCCAGGCAAGTGCTCTGACTGGGAATCAAACTGGTGACCCTTTGATTCACAGGCTGGCACTCAATCCACTGAGCCACACCAGCCAGGGCAGCAATGACTTCTGATCTTTCTCCCTACCCTCCCAACCACCCTTTTTCTGGATCCCCTCCTGCGGTCGACTGTGTGAACGGCCCACATGGCCTCCAAAATCACACCCCCCACGCCAGGTGCACCCAGAGCCCGAGGTCCTGCCCTCTGCCCCCTCCCCGCACCCCCCACCCCGCAGAGGGCTCTGGGGCCGGGCTAACCTTGGCTATTCTGCCGTGCTCCAGGCACTCCTGCAGCTCCAGCTTATCGTTCACAGTGGACGCCAACGGCCTGGGAGGCAGAAAAGAGAAGGTGACGGCGGAAACCAGGAGAAGAGCAGGGGCACGCCTGGCCGTGCTGCGCCTGCTGCCTGACTCACGCATGCCAACAAAAGGGGGTCCTGTCTCCCACGCATGTCATCAGCCCCTCCAACGCCCCCCGAACACGTGCGCACACGCAGCAGCCATCCCTGGGCCCAGACCCAGCAGCAATCACCCTTGGAGGGAGTTCACACGGAGGGGGTCTCAAACTACAAACAAGCAGACAACACCTGCCCGGAAGGGGAAAACCCAAATATTTTTAATCAGATTTAAAAGTTTCGAAAGTATCCATCACCACCGAGCAAACTCTGGGGGTGACAGAATGTATCTCGATAGAGTGTATCTCGATTACGGTGACAGTTACAAGGGTGTGCACACTGGATAAAATGCAACAAACTGTCCCCCTTAAGCGGACAGGTAAAGAGAGGAATTCTGCGGCCCCTGAGAACTGAAACTCTCTGACACTAAGTGTGTCCCTCTCCAGAGGGCAGGCCGGACGCCCTTCGGAGGGGCCTTTCCCCGCAACTGAGAAACACCTGGTGAACGTTTCACAGACAGGCCCGCCCCCTGCGTGTGGCAGCCCAGGGACCCGAGCTCTGGGCTCCTCTCCATCCGTGCATACACACGCATGTACACACATACGACTCTCCTGGCCCCCCCTGGTACCCCCTGCTGGAAGCTCAGGGTTCTAGAACTTTAGAGCTGCAAGAAGCAGATGGGAATTGCTGTCTGGGACCAAGGACTGGCGGGAGACCCCGAGTCCGGCTTCACGAGAGCACTGGACGGAATAAGCCAGCCCGCTTTTCCAATGCACACGCCCACCTCGGGAACCTCGGGGGCACACTGCGAGTCTGTGGGTCAGCTGCCCCGCTGACCCCGCTCCCTCCCGTCAGCAAGCCCTCCCCAGAGGCAGCAGCCTTGCCGAACGGGCACGAGCCTGGGCAAGTTCCCACAACTTGGCGCTGACGGCCAAGCAGGAGAGGAGAGAACGGAGGCCAGGGAGGCGGAGGCGTCCCCTTTCCAGGTACGTACCGCCCAGGGGGTGTCAAATCCACACTCAGAACATTCTGGAAGACACTTCCCTCCATAGGAGAGACCTAGAGGGGGCAGACCTCACTCTGCTTTTGAGCTGCCCCCTTTCGACCAGAATTCCGCTGTTCTCACAGGCCTTTTTTTATACTGCAATTATTGCACTGAAGAAATGAAATGTTCTTCATTCCTCAACGTCCAAATCTCTACCTGTGTTCCTTAAATGAAGAGCATCCTTCCAAAGACCTGCAGCCAACTGAGTGTGGACGAGTGAAGTCAGAACCTCTGCCCTGCATGCCGCTGCCTCAAGACCCCCTCTCCTGGACCAGCGTGCGGCTGAGCCACGGGCACCGCTCCCCCACCCCCAGCCCCGGCCCCCGCGACGGCCTCGGGGGACGAAGACCAGCTGACTCCACCTCCACCGCCAGCACCGGGGAACCGACTCCCTGACCAGCTCAGCGGCAGGTCGACTCTTCTTCTGTGCGGACGGCGCGCTTCTAAACGCCTTGCTCTCGACCGCCAGTTGCTGGTTTCTCAGGCAAGTATAACCCAACCCTGACGCCCCTCCTTCCTCGAGAAGGAAACGAAGGGCACAGCCGAGCAGCAGGCCGGTCAGCCAGCGGATGGCCGAGAGGGCCACCCAGGGACCCCTGACCCCGCGGCCGGGCCGTCCTGCCGGCAGACACGCCCCGCCCCCCGCAGCCACCCCAGGCCCGGGTGCCATCACCCACCTGTTCATACCAGGAAGGTTCCCCCAGAAGTAGCGGGCCCTGTGCGCAGCTGACACTTCTTTGGCATCAATCATCACAGGGTTGGACTGGAAAACAGCAGGGAGATCAGCGGTGAGTGAGAGGGGGGCGTCCACTCGTGCCAGGAAGTCCTGCTAGTTACAGCCCTGCAGCCTCGGAGGCTCCGACTGCTCTGAGGGCCACGGACCGGGTGGCCTGATGCCTCCAGAGGACGCCAGGAGGAGCCCTCACCTCACTCACTGCACTTGCTCTTACTGGGGCTTTCCAGACCTGCACCGACCAAGTGCACACACTACGGGGACAGGAATGTGCTCGATCTGCACTGTCCGCTGCAGCAGCCACTACCGCATCAGCGGCAGGGGGCTAACGAGGCCCCGAAACGGGGCTAGTGTGACTGAGGAATTTTAACCTTTACTCAAATACCACCTGGGGCCGACGGCCACAGGACCCCAAGGCCCTGTCTCACCAGAGAGGCGTTGAGAGAGCCAGCCCCCACGTGTGCACACCCTCCCCGTGCACCCAGATTGTGAGCCGGCCAGACAGCTGCCTGCACGGACAGCCAGAACAGCAGCCCGAGGGCCACTGATCCCAGGACTCGGGTGCATGGGCTGAGCTCCCGGACCGCCCGCCCCCAAAGTGCCTCTGGCAGCAGAAACCCTCTGCGCAGGGCTTGAACCCGGCTCAGAGCTGAGTTAGGACCCACATTATGAGATGAGCTGTGTTTTCTCCCTAGGTGACATAGAGCACCTGTCATGGTTGCCGAGGAGTGAGGACAGCCATCTATTTAGGCCTCTCTGAGGTCCCCCTAGTGAAACACCACCCAGCAGCCCAGCCCCAGGAGGGGGCACCCCTCTTTAACAGTCAGGGCCTCGAGTCCTGGGGCCCACAGCCACGTACCCCTCTTAGAGGGAGACCATGAGCTCTTCCGGGGTGGGCCTCTAATGCTGCTCTCCTCCCTGGCTAACTCGGAAGCCCTCTGAGCTTCTCAAACGGGCCCCTCGCAAAGCAGAAGCCCCCCGCCCCCAGCTCCACAGTGCAGACGAGACAGGGATAAAGCGGCGGTCCAAGGCACAAGTCATTAGTGAGCTGGCCGAACCAGGGGCCGGCTATACCTCGAGAAATCGCGAGATGTCCCTCTTGTCACTAACGCCCATGGCCACCACATTCTCAAAGAGCCAGAAGAAGGGGCGGTCATCTCCCTCCTTGGGCCGCGCATCGTGCAGGAGGCGGTAGAACTCAAAGAAGAGCCGGCCCGTGCCCTCTGAGAGGCGGAAGAGAAAGCTGTCAGCGGGGCTGTCCGCAGAGACAGTGGTGCAGCTTGGGCACAGGGAGGGGGAAGGAGGGCAGGGGTGCTGGGAGGGGCCGCCCCAGGGCCGGGTAACCCAGCGGGAAACCTACACGCGGGAGCACCGGCAGAGAAGGGGCAGGGCGAGCCAGCACCTACCGTAGAGTCCCTTGCGGGCGGGGTTGACGATGGAGAGGTCATTGCACGGGCTGCCCCCAATCACCAGATCAAACGGGCCCCACTCCTGGATCTGGGGGATAAAGGTAACGTGATGGGGCTGATGTCCGGGGACAGAGGCAGAGAGCAGGACAGAAATATCCATGAACGTGGCAAAAAACGTACTTGGACATGGGGAGAGGAGACCTAGCTGCTTTGCACGCTCACCACACACACACACGCACTAGGTACACGCACACACACACTGTGCAGCCACAGGCCAGTCGCTGAGGCCTCTGGGCTCAGTTTCCCAAACGACAAGGCAAAGGGACCAGACTGGGTGATCGGAGGCCAGCAGGGAAGCCGGCGTGCCCCCCGCGGGAAAAGCAGCCCCTCGGGGAGAAGGCGGTCCCGGCCACACAGCTGGACAGAAGGCACTCGGCGCTTGGCGCCCTTTGGGATCTGAACGCCCGCCAAATGAACGCCCTTCAGCATTCCTGAGGGCTTGTGGTTTCAGGGGTAGACACAGGTGACCGGGAGGGCAAAGACCCCCCAGCAACCCTGAGAAACGGAGGCTGGTGACGCTGTCCCCGACGGATCAGGACAGGCCCCTCACTGCAATCCTAAGCACTCACCTAACAAGGGCCCTGAAACTAGCCAGGGGGCAGCCGGAGCCCCAAAAGGTCAGCTCCCCAGTTCCCATTGCACTCTGCCCATCACCCTGGAGACGAGGAGGAGAGTGGACGGGGAGGAGGGAGAGAGGCCGGGGGGGGGGGGGGGGCAAACGGGGAAAGGAGCAGAACACACGAACAGAATGCAAGGGGGCTGGCGCTGCCCCCGGGGGCTGGGCGCCAGCGGCACGGAGGCGGCGGGACAGCCCGCGGCACGGACATACATGCTTCTGCGTGACGCTGCGGACGTCGCCGACGTACATGATCTTCCCCTGGTGCCGCACCATGCCCACCGTGATGGAGTCCTCGCACACCTCCGAGGCGATGTAGCGGTCCACCTGAATGCCCAAGTCCTTCAGCACCAGGAGCCCTGCGCCGGCCGGCAAAGAACACGGTCACTGGGTCGCCTCCGGCACCCTGGTCTTTCTAGGAGAGCCCTCTGGCCAGCGGGACACGCTGGTCAGCCACAGGCCCGAGCCCCGCCCTGCCCAGCATGCTGCTTTACATCTTCCTGCACCAACTGGAACAACTATAACGGGGACATCGAGGCCGTTCCCTGTCTCGTCTGATCCATTGCAAAGGCGGCAGGAGCCAGAACAGACAGACTGGACAGCGTGTGGTTTCAGGGTCCAGCGTGTCGTCCCAGGAAGGACAGCAGCTAGTGTTCAGGCGGCCCCTTCTTTCCTGTTTCTCCATCTCACACACATGCTGGTCTGTCCTTCCCGCTCCTCTCCCCAAAACAGCGTGCCCTGCTGCCTTCCCACCCACCCCTCTAGACTCAACCCAGACGCCGCCTGCTCTGAAAAGGCTCCCCCCCAGTGCCGCCTCCCGGAACCACTGCCCTCCCCAGGGAGCCCCCAGCACTTCGCACCCACTCTGCAAACGCAGAGCAGCAGATTCCCAACACGGCCTTTCCCTCGGGCTCCCTGTGGTCTCCCAGACAGAGCACGGAGCCTCGTCCACGGGTTTCCTCCTGAGCTACCTACACTCACTCCCTCAGCACGATCCCTCCACAAACGCCTGCCGACTGAGGACACAACCAGAACAGGCCCGAGAGCGCCAGGAGGAAGAGGCTACGGTGGGGCCACTCCCAGCGCTCCTGACAGACCCCCCCCACCAGGAGTGCCTGAGGCCCACTAAAGTGCGACGTAGCTTAAGGAGGCCCCCGGCTCCGGCCTGGAAGCCACAGCTGCACAGAGCACCAGTGCTGAGCTGCAGGCAAGACCACTGTCCAGCCTGGGGTGCCACCCCGACACTGGCTCTTTGGCCAAGGTCCCTGGGCTTAGACTGTCCCTCCCCTTCTGGTCACGTGCAGGCCAGTCCTGAGGAGGGCTACTCCTTTCCAAGAAAGTGAGACGCCCCCAGCCTGGGAGCAGGCCGGAGGGGCAGACAATGTCACACCACGCTCATCGAGGGCCTTCCGGCCCACGGGAAAAACAGCACCTGCCCGGGGGGTGACCCAGCGCTCCCTAAAGGACGCCGGCTTCTTCGGCCTGCGGCGACGTGCGTGCCGGGAGGCTCGTCAGAGCACCGCGCTCAACAGCGGAGAAGACGGTGCACGACCCAGCGGAGGACGGAATAGATCACGGAACTTTCGCTCAGTGGAACCCCACGAAGCGCTGACAAACAAAAAATGTAGTTCTATGCTGATTGATATGAGAGAGTCCCGGTATTATAAATAAAAAGGCAAGTTTAAACACTACCCATCTTACCACCCTTTTGTTTTATCTACATGTGATTATGTAAACAAACGTATGTCTATGCGCACACCAAAAAAAACCTAAAACGACATGCACCAAAACACTAATTACCGGATTATGGGCGATCTAAACGTTCTTTGCTCTTGTTTTTGTTTTGGTTGCCCGCCCGTCCTTTGAGGTTTGTGAACAGCGTCAATATCATCTCTGACTAGCAGGCGCCGCCCCCCCCCTCCGTGGGAAAGCCTCTGCCGTTAAGAAGAGTGCCCACTGGACACGCCGGGTCACCATCCACGTCACCATCCACATCACGTTTCCTCGAACCCAAAGTTCCTCCTCCAGGGCGACGCTTTAACAGCGGCAACCCTCACTCCAGTTCCGTTCCGCCCGCGCGAGAACACGCAGAGCTGCACGCCCCACCCAGCCCGGGGACGCCGGTGCCGCCCTCACCTGTGGCGATCCCGTCAAATAGAGACAGCACCCGGATGGGCTTCCTCTTCTCGGCTGGGACAGGTGGGTAGACCTTCGGAGGGTCCTAGGCAGGGAGCACACCACCAGCCGGCCGGTGAGCGCCCAGGCCCGTGTGCCCGCTCCGGCTCCGCGCGCAGGGCCGCCCCCCCAGCCAACCGGAAGCGCGGTCGGCCCCCAGCCCTGCCCGGCCGGCGTGCGGCCCCGGGCACCTCGGCTCACCGCCCGGCCCCGGGACCAGCCAAAGCGCGGCTGCTTCAGCTGAGCCCGCCCTCCACGGCAGAGCGCCCCAGAGCAGGCCCTAGGCCCCGCACTCACAAATTCCTGGTCGTGGTTGTTGGCGAAGAACATCTGCAGCCGGGAGGGCCAGTCCTCCCGCCGCCGCAGCAGCCCGTAGGTGCCCTTGTGCCCGCACATGTAGCAGTTCCAAGGGTCTTCCTTGATGGCTGCCTGGGCGGCCCCTGGCCCCACCAGGAGATCCACGCACTCCACGCAGAAGCACCTGGAAGGAAGCCCAGGGTGGCGGCGGGACCCTCAGCCCCAGGCAGTCCTGGACGGCACGCAGCTGGGGCCGGGCGGGGTGGCGGGGGGGGGCCGAGGCGGGGCGGCTCACCTGCAGCAGTTGTTGTTCCCGCACATGAGCACCTCGCGCCCCCCGCAGCAGATGGTGCAGTAGGACTGGTAGCCGTCGTCGTCGTACTGGTACGCGCACTCCAGGAAGCAGTTCTGGGGAGCAGGGGGGTGTCAGGCCCCGGGCGGGACCCCGGGCAGCGGGGCGGAGGCCGGCTGAAGCCAGCCGGGGGCTCTCACCTCGGGACCTTGACCCAGCCCTGGACCACCCATCCAACCAGGGTCCAACCTGAGCCACAGATCGGGGGAGGGGACAGCAGTCCTCCCGACCCCGGCGGTGGATGACCCCGGTGGTGGACGGTACCAGGAAGCCTCAGGGAAGGCCAGGGAGGGAGCTGCGCCCTTTGCCCCTTGCAGCAGCCCTGGGTTTTCTCCTGGCCCCGAGAGCACAGAAACCCACCCGCCGGGTCAGCCTGAGCTGCCCCCACTTCACACCGGTGACCGATGTCCACCTGGGGACTAGCACGGGCTTCAGAGGGGGAAGAATCCTCCAGGAGGAAAACGAGTGGCAGCTCCAATGCCCGAAGCCCAAAGGCCTGTTCCACTCCACGGGGCTCATCCAGGGGCCACGCAAGGGGCGCGCCCCACGACCCTACCTTGCAGTTTTGGCACATTCCTCCAATGAAGAGAGGGTGTTCGAGGGTCACGTTGAGGCTCCCACAAGAGATGCAAATGTCTAGGGAACAAAGAAAGTGGAGTGAATGTCCCCACAGGGTCACCCTCACGTAGGACCAAAGCCGCACCAGAAAAGCTACAAAAAAGGGGCATGCCGGAGCAGCAGCCAAAAAGTAAGGCAGAGAGGAGTCTGGGGGGTGCCCCATAGAACAGGGAGGCGCTGGGGCCCCCGTCTCAGAAGCCCAGTCACCTCTCAGAGCACCAGCCAGGAGCAGCGTCGGACAGGGCAGGAACCCACCAACGAGAACAGGGCCCTGCCTCAGGGTGACTCTGGAGACAGTCCTTGGGCCCCCGCCCCATCCTGCCCACGCCTGAGGGTCCCCAAGCCGGACATGCCATCACTAGGCCAAGGGAGGCAGACCTGCGGTGCTCATAATGACCACGGGATGAAATATGGGGATGAGAGGTGAAAGGCCAAAAGGTCGAGTTCAGGCAAATTCAATAAAATCCAAGATAGGCCACCCTCTGTGACCCACTGGAGTGCTCCAAACCCTAATGACCAGCCCATGACATGGACAGGAAGGCAAGATTATGGCACCTGAAAACAGGTGTGTGTGTGTGTGTGTGTGTGTGTGTGTGTGTGTGTGTGAGAGAGAGAGAAATAGGCTGGCCGTGGTGGGACACACAGAGCAGACTCTGTCACTGAGCACTGATGTCCCCATCACTCAAACTTTCCTAAGTAGCTGTGCCTCTGCACCAGGAAGCCCACCTGCCTGGCCCAGGGGCAGAGACCCCCGGCTGCCCAGCTGTCCCCGCAGGACTCACCCTCGATGTTCCGGCACTTCTGCCGCACCTCGTACACCAGCCGCTCTGCGGAGGGGAGGGAAGCCAGCATCAGAGGCGGCCACGAGGGCCGTGCCCACGCCTCTGAGTGCCGGCCTCGCCGCGCCACTCTCTCCAGAGCTGGGCCAACTACCTCTTGTGCGTTCGTCGATAATCTCCTTGACCTTGGGCTTCTCCGTTGTGCTCTTTCGGGGCTTTTTGGCTGGTGGGGGTGGTGCATAGGCAGCTGCCTCAGGTTCGACCCACATGTCTGTGTAAACTTCTTTGTAGGGGTTCTTCTCCTCTGGACGGGAGAAGCAGGCAATGAGGTCACGCTTACCAGTTGACCAGGAATCCCAGCTCCCCCTCCTTCCCCGATTCTACCTACAACAGGGGAAGCCTGGTCCCCCACTTGTTCCTTGCTCCCCCTTCTCTGGTGCCCCCAGGCCAGTGGGGAGCAGGCCATTCTGAGTCCCAGAGCAGTGCTGCCCCTACCTTGACCCCAGAGGAGGGAACCCGTGGCCCCTGGATGGAGGCCTTGGCTGCTCTCCCCAGGCACAGCTTTGCCGGGCCTGGCTGGCAGGGATCCCAGAAGGCTGGGCTGGGCCCCCGCGTTTACCTTCTGGTGGCTCCAGGCCCTTGGGGCCTGAGGGCTGGAACCCCCCGAGGGCCCACTCGATCATCTGTTTGTTCTGCACCTCCACGGCCTTGGCAGTGTCGCTCTCGTCGTTGTCATGGCACACTGGAAACAGCTTCCCGGCCCGGCTGCTGGCCACCTGGAGGACCACAGGTGTGGGGGTGGGTGTCAGGCCGGAGGGCAGACTCCCAGCAGCGAAGGGGCAGGGAAGGGGAAGACCGTGGCGGGGGGGGGGGGGGGCCGTCAGAGGAGGGCAGAAAGGGGGCGAGTAAGGTGGGGACAAAAGGAGTCCACAGGGCCCGGCAGGTGGACCCTGTGCTCTGGATTAAAGTGGACACTCTGGCCCCCAGGCCAGCAGGCGGTCTGAGCCCCGCACAGGGCACCCACCTGCAGGACTTCGTAGATGGCCTTGCGGTACATGGGCTGCTTGTTGTAGGTGGCCTGGTGGAAAGCACTGCAGAAGGAGCTCAGCGGCATCAGCTTTTCAACACACACCTGGAGGGACAACCGCCACCCTCGTTTTCCTCCCTCACGCTCATCGAGCACCCCCCACCTGCCTGGCTACTGGCTACTGGCAGGGGCTGGGGGCATCAGGACCTGGCCCCCGTCCTTGAGAGAACCCGATGCATCAATAAGTAATTACATGACACAAAGGACCTGCATGCAAGTGAGGATGCACTGAACGCACGGAATTCTGGGCAAGGGGTTCCCAAAGGCCACAACTCGGCAGCTATGCTAGCTCTCTGAGTAAGTGCAACCTACTTATCTCCCGGGCTTCTTTCATTCACACGCACAGAGTGGGGGCAAGCAGAACCCACCACTACCGCCCCCGTGCCAGACCGAGCCGCCAGCCCAAACTGTAGGCCCTGGGACTGAGACCCCTTCCTCCCCCAGGCTACCGCCAAACCCCGGGACTCACCACCGAGAACTTGCCGTCTCCGAACCACATGACCCAGCGGGTGCCTTCGGCGGCGCGACTCCGGCCCGTCATCCACCAAGACACAATGCGGCCTGGCCACCAGGAGAAGCCCCGCAGTTTCCCCCACACCAGCTCCCCAATGCCAAAGCCCCGGCCGTCCTGGAGCCCCAAGGAGCACAAGTTATTACACAGCGGTCACGAGGCCCTGCCCCCCGGACCCTCCCCACGGCAACCCCAGCCCTGGGCATCTGAGGGTCAGGACAGCCAGCGGGGAGCTCCATGTGAATGGACCAAAACAGAGCGACAGCGGGGAGACACAGAGGCCTGGGACCAGGTGGAGAGAGGAGCGCAGGCCGGGAGGAGCTGGCAGTGGAAGGACCCGAGACAGAGCTGGTCGAGGCGGAGGAGGAAGCGAGCCGCTCACCTCGTACTCTGGTTCGTCATCGGCTGCTTTGGTGGCGTTCTTGTCCCCGGTGTCAGCCCCCACGGGCTCGGGCGTGGTGGCCACAGTGGGGGACGCGGGGTCGGTGGGCTGCTGCACCGCAGGAGGGCTGGCCTCCTCCACCTTCTGAGGGTCGCCAGACCCCTGGTTCTCCTCCACGGCGTTCATCACTGCGATCACCTTGGCTTTCTTCTCAGCCTGGGGGAACAAGGGACAGAAGTTACCTTGACCTCTCCGGGAGTCAGCAAGGCCACCTCAAACTTAGGGTGCTCTCCGCAATCTCTCTGGGGTCTGCAGACAGTGACGGGAGGTACAGGGCTGGAGAGAGTTCTTCCCTCATCAACGCACCTGGCCTGCCACGAAAACAGAGAGACTTGAAGGTGAGAGGTGGACGCCAATTGCCTGGCTCACTTCTGGCCTTCTCTCCCGCCTCTTGGGGACACCTCGCTCCCCGGTCTCATCTTTCCCAACCTGTCGCCACGAGCACTTGTTCCCCCCCCCTCCCCCTGCGGACACGGGAAGGTTAATTCCAGTCGACCCGAATCTGTGCACCCTCACTCAGGCACCGTCCTTGGCTCCACCCTCTCCTCATCTCCCAACCAAAAACTGGATCCTCTCATCCGTTTCCCACAATTCTCCTGGGCAATCAGGAACATCTACGTGGTTTCCAGACCGACCGCCGTCCCGGTTTTGTTGTGATGTTTACTGGTGATGAAAACCACTGCTGTGTGTTTAGAGTTTGCCTCCTTCCCCGTCTGCCCAAACACCGCAGAAACGCCCCGCAAGAGCTTGCCTGCTCGCGCCGTGCGGAAAGGCGCACAGAGCAGGAAGGGGTGAATCTGCTAACCTCTCAGATCCGTGCATACATACATTATTCTCGCAACAACTGCTTCCGGAGCACAGACATCCTCTCGGCCACCCCAAGCTCGCCCGGGTCCCAGCACTGTCGCAGCAGGACAGCATCTCCCGCCTCCGGTTTCAGCCTCTGCCCCACAGGCCCGTCCAGGCCCCTCCATTCCTCCTCACACCCCACTCCAAGATATTCCCATCCTCCCACAGACAACCGAGAAATCCCCGGTACTTAGCTCTGAGGACTGTTCCTCCCCATCTCTCCCGGCTACTGAATCGAGAACGTGCGGTCCCCAAACTGCAAGGCCCTGCACCCGTTTCCACCACACCAGACTCAGAGAGAGAAAATCCCACCCTCGACATGCCGTTGAACAGGAGACTTCCCCCCAGAGCTCAGCGCTGAGGGTGCACGCCCATCCTGCAGATGGAAACAGAGCATCGGAAAGCACCCTGGAGTGCAGGGGTTCTCAGGTGCAAGTCAGAGCATCTCCCTCCCCGGCTTAGCTTTGCGACGCACAAGCACGAGTAGCTGACTTTGGAGCAGCCCCTTCTCTGCTGAGTTGCTCTGACCTAAAATGGCATTTGAGCGAAGGATTTCTGCTAACCTTTTCCGAGGTAGAAGGATCTGATGTGTGTGTGTGATAGAGACTTTTGAGGATGATCCCAAGCCTGTGAATGGACCCCCCCGGATCCCAGAGTGCCAGGTTAAAGAAACTTGGGTTTAAACTCAATAGACTACTCTCTCGTAAATTCATTTCATTCATTCTTTAAGTCTTTGTTGCGCGGGACCAATCGGTTTCCCGTAGCAATTCCTAAAACATCAAGGATGGAAGTCCTGGTTCTTTCTCTGACTCAACTAGTTCTAAAATGGGACAATTCACCCCCTGCCCCAGCCCACAAACAGCTGGGAGGATGAGGTGGAAGCTGCGTAGTGATTGCTCCTCCCAGCCGAGCCCCACTCTTACCTGCCAGGACTTTGCCCTCCCCTTCCTACTATCAGTTCCCCACCGCCTCCTCCCCCACGAGGAGGTGGGCCGCCTAGGTAGATAGTAGGTAGTAGGTAGGCAGGCACGGAACCCTAGGGGGGAGGCAGATTCTCGCATCGGCTGGGGCAGCCCCAGCCCAGCACACTGACCCGGGCGGATAATCGGCACGCCCGGCTGTTTCCGCCCCCTCCCCTCCACCCTGCCGCTTCCACCACCAGTTCTGATGACCGACCGAGACCCGGGTGCCGCCTCGAATGTCCCAAAGACCCCATCGGAAGCCACGAGGCCCCTCGGCCAGAACCAGGGGTGCAGTCAGCAGCGGGCAGGAGAGAGAAAAGGGCCTCCTAAGGAAAGGAGCCTTAGTCACGTCCGCAGCCAGCGGCAGTGGGTGGGCGCTGGGTGCCCCCGGCCCAGGATCCAGTCGTGCCTGACACCACCCCCCACCCCCCACCTCCGTCCTCCCCCACAGCCCTTTTGTCTCTCTCCCCCACCCCTCCACAGCCAGTTCCTGAACATTAGTCTTCCCCCACAACTTCCTCCTGCTTGTCAGATGCTGCTGCTGCTGACGGCTATTAAGTACAGCCAACCCACTAGGTGCAGGAGAGCACGCACCCAAAACAGTCATTGGCAGACGAAACAGTTTTGGGCAGACGGAGGTGGAGGAAGGGGGCCTCCGTCGTGACAAGGCCAGCAGGGGTGGGGGGAGGAAGAAGAGGTGGGTTAGCAGCAGGAGGCAAGAGAAAGGGGAGGAAGGGGCAAGGACGGCGGCTGGGTGGGGGAGGGGCCCCCTCGCCAGAGGAGTCTGCCGAGGGTAGTGAGGGAATGCCGGTCTGCGCTCCTCCGTACACTCTCACCCTCCTCCCGAGCAAACAATGGGAGACAGAAGGGTTAACTCGGCCTTGGCATTGGGGCTAACGGCTCCTATACCCCCAGGTCAGAAGACAGCACTCCAGAGTGGCCCAGAGATGGGCCGGGATCAGGGAGACACGACACCACCCCCCTCCACCACTGCGGCTCAGGGAAGCCACTTTGCCTGGAGTTTGTCCAGCCTGGAAAGCCACTGGTAACGCCGCTCTGGTGGAGGCCGGGCCTCCCTGTCCGGTCCCACTTCCACCTCCCTCTGCACTCAGGCCGCTTCCTGTTCCAAAGGTCAGAGGTCTGGACACCCACGCGGACTCCCCACTGGTGCAATGGACCCTGGGCTGTCCCAGGCGCCTCTCCCATCACAGGCTGCCCCCCGCCCCAGGCTCCCGCTGATGAGCCACGGCCCCTGTCAGGGCTGCACTGCTCCCTCCATCCCCAGCACCACTTCTTCCTGGTGGCCTGCCTGGCGGCTTCCGGGGACACGCAGGAGAGAAAACTCTCCCTCTCAAGAGGCCACAAGGTTGGCACAGCCTGAGGACAGCATGGTCCACCAGCCAGAACACAGGTCAACACGGAAATGCCGACAACCCAGCTGCCAGCCAGCTCAGCAAAAGTGCTGCTTCCAGCCCAACTCCTGGGCTCCCAGCACCCCTGCCCAGGGCCTGCTCCCCAGCCCTCGCTGACCGCTGTCCTTAGCTCAGGGCAGGGCTGCTCTCCCTGGCCCCTGACCAGCCAGGTCCCACCTGAGCACAGGAAAGAGCGGGACTTGGGGACTCCTGAGGAGGCAGTGGGTAGGACAGGAGTAACTCAGCATCTCCAGAACTCGGGCCAGGGAGGCATACTTGACTCTTCTGAGCCAGGAGGGCTGCAGCGGCCCAAAGGTCCCCCTGCTGGCCCTGCCGCCTTCCCGCCCCCAGCCCCCCAGGGCTCTGTCCAGGAACCTACCCATAAGGCCAGGTGCAGCCCCTCCGAGGTCCGGCTCAGGTGTGAGCCCCGGCCCTGGAGCTCTGTAAGTAGCTGCCCGTCTGGGGGGAGGGGAAGGGGGTGATGGGGCTGGGGGCGGAGGGGGGCCAGAGAGGGGGGAGGGGGGAGGTGGGGGGGGGGAGGGCTTGAACATTTTCTTTGTCTAGAACTCCAGGTCACGTGGGCCCCGCTGGACTGCCTGGTTGGCTGCGAGCGGGCCGGGGGAGGGGGCCGGCCCTCCGACGCTGGCAGTGGGCCAGCCCCTCTCCTCCGGGCCGGGGGCGTGGGGGCCGGGGGGCGCGGTGGGGCCCTGCGGGTTCCCAGGGCCGGGCAGGGCAGGGCCGCAGGCGGTGCCGCCCCCTCTCCCGCAACTCGGCAGGAGCTCTGCGCTGTCCGGGAGCGAGCGGGGAGCCCCCGGGAGCACCACTGGGAGGAGGGCGGGCGGGCCGGGACCGCTCTCTAGCCAGGTACGGAGGTAAGCCGCGAGCGCAGCTAAAGGAGAAATGAGGTTCCGGACAGTCAGGAAAGTTGTTAAAAGTTGAGTCTCAGAAGCATACCCAAATAAAAAAGAAAGAGAAAGGAAAAGGTTACAGATGAGCGACGAAACCCGAGAAGCTGCAGAACTCCAAGCTAAGAGAGACAGAGCGAAGATACCCTCACAGAATCGGGGGCACCCCAGAACAAGAAGGGGGGGCTGGAGGGGGCTCCCTTCCCACTACAGCTGGACAGGCAGAGGTGCCTTAAAAAGCTAGCTGAGTTGTTCAGTCTTTCAAAACCTCTTCCTAGCCAAGTCTCTGGGTTCCACAGGTCACTTGGGGTCGGCCTTCAATTTCCTGCTTTTCTTTTGCGAGACTTGGGGGGGTGCTTGTTCAAAAGCAGGACAGCCCCCACTTACTGGGGGGGGGGGTAGAACTTGGTCCAAGACCCCCTCCCAGCAGGTGCCTGAAACCGTGGATGGTCCCCAGTGCTATATGTGCTCTTTTTCCTGCAGGTACACACCTCTGATGAAGTTCCTAAATTAGACATGGTAAGGGATTAGCAACGACTAGTAAAACAGACCAATGACAGCAATATACAAAAATTTGTTGTGTGACTGGAGCCCCTCCTGAAATCCCACCGCACTCACCCATCCCTGTGGCGATGGGAGGTGATGGATGCCATCCCAGTGTGGGGAAGGGAGGTGCCAACTGAGCCCTATGAACTACTGTTAGGCTGCTACTGACCTTCTGACCACCCGTCAGAAGGAAGGTCGGTCGTCTGCGTTGGGTGACCCTGGACCATCAGGCTATTGCGATGTGGATGGCTGGGGAAATGTATTAGTCCCAGACTGTGGCTGGCCTCGGGTAACTGAAACAGGGAAAGCCAGACTGCAGACCGAGAACAAGCGGGTAGCAATTCCTTCATTCCCGCTCAAGTATCTGCAGCTCCACACCCGGTTCCTGTCTCCAGGCGCCTCCAGGGGGAGCCTCAAGGCACGGCCTCCACCAGGGCACGCTCCTCCGCTCCTCCTCTGCAGGGGCCTCAAGGAGAACAGACACGCAAGGAGTGGGCAGAGTCGACTAGACTCGGAGAGATAGGAGAAGCCATTGAAAAGCGAGCACCTGCAGATAGCTGTATCACAGACACCAGGCCCCAGGGGTCTGCAGGGCCTGGAAGCCGACAGACAGCAGGTAGTATGGAGGATAAACGGGGTCAGCAAGGTCAGTGCGGAGCCCAGACTGGGCCTGGGGGAGGGACCAGGTGTGGAATGAGGTAGGGGAAGTGAGGAACAAGAGATGTTCGTCTGGGGAGGGGGCAGACCCGTTGCCCACCTCCCACCCCCAGCACAACTAAAGCTAAATGTTGCAGAGGAAGATGTTGCTAGCTAGATGCTGCGGCCGTGAAGAGTAATTGCAGGTTTTCTGAGAGGAGATGAACCGGTGGTTTGGAAAGATGAGCCTGGTTTCAGTTTGCAAGATGAGTTAGAAAGAGCACTGGCCCTGGCTGGCGTATCTCAGTGGATTGAGCGCGGGCTGTGAACCAAAGCATCACAGGTTCAATTCCCAGTCAGGGCACATGCCTGGGTTGCAGGCCACGGCCCCCAGCAACCGCACATTGATGTTTCTCTCTCTTTCTTCCTCCCTTCCCTCTCTAAAAATAAATAAATAAAATCTTTTAAAAAAAGAAGCAGCAGCAGCACCGGAACTTCAGGTGAATGCTACCCATGGGAAGGCTGGCGGGCCAGTGGCACTTGTCCGGAGACCTGGACATGGGTTCTGTCTCCAGCACTGTGACCCTGAACGAGCCACTTGACCCCAGGAAGGCTGCTTTCTCACTTGCAATACAGGAGCGATGGCACCTGTCCTGCCGGGCCCCGGAGACCCAGCACCTCCTAAGGACCACCTCACGCCGCGGGTGCCTGGCCTCCAGCCACAGTCAGGGGGAACATGCTAGCCCAAACGGGCGCCAGTAGGATGCAGGCAAGAGATGTGCTGTGAAGGACAACCCGCCTTCTCTCCTGAGGCCCAGCCCCCTTCTGAGCTTGCAAGCACCAAGAGGAAGGAGGAGGACTCCAGATCAGAACGCCTTCTCCAGATAATTCTTGGGGAGTACAGGCCACCCTCTGACAGCCCCAGGTGGGACCCAGAATCCACACAGCACAAAGGAGCCATTCGACGAAACATGGGCCCTTCTCTCTCCCAACCCCCCTTTCCACCCAGTCCCGGTATCTGTCTGGTACAGTTTTTCAGGAGATGCCCTGAGAAGCCCCGAGTTTATGTCTCTGGCCTGCTCCCACCCTTGATGCGACGTAACAGGACTTGCTTAGCTGGTTCCCTCCCCGACGCCTCCTTGGCACCCCGGGCCCCGCCTCCTCGGCACCCCGGGCCCCGTCAGCAGGCCTCCTCTCAAAAGGAAGTCTGCGATCGGGCGCGCCTGGCTCTCCTTAGCAGCACTCCATCCCACGCACGGCCCCTCCTTTCCATTGGACTAGACAGCCGAACACCTTCACCTCTACGCTCTGTCAGTCTAGGAACTGCTTCAGCCAGGACTCAAAGCGTCAGCTCGGACCAGAGCCATCAGCCTCACTTTCTCTTGGCTGATGTAAAGAAGCGGCCTCTCACCCTCAGCTCCCATCTTAAGCAAAAGGAAGCCCGAACTCAGAGCCATCCCCTTGCCGACCTAGGGCGCCACCCGCCTCCTGCAGCTACCAGACAGGAGAGGCCACCCTTTTCTAGCCTCTCAGGGATTCGTGACTTTGTACTCGGTGGGCAGGGGCAGACCCCAGAGCAAAAAGACGCCACAACCTAGGGCAAGAGTGCCTTTAGCAGAAGATCAGGGGAAAAACCAGGACGGCCTTCAAGGATCCCTGAGGTCCCACCTGCCCCCACCTTCCAGAGTGACCGACCCACCCAGCATGACCACTGGGACAGGTCTCTGGAGTGAGGTAGACAGTCAACCTGAAAAAGCAGAGTTGCGAGAAACAGCCAGGTTCTTGGACAAGTTTTAAGAAGGGTGTGGAAAGGAGGACCCCTGGGTGGAAAGGAGATCTGGTGGGTGTCGAGAGCCTGAGAGAAGTGTTGGGGGGGAAGGGTCCAGCACGACCCGCAGGAGAGGGCAACCGGAAGGACAGGCAGGCAGAGGGCAGTGACTCGCAGGCCTGGTGACAATGCCCCTTAAGGGCGCCTGGCACGCTCAGCCCCGAGCCTGTATCCATCGAGCAAACTTCTGACTTTAACCATATTTCCCAGGGACTCGGACACTGGTCAGCTGCCAGAACACAGCAGGACAAGCACGAGGACCTGTGTGGCAAGGACGCGCCCTGTGATAAGTTGGGAAATTGAACATTCTGGTGTCTGTCACTCTCTGTGCTTCCCACGAGTGTGGTTACGATGTGCTGTTAATCATCACGTGACTCTCCAACTCACAGAGCTACGATGAGACCTCAGGCCGTGATTCCCTGCCCCCCACCCCACACTAAGGGTGGTCACTTGCACAGACAGGTCCAGGTGGGAATGCCATGCCAGCCTGGCTGGTTTCAATTCCAGGATCAGCGTTTGGTTCTTGCTCTGTCAAAATCCAGGGCCCACAGCATGTGGGGAGGTCATCTTGTTTCCTTCAAACAGGACAGTTACCACCCGAGACCCTTTCCTCAAAATCAGAGCAGCCACAGTCCCCGGGAAGCCATCTGCCAAGCCGCACGTTGGGAAGACACTGGGTTTTCTGCCACACCAACGCTCCCGCTGACCTCGAGGCCAGAGACCTCATCCGGACGAAAGAGCACGAGGTAAATATGGATGTCTGTTCTGGCCCGGTCCTCCCACCTACAGCTCAGCAGCCTCGGGGCTGTACGCTCGCCCTCTGACTACCTGCTGATGACGTCAACACTGTGCATGGCACTGAAGGCCCCCACAATCTACAGCACTTACGTCACGCACCCCACACTCTGTCTGCCTACTTGCCAGCCCCCAAATGTGTGTGGGGGGGTTCGTGCCTTTACTCTTGCTTTCCTTGCCCTTCCCCTTCCCCTCCCACCAGCCCAAATCCTACCTCCCCATCCTTCTGGCCCAGTTCACCAAGTACATCCACCAGGAAAGTTTCTCTAGACCTGAACTGTCCCAGAAGGTAGCCCTTGGCTGCATGCGCTATTTAAATTAAACAAAAATAGCCCTGGCTGGTGTGGCTCAGTGGATTGAGCGCTGGCCTGCAAAGCAGAAGGTCACTAGTTCGATTCCCAGTCAGAGCACTGGGCCAGGTCCCCATTAGGGGGCACACGAGAGGCAACCACACATTGATATTTCTCTTTCTCCCTGCCTTCCCTTCTCTCTAATAATAAATAAATGAAATCTTTTAAAAAATAAATAAAAAATAATTCGGCTCTTCAGTTGCACCAACCACATCCCAAGTACCCACGAGCCCCTTGGGGGTAGGGGCTCCTGTACTGGGTGGCAGAGAGTTTAGAACATCCCTACCACTGCAGAAGGGCCTACCGGACAATGTGCTCCAGGTTCTCACCCTTGCCTCCCCCCGCCCAAAGGTCATCCTGTCTCTCCTCCTCCATGCCCCCATAGCACTTCGGAACCCTCTCGTGGCACCTGCCAACCTTGGCCCGGGCTAAGGCGATTGTGTACTCAGCTTTCTCCTCCACGAGGTGAAAATCTCCCGGAGGGTAGGGACTGGGTCTTGCTCAGCCTCACATGGAAGCAGTGTGCACCAGAACTCCCTGCACGTCCTAGAGGATCAAAACGGTGTTTGCTGAACTGAAACCCATGTTATCTCAGGAGCCGCACCGGGAAGCCACTGCCCAAGTTCCCAGTGGGGGATGGTTACTTTCCATAGCAAAGTTGTGAAGGTGCTAAGAGGTCCCGGTCTAGGTTACCCCAAAGAGGTGAGAACCTTTGTTTTCCCATTTCCCTGCAGTCCACATGGAAGTTGCAAGCAAATGACCAGGACTGGGCTGCTGGCAGTGAAGCTAAAAATAGCGACAAGCCAACAGCAAGGAGTTGGCAGGACTTGTTGCTAGGGAGACCAGTCGCAGAGAGAGCAACTAAGCAGGGAGAAGTGTCAGACCTGCTCAGGGAGAGCAGAGGCCACGCTGGGGGCGACTGGAAGTTGACAGGGGTCCAAGGCTCCCACCTAGAGACGTTCTGCCTTCTGGCAGCTCCTGACTAATGCTTTAAGTGGGGCAAATGTTTCCCCTGTCCCTCAGTAACCCATCTCCATGGAAACCACCATGATTGGGGTGAAGTACCAGCCCCTGGAAGGAAGGCCTCTGCCTGGAGCTGGTTGTTATGGCAACACCCCCCCCCCCCCTTTTCGGTCATTCTCTCTCTCCTGGCTTCTCCTGTGGTGGAAAGGTGGGGGCCTGGACTGGGCTTAGCCAGCATGGCCAGGGAATACTGGCTTTCTGACAAGAGGAACCTGCAAGGGGGTCTTCAGAAGCTCCCGGGAACCCGGTCAGACCTCAGCACAGGGCAGAGCTGCCTTTTCTTTCCACGAGGGCCTCACACTTCATCTTGCCGGGGGAATCCCAGGCTCACTCGGGTTCACGTGTATCAGGATCACCCAAGGAGGTTTAAAAACATACGGACTCCTGAGCTCTCTTGTGGAGATCAGCAAGCTTGGGGTAGGACCCAGGAACCCGTTGTTAAAAGCTCCCTAGGTAATTCAGATCCTGGCCAGGTATGGAAACCACTAAATGCCTTGGCTATTTCTGTTAGAATGAGGGAACCGAGGCCGGGAGGGATGGAGGCCACCAGAAGGGTCGGAGCCGGAGCTGGAGAGGAAGCGGTCTGGGCTGAGGCGGTGCAGGCAGGAGGAGGTGGTGGGGGAAGCCCGCTCAGGGCACATGCCTGAGGTGCAGCCCCATCCCCTGGGCCTTTCCCTTCAGGGCCCCTTCAAGCCAGAACGTGCTGTGGTCTGGTCCTGGGTCCTGATTCAAACCGAGCTGTCCACAAGCTGCCCCCACGGCAGACAGTGTGAGGTCACGGGGCTGGGAGGCCTGGTCCCCAGAACGGTGGCGGCCCAGGCAGAGGATCTGGGCCGGAAGAGAAGCCCATCCTCTTCTGGAGGAAAAGCCAAAGGGTCGCCATGGCAACCTGCCATGTGCTGGCTTAGGATGTGTGGGCTCTGCGCCACCACCCCGAACTTGGGCCCAGGAGAGGTGCAGCATTTTGGCAAACACCAAGGGGCGGAGGGACCCCACCCCCCTTGCCAGTAGAGTCTTAGAACCCGAAGAGGCCATGCTCTACCTGGCGGCACACCTTTGACTCCACCTGAAACAGACCCAAACACGAGGATCCAGGAGCCCTAGGCCTCCCGGGAAGAGCCAGGCTGGGGGAGGACACCATGGAGGTGGAAGGTCAGGTGGAGGACATGGGCCTCTCCACCTTTCTGTGACTCACAGCCTAATCATGTGCCCAGGACCCATCACACAGGGAGCCATAGCCCCCATTCAGGATAGCGTGCGATCAGATAGTGAATGATGTGGCTGAGATGCTTTCTCCTCACAAGGAAGGAAACTCGGGGAGGCCGGGATCAGCAAAGGCAGCAGGACTCAAGGGCGGGAGACGGGGAGCTAGGAAGGGTGCGACCCCCCAGGTTTCTCAGACAGGAATGGCCAGGTCTCTGGGGGGTCTGCAGTAGCATCTGCTTCCTGCCGGACAAAGGGAGGGCGAGGAGCGCAGGCGCAGCCGTCTGCCTATCTGTTCGGAACGGGAGCAGCCAGGCGCCTGTCCTGGGATCCGCTGTCATCAATTCTGACCCAGAGAGCAAACTGACCCCTTACTTCATCTCCCCCCACCTCTGCCCCAAGCTGCCCTCCCCCTCCACAGGTCCCCCATTCTCTCCCTGTCACTGCTACACTTCCTAGTGGCCTGTGCTCGGAAGCCCGAACTCGCCAGACCTGCCCTAGGCTTCCAGAACTTTGGTTGCTGCCTCCTGCCTCCCTGCGCCCATCGGCCTCCTCTTCCCCTGCAGCTCCAGGCCTGCTCCGCTGGGGAGGGCTCCTCCACAAACCCCTCCCTCTCTCTCAAAGTTGCCTTCATCCCCCAGCACACCCAGGAGCTGCTTGCTGGCTGTGCCCAGTCCTCCAGGGAGGGAGGAGGGCACAGGCTGGGGCGGGGGGTGGGGGTGGGGGTGCCGCAGGGCCCCAGACCTTACTAGCTCCTCACCAGGAAAATCAATTGGAGAGGCTGCAAGGTCTGGACGGACAGGGGATCACGCTGAGGACAACACCTCCTACAAACGCCTAGCTTCTCTGGATTAGTCCGGGAATGGGACCACAACTATCTGCTGAATGTTACAGATAAGATCAAAGGAAGTCAGGAGAGCGGAACATGTGAGAGGTGGAAAGAACCTTATGACAAGTTTGCTTGAGGACGCATCCGTGTTGTCACTTTGCTTTAGCAACCCGACCCTGGAGGGCTGTGGGTCAAAGGCACCCCGTCAACCCCCAAAGGCCCAGGCTGCTCTCCCCTCCCCACCTCCCCGCTGTCGCTGGGCTCCAGGGGTCAAAGGGTGGGGCCTCAGGACCACCATTCAGATTCAGGCACGCAGACCCTCTCACGTTTCAGGGTCCGAAGAGAAGACTCCGAAGGAGGAGCTCAGCCTAGGAGCACTGGGGTAAACCAGGCTGAAAGCAGCCCGAACACCTATCATCTCCATCCCAAAGGGAAAATTTGAATTCCTGTACCAAGTCCCTTCCGGCCTCTCACCCCGCCCATGTTCGGAAATGGTCCCCTAGCTCCGCCAGCCTTAGAGCCTGCCCTCCTCCCTCCACTTGGCACTGACCCTTGCAACCAATCACCTGGAGAGACAGCTGGGCCACGCCCTTCACGAAGGACCCCAGAGCAGGGGCCCCAGCAGGGGCAACTGCAACAAAACTCACAGGTGATTCCAACGCACAGCAAGACCCCTGATGAGGGCGATAGGATGGTCTGAAATACAGTGCACAGTGCATGCACCTTCGGCGGACTCTCTCCTGGGCCAGATTTAGTTCCCTTTCACTCATCCACAGCTCGGGTGTTCTCCAACTCCCCCACGCCACAGGAGCATCTAGGTACCTGGCTGGAAAACCAGATTTCTCAGGAACCAAGCCACAGATTCTGCTCGCATTGGTCCAGAGTGGGGCCTGGGGGTGTGCCTTTTTAGTGCCCCGGTGACTGTGAGGGAGGAACACACCCTTTCAGAAACACTGGGTTCTGATAGCTCCTTTGGGATGTACAAAGCATGCCCAACTCAGTTTCGGGGTTGGTTTGGTTTTTTTTGCCCCACAAAGTTACCTTTTGAATTGCATCTAGATTCAAATATACAAGAGACTGAACTGTTTTATCCCTACTTTTGCATAACCAACCTGAGATGGAAGTGAAATTTGAATATGTGTGTACTGCCCACCGCGCACCAGCTAAAGAGGAACGCAGCACCTGTGAAGGGTTGTGACAAAGTCAGGTCGGAAAAGGGGTGAATTCTCTCTCTCTCTCTCTCTCACACACACACACACACACACACACACACTCAGTTGGCAGGGCAAGCGTGAACTGAGCGGTGAGGGACAGGGCACCCACAGAGACTTGACAGGGTTAGGAAGGGCTCCGGACGGGTGAAAAGGGGGGTCTTCGTGGGCCTCCGGTCGGTTCCAGAATTCCTTCCGGAGTCTGTCCTGGTTGCCAGCTGCTCCCAGACACCGCCAGTCTCTGTCCCCCTTTGTCCTGCTCCTTCCAACGCACGGCTGCGCTCCACGTCTCAGCTCTGCCTTCCCCGCCTGCCGGTGACACCTTGGACGCTGCCTGCTAACCCTCTCCCTGTGGACGGCCACCCTGCAGGCTTCTCAAAAGCAGCTTGTCTAAAACCTAGCTCAAAAGCCTACCCCTTCTAAACAAAACATCTCCGTGACCTTGAGGCAGGCAGAGAATTCTTAGAGATACACACACACTGACCAATGAAAGACAGAGAAACAGAACTTCATTAACACAAAAAGTTCCGGCTCATCAAAATACCCACATTCTGAAGAAGAGGAAAAGTCCACACCACCTTCCTGCCCCAAACCCGCTTTCCCTGCATGATCCTCTGGTGCGGGTAATGATAGTCACCCCACCCCCCGCTCCCCAAATACAGGCCAGCAGGCTTCTCCCTTCCCTCCGGCCAGAGACACGTTCCATCAGTTCTATCCAACCTGATCCCCAACACCTGGACCCTCAAAACCAAATGTCACGCCCTCCTAACTGGTCCCACTTCTAAACGTCCCCTGTCCGGGCCCCTTGCGAAGCTGCCAGGGTTGTCTTCCTAACACGCACACCCCGTGCCCTCACGTTCCAGCCCCCGCTGCACGAGGAAGCCTGAATTCCTCACTACAACAAGCAGGCCCTGGACAGCCTGACTGCTCTCCTTTGCCGTTTTCTCTCTTCCCGCACTCTGTGTCCGACTCCCACACCCCAGCGGCCACATCTCTTGCTGCTCCCTGAACAACTCAGAAGCTTCATGCCTCCTTCTCTTTGTCGTCCGTGGTTCCTTTCCCCAAAATGCCTTCCTTATGTATCCCTAATGGAATTCTCAAAGGACACCTCCTCCAGGAAGCCTTCCAGGAGCCCCCCCAGAAGCTCCCTGGCCCTTCTTTGCTCACCAGATTTGGTGCCACAAGCACAGAATGAGCCCCGTGCTCCCCTGACAGGGAGGCTCACTGTGAACAGTCTGTGCACTCCCACTCCTCGTGGGGCAGCGTGTGCCTCGAGCGCGGTGCCCGTCCGTCTCCCCAGCGCCGGCCCAGGGCTGGGTGTGTTCAGTGAGGCCTTAGTTCACAGCTGTGAACTCCTGCATCTAGTGTACTGGCCCCTTGACAGAGTCACAGGGTGCAGCCTGCCACCCCATGCCTGAGCATCCCAGGGACCTCCTTGACGAATGGTCTGGTTTTTCAAGCAGAGCAGAAAAAGCATCACCATCGTATCTTTTCCATTGTCTGCCTCCTAGAAAATGCTATGAGAACGCTCCTAAAAGTTGAACTAAGTATGCAAGAAATCTTGAGGCGCTCTGGACTCCAAACTCCTAGAGGATTTTTTGGACCACCTACCTTAGGACCCCCTCAGTGCCCTTCCCCACGGTCCCTGCAGGGCAAACTCCCGTTCCAGTGGGAGGCCTGCCTGACGTCCCTTCTCTGGCAAGCTTCCCCAAGACCCTGGGCAGGGGCAGTCGGTTACTCCTGTAGCCCCTTTCCTCATATTTTTGTGGTGCCCCTCCTGGATTTCAGCAGCATCATTTAGTCACTCACCGGCCCACCTCTCCCAGGGGAGGGTGGCATCCCAGGGCAGGGTTCTGATTTCCCTTTAAATGTGTTGCCTCCGTGTCTAGAACAAGTGGGAACACAGAAGATACCCAGACACTTCCGGTGTTAGCTTGAAGCCTGAGCACACAGCATTTGCTCAGTCAGGGTTCAAGAACTCTTTGAAATAAGGAACCAATGGCTGTATGATTAATGAAAAGAAAACTAGCAGCAAGGAGCGGAAAGCAGATCTAGGCAGCTCTCTGGCGACCAGAGCCAGAGCAGGGCTGTGCATTCCCGGGCGAAGGAAATGCTGCAGGAAGCTGGGCGTGCCCGAGGGTGGGCGCAGGGTGGGCGCGCTCCGCAACATCACCTTCTTAGCGATGAAGTCAAGCCCCTCCCTGTACCTAGGCCTAGTGTCTAAAGACCTGCACTGCGTCCCACCTTTCTGCTCCCGGCATAAAATGACAAAGGAGGGACCGGGGACAGTAGTGGAGAGGGAGCACTAGACTCTAGCACCAAACATGTGAATTTTACGAAAGTTTTCTCTTTTAAAGAATCCTTATAAGGATGCTTTATGTATGTGCTTCCAGAAGAGGCATTTACGTGAGCCTGAGAACGCACTCAAATATTTAACGCAGAATTTACGGACAAGCCAGTAAAGGAGACAAGGGGAGCTACAGACCCTGATTCCTGTCCCCCCCACCACCCCGCAAATTGCGAAATTCTAGAATCTCTGGGGTCTTCTCGCCTGTACCTGCCACCTTGCTAATGAGAAAACTAAAGTGCACAGCGGAGACAGATCCCTGGGATTGCTCGGGGACAGAAGCTGAGACCAGAACCCAGGCCTCCTGAATCTCACTCCAACCCTTCCAACGCCAGCTTACAATGCCCAACACAGACCACGAGAAACAGCAGTGCAAGGCCAAGGGCGTGGGGCCCAGTGAGTGGAGCGGGGCCCGGCCCCGAGGGCACCGAAGGACCCGAACCCGGCACTGGTGGAGCGGCCTCCACGCCTGCAGCTGCCGAGGTGGGGAGGGAGGGGAGGCAGCCTGGCGGAGGGCGGGGCCAGCCACACGCCAGTTGCAGGAGGAGCCGAGACCGCGGACCAGACCAGGAGGAAGACTCGGTTCTAGGTGAGCCCTGTGGCTGCAGACAAACGCGGCATGGGAGCCGGCGTCCAGATCCACCCACGTGACCTCTCCACAAGGACACCCATGCGGCTGCTACCTACTTACCCAGGGGAATCTTAGTTTCCTAACAGTAAAATTGGATACAAGTGGTTCTTACAGTGATTCTGGATCACACATCTGTCAAACAAGAAGTATACAACTTAATGATGCGTTTGATGGCCTTTATTCAAGGGAGAGCAATCCACAGATCGGGGAACAGAGTACCTCACCGGCAGTGGACCGTTCTTCCCGAGCACTGGAAGAGGCAACGCGGGAACAGCGCCGGATTGGCTGGGAAGTCGGGGGTTTCCTTATAAGGACAGCGGGTCTGATTTTTCTAGAGAAAGGTCAACTAGCTGAAGCTGAGCGGGAGGGCTGGGATGCCTGTGCGCTAGGTTTCCCTGACAGGTGTTTCCTGTAAGTGCAGCTGACCTGGGTTAGGATGCGTGACGTAGGCCGCGCCGCGGGGCGCTCTCCCT
Source organism: Phyllostomus hastatus (assembly GCF_019186645.2). Lineage (NCBI taxonomy): Eukaryota > Metazoa > Chordata > Mammalia > Chiroptera > Phyllostomidae > Phyllostomus > Phyllostomus hastatus. Next base: position 4,658,860 of record NW_025333873.1, on the reverse strand, counting down.
TTCCTGGGTCCTGAAATAGGAATTAACTTTATCACGGTTTAGGATGACGGTGAAAGTAGTGCTCCTGGCACAGAGCCCGGCGTGCAGTAGGTGCTCAGTCAAGTCCTTCCCCTCCTGGGTGAGTGGCGACCACCTGCCCCACCCCTTGCTTGCTCACCACCAAAAAAAAAAAAATGGGGGTCGTTTGAAGCGCTTTTCTCTCTTAGATGAAACGGTCACTCTAGCGTGCAAACAGCCCACCCACTTAGGAGACAATGGGGAACCTCTGTAATGACAATGTCACAGCCTATCGGAAAGTCACTGCCCCGGCAGTCACGACTGCTCACAGGCTGTCCCTGGGATGCCTTTAAAACACGTTCAGCCTGTCGGTGGAGCACCCTGTCACGCCTGCTCCGAACGGCAGCATCTCTCTGAAGGCTGATGTTATTTTTGAGGCCACTCTGCAAAAGCTCAGGTTTCATTAGCCTATATGTGGTGAGTAAGTGTGGAACGTTTGCTGGTCAGAATACCCTACAGCTGCCACTTCACATATTTTGCTACTACTTTGGTTTTTGTCCTCAATGGTCTACTTTGTGTTGACATTTCTCCAGTCTCCTATACAAAAGCCCAGGGGATCAGATTAATCCACCTAGTCCCAAAGCCCCCGGCGGCGCAATGCCCCCTGCTGAGTGGGTGCGCGGTGATGGCTTAGTCAATGGAACAGAGCGCAGCAGGAGACGACCCTGCGGACGCTCACAGGCTGCTCTTCCCGGGGCAGACAGGAAGCAGTCTGCTGAGACTGCGGGGTTATAAAGCAAGAGGAAGCAACATTTGCTCAGCTCACAGAAGCGGCAGCAGCAGCGGCGGCGGCAGCAGTGCAAATGGCCAATAAACATATGAAAAGATGTCCAACCTCACTTATTATCTGGGAAATGCCAATTAAAATCATAACAAGATACCATTTTCCCCAACCATTAGATTAGCAAAATATTGATGTTGGCAAAGGTGGGAGTCTTCTCATACATACCCTGTTTGTAGGGGCACAAATTGGTGCTGGCCTTTCTGGAGGGCAATTTGGCAGATTTTATAAAATGCAAAATACACGTTCCCTTCGACCCAGCATTCTCTCCTTCTAGAGAAACACAGATGCACAAAGAGTCCTAACCAAGGGTGTTTACTGTCTCGCGCACACGGCAGATCGCTGTAAATACAAGTGCCCGAGAAGAAAACCGTTAAATACAATCCCGGCAATGCATATGGCGGGACACGACAGTGACCAATCACGTGGCTCGCCCGCCCAGACTTACTGTACGTGAAAAACCAAGCTGTCCAATGAAACTACGGTGTGGTTCCACTTAAATAAGAAAGGAAAAGAAAAAGGGACTGTGAAGCAAAATTAGGTATTTACACGCATGCAGAGAAGGAGAGAAAAGCCCTGGGAGGTACCTCTGGTGGAGGAATTAAAATGGGAGTGGGGGGTGGGGAAGGGGTTTCACAATAAGAATGTGTCTGTGTAAAACTTACATAATTTAAGTTTATTTTAAAAAAATGATCGAGCTACTATTATATGCCAGCCCTGTGCTAGAAGCATTAAACGTTATGTATTGCCTTATGAACCCAGACAGCTCTGAGATTGGATTTATTCATTCAGCAAATCTTCACCTAGCCCTCTGAACGCCAGTCCTGGGGGCAGAGGGGTCGGAGCGCCAGCACAGGACCAGCTCGGGAAGGGCGGAAGCAGAACACCGACTGGTGAGTGCTGACATGCCCGGGAGAACAGAGGGCTGCCCGTGCGGCCACAGTGGAGGGACCCGGGTTTGATAAGCTTAAACGGTGCCTGAGGTCCCACACCTGGGAAGAGATTAAGTCAGCATTTGAACTCACCTCCAAAGGCACCCCGCCCTCCAGGAATGTGAAGCATTGCTACCTGCTGGGCAGCCTGAGGGCAGGGCAGGGGAGGTTGGGTCTGACTGTTGGGGGAGGGGAGGGGAGGGAGGGAAGGGGAGGGGAAAGGAGGGGAGACCATGATATTTGGACGGAAGATTATTTGCTATCATATTTTTTTCAAACAGATTTCTTTTATTTATTGATTTTAGAGAGAGAGAAAGGGAGGAAGGGAGGGGTGGGGGAGGGGGGAGAGAGAGAGAAACATTGATTTGTTGCTCTACCTGCCCATCCATGCACCCATTGGTTGTGCATGTGCCTTAACAGGGGGTCGAACTGCAACCCTGGCCCACCGGCCTGACGCTCCAAACAACTGACCCTCCTGGCGGGGGCTGTGTTATCACCACTGATTTAACTTGTACTAAGCCTCTAATAAGTGTAAGAATGCACGAGTTCCCCCCTTCAGGCTGGGAGTCTGAACAGACCAGATTCTAGATCAGCAGGACTGACGGTATCCTTGCCCTGAGGCGATGTAGAATCAAGTAGGAGTGAAGAGATTACAGAGAGAGCCCTAACGTCTGGCCGTAGCTCAGCCCTAGAACCTAAGCACACCAACGGAGTCCGCAGCCCCTCCCTCCGGCTGGACGGCTGTTCCAGCTGCTCGGCTAGGCCTCTGCACCCCTCCGCCTCGCAGTGTTGGGAACCAGGGAAGTAATACCTGTGAGAAGCCCTTCCTAAACCGAGCCCTCCCTTGGGTCCTTTTGCTCTGATAATCAGTAGAAAGAGGGTCCCAAGACTTGCCTTCCTTTGGGAGAAGGAACCTCCTCACCTCTGGCCTCCCCACCACCCAAGCCCGGGCCGTTCTCCCAGGCCGAGGCGGGCTCTCCTGGGCTCAAGCACAGCAATGCTCCCCACGTTCCCCACAGCAATGTTCCCCCAGTGGGAACAGCAGGGGCGCAGCGTGAAGAAGAGTTGAGGCACCGCCTTACCTGTGGGGGTCTGCCCACCCAGTTCCTCGGGCCCCATGCTATCCTCCAGGTACAACTGTCAGCACCCCTGGAAACCAAGGGTTTGGGCTCTGGGATGGAAACCCAAGGGCCAAGCTCCCTGAGAAGCCCCGCCCCCCCATTCACCCACCTCCCAACGGCTTAGTCACCAACAGGCGTTCAGGGAGCCTCCTCTGTCTGCCCAACACCAGGTTGGGTGCAACGTGGGAAGACATGACCAACACATTAAATAGTGACAAAATACTCTAAGGAACCACGTGCTAAACCCAACAATGTTATCAGTAAGGGCTACGGGGGTGCGGAGAAGGGAAGAAGTCAGTGTAGACTGGAGACATCCTGGAGAGCTTCCTGGAGAAGGCAGCAGCTCTTGAACTCAACTCTGAAGAATGGAGAGGGAAAAGCACAGCACGAAAAAAAGGCAAAGGGCAGGGAAGGAGCATGGCACGTATAAAGGGGAGGCTGGCCCCTCATATTAGAGAATGGCAGTGAAGTGGGGTGGGTGACAGTGGGGGTTGAAGCCTCGAGAAACAGCCAGAGGATCTCCGACGTGACCGGGGAGGCAACAGGGACCCACTCTCGGTTCTGTAGCAGGGCCTGGTCACGATTAAGGTAGTCTGGTCCCTAAAGGAATCAGTGAAGAGGCGCAGAGAATAGGAGCTGGGACAGACGGAAGACGCCAGCTTCCCTGCCCCAGCAGGAACTCCCGCTTCAGCCTCAGGGAAGGAAGAAATGCCCCGTTTTCCTCATCCACTTGCTTTACATTTCATTCATGTTGTGATATTCTACGTCTTAAATTTTTGTGTGTGTGGTGCGGGGGAGGGCAGGAAAGTCTGGGAAGGCCGGCAATCTCAGATGGACTGAGAAGTAAGGAGGAGCCCTCACTTAATCACTGTGGCCTGCCTGACAAGGGCGGCATTGGAAAAGGAAACTACGCAGAGGAGGAGGCTTTGGGGGAAGAAGGTCCCGCAGGGAAGGGGCAGGTGCAGACTGGAGTCAGGCGGGAGCCCCGCCCACCGGGGCCCCAGCCACCTCCCGGCCGCCCTCTGCGCCCGGCGCCCTGCTCCCTGCTCTCTGCCACCACAACCCCCACTCCCAAACAGGCCAGGCTCTGCCGTGCCTCGGAACCTCTGTCCACACCGCACACCTAAATTCCGATTGGTCCCCTAAAAGCCAAAAGCCACTTCTTGCTGACGTATGGATGACCCCCTGCAGAATGAGTCTAAGTCCCGCCCTGGCTGGTCTGGTGTGGGTCAGCAGGTTGAACGCCAGCCTGCAAACGGAAAGGTCATTGGTTCGATTCCCAGTCAGCGCACATGCCTGGGTTGCAGGCCAGGTCGCCAGTTGGGGGCGTGCGTGAGGCAACCAACTGACGTATCTCTCACACATCGATGTTCCACTTTTTTTCCCCTCTCTCCCTTCCTACCTCTCTAAAAAAATAAGTAAAATCTTAAAAAAAAAAAAAAGAATGGGTCTGAGTCCCTCCAGGTGATGCCCTTCCTGAGGTGCCCAAACCCTCAGCCTGTCACAAGGCAGCAAAGAGTCCCCTCAGCCTCCGGTCACCCCAGGACCCCGCTCTGCACTCAGGTGTGGAGGGCTCTGGGGGTCAGCTCCGGGACAGTGCCCCACAGGGACTTCTAAAGAGTGGGTGTCCCATTCTGAGGTGGGGAAATGCTGGCTGGACCTTCAGGTGACACTGCCTGGGAAGCAGCGAGGGGTCGGTGGTGGGGAGGGGCTCCCTTTTTGGAGTTGGGGATGGAGAAGAGGCGGTGACCGAAGGTTTAAGGGTTTCTAGAAAAGCTTCCGATGGCTGTTAAAGCTGGGTGACAGGTGCACGGGGTTCGTTACTCCTCTCTCGCGACTTCCGTGGGTGTCGGAGATGGTTCGCGGTAGACAAGTCTTCTTAAATTTTAGTAGGAAACTTAAAATTGGGAAAATGTACCTATTATCTTCATTTTCCCAGCAAGTTGAGAAAAGATTCCCTTATTTATTTATTTTTAAAGATTTTACTTACTTTTTAGAGAGAGGGGAAGAGAGGGAGAAAGAGGGGGAGAGAAACATCAATCGGCTTCCTCTCGCAAGCCCCCAGCCCCCTCCCTGCCCGCCCGCCTTCAGCCAGCGACCTGGCCGACAGCCCCAGCATGTGCCCTGCGGAGAATCAAACTGGTGACCTTTCGGTTCCCTGCGCGGTCTGCAGCTCAGTCCCCTGAACCATGCCAGCCAGGGCGGGTTTCCTTTTTTACCATACGTAACTAAGGGCAAGCCTCCACACTACTTCTTCAAGGGAGCAGTTGGAGGACTACAGAATTTGTAGAAGCTTCTGTAGGTCTGAAAGTTCTTAGATCTAAGCTTCTGGCCCGAAGGCTAAGGAAGGGCAGAAACAGCACCACGCATAACAAGGGCTTAAAGAGCAAAGCTCCTCCCCTCGCTCCAGGAGGTCAAGAGTTGGGCAATTGACCAGAGAGGGAAATGGTCCCCCTCTTTTCCTATCCCGGAGATCACACTTACTGCTCGGGCCAAGCCGAGTCCCTCTCTCCTGCTAGACTGGCACTGGCTGCCCCCCTTCTAGGCTCTACCAGCAAAGTCACGTCTGCCTTCCCAGAGCCTGAAAACAATCAGGTCGCCAAATCCCCACCCTATTTTGAACTTTCTCTAGAGCAAATCCCCAAACAATGTGCTGAGGCTAATGCCTTCCTTTTCAGACCTGGGGTGAAGACAAGTGAGAGTGGCGGTGAGATGCCCCAGGTGGTGGCAATTCACAGCATTTCCCATTTCCGCTCCCTTCGCCGTGTTGGAGGGTCAACAGTCTTCTCCCTGATCAAACAGGCAGGACAGCAGCCCCGTCCTTGGTGGTCTGGTCTTCCCCGGCCTTTCCTTCCTTCTCCATCGCCTCCGCCTCCGCCCCTCTCTCACTGCTGAAGCCCTGCACGGGCTGGCTCCCACCCTCCCCACGACCCCCACCAAAGCGTCTCTTAGAAAAGCCACCAGCTACCTCCAGTTCGTCAGAGGCGATGGTCATGGCTCAACGGATTCGGCTTCCACAGGGCTGGGTGGCCACTCTCCCCGGAGAACCTTCTCTCTGAGACTCCACTCTCTTCTTCCTCCCAGGCCGCTCTGCTCTGTCCCTGCTGCCTGCCACCCCTGCTCTCTATGAGGCCCATAAACGTAGGGATTTCTATAAATGCAATCCTGAAACTTGGCTTCTGCCCGCTGCTGCCGCCCCACTGCCGCCTCGACACCCTCCCCGCACTGCCCGCTGTGAGCTCATCAGTTTCCACGGACTTCTACGCCAGGTTCTGCTCTCGACTCCCTCCCCACCTTTGTGTCTGCAGCCGCCCGCACCTTCCTCCGCTCAGGCGGCGCCGGGCACCTCAGCATCTGGCCTTGAACTCTACATTCCAAAACCTGTTCCTCCCAGTCTTCCGCATCTGATGACGCGACACAACCACCATCAGCGTTCAGGCCAGACCCCTGGGGGTCATCCTTGAGCCCTTCCTTCCATTCCCTCCCCTGCATGCCTCCCATTCATCAGCATACCCTACTGATTCTATCTCCCACATCCGCCCTGGACCTGTCCCGTGTCTCCACCGCCACCCCTTCCATCCACTTCCCATCATTCCTCTGCACAGAGACCGCCGATGGCATCCCAGCACACTTAGAATCACACCAGCTTTCGGCGGGCACCCACAAGGCCTTGAAGGATGCGACCCCTGCCGCCTCCCAGCCCCGTCTGGTCCCACTGTCTCCCTTGCTCACTTCACTCCGCGCATACTGGTCTTTCATTCTGCCAAACAAGTCGGGGCCTTGCTTGTGCTGTTTCCTCTGCCTAGAATATTCTCTCCCACCCTGCTCCTACACGGCCAGCTCTCAGGTTCCTGTGGGTCTCTTCTTAAACGTCACTTCCTCCGAGAAGGCTCTCCTGACCGTCCCACCCAGAGCAGGCCTGTGTTATCCCCCATTCCAGCCCGTTTACTTGTGTTCTGCCCGTCTCCCCCGTCAGAACGGCAACCCCACGAGCACAGGAGTCACACGCGAGCACACTGCCCGATAGTCAGCTAGTGTTCAATAAACATTTGTTGGAAGAACCAAGGAACCGCTTCCTGCCTAGGGATCAAGCAGCCCCCTGAAGCACAAGAGGTCAGCCCGAGGGACACTGGCCACAGCCTCAGGGGGGCGGCGGAAGCTAGCTTCTGGTTTTCCGTCACTGTGGCACTGGCTGGGGCCCAGGCCAGAAGGCACCTCACCTCCCTTTTCCAGCGTGCCAGCCACTCGTCCCGCTTGCGCTTGCTGATGTAGTAGGGGTCCCCCGCCTGGAAGGTGAGCCGCGGCATGGGCCGCTGGCGGAGGCTGGACTCCCAGCCCAAGCCACCCCGAAGCCGGCCCCGGGAGCCCTAGGACAGAGAGACAACAGAGAGACAGACTGCCATTAAGGTGGGCACGGACAGCCCCACCGCAGGGTCCATTCCTCGTGGAGGGGAAACTGAGGAGGCACTCACCTCGAACAGAAAGAACCCAGGAGTTCTGACTCCCAGCCAGAGGTGCCAACCCCCCGAGTGCTGGGCAAGGAGGCCCTGTCTGGGCTGGAGACTGAGCAGCTGGGGGCGGGGGGCGGTGCACATGGGCAAACACCAAGAGGGCAGGTGCTTGGTCTTGGAGAGGGACTAGACGGGCACCTTGGGGACGTACGTCCAACCTCCACACCCACTTCCTCTCCTCCGCACAGAGGGGCATGTAAAGAAGGGGACAGGGGCCACCTCAGGCTCTGCTCCCACACACGTGCCACGGTTGGTCAGATCAGTGGCTTTCTTCTGCTAGAATCGGGATCCACAGAGCCCCTGGGGTTGAGGGAAACACTTGCCTCCATTTTCATGTTTTCGATGTTGGTCTCCTTGCGCTCTTTGCCTGTGGAGAGGGAAGAACAAAGGGCCTGTCGGCGGAGTTGCAGGAGTGGCTCGGAGGCCCCACCTTGAGCCTGGGGCGCCTGCCGTGGGGACAGGGGTCCTCCAACCACTTGGTTGTTCGTGTGTCACGCGTGACGGCCCACGAGGTACCAGGCGCCATGCTGGCCCCGAGGACTCAGAGCACAGCCAGAGCAGAGGACGAGGGGCTGGGGCAGGGCGGGAGGCCCAAAACTCCGGGCAACAAAAGCCGGGGCTGTGGTTTCAGGCCCACGGACTCTGTCCTAGGCACAGAGAGGGGGTCATCTATTGCAGAAGTAGCCCCACGCCATTCCTCCCAGTCACCAGCGCCCCCTCCCCAGAGAAGGGCCCAGCCTGCACAGCCTCCCCTGGCTCCGGACTGGAACTTTCGCTTCGGGGTGTGGGGCCCTGGGGTGGGGAGAGCGGTGGGGTATAGGGCCACTGGAGCAAGACTCTGGTGAAGCAACTCCATTTCTATGAGGCTCGGTTTCCTCATCTGGAAAATAAAGGCGCTGGAGATCATTTGTAAGATCTTCCTGCGGTCCCCAAACTACGGCTCCATGATTGATATCTGCCCCTCTACCCCCTTCCCCGCCCCATTCTCAGGTTCCTGAGCGCAGCCTTCCTTCTAGAAGGCTTGCATTGTGACCACCTCCCTGAGACCCCTGTAACCTCTCCAGGTCTGTGTCCTCACTGAGCTAAGGGAGATAAACCTTCTAAAATCTTTACGTGACTGGGAACATTAAACGCCTAGAATGGGGCTCGGCGTGCAGTAGGTACTCAATACAGGTTAGTTTTGTTCCCCTTCCCTAAGGCAGCAGTTCCCTGCGCCTCTTCCCTGCAATTCCTCCCCTGGGTCGTGCCTCCAGTTCCTGGAGGGAGGGCTCCCCTGCGGGCGGAAGCCCCAGGAGCCAAGGTTTTTAGGAGAACGTTCTTCACTCCTTGTCCTGCTCCTGGTCCGTGGTAAGAGGGCAGCCACATTCCTTCCTAATATCCCTGCGCTCCTACCCTGGTCCTGTACGTGTCCTCACCTCCCAGAGGCCAGGTCCCTGGCCCAGCTCTACCCGCAGTGGGAGTGGGCTGCCGTGCAGAGGTGGCCGGGGGCGGGGTTAATTACGCACTCCTGGGCCTCCTACAGGCGGTCAGCGGGAGTGAGCCCTCCTCCTACCTGAGCCCCAGAACTCCTTTCTTTGAAGCCAAGAGTTCCTAGTGTGGGCCCACACGCAGGAAGGTCACTAAGGCTGGCTCAAGGTAGCTGGGTGGGGGGAGGAGCGGGGAGGGCAGAGGTGGAGGGGGACACGGAGAGGCAAAAACGGAAAAAACAGCCTGGCTCAGAAGCGGAAACCCGCTACAGCACTGGCGAATGAACGCTTCATGCCTTCATGTGAATGAAGGCTTCTGAATCCTCAGCCCCCAGAGGATGTTTTCACCAGACCAGGGGCCGGGCAGTTCTGGGTTACCTGGGACCTAGAGTCCCGGGGGAGCCGGGCGCCAGGACCAGCATCGGGGCACCCTGCAGGCCCGCACTCCCGGGAGTACACGTGGGGAGCGCCGCGCCCGCAGGGCCAAGCTGGTCGGGGGGCGGGGCGGGGGGAGGAAGCGCGTAAGTCAGTCGCCGGCGCATGCGGTACTCGCTGACGCTTTTTACATGACAGGCCTCTCAAGGTCTCACTGGGACTTTCTCAGTCTCTTCCAATGTGTTTCCTTTAGGCCCCGTCGTCTCTCCACTGCACGCTCCCCAACATTTCATCGGGCCCCAGGAGCAGGGCTCGCCATCCAGCCAGCGGAGCCCCGCCCCCCGCCCCCCAAGTGCTCTGTGCCACTTCGACCAGCACGTTCTGCCTGGCGGGGCTCTGCGCTGCCAGGAGGGGGCGCCTGCCCTCGGACCTGATGATGGCACCCCCCAGGACCTCCCACGTTTCCTACCCGGACCCTCTGTGACATTTGATCTAGGGGAAATCATTTATTCATGCAAATGAACGCAAATCAACTGCTGAAAGAAAGAAATGGTAAGGATGAGGGAGTACTCCAACGGCCCCTGGATTTTGCAGATGCGGATACTGAGGCAAGGCACGGGGAGTGGCGTGACTTAACTACCTGAGCTGGAAAGACAGTTCACTTTATACGGCACCAACCTGATGCTCCCCTTTTCTTCATGCCTGGCCCCACGTTCTCCCAAACGGAATTACTTTTCCTTATGTAGTTTCTAGCTGCCTTCTCTCCGGAATTTTCTCCTGGACAGACTGGCCTCTGCACATGCCCAGTTGAGTGATATCACACACACACACACTTAAGCAAGCAAAACAACAAACTGCGCTGCCTCAGAATGCGACACTTGTCCAGAGTCAAGGAGGGTCAGCTGCTTTCTCAACACTTCCTCTGCAGCCAGTCCATCTGCTCCTGGCCCAGACCCAGGGTCACAGGCGGGGCCAGGTGGCTGTATGCCTCCCAGGTTGGCCCTGGCAGGCGTGGTCCTAGGGGCAGGGGGAGGACAGGGTGCTTCTAACACTTACCTGTTGGTCTGGGACTATACTCAGCAGGGGGCCACCCCAAATTCCCTTTAAAATGAACCTAAATCTCAAAGACAGGGCTGGGGCCAGGCTTGCCCAGAGGGCAGTCCCCGGCCCGACACTGGGTGCTCGGGATGAGGGGAGAGGAGCTCCATGCCGACCCTGAGCTGGTCCTTTAGTGGTCGTACTATCTTGGGTGGGTAACCGAACTCTCTGAACCCTCAATTTCCCCATCTGAAAAATGGGGGTGAAAGAGTCTTTCTCGCAGGATCACGAGGTGAAAGAACACACACAGAGCAGGGCTTCTCGCTCTAACACGCATTGGAACCATGAGGATCTCTCTAGCATGCGGATTCTGGTTCCCCAAGTCTAGGGCGGGCCCGAGAATCTGCATTTGTAACTTCTCTGGTGATGCCAGGGGGACCACTCGGAGTAGAGGATGCAGAGCGCTCAACACATTCGAGCAAAGGAAGCCACCCTACTGGCGTTCCTGTTAGCACAGTGATGGCATCAGTGCTGGGAGTGCAGGAGCCTTCTTCTTAAGGCCACCACCTGCCTGGCCAGGTGGCTCTCGTCCCGATTACTCATCATCTCCCCCATTCCTCCCTCCTTCTCCCGGCTGTCCTCTCAGGATCTGGGGCTCTGGCAGTGCCCACAGGAGGGTGCTCCGCCCACAGGAACTCGGCCTTAGAGCCCTCAATCTTCCCTGCATGGGACCGAGTGAGAAGGCTTCCAGGAGAGACAGAAGGAGGCCCCTGAACAGAAGAAGCCTGGAATAAGGGGAACTGAAGGGAGAACAGGGCCCGGTCCCTTCCTCCTTGGGTCCTTCATTTCCTTCCTCCTCAGAACCAAGCAGCTGAGCGCATACTCTCTGTGGCTGACGTTGGAATGGGGGCCAAGCCCCCAGTGGGCCACTGCCCACTCTCTAGGTAACACCTCGCCAGTCTCGGCATCCGGCAGTTCACAGCGGCCTTCAGGGTCCCACCAGCTCCAACCCCTGCCGGCCTCTCCGGTGCCTGGGCTGTGGCAGCCAAGCAGGAGTGCTGAGGCCCGGCTCAGTGAACCAAGGAAACTCGGAGTGTTTTTGCCCATTGTGTTCAGCACTGAGATTCTGAGGAAGGTCCGCCCGATGCGGAAGTCACCCTTGAACCATCTCTCCCTTTTCCCCTCCTGTCCCTGGCCATTTGTCCACTGCTATCCATCTCTGTGTCCACCTCATTTATCCGAGCCACCCTCTCTGCCTCTGGGCCTGCAGCAGCTCCTAAGCCCTCGCCCTGCCTCCCGCCCCTTTGTTCACTCCACTCCAGGATCCAGACGGCAAACTGCTCTTTCCAAGATGTACAGCACACCGTGTCAGCCCTGGGAGGGTGGCCTCAAAGGCCGCCCCGGGCCCGTCTGCTCTTCCCCTCACCCTCGCCTGTCTGCCTCCCTTGCCCTCTGCCTCCCTTGCCCTCTGCACTCCAGCCTTGTGGGGTCCTGTCCGGTCCCTAAGTGCCTTGCACCTTCCCACCTGGGAGCCCTCAGCCCTGGCCTGCACCACCCCTCTCCTGGGGAGGCCTAGCTCCTCCTTCAGCTTTTAGGGGGAACAGCCCAGGCCAGCTGGGCTCCTCTGTTAGGGTGCCTCACAGGATCATGTTTATTTTCCCTTTGACAGCTTTTCTCTGGGTATAATCATGCCCTTTTCAGTGCAGATTTCTCATTAGTGTCTGTCTCTCCAGCGGACTGTGCGGTCCTTGAGGGCAAGAACTACGTTTTTGTTCTGGAGGATTTCTCCAGATCCTGGCACAGACCAAAAGGGTGTTTAATAAATACCTGTCGACGGACTGAAAGAGGAGCTCCTGAGAACACATGGAAATGGAGACAGGGAAATCCCAGACCGAAAGCAAACCCCCCAGGTGAAAAGCAGCCTTGGAGCTATGGTTCCATCCTGCCAGCCAGAAAGGACCGCCCGGGCCCTGGGCCGGACCTGGGTGCCAGTGACAGGGGGCTCCCAGGAAGCTGGGAGTCAGCGGAGACCTCTTGGGACCAGCTCCCTTGGTAGGAAAGGCGGGCAGATTCTGCTCTCACATACCTGGCCTTTTTACCAGAAGGATGGTGGCCACGCCCCTTCCTCCTCCTTTCCCTCCACTCAGGCCCCTGAACACTCCCACCAAACGTCAGGATGCATCCTGGAGGCACTCACTCTGGTGAGGCTAGGGGCCCAGGGCCAGCCCTCCCAACACCCCCTGCAGGATAAAGGGGAGAGTGGAAGGGCACACCAACTCTGAGGCCAGAGACCGGGACAGACGGCAACCCGGCCCTGCCGCTTATGGGCTTGGGGCCTCTGAGCAAGTCATTCCTTCTCGCTAAGCCTCCATTGTTTCCCACCCTAAAACGGGCATAATAATTCCTCTGGAGGAAGACTGTTTGGAGGAGTAAAACAAGGAACACGGAACGCCTCAGAAAACTCTTTGCACATAGTGGGAGCATCATAAATATCAGATGAATAATAAATGAAGGACTTTTTTTTTTTCCATTAATTTGGAAATCTTTTTTTTCTGGAGATGCTCTCAATCCTGTATGAATATTAGGTTTGGATCCATACAAAATGATTTATGCCAATTAATCAATTCACTCATTCCACCACACGCACTTGGAAGGAAGGCTTTCTGGAATTAAAGTGCACATATGCAAAGCAACCTGGCAGGGCCCCGGGAGCAGCACATGTGATAATGTGTGAGAAGGCGCCGCGTAAACTGTGAAGCCCTGTACAAATGCTAGTTGTGCTCATTACTAGCATGTTTACAGCTTGGTTGGCCCTGAAATCGCTGGCTTAACCTGAAAGGGAATAGTGGGCAATTTTCCAGGACTCCGGGGCTAGGCCAAGAAGTCCCTGGAGGAAGGGAGGAAGAGGAGGCCGAGGCTGGGCGATGCACTGGCCGCCGCCCCTCCCCCACCCCAGTCTGTCCCAGAAAGAGTTTAGTCCAGTCACGTAAACTGTGGTGGGCTCCGGACAACCGGGCTGGGGGAGGCTCACTGGGCTTTTAATGCCCACAAGGGCACCTGCTGCCCCCGATCGCCCAGGCCAGGGGCTACAAACACAGCAATCCCTAAAAGCCACAGGTCTTCTGGGAGAGTGGGCAGGCTGGGTAGGGGCTGAGGGAGACAAGTGTACAACCCGCCTGGGGGGAGGGGCCGGGGGATGGGGACAGCTCGCCCCAGCCCAGCAACCATCAGCATTCTGCAAACCCACACTGTTGCCAGATCTAGCTTTTTTCCCCCACAAGAAGCAAAAGCTCCAGATTTTTATGAGAAGTGTCTTGATTTTTAAATATTGGCAATTACTATGTTTCAATGTTTAAAATACTACATGGGCCAAAAAAAAACCTGTGCTCAGGCTGCACTCAGCCAGTAGCCTCCTGGGCACAGGAGGCACAGCCTGGGTGAGGAGAGCTTCAGCTCTCGGGCCCAGCCCACGCCTCCAGGGACCGGTGAGGCGCCGAGTCTCCAACCCTCAGGCAAGCCCCATGGAGGCTGCCCCTTGCACCGGGGACTCACCCTCTTCCGCGGAGGTCCCACGGCCATCCTTGGGGGTGCAGCGGCCGTTCTCCACGGCTCTGGAGGCTTCGGACGGGGTCTCGGCTGTGCCCTCTCCCTCTGCTGGGGCCCCGCCCTTCTGACCCCCAGCGGGGCTGCCCTCCTCTGGCTGGGGCTCACTCCGCTTCTCCAAGTCTCCATTGGGTAACAGCTCTGAGGAGCCCGAGTCCTGGGCCATGGACGGGGACTTGGAGGTCACCGCAGGGTCCTTTGTGTCGCTGTTCTCCACCTGGAAGGAAGAAGAAAGAACACGGGAGAGGGTCAGGCCAGTGTCCCAGCCTCTCTGGGACCACTGACCTCTGCGATGCCAGTGAAAGTCGTACCCCTCTCTGCCCAGACGATTCTGCTAACATAAATGTCTGTGCGGCTTTGCATGATGTTCACATATGCACGATTTTGCTCAGTTTCAAGGGGTTCATGGGCCTGGCCCCCTGAAGACGAGGGACCCACAGACTCCCACTTAAGAAACCGGGGAAGAATACAACCAGATTTGCCAGCCTGGCTCCACGGCCGAAGCCGCAGCCCCACACCTACACTCACTGAGCTGACGCAGCACTCTCCAGCCTTCTGCAGCCCCCATTAAAAACAAATGCTCCCCATGATACCCCTACTTCTACTCAGGAGCCCCCCACCCCCAGACGGTTCTGATCTGACCCAGGTGCTCAGACCCAGGAGCACCAAGGCCCCAGCTGCAGTCTGTACGGCACACCCTCCCTAGCACGTGGTCCCAGGTCCCCCTTCCAAAGAGAAACGCATTGCTTTGTTCCTGAGAGTCTAAGAACAGAACTTGCTACAAGACTCACACGAAGAGTAGTCGTAACTGTCCTTTGTAAGTGTTGCTGCTCAGAGAGCAAAGCTCCCCTCACCTATCGCCCTGTGCACACGGGCCTGTCTCGCTCATGTCACAGCTGCCCAACCCTCGATGGAGGGGACGCCCCACAGATTAGGCACCCAGTTCCCCAATGGCAGGCCGTTGGGCCGATTTGCTTCTTTGCCGCAGTGGACGGGCGCACTTAGAGCTCTGTGCACCCATGGGTCTCTGCAGGCCGGGGTCCCAGAAGTGCAGCAGCTGGGAGGTCAGGGCCTGCCCACCTAAGTGTTAGTGGAAATGGCCAAATTCCCTTGAGGGAGTGGTACTACTCAAGTGCACCCTGAAAGGCGGCTTCTGCTCTAGGGGTCTACGACCTCAACTCTGAGCCTGCTACTGTCTGGGGACAAAGCCCAAGAGATGGCAAACAGGGACAAGAACCTTGGGGAAAAGGCAAAAATAAAAGCCAGAACTAATCCGGAGTCCTCCTTGGACGAGGCCGCAGGCACACAGAGCAGCATGAGCGTGGGCAGAGGGAACTCCAGGACCCCGGCCAAGCTGTCCTCCTGGCCGTGAGGGGCAGCCTGGGGCAGGCCTGCGTCCAGGAAGAGAGCCTCCCAGGGAAAGGGGGCTCTGCAAACGTGGGGCGCGGGGGTGGTTGCAGCAAGAGGAAGGGGAGGCCTCCAGCGGAAGCGGAAGCGAGAATTCCACGGGACTTGGGCACTGAGGGCCGAAGCCAGCAGGGCCAGAAGGTCAAACACAGGAATGCAAGTGCAGCAAGAAGGCCCTGTCTCTCCCCTCAGCTGCCATCCCCGCATGGCGGGACCCACGCCCTCCGCCCAGGATGCAGACTGTCTTTCCCACCTCCCTGCTCAAACCCACGGGGCTCCCTGGCCTGGGGGGCCCCTCCCTGGCGTAAATCCCCTCATCCGCAAGGCTTTCTCTCGTGTGTGAGAAAGCCCGTGGGCCCGGGCAGCCTGCAGAGTGCGGCGCGCCTGGGCCCCACAGCCACCCCAGAGCCCAAACACGGCACTCCGGGGGAGGCAGGGGTGGGGTGCCACGGCCCACTCGGGCTGAGCTCGTTCCTTGTCGTGGCGGCGCTCTGTCGAGACACCTGCTGCCTCACCGACACCTCAAGCTGGGGCAGGCTCCGGGCCCCACAGAGCTGCTCGAGGCATCCACATCCTGCCAAGGACCACACACCCTCCTCTCACCCTGGACTCGCTTCCTGTTGACTGCCGGCTCCAGGGCAGAGACGGCCACGAGTGCCCGCGCGGGCACCCAGCAAACCCCGAGTCCCCTCCCAGACAGCCCTGCGGGACCCCCGTCCGAGGCACCACCCTCTGTGAGGCAGGCAGATGGGGAGGCAGGGGAGTACTCTGCCCAGCTCCAGCCCCAGGGCAGCTCCCCACCCTGCTTTCTTCCCACGCTCCCCTGCCATCCTGTCCCCTCCCACCCCGATGAGCCTGCACCAAGCAAAGCTCTGGACTTAGGGGGAGCTACCAACTCTTGCCGTGGACCCCTTGCTCACCTCACCCACCCAGAACCCACCCTGAGCCCCTCACTGGCCCTCTGGGTGCCAGGGTAACTGGGCAGGCCACCGAGACAGAGGAGGAGGTCCACGGGCAAGCGGACTAAAGCAACTCATCAGATCTCTGGGGAGAAGCTGGGCACTCACTCCCCAAAAAGGGGCATTTCATGTCAATAACCCACACGGGGAAGCCAATGGGAGAGGCCATCCCGGCCAGGCCAGCCCCCCCCCCCCCACCCCCGCTCTCCGCCCCTCTCCCCTGCCGCTGGCGCCTCTGGGAGGCAGAAACTTCATCTGCTTAGACTGGGCGTGGAGCCGGGCACCTGGCCCGTGCTCAGGATTCATAACTGCTTCCGGACTGCCGAGGACTCGGTTAAGAGAGCAGCCTGCACGCATACACCTAGAGTTTCACCTTCGTTGCACATCAGATCGAACTGCTAGAGATTTCGGTTTTGTTTGCTTTTCTCTTTGTTGTCGCCTTGAAAGGAGACCCAGCACACCCTGAGACGCTCATTTTTTTCCCCCCCGTGGGGCGGAGCCCCTGGCCCTTTTAGGAGGCACCACCCACAGCTGCAGGCGACAACTTCATCTTCCTCTGACTCTCCCCTGTGGGGCTGGGGGGGAGGTGCGGGGCAGGGGAGGTGGCAGGGAGCACCTCCCTTCTCCCCTGGGTGGATGGGAGCAACAGCCTTGAGTAAAGCCCCGCCGTGTCACCCACTGCACACTGCCCCCCCCCCATGCCCACTATGCCTCATTCTGGGCCTTCAAACCCCGTCCACCACTTCCTGGGGGCCCTCAGAGTTTGTCGACTCTTGCCTTCCTTCCAAGCAAGGCCCCTCCACCCCGGGACAACCACCTCCTACAGGCAGAGACAGGCCTCGAGGTTGCCTCCCATGCACTCTCTGGGCTTCTCCTGTGAGCGGCTTATGCCAAGTGGGCAAGGCAGTGGAGACCACCACACAGGTCTCAGGCACACGGGGGAGGGGCGGCCTGCTGGCTTCTCGTGCGCGGGGGAGCCAGGGGTGCCGCTCAGTGTGCTACGAGAAGCAGGACAGCAAAGAAGTGTGAATGCAGCCGGACACGTCGGCATCAGAACGGGCCGAGGAGATGCCCTGGGCAGAGGGCGGGGGCACTGGCCAGGGACTGCCTTTTCCCAAAGGACCAGTTTTTTCAGAGAACTGTTTTAAAGTATTGTGATAAAATATACATAACCTACAATCTACCGTTTTAACCATTTCCCCGTGTACGATGCAGTGGCATTAAGTACTCTCACACTGTGGATCAACAGTTACCACCGTCCGTGTCCAGGACTTTTCCATCTTCCCAAACGGAAACTTCATGCCTATTAACTTCGTGCCTGCCCCCACCCCACGGCCCTGCCTCCACTCTCTGGCAACCGCCATTCGACTTTCTGTCTTCCAAGGCACTGGTCCCCAACCTTTTTGGCACCAGAACTGGGGTTTTTTTTTGAGAATGTGGGGGTGGGGCTGGAGGTGGGGACAGGAGCTCCGACCGCCACCTGGGTGGTTGGGGACCCCTGTTCTAAGGAACATTTTAACATCACCCGCTGTCTTGTCTCTCACACGCACAGCAGCCTGGGAGGGCTCTGGCCCAGGCCCTGGTCTTCCGAGGCCACCAGCTCGCCCCCACGCCCAGCTCCCGAAGCCCCAGCTTGGCCCCAGGAGCTGGGTCAAAGTCCGCTCCATGCTCCCGCTGACCCCGGGCCAGCCCACCGCAGGCCTCTGCCACCTCGTCTGTTTACAGAGCACTCGCACAGCCCATCTCGTCACAGCACCCCTCACACTGCACCTAATTATCTGTTTACCGCGTCTCTCCTCCACGGTGAGCTCTGTCTCATTTATCTTTTCATTCCTCTCCCTTCCGGCCCTCTACCCACAGCTCCCGGCACCAAGCACTGGCCACATAAATGTGCACACACGCATGTTTATGCACAGGCCCCAGCATAAATATGCATATGGATGAATACGGTTAATTATCACAATTAATCTGATGGGTAGTGTTACCCTCCCTTTGCTGAGGACAAAGGCTCCAAGGCTCACCTCAGGTCACACACCTTCTAAGTGGCAAAGCTTCCCGAATGACCCAGGTACAGAAGAGGCATTTGAAAGCCGCCTCCCTGCTCCGGGTTGAGTCTCTGGAAAAGCCCAACCTCAAATCCCAAGGGTCCCACAGAGGAAAGGAGGCTTTGATGGCCTAAGCAGGGCCGGGAGAGGCTGCAGGCTGTTTCCCTGGCAGCAGCCAGCTGCAAGGAAAAGCCAGCGGCGCAGCGAGGCAAAGCAAGCAGGGGCCTTCTGCAGTGAACCCGTCCAGGCTGCAGCCAATCCTCCAGCCTCTCCCACCCCCGCCTCTGCTGGAAGTCTGGTCCGAACCCCAGCACTCCCACCCCTCGCTCATGGGTAAGGCCTTGTCTCCCAAGGCGGGCAGAGTTCAAAGGCTCCAAATAGGAAAGTGATTTTTGAGAGGCCTTTTACTATAGTTGTAATATTTACACATAAAAAAAAAAAACAATTAAAGCCTGGCACATGAGAGGTCAGGGAAACAATATCTGGTGTCTGTGCGCACAGGAGCCCATTCACGGGGGCGCTGGGACGCTCACCTGGGCCCAGGCGTGGAAGGGGAGGCCTGGAGCCCCTGGATGTAGAAGCCGAGGCCCTGGGTTGGCTCTGGGTGCCTGACTCACCCTCTACTCTGGTGACGGGGGCTGTGGCTGAGAAGGGCTTTCTCCCCCGGACGCCCCAGCGGCTCTGGGGAGGGAGGCCCACATGCCAGCAGATGCAGGGATGGCCCTCCGCCGACCCATCCTCGGCCTCACCTTACCCTCCCTGGCCTTCCCCACATCACTGCCATGGTGCCTTTAAGGCCCTCGGCAGTGCTCAGCTCTGTGCCAGCCGGGACCCTGGCGCCGGGCCAGCATTGGCCTCTTGATTAAAGACACACAGACACACACGCAGGGTTCTGCACCACTGCCCACGGACGCCCACCCGCTCTGCAAGACTGAGATGCCACGGAGCGATGTCAACAAAACCATAAAGCGGTCGCCATCCACTCACGCCCGAGGCTCATCCCACTGCCTCGGCTCCTGCAGGCCCACAAGCCCCTCGCCACGCCCCGGGTTCTCCCAGGTGGACTCCAGTTTCAGGAAACAGCCGCAGGGTCCGATTAAGCAGGGCAGCGCTGCCCCCCAAGTGTTGGCACTGGGCCCTAGCTCCCCCTCTCCTCTGCCCCAGGCCTTCCTGCAGCCCCTTCCCCGGCAGCCCTCCGATCTGATTGGCTGGAAGTGGCCCTGAGACATGGAGAGCCAGAGAGGTCCAACTCCACACTTACTCCCAGGAGAAGTCCCAAACGCCTCCCTACTCAGCCTCCCTGGGGTGACGGGAGCCAGCCTCCATCGCTTTGGAGCTAGGAGCCTGACCCCTCTAATTTCCTTCTCCCAGTGAGGCAGCTAAAAGGGTCCGCAGTGGGGTCAGGGGACAGCAGGACCAGAGACCACAGAGGGCCGACTCTGGAAAGTTTGGCCCTAGCCTGGGAACCCACCCTCCGCCGAGATCTCTCCACGCCCACGCGTGCGTGTGTGTGTGTGTGTGTGTGTGTGTCCCAGGTTGAGAACTTCAAGGCTCCACGAAGCCTTAGCAGTCACTCAGTCTGTACCCCCACTGGCCATGGCAAATGGATGCAAGAATGCACATGCCTAGTCCTCGGCCGGCCCACTGTGGGCTCCACCAGGGACACCTGTCCGCCCGGAAAAGGGCCTGGCTCTGCTCTTTGAAGTCAGCCTCAGAGGGTTCCAGAGGGAGCTGAAGGCTTCCTTGCACAAGCCATTATGTACAGGAGATCCGCATATTTAAGCAAATCTCTTTTGAACTTCTCTGTTTTCAACCTCTACCATCCTCGCCTCAGGTGACATGTTTGGTAAGAAGGGAACGGGCCAGGGTGAATGGAGCTGTCTTTTCTGTGCTGCGCCCACCTTTCTAAGGTTTCTAATGGGCGCTTCCCCACCTTCAACCCCCCCGCCCCCGGGGCATGCTCATCCTGCCCCGCCCTGCGACAGGATTTTGTAGCTTTAAGCACATCCCCTGGCAGTCTTTGCCTCTCCGGGCCTGGCGGTCGTCATCTGTCCAGCCTGTCCTCCCTCGGCAGCCCGGACGCCCCCCGATCAACTCAGCTGCCCTTCTCTGGGGCTTTTCCCGCGTGGCTGTGTCTTTCTGGAGGCGGCAGAACCGAAACGCAAAATTCCCTGGGCGAGGCTGATGAAAGAAAACCAGTGTCAACAACCCTGCCCCGCGCATGTGCCGGCGAGTACCTGCTGCCACAGGAGGGGCGCAGGTGCAGCTGGGGCTGCAGCAGCCCAGGCGGCTGGGACCTGCGGGGCTGCCGGAGTTCTGCTGGAGGTGGCCCTGGACCGTGTGACTCGGGGGAAGGGGCCAGGGAGGGATGGAGATAAACAGGGACTTGTGGGAAAACAAAACCGAGACGCTCCCCCGACGAGACTGGAGGGGCCTCTGACAGGGCCCCTGACAAATCTGCTCCCTTCCAGAAGTCTCGGTCTCTGACAATAGCGCTGACGCCACGCCTGAGGTCTGGAAACATCTGTTCTCGCCCCTTCCTCTCCCTCCTCTGGGGCGGCCACGGCGGCCTCCTGGCTCCCTGCACTCCTTTGTGCTAGGCCTGGCGTGCTCCGGGATGCCAGAGCCGGCTTCCCAAACGCGACTCCTGTCCCCTCCACGCGGGCCGGCCCCTCGGAAACCTTCCAGAGGGACACATCTTTGAGAGGACGACGTGCAAACCACACAGGCTGCCTGAAAACCACCTCTTCGACCAAGACGGAAACTTTCGTTCTCCTGTGAAACCCTGGTCCACACGGCCCTCAGGGCCGCCCCACGACCTGCCGCGCCCTTGGGTTCATCCCCCGCCGCCACATGTCTTCTTCACTCAGGAAGGCCCCCAAAAAGTAGGAGAGGCTCCCACTTTTCCCCTTGACTTTCCAATGTTACCTCCCTTCTCAGGCCCAAGCCCAGCTCCGCCCCCAACACACCTTTGCGCTTGACCTGCAGCCCACGGCCTGGCTCTTCTGCACTGGACGCCATTAGTGGGTGCCGATCTGGCCGACTAGGTGGGGGAAGGGGCAGACGGGTCTGCAGGGCGGTCACAGGAAACGTCTCTAACCTCGTGAGAAACAGCAGGACGACAGCCCTGCTTTCTCTGCACCTTCCCGAACACCATAAGCCAGGGGAGCAGGTGGCGGTGTGCGGACACAGGCTCAGAGGGAGGCCAAGGACTGGGGCCCAGGAACGGGAGATACTCTTTCAGGAAGTTTTTTTCCTCTCTCTCTCTTTCTCTCTCTCTCTCTCTCTCTCTCTCTCTCTCTCTCTTTTAAGGGTTACAAAGAAAATGCAAGTTAACATATTAGCACAAATACTCCAGGTATAACTCAGCTTCGTTTCCATTTCACGGACTGCCTTCCACGAATATCTTTACGGTGAAAAGTCACAGTTTTGCTATCGAGTGCCGCGCACCGTGCTTTGACTCATGTTTCTTCCGACATAACCAAAGGGTGTGAGGACGCCCACTGGGTGCCGCACAAAGGATGAGACACTTCACACGAATCCGCGTGTCACCCTTGCACAGGGGCCACGCTAATCTCCTCTGTACTGGTCAGTGTCTATAGGTCTATGTGTGCTGCCGCCGAAGCGAGCGCCCTTACTCGGTTAGTTTTGTGCATCAGAACAAGAGGGCACGAGTCACCCAGGCAGGTTCCGGGGGCGAGCAACGGGGCCGCTCTGGCCTGGACACCAAGAGGGGAGCAGAGATCCGCCTTCACTAGCAGGCTACCCGAAAGGTCACGCCCGGGTAGAGAAGGCGCCCGCGCTGCAGCCTCCCAACAGCTGAGTTAAACTGTGCCCAGCTGGCTCCAGCCACAGAGGAGTGGTTCCCTAACTTCCCACGGCGTGTACCCCAGTCCTTGGCTCTGAAGTGGGACGGTTTTGCCCTCTGGAACTCACTCACTCAGGCATTGCGTTGGAGATTCTGCTTCAATGTGGAGTAACTGCTGGCTTTGGGCCGGCCTGGCTGAGCTCAGCGCCTGCTCCCAGCCCCCTCCTTCCCCTCCCTCCCTTTCTGGGTTATTCTTAGCAAGAGGTGACCTCAGAGTGCTCCCACTGAGCAAAATTAACCCTGGAGGAAGTTGGTGGGTATAAATCTTCAATGAATAAATACTTACAGCTAGTAAATAGGGCATGGAACCTCGAAGGGCCGGTCAGCCCCTAGGATTTGCTGGGCAAGGGCAGAAGCTGTCCCTCCCAGTACCCCAGCTGTAACCAGCATGAAGGACAAAGGCGCTCTCGGGGCTTGTCTGGGCTTGTGACCAGGCCGAACCAACTTTGGACACCCTCACTTCTAACTCGGCGGAGCTGGTGGGCAGAAGGATGACTCCTCCGCCCACCCCGCCACTCACGCCCACACGCAGGCTCACGCTCGGGGCGACAGACCAGCCTGGCATGCCGCCGTCCCCTCCTCCCTGCCACAGGCACTGGCCAGCCCGCAGGCCCCGAGTCAGGTGCCAGCCCCCTTCCTAAGCCCCGCCCAGCCCTGCACTGGCTTCCTGTTTCCTGTTGCCGGCTCTGATCTCAAGCATCTTGGCTCTGAGACCAGCGCTGCAGACCAAGCCGCTGCCCGTTTTTCACGGGCCCACCTCTCACCCCTCGGGCCACCACAGTCTCACCCACTTCCCCCACGGGCTCCCTGGTATTTGGGTCAATCACCCTCCTCGGTTACGTTTTCTTTGTATGCTTTTTGACCAGCTCACACACTTTCTCAAACAGCCCTGTGTTCTTATATTAACAATGAAAATCTGGATACCCGGGGGGAGACGAGTACTGTGGGCTCTGCCGAGGGGAGGTGTGGGCTCTGCACCTCAGTCTCTTCAATGAGGGGGAGGAGGGTAATAACAGCGCCCCCGCCCCACCCCCCGCCCCACCTCCCACAGGTTTGCTGCCGGCACCACATGAAGTTGTGCTGTAGAGGCCTCTGCAGGCGATAAAGGCTACACAGCGTGTATCCACGGGCTCTGTCCACTGTGAGGTGGGTCCACAGTGCACTATGGCTCAGCCCCGTGACCACAGTGTTGGGGGCACCAAACATCAAATCTCATAGAAGAGCCCTGGCTGGTGTGGCTCAGTGGAGTGAGTGCAGGCTGCAAACCAAAGGGTCGCTGGTTCGAGTCCCAGTCAGGGCACATGCCTGGGTTGCGGGCCAGGTCCCCCAGCAGGGGCCACGTGAGAGGCAACCACACATTGATGTTTCTCTCCCTTTCTCCCTCCCTTCCCCTCTCTCTAAAAATAAACAAATAAAACCTTTAAAACAAATCTCGTGGAAGAGACAGGCTCTTTCCGCCTGCTTTTCCAGCTCTCTGAGCTGAAAGGCCAGGTGTTTGCTCTTATTTTTGTTAATTCCCAATCCACAGGGAAAGTGATCCTTTTGCGAAATACAGAATCACGCACTTGGACGTGGCAAGTCCAAGTCCAAGCGTCTTAAGTGCTCATTCTCGAATTCTCTGCGGCCAGGCGACAGTCCACAGGCCTGTGTCTGAAGGCCGCTGCCGCCCGAGCAAGTGGTCGGGGGCCTATCGCTTGTCTTTTGTTTCTTGGTGTTTGGATTAATTTTACAAACAGTTCCAAAGGGAGAGCTGGTGTGGGTCGCGGTGGCTGAGCTGGGTGTGTTCGGGGAGCAGCAAGGGGACAGGGTTTCTGTGTGTCTGTGGCAAGAGGTGGACACCGAGCAGCAAGCAGTGCAGGGGCCAAGAGCCCCCGTGGTGAGGAGCCAGATGGGGTTTTCCAGAGCCTGTTCCATAGGAACAGAGTCCCTAGAGATCGGCTCTTGGCAGAGACGTGCCACAGGCTGCATTTAGTACGGTTACGTGTGGTCTCCTTTCAAACTCCCTGGGTTGAAAGCTAAGCCTTATTGATCTGGGTGGCCTCCCCCATCCTGGTAGGTGCTCCGTAGGGGTGAAGTATTTGTCCCTGAGGGAGAAAGGGCTGGCAGGTGGGGTCTGGGTGGGGCCTGGGTGAGGTTTGGGTGAGGGTGCAACCAGGTGACAGGAGCAGGAATGAGTGGAAGGCACCTGGGGGCAGTGAGGCCTCGGGGGCAAAAGGAGGAGGGCACTACAGGTTTCCTAACCCTGGGGCCGGGGACGATGATGCTGGTGTGAGTTTCTCCTGCAGCCTCTGCACAAGGGAGAGCCCAGCCCACAGCCAGGTTTTCCTCTCTCCCTTCCCAGCACTGCCCCCTCCATTCCACCTGTTGGGGACTGAGCCAAGCTCCCGCCCCTTTGCAGGCTTAGCTGGATGACACACACTCTGCTGCTTGAAAGCTCCCTGGCCGATCGTTCTCAGGGCCACAGCTGCACCAGGTCCCCAAGACACCCTCCCTGCTGTGCTCCTCTGCGGGGGGAACAGCGGCGCCGGGGGAGCACCTGCCGCACAAGTGAACCAGATGGCCTGTGGGCCAGGGGCCCATGGGTTGACTGACCTCTAGCCACAGCACACGTTTCCTCCCCTGCCCAAACCCCCACCCCCAGGGCCTGCTGCCCAGGAAGGGCTCTGCTGGCCTTTTTCTCTGGGGTCGGTCTTTCTCTGTTCCCCCAGCGTGCAGGGGGTCCTTTCACAACAGCTGCCCCGGCCCCCTGCCTCCCCAACCGACCCTGCCTTCCCCACGCTTTCTCTCCCATCCTGGGGCCTCTCTTGAGGCGTCGCCTAGGACGTGGCCGGGACCACGTCCAGACTGTGACCATGCGCAGCCTCCCGCTGGGGCTAGTGAGAAGCCCGAGCTAGGCTCCTACCCAAAAGGCCTCGCAGCACTGGCCCTGCCGGCCCCTGCAGCCAGGCAGGTACACTGCAGCCAGCCCCAGACATCTGGACTCCACTTTGCTGTCTGCACAGCACCACTGGAGCACACAGGGCAGGTGCTGCCAATATGCGGCAGCTGAGAAAGGTTGAGTGACTTGCTTAAGATCACATGGCTTCGAAGCAGTAAACTCAGTACTGTGTCTCTTGTCCAACCGAGGTCGCTGTGGCCTCCTGAGGAGGGGCGGTGAGGAGGAGAGGTGTGGCCGGGCCAGGGCAGGTAGCTAGCTTTTTGGTGACTGAACCCATTTAATTCTCCCAGGGGTCTAGGAGGAATGCATCCCTATCATCTCTAATTTTTTGAAGGGGAATCCAAGGTTCAAGGTTACACAGGTAACCTTGGTCAGTGGTGGAGCCGGGATTGAAGCCCAGGTCTGTTGGGCTCCAAAGACGGACGAAGCTCTTCCTCCCACACTAGGCCCCGTCTCAGGCTCACCCACTCCCCCGTGACCCTCTCCCCGCATCTGCACACTTCCGGGCACACTTCCGGGCACACTTCCGCACACCCGCCCGATCTCCGTGCACCCTCTGCCCCCAGGGCTGCACCCCAGCTCACAGTGAGGCGCCCTACCGTGGATTCAAAGGGCGGCGAGCCTTTCTCTGCTGTAAGTGGGACTCGCCCCCAGCACCCAGAACGGGACGGTGGGTCATGGGCACATGGGCAGAGGAGGAACTCTTTGTCTGACTCAGCCTGGCTTCCCCGCCCGCTCCAGCCTGGGCCCCCACCGTCTCCCACTGGGTGCCCTATTGAGGAGGAGGGTAGAGGGTCACCCCGGGAATCTGGGGGTGCAGCCTGGAGTCTGCTGCAAGCTAGGCATTCCTTTAAAGTCCTCTGTTTTTATCATTCAACTTCATGTGAATTTTTCATTCCAGGCCATAAAATATCCATGTTTGCGTTAATATTAAAATGTCTAAAAATGACCAGTTACATGACTTCGCTTCTGCCCCACCCCCACTCCCTTCCCCTCCAAATCTCCCAGCACGGTCAGGAGTGGGGCCCTTTAGTACCCGGCTGCGGCGCCTCCGAGAATGCCCTCTCGGGTCCAGCTGTTGCAGCCCTCCCTCCCGCGGCTGCCTCCTTTCTCCGCTGCCACCCTGCCCCCCAACTCTGCCCGGGACAGAAAATCCTGCCCTGCTGAGAACGTTTCCTTGGAGGGCAGAGTTACAAATCCGGAGCTTCTGGCTCCTCCTTACCTTCATGCTTCAAGTTTCCCATTCTCAGCTGGAAGGGGCTAAGAGAAAGGAACCAGCTGTCTTTGGTGCTGGCAAATCATTATTGTTCCGCCTAGGAGTTTAAGGCACCAGGCCGGCTCCCACAGCCCGAGGGCCTTGCTCTCCGGAGCACTCCTCGGCTTGGGCAACCCCAGAGCTTCCCCCTCTGCCCGCCCTCTGACCAGGAGCCTGGCTGTGGGCGGTCAGGGGCCTGCACTTCCTCGGGCTACACTTGTACCACTGGTACAGGACTCGGCAGGGCCCAGCTCTCCTCCCTTACAAAGGGACTCAGCAGCCCGCATCTCCTTCCTGCTCTTTTTGCTCAGACTCCCAAACCTGAGTTCCCTTCCTCCAGGTTCTCCAGGTGGGGCTGAGGCCCAGGGTGGGTGTGTGCACAGGGAGAGAGGGGCCTGTGCAGGCAGGCCAGGCAGAGGCAGGTTCTGCCCTGTGGAGTCCCAGTGGGTGCGTGTCAGCTTCTCTCACTGCCCTTTCAGAAGGAAGCTGGGAGTCGGGGGCTTGACTCAAGTCCCTGCTCTGCTTGCACCCACAGCGCAGGTCCCTGGGTCTCTAGGGGCCTCCCATTGGATGTAGAAAAGGGAAGGCCTGAGGGTGGGTGAGGGGCTCAAAGAGTGGAGAAGGGGCCACACCCCATGGGAAGGTCTTCGCATATCCCTGAGAGACACTCACTGCTGCATGCGTGCGTGTGCGTGTGCTAGGGGTTTGCCACGACACTCACCAGGGGGTGCTTGCGCTTTCTCCCAGGCCGCCCCACCTTCCGTGCAGTTGTGCTGGGCTCTTGCCGCTCCTCCTTGCCGCGTGCCTCCTCCTGCTCCTCTCCCTCCTGTGGGCACAGACACAGCCTGTGACGCCGGGCTGGACACAGCAGGCCTCCGCCCCACCGCCCCACATGGCCGCGCTCCCAGGCCTGTGCCCTGGTGGTCCTTCAAGGCGGGGATGAAAGTCACCCCCTGGCGCTTGGAGAAGCCTGAGCCACCCTTAGAGCCTCATTGGAATATATCCTCTGGGGACGCAGGGGCAGGCAGCTGTCCCTCCTGGTCGCCACATTTCTGAACTGCAGAATCACGACACATGCAACAACAAAGAATTTGTTTCCAGAAATGAGTTTATTTATATGGAAAAACATTTCTTACACGGCACAAAAATGAAATCAGATATATATTTAAGAAATCGCCTTTATTGAAAATAAAATCACAAGAAAAGAAATATTACATTTAGTAATGCAGCCCTGACTGGTGCGGCTCAGTTGATCAGATGTCCTCTGGCAAAGTGAAAGGTCACCGGTTCGATTCCCTGTTAGGGCACATGCCTGGGTTGCAGGCCAGGTCCCTGGTTGGGGGCGTGCAAGAGGCAACCAGTCGATGTTTCTCTCCCTCTCTTCCTCCCTCCCTTCCCCTCTCTCTTCCCCCCTCATTACCCACCTGCTGGGACTAGGCGTGCTAGGCCAGGCCGGGGTACAGGGGATTTTTAACTAAACCTAGAAAGTCCTTCTACCTCGCTGCTCCAGCCACAAACCACCCACACGTCCCTTCTGACTCAGCCGGCTCCAGCATGACTAATCGCGAGGAAAAACAATGCTGGGGAAGGGCATGAGAGGGGGACCCTGACTCGGCACAGGGACCCCAGGCTGCTCTGCACGCCCTCTGTGGCGGCCGGGGCCAACGATGGTTTCGAGGCCTGCCTGGGTGGGGGGGCGCCCATGCAGAGCCGTGCCAGTGCCCAGGAGCAGAAGGGAAGGCCCACGGGTTCCCTGAGGATTTCATCGAGCTGGCCCTTGACGTCCCACTCAACTTTCATTTTCTGTGATTTCAAAATATCTTGTGGTTTGCCACATTAATTTTCAGGTGACAACGGGACATGCAGACAAAAACCTACTGCGACCAGTAGACCCTGGACCGTCCGCGCATTCAAGGCACGCCTGTGGGACAGACGCTCCCGGGAGGAAGACGTCGGGGCATCACGGCTGAGCTCTGGGAGACGCGAGGGGAAGGGGAACAGAGGCGCCGGACTTCAGCACCAGGTGGAGGCTGCGGTCAGGTTGGAGGGAGGGCAGAACACACGAGGGAGATGGAGAACATTCAGAGGAGCAGGAAGAGGACCCCGGGATATTATGGGCGCAGGGAAGGAGAGAGCTGCCAACTCAAGGTCCTGAAGTCATCAGACTCGAGGAAGCCAAGGACCGAGGTGGGGGTGGTGATGGCCGATCTCCCAGGGAGCATTGTCCCTAAGCTGTGCGGTGAGGACCGAGGGGCTGCAGAGGGACCCAAGAGACAACGTAAGGAGGCCAGCTGAGACTGGCCTGAAAGAGAAGCTGGGGGGCCTGGGGCCTGTCTGTGGGGGGGAAGGGAGGGCACTGGGCCGAGGGGTGAGCTCTGGGGGGTCCTTGAGAGCTCTGGGGGGGCCAGGGCTGAGGGTGGCCCGAGGGCACGTGCCCCGAGGCAGGCCAGCCCTGCTGCTTCCGAGCTGTCTTCCGAGACCCCACAGACAGCTACCCCCGCTTAAGAAAAGACTGCTTGGATCTCAGAGGAAATACCATCAATGCAACTGAACATCTGCACAGTTTTAAACTGGACCCGCAGAACTATAGTGAATGTCAGGCTCAGGTGGTTCTTGGTCTGACTCCACCGCTGCCTAGTGGGCACGGTCTTGACCTTTCCGGCCAGGTAACTAAGCACTTACAGAACAACCGGAGGCAACGGGAGGTCACGGAAGGCACAGGGCCTATAGCACACCCGAGTGCACAGAGCTTGCCCATTTGGTAGTGACTGGACCCTTCTGAGCCTCAGTTTCCTCATCCATGAAATGGGTGTCCGTTCTGCCTGCTTCACAGAGTTTTACGAGGGCAGATGAATGAATGGTTTGCCCTCGTCTATTTTGTGTACTACTGGACCCCCAGAGCCTACACCAGGCCCAGCACTTAGCAGGTCCTGCCCCCGAGGTGAGAGGGCTTACATCCTCCCCAGTGGCCAGAGGCCCACCTCTGTACCCGCCCGGAGAGCACTAGGCCAGACCCAATGGGGCCTCTGGCCATTCCTAGTGGCCAGGCCCATGGGACTGGCCCGCACAGGGCAGCAGACGAGAGGGGGTGCCGAAGTAGGTCAGGATCAGCCCAGCCAGTCACTGGGTCGAGCAAACCTCTGCCTGACACTGTTTAACAACTTACAGAGGCTTCATTTTCTCACCTTTTTAAAAAAATATATTTTAATTATTTATTTTCAGAGATAGGAAAAGGGAAGGAGAAAAAGAGAGAGAGAGAGAGAGAGAGAGAGAACGATGTGTGAGAGAAACATTGACTGGTTGCCTCTTGCTCGCCCCCAACTGGGGGCCTGGCCCACAACCCAGGCATGCGCCCTGACAGGGAATCGAACTGGCGACCTTTTGGTTCACAGACCAGCACTCAATCCACTGAGCCACACCAGCCAGGGCTGATTCTCTCACTTTTACTCTGAACCCATGAGACCTGTGAAAGCCTCTGATCAGCAAAAAAACGAACCATGAATACCACGCAGAGATCACTCCAAAACAAAGGCACTTGACACGTCAGGATCAGCATGTGGAGAAGGCCTTGGGGGGCCCCGGATGGGCAACCCCTGTGCCGCCTGCGGCTTTGCTAGTGTTCCTCACCTTACGTCACATGTGCTCAGCACGTTTTCTTTCCCTGTGGAGTTCAACTCAGTGCAACACCCCCCTGGAGGGAGGGGTGCAATGCCCTGATGCCCAGGTCCTGGCCTGCTGAGAGTGCAGACAGAGATCCCCGGGGCCGGCTGCCGCGTACCGAGCCTGTTGCGGGGCAAGGTGCTTCATGCCCAGCCCAGCATTCGGGCCTCGGGCACCCCTGGGCTGTGCTGGAGAAAACCAAGTTTCCACGAGGGCCTAGGTTAGGACCTGCACCCAGGTCTGAGTGACTTCGTGCCCTTCCCATCAGACCTTGAAGCACAGTTTTGTGAAGAGCATGCTGTTCTTGGCCAACATATCGTTTCTTCCTCGACGCGGCCACAAGTCACAGGGCAAAAAGGAAGGAGGCCCCTTTTGCTCCGGGCCCGACTGTGTTCACACGAGGAGTTGGGGGCAACACACTGAGAAGGGGGAGCAGGTGGCTCGGGGCCGTGTCCCTCCAGGAGGCGTAGCGAGGGGCTCAGTCTCGCATCTGTCCTGAGACCCATTTCACTCAATATCCTTGCTGATAGGCTGAGCAAAGGAATTTAAGATACGCTTATCAAATCTGCAAGTAGCGCTGAATTAGGAAGCGTTGCTAATGCTCTGAAAGGGAAGAATCTGATCCACAGTGACTCGGAGCAGCTGGAAAACAGTAAGAAATTTAGCAGGAACAGATCTGAGCCCAGGTTGGTTTCCTCATCTGTCAAGTAAGGGAACTAATTAGTCAATCCCTCCACTGGGAAGTGGCAGGAGGGGGCTGAACTTCTACTTAGGTGGGCTATGGGAGGGCAGAGGCAGGCTGGGCTTTTTGCTCTGCTCTTTACTCACAAATAACCTCAAGAATATTTAACCTCTCTGGGTCTTGCATTTCTCACCGACAAAATTGGGATGCTAGCCCTGGCTGGCATAGCTCAGTGGATTGAACGTGGGCTGCGAACCAAAGTGTCAAAGGTTTGATTCCCAGTCAGGGTACATGCCTGGGTTACAGGCCATGACTCCCAGCAACCACACATTGATGTTTCTCTCTCTCTCTCTTTCTCCCTCCCTTCCCTCTCTAAAAATAAATAAATAAAATCTTAAAAAAAAAACCTGGGATACTAATATCTCCCTCGGCCCTGGCTTGGGTAGCTTAGTTGGTTGGAACATCGCCCCGATGCACCAAGGTTGTGGGTTTGATCCCAGGTCAGGGCACTTAGAAGAATCAACCAATGAATGTGTAAACAGGTGGAATAACAAATTGACGTCTCTCTCTCTCTCTCTCTCTCCTTCCCCCCCTCTCTAAAATCAATCAATAAAATAATAATAATATTAGTAATAGCCACCTCAGAGATGTTACAATTAAATAAGGTAATACATGGGAAGTTGACACGTGATACTCACTCAAGAATTGCTAACCTCCTCTGCTCCCACAGCACACCCTAACCAGAACTATCCATAAAAAGTGCACCCCCCTCCCCCGCCTCCCACCCCCACACAAACCCCAGCTCACCGACCCACATGAGCAGCTGTCACTCACTGCTGCAGGCAGGCACACCCCAACATCTGGCTGGTGCTGCTGCAGTGAGGTGCTCAGGAGCACTGGGGCTCCACAATCTTCCCCCAAATCAAAGCTGATTATGTCACCCCACAGAGCGTGAGCTCTTGCTGAGGGGCTCTCTGGAGCCTGCGGGATCAAGCTGGGCGCAAGCTCCTTAGCCCGTGTGAAGGAAGGCCCCCTCAGGACCTGGCTGGCAGCCGTGGACTCCTCTCCCCACTGCCTCCCTCCCACCTGTTCGCAAACAGACCGAGTCAGGTGCAAACGCGGGCTGCTTCCCTCCCCAGCACCTTGGCACAGACCCCTCCTTCCTGCTGGCCCAGCTCCCTCTCCCTCAGGTGGACCAGCAAACCCGTAACTTTCCAGCTTACTTCCTGGATCCCCTTCCCCTGGATGACTTCCTCCCCTCCCTCACCGAGAACAAGTTCATGCTTCCTTCTCCTGTAGCGCCCACTAACCAGCACTCCCATTGCCAGCTACTGTCCTAGCCAGGCCACCAGCCCCTTGAGGTAAGGGACTGTCTTCTTCACCTTGGCCTTCACCACCAGAGCCCAGACAGATGCACCTGAAACAGGGAAGGCACTCAAAAATACTCGGTGTGTGACTGTCACATAGTAGGTGCTCAATAAACGAGCCCATGCGTGCAGAGAGGCACACATACGAATCCACAAATCTGCCCAAGTCCAGCCACGCATGAGGCTCCGGGGCTGCTCTGAACGATGTGACTCCCAGGCAGGAAACAGGGAGACTAAGATGTACTTTCTAGGCTCCAACGCAATCATGTCACTTTACATTTATGTAACTCTTCACAGCTTTCAAAGCACCTTCCCATTGGGTGGCCTGTTAGATTAGGGAGCTACCATCGGCCCCTCTCAACTTCTGAGGCGATGCTTTGACCTACATTTTGACTCAGCTCACTGGGTGGATTATTTTAAGCCACACACAACTGCTCATTCTGATGCGCTGGGCTGTGACGATAATAATCTCTCACATTTTTACAGCACGCGGTAATTAACAAGGCATTTTCACATACGTCATTTCATTTTTATTCTTACACAGAAAGCAGAGCTGGTATTCTTTCTTTTTTTTTTTTTTCTTTCCATTAGACAGGCGGGAAATCTGAAGCTCAGAGAGGTTACCTAACCTGCCGAGATCAGAGAGCCAGGAAGCGAGGCCTTTTTGAATCGAAATTTAAATATTTTGATGCCCAGCCCTTAGGTCTCTGCACTGCAATGTACCACTGTACCCTACTGTGCACACACACAGTGAAACCACACACATGCAGGCAAACCAAGGTAAAGGAGCGCACTGCATTCCTACGCACAGTCCACACACAGCTGTCCCAGGGGCCTCACACCTAGCTGGACACCGTGCCCCTCTCTCCAAGAGAGGCATCCAACCAGGCCCTGCCCAGAGATCGCCAGCCAGACATACGTGCTCCCTGCGGAACACGCACCGGATGCTACTGACCCAGCATCCGCTGAGCAGATGTCTCAAGTCGGTGTTGGAGCCGAGGGGATGAACCTGCCGGATCTAGCCAGCCACTTGCCCGGGCCCCCTGGGATAAGAAGCACGTCCAGCCTTTGCCAGCTGTCTGGCTGGCCTCCCAGGGCCCGTCCGTGATTGTGAAACTCAGTGAAACGAATTGGCTTCCCCCGCTGTCAGAGCCCCGTTCAGGGCCACCTGAGGACCCTGTCCGCAGAGCTCCGGTCACGGGACCCCGCACAGCACACTGTGCACGCGCACGCATGCATGCACGCACGCGCTCGTAGGCCCGGCCTGCCCAGGTCGGGCCTGCAGACAGGTGAGCAGCAGGGTGTGTGGCTGGACGGGCAGGGAGAGACAGAGGGTGACGGTGTGAATTGCCACATCACATGCAGTGGCACTGGAGTCACCGTAGGTCCCCACACTGCCACACAGCCCTCCAAAGCCCTGCTTTTTCTGATCCCAGTCACCTCCAAAGCTCATCAGCCGTTTATCTCAATTATTCAACAAGAGTCAACAAATAGTCATTGACGGCCAGGTGGGCCTCATAATTATCATCGGTGAAAATCACCCGTCTCTCCCAAAATGCCAGGCTCCTGGAGGGCAGCAGCCCTGTCCCCAGTCCTGCACACAGCAGGTGCTCCATAAATGCTAAGTGGCTGAAAATGGTTGCACCTGTGGGTTTTCCCGGGCCCTCCCTGCAGCCTGTGTGCCCTGCGGGGGCCCCACTGCCTTCGGAGCGAGAACCTGGGGAGCACAGGCCCAGCAGACTGCAGCCCTGAGCGTTTACCTCTGTGGTCCCGGGGCCACCGTGAGGCCAGGACCATGGGTGTGCTCAAAAACAGTTATCGTGCGCCTACTGTGTACTGGATATAAAGGTAAGCAAGTGAGGAACTCTGTTACACAGAGAGAAAGGCAACGTGTAAGCGAAGAAGTACCCGGCACGGTGCCGAGGGTCAGAGTGGGGCATGCCCACCCCCTGCCAGCAGCCACCTCTGCACACACCCAGCCCACTCACTCACCTTTACTCCTTCAGCAGCGCCCCCCCCCGCCCCCCCGCGCCGGGCTCTGCACAGCCCACCCTCTCCTCTCCGTCCCGCGAGGCCCCGTGCTTTACGGAGGTGAAGAATCCAGGCAAAACTACCTCACAGCCACGTGGCCTTCGCCACGTTTCTCAACCTCTTTCAGCCCCAATTCCTCATCTGTCAAATGGGGTCATGACAGGAGGCCCCGCCTAAATTACTGCGAGGATCCCGTGAGTTGATTGCCGGGCAAAAGAAATTCCCTTATAGGCCCTTCCACACCGTGCAAATGCCAAGTGGGGTGATTATAAGCAAGGTCCCTAATTGCCTTGTGGCTCTCTCCGCAGAGGCAGCTGCAGGGCAGGACCAGGCCCCGTGCCCAGTGCAGGTGCCAGGAAAGAAGGGCATCCTCCCATTTCCCAATCGCCCGGGACACCCCCTGCCGCTCACTTCCCTGCCTGCCCTCTTCCCCTCGGCAGAGCTGAGTCCAGCTCTCCCGGCCTCCGGCCCCCCATGACCTACTTCTTGGCAGCGATGGGCAGGAGGGCCTCGGAAGGCGGCCACTGCCTGGGCCCTCACGGGTTAGGTCTCCTGACATGGGTTATCTCCTGACACGTGCCTCAGTTTTGCTTCTGTTCAGTGGATGAGGGGAAAAGGAACCTCAGGCCTGCCTGTGCCCAAAGACCCAGAGAGAAGTAACCTTTCTTTCTTCCACGTGCTGGGTTCCCTGCAGACTTCAAACCCACACCATCCAGCCCTGACCAGTGGCTCAGTTGGTTGGGCGTTGTCGCACAAAGCAAAAGGTCGCCGGTTCCATTCCTGGTCAGGGCACATGCCCGGGTTTCCCATTCAGTCCCCAGTCAGGGCGCACACGAGAAGCAACCGATCGATGTTTCTCTCTCACGTTGATGTTTCTTTTCCTCTCTTTCTCCCTCCCTTCCCTCTCTCTAAAAATAAATAGATGAAATCTTTAAAAAAAATTAAAACAAAATAAACCCACACCGTTCATACTCCCATCTGCATTTTCTGCATTCTTCTCCCAGGCCCTGGCCACCCTTGGGGCTGTACTGAAATAGCAGGCCGATACCACAAATATGCACACAGGCAGGCAGGCAGGTAGGCAGACAGGTACCCAAAATAAATGACAAGACTAACTCAATACGTGCTGGGTCCCTGTGTGAAGCACTCACACATCTCCTCTTGTAAGCCCCCCCTTTCTCTGCTCAGAGGTCACAGAGCTGAGTCACACAGAGAGTCTGGGTTCAAACACAGGTCTGTCTCCAGAGTCCAACTGACTCTCACTCAAGACTATTGATGGCAAGGTTAGCTAACCCTGACATGTAACAATAGCTAACTCAGAGAATGTTAGAGAGCCTAACACGTAGGTCCTGGTTAGCGTGGGGCGGGGGGAGGTGTGGGGAGGGGCACTGTTGATATCACACATCTGTTCGACATGCCCAAGCATCTAATTGACCTCCCGGAGCTAAAAATGGATGTGCTAGTATTATTAGCTGTTCCTGAAGAGGTCAAAGTAAAGCTGCCTTTTCAGTA
The DNA here is from genome assembly GCF_019186645.2 of Phyllostomus hastatus. Lineage (NCBI taxonomy): Eukaryota > Metazoa > Chordata > Mammalia > Chiroptera > Phyllostomidae > Phyllostomus > Phyllostomus hastatus. Next base: position 4,623,252 of record NW_025333873.1, on the reverse strand, counting down.
ACTGTTTAAATGTACTAAGAGGGATGCTATTTAAACGACCCCTATAGTGACTATTATAAAGCAAAGAGCCTGGCTTAAGTGGGGTGTGTGGGCATCTAAGTACAATCAATGCAGAGCGAGCCCGGGTCGGGTAACGGGCCTGGGGGTCCGCAGGAACAGCTGAGGATAGAGCTGGGGCAACCCCACCCGAAGACGCCCTGAGCTCCCCTTCCAGAGCGCAGGAAGTGGTCAGTGCCCGAGGGAAATAACAGTTGCCAGGCCTCTGGGTCGGACTTAGGTGAGGAAGGGGGAGGTCTGGCCACAGCGCTGGCCCTGTTCGAGCGTGCACACATGCACACATGTACGCACGCACGCACACACGCATGCACACTTGCTGTGCTCCCTCTGCACAGACATGCTCCCGCTCTCTGCAGTTTCTACCACCCAGCAGGCGAGTATCTTCCTATGCTCTCTCCTGGACTGGATCCTTCAGGAATGCGGGTTCAGTTTATACGACAGACTTGGGAAGCCCTACTATGGGCTAGGTACCTGGAAGGAAAGGTACCTGAGCTGGAAGGAAAGAAGGGAGGGGTTGGGAAGAGGAGCAATGTGTGCAGAGAGGAAGGAAGGGAGGGAGGGAAGGAGGAACAGAGGAAAGAATGGTAAGAAGCTATGTGTGCACAGACACACAAGCCCACGGTCACGCACACCAGCCTGTGTGTGTGAGTTTCTGCTGGAGTTGAAGGGCCCCCAACATCTGCCCCAGGGCAGAGTGCTGTTACACAGAGGAGAGCATTCTCTGACCGCCCTGACTTTCGGTCTAAACAAATGTACTTGAGCCTGCAGCAGAAGAAACGTGGATGGGACGATGAAGCGTCACAGCTGGGCAGCACCAGTCACTCTGCCCTCCTTCACGCAGGAGGGAGCCTGAAGAGCAGGGAGGCCAACAGCACGGGCTGCCTGGGTTCCAATCCCAGCACCGCCACTTACTGGCTATGTGACCTTGGGCAAGTGACCTAGCCTCTCTGAGCATCAGTTCAGTCTTTTCACAAGACTAAGTAATGAAGACAATAGAGCCTACTTTGCAGAGCAAATCGTAAGAATGAAATAAGAACGCCAGTACAGAGCTTAAGAGAGCACCTGGCAGGTAATCAGCACTGAACGCATCTCGGCTGTTATGTTTCTGAGGCTGAAAGAAATTGGGAAGCAGCTAGACTGGGACCCAGCCAGGGGCTTGGACCCCTGGCCAGTCACTGATCCATACTCGTGTATCTGAGCAGGTCCTTCCAGCCCCCAGGCTTGGGATGCTCTTGGCCCCCTTTCCTGTTCCTTCTGCCCCTCTCTTTCCCCTCCACGCAGGGCCTGGCACCCTGCCTCCACAATCCCCTCCAAGCCGGGACCAAGGCTCCTGGCCTCCCTGCTGCTCGCCTCCCACCCATCTCCCTGGGGCTGGCTCCCCTCCCTCCGCTGTGACCTAAGCTTACTCAGCTGACCCACCCCGGCCAGACCACAGGAGCTCAGACCCCTAAAGCCTGCCCCTCCCAGCTTCCCCAGGAAGCCCCTCTGTGGTTGGGGGACTGCAGGGAGAAGGGATGCCGGGCAGGTGCCAGGGTGACCCACATGCACCAACCTCTCGGTACACCCCGCCACAGGACGGCCACCTCAGCCCGTCACCCGCGGCTCTGTGTCCTGCCGGCCTCAGTCTGGGCTTTAGGATTGCCGTCTTGTGAAGGGGTCTAGCTCACTCTCGCTTTCTTTTGCATCTTATCCACAAAATATTCCCTGAGCACCTACTCTGCGCTAGTCGGGCCCTGGGGCCCTGCCCTCCGGGCGCAGCAGTGGGGCTGGGTATTATCCACACCAGTGCTCCTCAGGGTGGGGGGCGGGGCCCATCCCCACAGCGCCTGATTTGCAGGTCCGGGGCGGGGCCAAGCATTTGCATTTCTAACTTTTCCAGGTGCTGCAGGCCTAGGAATCACATTTTTAAAATGGTTACATAAGTTTCAAGTGTAGGACATTATAGTTCTATATCTGCATACATCCCCAAAAGTCTAGTCAGTGCGTATCCCCATACAATTGTCGCCCTTCCCCCCCTTCCCCCACCCACCCCCAACCTCTCTACCCTCTGGTAACCAGCGATCTGTTCTCGGAGTTTGTTTTCGTTTTGCTTTGTCTGTTCAGTATTTTTTTTTAAAGAATCCACATCTGAGTGAAATCATATGGTTTTGTCTTTTCCTTTCTGACATATTTCACTTAGTTTTATACCCTCGTGCACCCTTAGGTTCACTGCAGCATTACGTACAGAAGCCAAGAAACAACCTCAGCGTCCACCTTTGGGTGAATGGATAGGAGTCACGTTCTGAGGACCACTGGTCCACAACGAATGGGGGTTCAAGGCAGGCTGAAGGATGGGCTTTGATCAGAGAAGGGGAGAGAAAGTTAGGGAAAGGGCTCAGCAGGCAGAGGAAGCGGCAGAGACAAAGGCCTGGCGGCTCCAGGAAGTACTGGAGTGAAAGGTGAACAGAGGCGGGGCCCAGAGGGCGGCTGGGAGGGCACGTGGGGCCAGCGGGTGGCCACACCCCTTCCCTCTGGCTCCCAAGCAGTTGCTTTGTGCCAGGCACCCCTGGCAACCCTGCCAGGCTCCTTGAGCTCCAGCCCAAGCCCATGGTCCCCCTCTGCAGCAACAAGGCAGCCCTGGCCCGGGCCTGGCTCTCACAGGCCACTGTGGGCGGCTGTCGGTGTCCTCACCCACCCTCCCAGGGCGACTCCCCGGAGCTTCGGGAGCCAGCCTGGAGGTGCCAGGGACCTGTGCCAGGTGAGCCGGCATGCGTGCTGTGGGCGTGCCCCGGCCCCTGTCTACCAGCTCACTCTATCTGCACCAGGATCTGGGCCCGGGTGTGTGTTTGTTGCCGCTGGAGCCTGCGCAGTTACTATGGGTGGATAATAATAGCAATCGTAATCCCTCATAATTGGACCAGACTTTGCTGTCTGCAGGGCACTTCGATGCCCATGACCTCATCTGACTTCCACAACCGCCCTGCAGAACAGGCGCAGCTAGAGTTACTATCCCCATTACACAGCTGAGCAAGCGCGAGCCCTGACGGCCTGGAGTCCCATCTCCAGTGCGGGCCTGGGACCTGGGACTGCTGACTCTTCATCCAGTGCTCCTCCTCTGTTCCAAACTGACGTAACACAGCGCCCATCTGCTGCTCTCCACGGGAGGGGCCGGGGCTCTGCCGCCCAGGGCAGCACAGGCCAGTACCAGGAGGGATTTGGTTCAGCTGTCCCCTCCTTCCCCACCTGTGGGGGGGCAGCTGAACACCCACTGCAAGTACATGGGCACAAAGCTGTGTCAGTACCAGCCAGGACCTCAGACCAAGGGAGGAGGGTCAGGGTCACCTAATCCAACAGAGGAGCAAAGCCAGGTTCAAGGAAGGCAGGGAATTATCCACGGCCACAGCTGCCACTCGAGAGCACAGGTGGCCACAGATGGCCCTGAGCCTGCGGTGGCGGGGGCTGGGTCTGCCGTTGCCTGAACCCGGGTGGGACTAGCCCAGAAGACCCGTGGGGTAACCTGGACCACCTCCTCTTTTTCTGTGGGGTCAAAAAGATGGCAATGACCTGTGTGTACACCCTAGAAGCCCTGGCCAGCCAGCCGCACCACACGTTTCCTCCCCAGGTTGGTGGGCAGGCAGCCTTCCAAGGCACGCAGTAGGTTTCCAGGCTGGGAAGGCAGGTGTCTGGACTTCATGCTTGTGTGTGTGTGTGTGCGCACGTGTGTGTGTGTGTGTGTGTGTGTGTGTGTCCCTTCCAGGACCCACACAGGCGGGGTGCTGTCTTTCCCACAGACCAGGCTCCCATCTGGACCCACCACTAAGTAGCTGGGTCAGCTTCCTCATCTGTCAACCAGGGCCATTTGTCCTTGCCCCACTTGCCACAAGCATTGTCCTAAAAGGACTAAATAAATGGAAACCACCCAGAAAACCAAAATGCACTCTGAAAAGGGCAAGCCCAGGAAGGAGCTGAGCAGGGAGCGGGTCTCGAAGCTGCCCCTGCCAGAGGGCCAGCAGAGCTGGCACCCTCAGGGTGCTCAGGGCCCCACATCTGGGAGCAGGGGTCCACCCTGGTTCCAGAAAGACAAACCGTGCCCCATGAACATGCCCTGATGCCATCAAGAACCACCACCCCTCAGGGAAGCAGGACCAGGCAGAGGGAACTGTGGGGACCAGGGCACGACAGATAGGGCACCCCAGGAAGGACTGTGGCTGGCACAGCTTCTCCAAAAGGGAGGTGGCAGGGTTTACTCTTCCACTGCTGGGGGGCTTTGCCTGTAGGTGGACACAGCCTGTTGGGGCCCAGCAGGGACTCCCACCAGCTTGCTGTGACCCCCTCTACCCGACTGAGGCCCACCCAAAAGAATGGTGAAGGGGTCACCCCTCACAGAGCTCTGAAAATGAGGAAGTCACTAGCTCCATGGGCAGAAGTGACACTTGCTCAGAGCGTGGGGTGGGGGCGGGGGATAGGAAGTCACCATCTCCACGATGACTGATGTCACCCTGAGCAGCCGGCACACCGCAGCCCTGTGCCCGTGCCAGACGGGCAGCCCTAACGCGGCCTCACGCCCACCAAGTCCCCCCGAACTTGTCTTTGGCCTTCCAGAAGCTAGTGAACACCCTGGGGAGGCAGAGGCAGCTAAAGCAGGTAAAGTAAGAGACTCACCCAAGGACACAGCTAGTAAAAGGCCAACCCCAAAAGGAACCCATGTCTGGGGACGCTGCAAGGCTGACCTAACAACCACACAGACCTAGGGTTTGAACCCCTGCTCAAACACTACGGGGGTGGGGGGCGGCGGGGATGGAGGGTGAAGGGGAGACTCAGGACCTGGAACCTGACCACCGGCTCAAACTGCCCCTCTGCCACCAGAATCTGACCTCTCCCTCCAAGCCTGTTTCCTCATCGCCAACCAGGGCTGCCAGTCCTCCCTGCGCCTGCGTGAAAGCTGAGCTGCGCGGTCCAGTGCTCAGCACGTCGGGGCTGCGGCAGCGGTGACTTGGGGACGGGCCCTCCCCCGACCTGGGCTCCGGCTGGAAGGTCTCCGGCAGAGCCAGCAGCTCACCTTTCGGTCCTCCTCCCGCTCCAGGGCGGAGCTGCTGGTGTCGCCGGGGCCGCTGGAGGGCATCGCGGGCAGCTGGGCGGTGGGAGGCAGGCTGGGACTGCACGGGGCTGGGGGGCCACTCCGCCTTGGGGAAGGAATTCTCGTGGTCTTCGTAAGCAGTTACAAGTCAGACATAGATCCGGGTGCCGAGGGAAAAAGTCCGGGGAAACTCGGCCTCAGGCTGCCTCTGGGCGTGGGTTTCTGATGGCTCCACCTGTGGGGGGAGAGAAGAGGGGTCAGCAGGGCAGCGAACCCCCCGGCCCAGGCCCCGCCTGGTCCCCACCTCCTCCTCAAGGCTGGGCCCTCAGCCCCAGAGCCCCGCAGGCCTTCAAGGCCCGGTCCTCCCCCTGCCTGGCCTGCTCGTCCCCGGTGGGCTCACCGGCAGCTCGGGCCGGCCCAGCAGCCAGAGAGCGGAGGAGACGGAGGCGCAGCACCGCCTGGCTTCCTTCAGGGCCACCTGCCTCTGAGACGGCGACAGTCCACGCTGCCACGCTGCCACGCTGCCAGTGGGAGCCACGTCTGCTCTTTCCTTTGAAAGCTTCCCGCACCCCTCCCACCCCAACCACCCCCTGGGAAATCCCAGAGGTCCCCAGCCCAGCTACATTTTCCTTCCAATCTGTCCCCCGCTCGTGCCACCCCCACACCGCTGCTACCCCACGTGGCGGAAGTGAGCGGCAGTCACAGGATGTAGTGAAGCGAATGTCACTGCGCGTTGGGGCCGGCGCTCGGGCCCAGAGAAAGCTGAGGCTGAGCACGGGGCCGTGGCCGGGCTGAAGGCCTCGGGCGGTGCTGCTGTGGGGCAAGGTCGCTGTGGTGGAGAGAGACCAAGGCCACAGCCATGCAGAGGGGGGATGCGAGGCCCCTTTCTCCGCCACCCCGTTTGCCTTCAGAATCTGGTGGGCTTAAGGGGGGCCCTCTGAACACACACAGCTGAGTTTTAGGGGATTTTCCTCCCCCCACTGCCTCAGGTGTGGGCCTCCAGCCAGTGAAGTAACAAAGCCAAGGGCCTCAGCTGGGGCTCGGGGTGCTGCGGCTGCAACTCCCTTTACACAAGAGACGGAGCTCCGCTCCCCACCCACCAGGAGATGTGGGCCGAGCCCCTGCCTCCAGAGCGAGCCCTGCCTCCAGAGCGCCAGCCAGGGCCGGGGAGGGGACTGGCAGGAGAAGGAAAGTGGGAGGCAGCCTGGATCGGGGCCCACCCACACCCTTCCCCTTTGAGTTCCTGTTCTGCTTCCCTAGGCTCCCCCTCCTCCTAGGGCTTCTCCTCCCATCCCCCTCCTGCTAGGCTCCCTGGAAAACCAGGAAGTGGAGAAAGCACAGGCTTGGGTCTCCCAGGGGCACGGCACCTAGTCTAGGGACGGGTGCCTGGCTGGGGGGTGGGTGTCCCGGTCCTGGCTCTGCCCAGGGTGAGGAGGGGGAAGCTGAAGCCGGGGAGGGTGGGGGAGCCTCCTTCAGGCCAGGACACGAGGGGCCCTACAAGCTAAAACCCAGGTAGGCTGCAAGTGCCGCCCTCCCTGCAGGTGAGCCCTGGGAAGCCCGAGGTGAAATGCACACCTCCAAGCCTGGCGGGGTGCTGGGCCCCATGGATGTCTGCTCCTCCAACACGGGAGGGAGTCCATGGCAATGGTGAGAGGGGCTGCAAGTGTCGGACGCTGTGCTAAGCACGTGACAGGCACTCTTCCTCTGGGCAGCTACTAGGACCATCACTATCCCTAGTTGACCGTTGCATCTAGGCCCCAAAAGGTAAGGACTTGCCCTGGTCGGGTGGCTCAGTTGGTTGGAGCATCATCCACACACCAAAAGGTTGCAGATTCGATTCCTGATCAGGGCTCATAGCTAGGTTATGGGTTTGATCCCTAGTCAGGGCACCAACGGAAGGCAACAGATCGATATATATATATTTCTCTCACACCAACGTTTCTCTCCCTCTCCCCCTTCCTCTAAAATCAATAAACATACCCTCAGATAAGGATGGAAAAAAGGAAGGTTAGAACTTGTCCATATTCAGTGTCGGGGCAGAGACTTGAATCCAGACCTCTCTAAAGCTCCGAGGGGGTCTCTGTGAAGCTCCACCCCTCAGCTTACAACCCCCCCCCCCACAAAGACAACTCTGGAGAGCCCACTCGAGAACTGGCCCAAACCAGAGCTCCGTGAGGACTCCACGAGGCGTCCATCCACTATAAACCAGCAGTTCCACCTCGAACCCACTCCATTTGTTAACACAAATATCCCCAGGCACCCCCACGTCAAAACCTTCAAAAGGATGTGGAAGCTAAAAGGCAGAGTCTGGTGAGGTAGGACCTTGAAGCCGCAGTCCCAGACGTGGGTGCTAGTCCCAACTCGGGCTTCTCTGGCCCTCTTTCCTCGTCCTTACAGCTGGAGAGTCAGACTAGATAACTCACGAGATGTCTTCGACCTCAGCCCTGCCCAGCTGTGGGAGGTCCCAAGGGCAAAAGACAGCCCCAGGAGCCCCCAGCATGGAATAATCCAAGGAGCCCCAGGCACAGAGTAAGAGGCAAGTAGTGCTGCCCTAAGGCCTAGAAACAAGCAGGGGCTTCAGTGAGAGGAAACCACTTTCAGTGAACCTCTGGCTGCTGGTGCGAAGAGGAAGGAAGCAGCAGGGAAAGCAGAACATGGTGAGGCCTTGACCCCGATGCAGACACCCCGGAAAGGAAAGGAAATGCTCTTTCCTCCTCCCCTTCCTCCAGATACCTGCTAACGTCTGAGCTGCACACTGTCCTCACAGCACACGCCGCTGACCCGAGTCCACCTCGGGGTTCCTCCATGCTACTCACTGGGACAGACCTGTCAGCAGTGCCCCTCGTGATCACCCGGCATCGTCCGGAACCACCCAGCCCTCGGCCAGGCAGGCCGCACATGGGCATGGCCCCGGGGGCCCACTGTGGGGGCCAAGCCCTTCCCACCCAGCCCGAGAAGCTTCCCTTCCTCTCTCAGGTATCCCTGCCGAGGGGAGTGACCTGCCCCGGGTCCACAGCCCCCACCCAGCGGCGTGTGTCCGCCATGACGGTTCTCTGCCACGCACGGCTCTGCCACGCACGGCCCTGCCGCTCCTGGCACTGAGGCCCCCTCCGCACCCACGCCGCAGGCCGCGCCACAACCACCACCAAAGAAAAATCCTTGCCAAGCCTCTACCTCCGTGAAAGGCAGCTTTTATTTCCTTCTGGAAACTTCTAATGTCCACAGGGGCCATGAAAAATGTTTATCACAACTGCTTTAAAAAATTGTTTTTAAGGAATCCCATCCTGAAAATGTCTTGGTATCACCACCGACGTGGTCACCATCATTACCATTTTAATGACAAAGCTCCTGCGGAAAAAGAGTTGGGATTTTGAACATCCACACCAAAGCTCGCCACCTTCTAAATCCAACTGAGTGAGTGGACAGTTTTTTCAAGTAAAATGTCAAAGTCCCAGATTGGGCTGGAGAGAGAGGGGAGACGCCACCAATGAAATTCTGGAGTCTGGAAAGCAGACTCCCGATTTCAGACAGCTCATGAAAACGGACTTACAACAAAGTCCCTAACAGACGTCGACACGATAGCAGCAGGTACCTCCAGGACCGGGGCTGGAGAGGATGCGTGTGTGAAAATAAAGAGGATGGAATCGAAGAAGCAAGCCCCCTCGACCCGCCTCCCCCAGAAGTCTGAGGGCTGTTCCCTGGAGAGAAGAAAGCAGAGGGCTTGTGCAGGAAGGGTAGCCTAGCCGGTTGAAGAGCGAAGGTTAATATTCCAAAACCACGGGGATGAAGATTGTTATAAATGTGATGTCGTGTCCTACCGGCCCCCCCGCCCCCCCCACTGGGCTCCTAGAACACTGGCAGCCGAACCTAACCTTCTTTTTGAAAAGGCCTAAGGGGGCAGATACCGACCCCAGAACCGAAACGGTGTGCTACTGGCTTACTTAGTACTACCAGTGGATCAGGAAGTCCACAAGTCCCCGGTTCTTAACCTGGAAAGGACAGGCAGGGAGACATCTCGGGGAAGGCTCCAACTTGGAAGACAGAGACCAGGACAAATAAACCAAAACCCAAACAAAACCAAACACAGCCTGGAGGAAACACGCTTGCTGCCCAGGGACGGTAACTCCATTCATGAAAAAAAGAATGTGATGCTATTAAACCAGGACATTCCAAGAACATATAAGGACTCCTAGAAAGAAAAAACTGTGCTAGCAGAAATACAAAACACAACAGAAGAGGAATGTTAAAGAGAAAAGTAGAAAATAGGAGAGGATGGGAAAGAGAATTACAAAACTGGTCCAGAGGTTTCTATATCTGAAAAGTAGAGGAGTTACAAAAGAAAAAAAAAGGGGGCGGGGATTACCAAGGAGGTAACTTGAGAGAATTTCCCAAGACTGACAGACGCAGGTCACCTGACTGGAAAGGCCCCTGAGGGTCCTGCACGGTGGATGAAAACAGACCCGCGCCAAGGCGCATCGTGGTGACAGTTCGGATCACTGGGGCCCAGAGGAGACCCCGCGTGTTTCCAGAAAGAGAGGAAGACTGACCTGTAGCGGCTGGGGAGTCAGAATGGCTTCAGGCTGCTCAACGTTAATATGAAAAGCAAGCAAACAAAGGACTGATACACTTGAAATTCTTAAAATAATTCTCTAATCGGAACTCTTTACCCAGCCTAATTATCACTTAAGTGTGAGTGTAGCATAAAGATATTTTCAGACACTCCTTTCTCGGGAAGCATGGGAAGACGTCCTCCAAGACACAGGAGAACAGACAAGGGAGGAAGCCGTGGAGGGCCGCTGTTCGGGCCTCAGCTGTGAGACTCGGGAGTCGGGCATGTGCAGGGCTGCCATCCCCGTGCCCTCTCCCCTGGAACCACCTGGAGCCACCTGTCGTGCCTGACAGAACCACCTGTGTCACCCACTGTTTGCTCTCGGCCACCTGAACTCAGGAACCGAACACGCATGTGCATGTTGACAGGTGTCTGTTCTGGATGATGTGCTCCCGAGGGGCGAGTACACCAGGCAAGAGGAAGACGCATGATCCAGAAAGCACTCCGACAAGAAGGAAGGGGAGGGGAGGCCAGGGCCGACGACACAAGGAGGTGGCAGGACAGCAGCCAGTGGAGAGCAAGAGAACGGACAATAGGGAATGGAACTGAAACACAACACTTGACGTGACTGCCCTGGTGGAAAGCAATAATAAAGTTACTACGAGGTATAGTCCGTTACCAGAAGGTATAGCAGAGACTAGCAGAAGGCACCCAGGAAATACCCCTAATGCTGGGCTCAGTGGGTTGAGCTTTGTTCCCCAAAGCAAAACGTTGCCAGTTGGATCCCCGGTCAGGGTGCCCGAGAGAGACAACCTAACCTTCCTCCCCATCTCTCTAAAAATAAGTAATTTTAAAACTTTTTTAATTAAAAAAAAAGAAAGAAAACAAGGCAGGTGAAAACACAGGTGCATCATTAATTTCGGGGGAGACAAAAAGAAAGTTAATGGTGGCAGTACACGAAGAGGCTCAGCTACACTAGCTGATTTAATGCAGAAAACAGTGGTGTATGTTGATGTGACAAATACATGTGTATTTGTCACACGTATACACACGTGTATTTACGTATGTATGTGAATGATACTACTGAATATGTTAATTTCCTATTCGCTGTTGTTACAAAGGAGCACAAAATGAATGGCTTAAAACAACCCGAATGTGTTATCTTGCAGTTCTGGAACTCAGAAACCCAAAGTGGTTCTCCTCACCGGGCTAAAATCAAGGTGTTGGCAGGTCTGCATTCTTCTCTGGAGGCTCGAGGGGAAATCCATTTGCTTGACTCTTTCAACATCTAGAGGCTGTGCACATGCCTTGGCTCATGGCCGCTTCCACCGTCACAGCCAGCAGTGGCCAGTCCCCCCTGACCCTGACCCTGACCCTGACCCTGACGCTCCCGCCGAGGCACTCCTCTGCCCCCACTGCCCTCCCATCTCTTTCTCTGCCTCCCCTGCCCCAGTCTTTCCCTTCTAAGGACCCGCGTGATTCCATTGGGCCCCCCCAGATAACCCCGGAAAATCTCCCATCTCAAGACCCTTAACCTTATCACACCTGCAAAGTCCCTTTTGCCACATAAGGTACCATGTCCACAGGCTCGGGGAATTAGGATGTGGCTCTTTTGGGGGGGTGGGTGCTATTCTCCCACCCACTATATGCATACTTATATTGATGTATGTATAAACTATAAACTATTTTTTGAGCCCTGGCCGGCATAGCTCAGTGGATTGAGTGCGGGCTGCGAACCAAAGTGTCGCAGGTTCGATTCCCAGTCAGGGTACATGCCTGGGTCACAGGCCATGACCCCCAGCAACCGCACATTGATGTTTCTCTCTCTCTCTCTCTCTCTTTCTCCCTCCCTTCCCTCTCTAAAAATAAATAAAATCTTTTAAAAAAAACTATTTTTGGGGATTACTTATTTATTTATTTTTAGGGAGAGGGGAAGGGAAGGAGAAAGAGAGGGAGAGAAACAGCCATCAGTTGCATGTGCCCTGACTGGGAATCGAATCAGCAAACTTTCCCTTTGCGGGACGATGCCCAACCAACTGAGACACACCAGTCAGGGCGAGAACTAAAGTCTCCTTTACTAAATAGGAAAGCGATGAAAAATGTCTAAAATGGGGGAGTCAAAAATATGCATATTACTCAGATATTAAGTGTACAGCTGCTAGAAGAAATAGCTAAAAGTGGCTGCCTCTGAGGAGAGGCTGGGGCGGGGCGGGGGGGGTGGGGGAGCAGGCCAGGAACACCCGCGTTTGGTGAAGAGGTGTTAGTACTATTCGACTTCTTAGCTTAGATGCATGTGCTACTGCGAGGAAATTTAAAAAATAATACTTAAAAGGAGAGGATGGGGCTAGGCGTGAGCGCTTGCACCCCACGGCGACCGCGTTTGGGCGTGGCCTCCGCCCCCTCTGCAGAGCGCAGCCGCGGCCCTGCCACCTCTCGCTCTATGAAACCATCACATCCCACAGAACAACCATTATCAGCTCCTCACGCCCACACAGAGTTCCGTCACCAGCTATAAAGTGGTACCTCCCCCTCTGCCCCAACACACGCCCCTCACAGAACGTTTAATTCTTGCAAGACGTCATTTCCACCCAGCCCAGTCAGGCAGCATGTGGCGCTCCCCCACACACGCATCCCCCCCAAACTGTACCTGCGCCTGCCATTGCTGCCTACGGCTCCAGTCACCACCCTAGCTCACTCATCAGTCCACCGCCTACCAAAGGCCCGCAATGCAACCCTCTGCTCGGCCCATGCTGTGTCAGCTCCCAGCCTCACCCCTACACTGTCCCTCGTGCCATCCCTACCTTCCTCGCCAACCTCAGGCCCATTAGCGCCCCCAAGCTGGTCACCTCAAGTCCCGCCTCCTGGCATAATCCAACCAGCAGCAACTAGACTGTCACCCCACAGTCTCACCTCCACAAGAGCCTGCAGAGAACTATCTTCTCCCAGAAACAAAACCACAAGTGCCCACAAACCTGACTCCTTGCTCCACCAAAAACAATCCTAATGTTCTCACCATAAGGGCCCCTTGCACTCCACCTCAAGTCCTCTATCTGAATTGCTGAAAAACACTGGCCATCTCTGTAGCAGCTCCTTCTTCCCTCTACCTGGTCTACTTTTCTCACACTGGACTTTGCTTGTTTGAGTGTTTGTAATTACCTTCCCCTCCTTCCCAGGGGCGTGCTGGTAGTTGGTGCTAACCCAACCCCTCACCTTCGGCAGAGTGAGCACGTGACCAAGCAGAGCCAATCAGAGGCCTCCCAGGATGATTTTGGTGCCATGGAAAGATGCTAATATGGTAGGATGTGAATCAGGAGCTGCTGGCTGCTCGCCTGAGAACAAAGGGATAGAGACAGACGCATGGAACACTCAAGTCATTGTCTGGGTCCCCGGATCTAGCTGTACCTGGACGGAAGGCATCTGTCACCCTCCCTGAGTGTGAGTGAGTCTGTGCCTTGTGGCTGACAGTCCTGACTCATGTGCTGATCGCAACCTCCTGCCGTCCTTCCCGGGAGGCCCACTGCGGGGGGTCCAGTCCTGGCTGCCGGGTGGTGATTACTTATCATCTGTGTGACCTGAGGCGAAACTGCGCCTCAGTTTTCTGAGCTGTAAAACGGGAAGAATAATAGCAGCCACTTCCCAGTGCTGTTGTGAGAATTAAGATGAAAGGCATTAAACACGCTGACAAGAGAGCCTGACACACACACATACACACAAAACATACTCCATAAATTTTAACAATTAGTCGCTCCTGACTCATCCAGCCCACAGCTTTCTCTTCTTTCTTGAGATCCCTGGAGTGCCGAGGGCGCATTGCTCCACGGAATACGGGCTTATCACGCTCCTACGGCATGCTGGGTCCTGTGAACAGAGCTTTACAAGTTCAACATCCCCTTCACCCTCACCCCTTGCTCCCACCCTCTGGAGTGAGTGCTGCTTTTACCCCCATTTTCCGGTTGAGAAAAAAGAAGTATAGTGAGGTCGATGAAACTGCATGAGGTCGTCCAGTCAGGACGTGGTACAATCAGATACAAAACCAGGTCTGCCCCACCCCGAAATCCAGCCGTCCACTCCATCATGATCTCTTACAGCCAGCACATGACTGTTGCAGCCACGTTACCTTTGACCATGAATTGGCCAGAGAAAAAATTTCCAGTTAGTCTCCGTCTCCTGGTTAGGTCTGTCTGCCATGGGGGCAGGAGCAGGGGCGGTGACAGACGGGCACACAACCTCATAATCAGTGCCCCGGCCAAGGTGGGAATCATTCATTCATTTATTTGTTCAATTATTTACTGAGCACCTACTACGTGCCAGGCATCGTGCTGGGGGTGTACATTGTCCTATACCATTTTAATAACAGTCCTGCGAAGTTTATGAAGTAGGTTCTATGGTTATCTCATAAGAGAAACTGAGGCTTAAGGAGGTTTGTTACCTCTCCAAGGTGGCCCCGGTAGAGAGTCCCAGGGCGGGGTGGCAGATCCAGGTGCATCCAACTCTGGAGTCTTTACTCGTTTGGTGGCACTCAGTCATGGGTAAGCGTGCTAAGCACAGACCCCAGATCATCATCTGCCTGTGACCCGGGTGCGACGCCAGCCCACAGGTAACAGCCTCATGACTTTCCTATTTGAGCTTGGGAGGACGCACGCCTGAGTCCTGTGGGCGACAGAAGGCAGGGGAGTGTCTTGTGCCCACGTCGCCCAGTCATCTGCCAGCGTGGTGACGAGCTCCAGGCCTGGCACGCTGGGGGCGGCAGCACGCCGACGGGAGACACAAGGGCCTCCCAGACAGAGATGCCTATCTGCCACAGCCTCCCTGTCACAGGACCGGAGCTGAGCGAGGAGGAGGAAGAGGTCCCAGGACCACTCTCTGACGGCTTATTCTCTCTCAGCACGAGGGAGGGGCCCCTCGTCACACCCTGCTCTGACTTTTGGAGATGTCCCTCCCACCCAAACCACCAGCTGCCTATAGAACACCAAAGGCCACCGGTGACGGGCCGCCGATCCTGCCATCCTGTTCCCCTCTTCAAAGCCCATCTGTCTGGGTCTGGAGGCACAGCCAGATGACTGGTGGCTCTCCCCGCTGCCCCCCCCACTGCGAGGCCAGGGTGCCACCAACGTGAGGATCTGTGATCACACCAAAGCCACCACCATGACGGTGGCAGTGGCCACGGGGGCAGAGATGAGTTGAATCAGACTCTTCTGCTCCTACTAATGGTTACCATGACACAGCCCCAAAAGCAGAGAGGGGAAAAAAAGGTTTATACCCAAAATAGACACTGGTAAGAAGCAGAAGTCGTTCTCGAGAGCCAGCATGAGCCAGTGGAGACTTCCATAAAGGAGCCCGCGTGTCCAGGGGCGGCGGGGTCAGGAGAAGCCCTGTCGTGCATGCTGTGGCAGCAGGTGGGTCAAGGGCACAGGGCAGCCCGGCTGAAAGCCCGTGTGAGAGTCAACCACGGGGACCCTGATGGGGCTGGCGGTCTGGGGCTGCCACGGGCATGGGTCTGATTCTCTCCTCCCCTGGAGGCGGCCCATGGCCCATACCTGCGTGTTTCTCTGCTTCCCCAGCATTCTCTAAACGGAGTCCACACCCACCAGCTATAGAGCCGCTTCACGCGCCCTCGGGCCCTGCATCTGGTCCCCACCTCCCCACCCCACCCTCTATGTCTGAACCCCCTAGGGACACTGAATGTGGTGATCCCCAAAGGGGACACCACGGCGGCTCTGCTGGAAGACAAATCACCCACCTGGCTTTTCTGGACCCCCCTGGCCACTGACTCAACAGACAGGAAAAGGGGTCACTCCGCTGGCTGGAGCGGCCGACCCTGGCCCCCAAGGAGCAGCCGGAGCGCTGGCACACACCAGAGGCGAGGAAGACTGTCTGTGACCCGGAGACTCTCCGGTCCCTCTTAGAGCCTCCGTGCCCCAAAGCAAGGGTCAGCGGAAAACTACAGAAGCAAAAAAAAAAAACAAAACAAAAAAAAAAAAAAACAAAAAAACACAAAAACCGGGCCAGGGTGGGGAGAGGACAACTGAGTGGTTCAGATCCTTCGAGAACCAAGGTTTGGGTCACTCCCGCCTGACCTCTCCAGGTCCCGGCGGAGCACAGAGAACACACAGGGCAGGTGACGGAGGAAGGAAGCCGGATACCAAGCATGGCCTTGAGCAGAACTCACACGAGAAGCACAGCACGGGTGCGTTGTTTTCTCCTCACCTGATACATACGGGAATGTTTATTCGTGCCTGGCACCTGCTTTCTCTTCCCTCCGTCTTCCCACTATTTTATATACCAGTTATCGGAAGTTAACTCCACCCCCGAGTCTTTAGGGGACGGAGTATTTGGTGGGACTGGGACGGAACATGAGAAGTCCGTCGTGTCGGTAGTGACTGGCGCAGTGAGTAGTGAGACTCCTCACCTGGGGGAGAGGAAGGTAAAGTGTCCTTCGGCAAGAAGGGTGTTTTGATAGGTAGACATAGGGCTATTTGGTTGTTGCAGGGGAGCTCAAATGCGTGTGAAAGGCCGCAGTGGAAGCTGGGTAGCCAGAGCAGGAGACAGTGCCGGTAAGTTCATTCACCCCTCATTGCCTGCTCCACGGACACTGAGAGAGGCCCTTTCCAGACTTCTCCTTCGCCAGCTGGCGTGGGACACTGGCCAGAGGGGCACTAGGGAGGCACTGAAGAATGTCTCTTTTCCCTAGACCCAGGGTGCTCTCTCCAAGGGGCCTATCACCGTGTACAGCCCCTCCAGGGGCCAGATCCTGCTGTCCCTGTGGCTTCCCCAGTGCCCACTCCCACCCGGTCACAGCTTCCCCAGCACCCTGCAGCACGCGACTCCCCAGGGCCCAGCCCCTGCAGTGAGGGTGCTCCTCCAGCGCAGTGTATGACGTCAACAGCAGCCAGCAGCTTCGCCCACACTCCACGCGGGTAGGTTAGCATCAGTGTGCGCCAGCAAGATACTTCCTCATGAACAACTTTTCTTGGGACCCACAAGCATGGATTTCTAGTGGGCTCCAGGGGACAGGTTTCCAGCAAGTCCTGCCAGCATGGCACCACAGTGACCTCCCTGTCATCCAGGGAGCCACGGCCATGCCCTCTCCACTAAGGTCAGGATCTCAGCCCCAGGGGCCTCGCCCCTGGGCACTCCATGGGCACCCTGAGGGCAGTCTCACATGTGCCATTTCTATATTCATTGCTGGTTCTTTTAGCTTTTTACTGACCAATCTCTCCTTACACCAGTCGCCTGTTATAATCTATAAGCCTTCCTATTAGACGTTTCCTGTTCAAATCGCTGTGTGGTTTCTGCCTCCTGAATGGGCCCCGACCGACACAGTCACCCACAGCCTCAAATGGCCTTTGTGCATCCTCTTGGCCCTTGAGCTCAGTTCAGCGCCCTCGCCAGCCAGTCGCTGCCTGCTCCGAGCACTCACTCACTCATTTGTCGAGCACCATTGCCGGGCCAGGCACTGGGGTGCAGAGAGACCCCGGCTTCTGGAAGTTCACAAGCAAGCGGAGTCTCTGGCTCCCTTTCCCGTCCACGACAGACCGCACCTGGCTCCATGCTCCAGGCTCTCACAGGCCCCTCGGGCTCCTCTGCTCTGCCTCTTGGGCTGGCCGCGGTCTCACCCCTACGACTGCCCCGTGGACACCCCTCACGCACGGGACACGCTCTGCCGTCAGCTGCACTCTAGCCCTCCTCTGCTGAGGTGGCTGGGCTTAAATTAAAGCAGACTCCCTCTGCCACACCTCCACCTCCGTTTTCTGGACGCCACCATCTGGGTCACGTGCTGTCCCCTAAACTCCTGCTCTTCCAGACCCAGATGCCTCTCGTGTCCCCTGGCACCACCCTCCCCTCAGCTGCTGAAGCCCCAAGCCCCAGAGAGGACGAGGGTCCCACCTTCCTCCCAGTCCCCCCACTCCACTGGACACCTGGTCCTCCGGCCGCTGTCCCCCGCACTCCCCCCAGGCCCTCCGCACCGGAGGTCTAGGCCTTGGCAGTGACTCCGCAACAGGTTTCCCTGCCCCTGGAGTCTCTGCCTGCACCCCAGCCGCTTGGCAAAGATTTCCCACACACGGCTTCCTCAGTCAGAACCTATGATGCCCGATGAAAACGTGCTAAGGCTGATTGCAGCGACAGTCACGCAGCTCGACGAAGGGGTCAAAGTGCATGCTTTAAATGGGTAAATTGCATGGTATGTGAATTATGCTTCAATGAGCTGTTCTTGTTTATTTAAAGAAAAAAAAGCCTACGATGCCCGTGATTTTCAAGCATGGTAAAACCTAAACTCCAGTCTGGTCCTACCCTGGCGGCCTCAGCGATTGGCTGGGACCTTGCCGCCCGCCTCTCCCAGCAGATCCCGTCATTCCGGAGCCAGTCCCTGAACCCCAGCTCACGCCCCCTATTTCCACACTTGTGTCCAACTCACACCATCCTCTCTCCACTCGGGCTTACCCACCCCATCCCCCTCATCCCTTAGCAACACCCCACCCCCTCCATCGCTTCGCCTCAACCACACCCCCCAGGGTCTTTAACCAATTTCTGCTGGGTGGTCATTTGGCTTTTCATTTGTACATAGATGTGCCCGTTTCCCCACACAGATGAGGGCAGAGCGCATAACTTGTAGCTTCTGGCCCCCCAAAGCTCAGTGCTTCTCCCCCTCCTGCCGCACCCCTTCCCCGTGACCCCTGAGGCAGAGAGGACTGTGTGAAGTCACTCCCAGGCAGCTGCAACATCCCCAGCACAGTGCTGCGGTGCCCAGAGTGACCACCCACAGCCCCCGTTCTAGGGGCCGCTTGGCAGAGTCCCCCACGGCCCTGGGCCGATGGAAAGGCCCGCGGCGGGAGCTCCTAGGCTCTCAAGTCACCTTCCCTGGGTCAGGACGTACACCTGCTGTGGGGTGTGCAAGCCCCACCAGTCCCCAGGTGCCCCAGAACGAAGCGGGTCACAAGGGTCCCAGGTCAGGGTGCCAGTGACCACAGGAAGTGAGGGGGGGCTGGCCTCCCATCCCTCCAGGCCCTTGGAAGCTGAGTCCCTGGCTTGCCTGTGACCGCTCTCTCCCCACGGCAACCACACACACGCCTCCCTCACCTGCGCCTTTTGGCCCTCTTCCCTGACCAGCTGACACCCAGCTGGCCCGCCCCCAGGCCAGAACTAAGAGTCCCCCAAAGGGTCTGCAGGACCTGGGAGCTGCTGATGGAGCAGAGCCCCTCCTCACAGATGCAGGAAGAGCCTGTTGCTGTCAGAATCACCCACTGGCCTCCGGTTGGCTTCCTTCTCACCCTGGGCTCCAACCAACACCAAACCGTCTGCGGAGTGGGTCGGGGAGGAAGAACAGCCCCAGGGGGCTGGCTCTGCAACAGGGGCAGGTGCACAGGTCTGTGCAAACCAGAGGGATGTTGCATTCCACACTCAGATGGCCGGTGGTCCCCGCCCCAGCCCACACCCAGCCGGAGACAGCCTGACTGTGGCCCTGGCCTTCTCGCCAACAGCACCCCCACAGGAGCCCCCGCTGAGAAGCCATCCTCCCCCTCTGCCCCACCCCGGCACCCTCCTCCAGCCTCCTCCGGAAGGCAGAGATACTTCAAAGATCTCCCCAAGGGGCGGGGCGTGCCTGCTTGTCACAGGGTCCAACATACAGCCACGTGTGCCCCGCTCACAGAGGAAGCTGGGTGCACCTGCCAGACCAAGGTCACCCAGAGCTCATTTCCCAGACCCTTCTCGGGCTCTGCACCCTGTTTCCCCAGCACACTGGGCCGGCTACCAGGCAAGGTCCCCACGGTGGTCCCCCCAGGCCCTGCAGGGTTCAGAGCCCCTTCCTCCCTCTCCCTTCTTCAGCTCTCCACACAGACATGCATGGCAGCTCTGCACAGACCGCCCCTTCCCTTTATTAAAAAATAAAATTAAAAAAAGCTTCTCCAACTCCCATTTAGCTCGGCAGATGCTCTTCAAACACATTGGGACGATCCAGGTTTCGCGAGCAGGAGAACCCATGGAACATGACAAACGGGCCTTCCCGGGAATGGGAACCGCACTGACGGAGGGTACAGTGGGCCAGGCCTCCCAGGAGGCGAAGAGCATGAAGCAGCTCCGGGAGTGGGAGACGGCAGCAAGGGGCATGTGCGCGCATGCGCCTCCTGGGTGCCAGGCGGGGCCCGCACACGGCTGAGCCGCAATCCTCAGACACCTGTGAGGGCGGCCAACTGCACGAGGATTCTTTACACGAGTGACAGAAAGTGCCAGGGTTCGGTGCAGGGAGCAGTGTCTGATGCAAGCTACAAACACAACACAAGCCTGGGAGGGTATCTCCACTTTGCAGATGGCAAAACCGAGGCTAAGAGACGTTGGTTACGAGATCTGCCCCAGGATACAGTAGGAGGGACCGGGCCGGCGTGCCACACGGCCTTTGCCTCAGTAATGCTGACCTGGCTCTCGGTATTTTTCTAAAAATTCTCCAAAAACTGCCCTTCCTGTGACATTCCAAAGACTCATTTCTCTTTTAGGGAAGCAGTTTTGTCTCTTTTGTTTGTTTACCCAAACTGCGGCCCTCAGCTTATCCCCCACACCTCAGCAGATCTGTCTCACCCCCCCTGGGAGGGGGGGTGTCAATATGGCAACTCCCACACGGTTCTCACAGGGTGACGGGACACACCCCCGGTTGGGGTTGTGCAGCTGGGAGTCTAGGCCTTGCGGCCTGTCGTTTGGGGGAGCTCCTGAGTCCCAGCTCAGGGCCCCAAATGTCAGCATCCCTGGTGCACGTGGTATGAACACCTGCGTAAGTCACCTCCCTCCTCAAAATTCTCCAGGGGCTGCTACCAGTCATGGAACAAAACGTGCCCATCTTTCTACTCCATCACACTGGACCCTGCCCTTCCCAGGGCCCCTGCCTCCAGGTTTGGTGACGCAGGCTCTCTCCTTCTGTGCAGCCCGGCCCACCCCTGGCTCGACCTGGGCAAATCCCAAGGGCCCTCAAGCCCCTCTGCAGGCCTGCCTCCCACGTGAAGCACTCCCAGGTTTCTGGAGACTGCCCCCAACCCAGACCCTCACAATGGATGGCATCTCCGCCCACACAGCTGGCTGAGCCAGGAACCAAAGAGGCGCCCCTGGCTTCTCTCACCCCTCCGCCTGTTCCTACCAGCTCTGCTTCCTTAAATGCCTCACAAAGCACCCTGCTCCAGGCCTACCCGCCGCTCCCTGGATTTCCGTACCAGCTTTCTGCCTGGACTCCCTGCCCCCACCCTCACCTGTCCAATGTCCCATCCTCAATGTCCCAGGATGACCCTTCTCAGATACAAATATGGGCGTGTTACTCAAAGTCCATCACCTACCGATGGATAACATACCAGCCTTCCGTGGCCCCGCTCCGGCCCAGGCCTGCAGCTGGACACCCCACCATTCCTCAAATCCCACCGCTCCGGCCACATCAGGTTGGAAAATGCCCTGGAACACCTGGCCAAATGCTCCCCACCCTTCGAGACGCAGCTCAAGCATCACCTCCTTGCAAAAGCCTTTCCTGATATTTCCTGCCCCGGAATGAGATGGCCCCTCTCTGAGCCCCCGAGACGCCCCGGGCACGTGCCGCCAGAGCTGCTCCTCCCTCCTGGGACATAATGGTCGCCCTCCCCAGACTCTCGTCTCTGCTGCGGGCTCCTGGATGGGGACTAGCTAGTCCCCTTCATCTCTGTAGCTGGTGCCTGGCCCACAGTAGGTCTTCAGTAAATGGACAGATGGACTTTATTTGCAGATCTGAAGCAAGGGGCCTCCAAAGAGAAAACCTGAGAGCTGTCAGGCCCAGCAACTGGGGGCCCTGGCCTCTCCCCACGCCGAGCCCCAGTTCTCAGAGTCCAGGCTGCGTGGAGGGGGTTGACAGAGGAAAAGGCACAGCCAACGGCCCGGCCCGGCCCCCCTGGGCCTCCCAGCTGGGCTTCCAGTCTTGGGCAGGCCCTCGGCCGCCACCAGCGGGGCTGGGAACCACCGGCCTGTGAGAGGGTGGCAACAAGCGCCACATTGTTGCTGGTAATAAAACCATTAGGAGCCAGTGCTGGGCACCGGCTGCCAGGCCTGGCTGTGCTCTGGACCCTCCCATGCCTCTAGGCCAGGGGGCAGAGCCAGCCCTGCCAGCAGGCCCAGGACCCAGAGGACAGGCCGCTGCTGGCTCTGGGCCCAAAGAGGCCAGAGGGCAGGGAGGGAGAGGGCGCAGGGCTTGCAGGACCCGCTCAGTCCCCAGTGAGCACAGGCTCTAATGAGACCTGTGAAGTGCGTCAAGGGGAGAGACCCAGAGATCACATGGCAGGAGCCAGGGGCTTCAGGGACCGGCCAGCCAAATCT
The DNA here is from genome assembly GCF_019186645.2 of Phyllostomus hastatus. Classification (NCBI taxonomy): domain Eukaryota; kingdom Metazoa; phylum Chordata; class Mammalia; order Chiroptera; family Phyllostomidae; genus Phyllostomus; species Phyllostomus hastatus. The sequence goes on along the minus strand of NW_025333873.1, from coordinate 4,601,275 downwards.
TGGCTTTACAGGGGCCGGAAGAAGGGCCCCAAGCCCCCTCAGAAGTGAGAAAAATGACAGGCAACATTTGTAGGGTCTCAGAGTGCACCGGGGCCTTTACGGGGGTCGTCACACGCAGTCCCTAACATCACCCTCAGCGGCCCTGTCATGACCCCCGTTAAAGAAAAGGAACTTATACCTCCTGAGCACCTACTATGTGCCGGGGGCAAAATGCTGACAGTCTCCTTTTTTCAATAAGGATTTATTTATTTTTTGAGAGAGGGAAAGGGAGGGAGAAAGAGAGGGAGAGGTACACTGATCGGTCGCCCCTTGCGCCCCCCCAACCAGGGACCTGGCCTGAAACCCAGGCACATGTCCTGAAGGGAAATCAAACCGGCGACCTTTTGGCTTGTGGGATGACGTTCAACCTGCTGAGCCACACCGGTCAGGGCGGCACTGGGCTGTTTACATAACGTATTTCATTGGATTCAGGTAAGATGTGGATATTCTTCTTATCCCTAATGGAAAACCTGCAGCTCAAAGACATTTCGTTCTCCAAGTCACTTCGTAGTAGCAGGGCTGAGACGTGAATGGAGGCCTGCCTGCCCCCAGGGTCTCCGTTGCCCTGAAAGGCCGCCCCCTACCAGCCGGGGGTGGAGAGGAGGTCTGCAGAGGGGCCACTTGCTCGGGGCTCGCTTCCACGTTACCTTTCACTTAACGTCCCGCTTTCTTCAAGGGCAGGGCGGGGCGGGGCCAAGGAAGGACACTGTGCACTTGCCCTTGCTCACGTCGTATTCAACAGGGGCAGCCTCAGAGGGGAAAGCCAGCTCCAAGAGAGTACCCATGGGTTGGGGCTGGGGCTGGGGCTGGGGACCGTGGGAAGGGGAGGTAGATGCTGTTGCCAAGCAACAGGCAGAGGAATGACTATCTGCCCCTCCTCACCGCTCCACCCTGTCACCTGGGTCACTGCTTCCTGCTCACGGCCTTCAGAGCAGAGTTGGGCACAGCTTGAGCCCACAGGCCAGACGGAGGCCCCCAGGCACCACTTCCCCTCCCTGGCAGGGCCTCCTGAAGCCCCGCTTGGTCCTCCGTACAGCGCCCTAGGCTTCCTACCGGCCGGGCCCTGGTCACACCTCCAGTGCCCAGGGGATGATGGATCGGAGCTTTCGGGGAAGATCCTCAATGATTTGTTCACCGTTCTGGGTTGGAACTGAGAGTTTCGAGTCAGCATCCTATAAAGCTAACTCGGTCCACGGCCCCCTGTGTGCAGCTGGGTGTAGCCACTCTTGCCCGGTCCCTCGCCAGAGGCCTCGGCGTGGGCAGGGCTCCTCCCTGCCGCCTTCCCAAGAAGACAAGCCCCTGAGTAGCCCTGCCCTTTGCGGTCCGTCTCCAACCCCGTTTTTCATCCGTCGTGGAAACAGTCCGACCTGTGACTGGGACAAGTCCGGCCCTAAATGTGACTCAATATGTTTTCAAGTTCTTACTCAGAAGCTTTAAAAAGTGTGGTTTTATTTTTGTTATTAACAAAGTAACACATGGGCATTTACATTTGTTCAAAGGTTACAAAGTACATAAATCACATAATGTAAAAAGGCGGTCTTTGTGGGTGGGTGTGCTGTGCCCCTTTCCAGATGGTTTTTTCTCTGCAGGTACAGCCCATAAATGTATATATTTGTATATATATATATATATATATATATATATATATATATATATATTTAATGGTTAGATTTTCAAAGTATTTGGCATTCTTTTTTTTAAGATTTTATTTATTTATTTTTAGAGAGGGAAGGGAGGGAGAAAGAGAGGGAGAGAAAAACATCAATGTGCGCTTGCTGGGGGCCGTAGCCTGCAACCCAGGCATTTGCCCTGACTGGGAATCAAACCTGCGATGCTTTGGTTTGAAGCCTGAGCTCAATCCACTGAGCTATGCCAGCCAGGGCTTATACTTGTATATATTTTAAAGAAATTTTACAAAAGTGAGATTACACTCTGCACACAGTTGTTGTTGTTTTGGTGGGGGGTGGGGGTAACCCAATCTCATCGTGGACTGCTACATGTCAGTGTAGACATGCTTACTACCGCATTTCAAAGGCTTTGGGGAATCCAAACAGATCTCCCTGTATCTATAAATGTATTTCTCCTTTCAGAATCTCTAATACTAATCACACAGGATCATTCCTTCAGGAGGCCCCTTCCCAACAGGTTCCGCTCGCAGGAACGCTGGAGGACCCCATCCCCATGCACTGGCCGGCGCATCCTGGCCTGCTCCTCCCTGGGTCATCCGGGGACCCTCTGAGTGGAAGTTTGTTCCCAGGTGCCCAGCTTCCCAGCCTGGGCATCCCGATTCCCTGTGACTCGGACCGCATCCAACCCTCAGATCGGACCCCACTATCCCATAATGTCCCCAGTAAGCATCTTTTAACCCTTTCACATAAGCATCACTGGAACCCGGGGCTCTGGCTGGTCAACTAGGTCTAGAACACCTGCACTGCCCCCCAGGTCCACCTATGCAGTGGTACATGGGAAGAGCAACAGACTAGGGGTCAGGACACCCCAGTTCCAGCCCTCTAGTTACCAGCTGTTTGAGATGGTCCTCTGTCCCCTCTCAGCACCCAGACAGGGCAGCAAACAACTGGCTCAGAATTGAAAATGACCTTGACATTTGAAACACAAACAGAAAGGCAAGATCAATAGGGATGACAATGAGCAGGGCCAAGACCGCAGGAAGAGAAAATAGGAACCTGGTTATAGATGTAAATAAGGCTGGGAAGCCTGCGGGGTCAGAGGGGACCACATCAGGATGGGAGTGGGCAATGCTCAGTTACAGTTGGAAAAATTCCACTCCCCACCGGGATGAGCCTAGGAGAGCCCCAGGCCCCCACACCTCCTCCCCTGTCGCCGTCCTCCAGACAGCCCTGCGATGTGATCAGCAAGGGAGATGTGGGCTGGCGGGCCCTGACCACTGGCTGTCCTTGTTCCGGGTGGCCAGGCACTTGCAGCCACACTCAGGAGCAGGGATGCCAGGCGGGGACACATCCCTGCCGAACTGGGGGCCTGGTTCTGCTGAGTGTGGAGGAAAGAGAGGAAAAGTAGGGGGTAGTCAGGCTCTGCACCCCTATTCACAGCCCCCTGCAGGGGCCCCTGGGCCTGAGGGAGGGGATAGAAAGGGGGACACAGAGGCCTCTGGGAGACCAGGTAAGGACCCTCCCCGTTCACGCTACGCTATGAATGCCATCACTGGCACACAGACCTTCTTACCCTGGCTGGTGTTCCCCTGAACTGCCACACACCCCTGGGGTTGGTGTAATTTAAACCCTGCTCTGTTTCTCTCCAAGCCTGAGCTCCTAATCTCTCGTCTACAGAATATAAAGGAATCATCAAGATCCTGCACCACATGAGCTCAGCCGGCCCCTTGCCCTCTCCCTTTCCTCCCTCCCTCTCGTCCCCACCCTACCCCCCAAAGCCACCACAAGCAGAGCAGTTCAGAGTGACCCTTCCTGGGCCACGGAGGAGTCACAGAGCACAGCAGCCGGCTCTCCCCAAAACAGCACGGGTCCCAACCCAAGGCCCTGGTCTGCCTCCCAGTGGCTCCCTGCCCCACCCCCACCAGCAGGGGTTCCTCCTGTCCCCCTGGCAGCCCTGCCTCTGTGCTTTGAAGCCTGTCTCACATGCCATCTCCCCCAAGACACCCTCCCAGAGCCTCGCAGCTGGTTGTGACCTGGCCTTCAGCACTTTCTGTCTCCCTGTCCTGCAACCGTGGCTGGGCACACCCTCAACTCGCTGTTTCCCCTCCAAGTCCAGCACACGGCCTTGCCCACGGGCAATGCTCTGTAAGTCTCTGGAAGCGAATGCACTGCACTCGGGACAGGAGCGGACTAAGGAGCTGACACTGCCGTGTGAGGGATTGAAGGTGACTACAGAGACGACCTGTTGACAACGCGACTAGTTCAGCTCTGGAACAGACTGCTAAGCGGCGCAGAGGAGCCTCCCCCCTCGGGAGATTTTTCAATCAGAAGCAGCACTTTCGTCATCAGTCCGAGGTTTCGCAAAAGAGGCAGGAAGGTGGACCAGACTTCTCGGCGCACTGCCTGCAGTGCGATGCACGCAAGCTGCCCCAACGCCGGAAACAATCACGGCCGAGCTACCACTGAGCCCTTGCCCTCGGCACGTGACCTTGTTTAGTCCTCATAACGACCTCTGAGTACAGCCCGGGCGGACTGCCCCGTTCCAGGTGAGGAAACTGAGGGATGACGTCAGCGGCCCTGGATCCCGCCGCCGGGACGTCGGTGTCAGAACGCAGCCCCTTCTGACTCCACAGCTCCCGCTTCGGCCGCCCTGAAACAGGCTTATGGGTCGGCAAGTCGGATCTATCCCCACGCAGCTGCGCACAGGGCACACACGGAAAGGTGTGCACAGACACGCGCGCACAGATCCACGTGCACCACACCCTGTCCTGCCCCCATGAAGGCAGCTTGGACACACACGCATCCCTGACTCCACACGGATCCCAGGTTTTATGGTTTTCCTAGCAAACACGCAGTCAGAGAGAAATGACTGACAACAAGCCCTCCAGGCTGGAGCGGAGAGGGATCTGACCCCTTCCGTTTACTATTACAGTCCCGCTCGGGAGCAGCAAAGCCACAGGCTCACGGAGACGCCCAGCCTCCAAGGGCACGCAGGCTCCCGACAGGCCCCACTGTCTATTAGACACCAAAATGGAAGTAAGTGGATGCCCGCAGGCTGTGTGACAGCCCTGGCTGTGGCCTGTTCCCAGGCTAGAGGCCGGAGACACACTTCCTACTAGTGGGGCATGGGGTGGGGAAAGGGGACGTGGCCCCCAAACCGAGGACCCCCAGGCCGACACAAGCAGAAGGCGTCAGGAAGTGCAGAGGCCGAGGCGCACGTGACAGGCACACCGCTGGCCTTGTGGCCTCGGGCTCAGGCCAGCGCTCCCAGCCCCAGAGGAAAAGAGGCCTGGCCCCCATGCAAACAGCCCTCTGCCCCACTCCAAGTGTTCTCAGGGCTCAAAGTTCCCTTTCGGCCCTAAAGTCTGAGGCTTGGATTCTCATGATAACATTTCAGGCTCAAGGATGCGGAGAGGTTGGGTCTGTTTTTTTCTTTTTTTTTTTACCCCCATTAGAGAACCAGCAAGACTGGTTCTCAGAGTCCCCTTTCCAATTGGTTCCCCCCGCCAAAAAGGAGCCTTTGGGGAGCCTGGGCTCTTGCTGGGGAAGAACGGGGTCTTTTGGGGAAGCTGGAGCCTGAGTATCTGGCAGAAAAGGAGGCAGTGACTGTTTGGGGAAGGCAGAGCAGCAGCAAGAGGAGGAGAGCTTCTGCCACTGGGGAGAGGACTGGGACTGAAAACGCAGGTGCGCAGCGAGCTCCCCCCCATTCAGCAGATGACCGTGGCGGCCCCCTGAAATGTCTAGTGGGGGGGACCCAGAGGCAGCGGGGGCACGGCCCCTGTCCCATGGAAACCACAGGAGACTGGAAGGAGAGGAAACCAAGCGTAGCAGCACCCCAGGAGAGCTGAGCGAGGGACAGTCGAAGTTCCCCAGAGGGCAGGCCTGGCCCCCTCTTCCCCGCCAGGTCGCCCTGGGCAGGTATTTTCAAGCTTGTCCTGTCTTCCTTGTAGGCTTTTACAGAGGACCGACTGCACTGATGCGGGGCTGCGATAGTAAAATATCCGCAAGGCACTCAAGTGCTTACCTGGGTCTGGGAAGAAACCTCATAACTTATGCACACACACAGAATGACATGCAAACGTACAGAAGAACACACACGTGTGAAGGCTTCACCGGAAGCTGTACTTTTACACCCTCTGAGGAGTCAGACAGGACAAGCCCGTCCCCTGCAGGGTCCCCACCCCTCATGCCACCTCTGCCTTCAAAGGTCCACCCCCTCGGGGAGGGAGGCTGCTCTCTTGCAGACCTCCACTCCTTGGGGGGTCTTTCCCGATTACTGCTGTGTGGTGAAAACAGAGACCGTTCTGCCCCCACTCCTGGGTCCGAAATGCCGCCACGGGAATCAGAGCCACAGAATTTAAAAGTTGGAATGGACCTTCAAGCTCCAGTCCAACCTCCATGCACAGAGGAATCCTGTCCACAGGCACCCTGACAGATGGCCACGGCGCTCCGGCCTGGGGAACAGTCCCGGCACTGTGGACTCAGTCCTTGAGTCTAGAAGGAATTCACCTCTTCTGAGGCTGGCCGCCCATTGCAGGCCCACAGGCCTGGGAAGGAGAGCGAGGAGAGCCTCAGTCAGCCGGAGCCTGCAATTCTGCCTTTCACGAGTGGCTGAAGACAGTGACCCAGGAGCTGGACAAGAGTCCAGGGAGGGAGCCAGGGCCCAAAGAAGTGGGGCCAGGAAGGGAGGCAGGCAGGCGCCAGGCCCTGCTGTGCAAGTTCGCCTGGAGACCCTGACTGGGTGCGGCACATGCGCACACAGACTCACACTTTCAGAGCTGCTTGTCAAACAGCCCAACGGGGGCTTAGTGCGACTCGGAGGCAGAGAGGGACCACCTTGCCCCAGAAACCTAGCGGGAACTCTTGACAACCAAAGCTTCCAAGCCCAGGCAGCTCCCGCAAACCACCAGGAGATGGCCCCTGCCAACAGAGGGGACAGCCCAAAGAGGGTCCGCCTGACAGCTGGGCTCCCCAAATCCCATAGACCAGTCCTCACACTCCAGCAGCGCTTAAGGAGGAAAGCTTCCCTGGCTGCAGCTGTCACATCTGCCCGGGAGGGAGGAGGCCCAGCGGCCCAGCACCTGATCCCAGGATCCCTTCGCAGCCGCAGCCCAGGAGGCCCGTTCGGCCGCTGGCGGCCCAGGGTGAAACACGAAGACCGCACAGTCCCCCAGGGGTGCTGATGGCCGTCTCTGGGCACAGCAGAGAGGGGCACGCCGGGTCACAGGGCGGAGGGCGCTGCCCGCGCAGGCTCCTGTCACTGCTGGTCTGGGAGGGGGCGCGCCGTGCGGCGCCGGGGCCCTGGGCCTTCCCCGCGGCCTGACGCAGGCCCCGGCCGCCCCGCTGGGTGCAGGGCGCCATCTTGGGTCAAGGTGCAGCCGCAGGGGGCGCCCCTCGCGAGCTGGGAAGGGAGCCCCTGAGAACTGACGAGCCCCCACTCCCCACCCGCGGCGCCAACACCTACTCAACTGGCTTTGCCGTGGAGAGAGGAGGCGGAAGGACCGAGGGGATGACGAGAAAAGGGGGAAAACAGAGGTAGGGTGGGAAGGGAGTGGGTTCTCCCAAGAAGGGAGGCTCCAGGAAAGCTAAACGAAGTTTGGCAGCCGGAGGGCGGCGGGCCCCAGCGGCGGGGGGCTGGGGGAGGCCGGGGGCGGGCCCTGGACCCACGCCAGCTCCGTCCGCTCGGAGGGGGAGGGAGGGCAGGGCGGCCTGGGGGAGGGGAGCTGGGGTGAGGGCGGGACACGGACCAGGGCCGCCTGCGGCTCCGAAGCTCCAGGACTCCCGAGGCGCGGGGACTTGGGCTCGGTGACCCTAATCTGCAGCCTCCGCCAGGCTTCGTCCTTCACTGTGCAGATGGGAATCTTTCAAGGACACGTCTGCACCGGCCCAGCGGGGGTGCGTGTGCGTGTGTGTCCGCGTGCGTGTTGAGTGTTGCGGAGGGGGTGTTTCTGCTGCCTGGGCGACCCCCGACGCCCTCACCCGCGCGGCTCCCGTTCTGTCCTGCTACTCCCACCCCTGCGTTTTCCGGCCCCGCGGCCGGGGACGGGATACTCGCTCGCCCCCGCCTCGCCCCTACACTGCGGCGCCACCGCCCCGGCTCCCACTGCCCACGGCGCGGGCGGGGAGGAGCCAGGCACGAAGTCCACCCCACCCCCGGCCGTCCGCGGGGAGGTGTGCCCCCCAAGTGGCACTCTCCCCGCCCTCGTCGCCCCTCCCAGATCCACTGGCACCCGCACCCCCAGCCACAGGTGGCCGAAGGAGGATCGCTGCGCAGTGTTCCCCGGCCCGGCCCGCCGATCACCCCTCGGACCGCCCCCCGGGGCCTCCCGTGTCCGCCTGGCCATGGAGGGCCGGGAGCCGGGGGGAGGGGCGGGGGGCCGGGTCGTGCCAGGCTGCCATTTTCTGCCGCCGCCGCGGAGCCTGAGCTGGGCCCGCGCCCCTTCCTCCGCTCCCTGCGGGCCGCGGCGGGAGCCGATTATTCGGGGTCGGGGTCTGCGCCCTCCAGCTCTCCGCCCGCAGGCCCCAGGCGGGGCTCGGGGTGGAGGCAGGGCCGGAAGGCGGGGGTGGCGAGTCCGGAGCCCCTGCGGCAGCGCCGAGCCGGGCACCGCGGCTGAGGCCAGCAGTGGAGGGGCGCCGCATTGTATAGACTTGAACTTGAGCCCGGAGCGGGGCGGGGGCGGGGAGGGGGCTCCGAGCCTGGAGCGGGCGGGACGGGAGGGGGCGCCTGCCGAGCCCGCGGGGACATAAACAAACCCACAAATGCCCCGCGCCACTCCGGCCAGCCCAGCCCGCCGTCCCCGCCCGCAGCCCTGGCCCCGCAAGCTCCCGGCGCCGAGTTGCAGGGGTCCGGGAGCCTGCCCCGAGCCGGGCACTGCCCGCCGCCGTGCCCCCCTCCCGGCCCTACCTCCTCCTCGCCCACCTCCGGGCCGGCCGCCCAGGCCGCCAGGAGCGGCGCTCATTACCGTGTGGCCGGTGGGGTCGGGCCGGCCCGTCTGCGCGCCCTGGTGCCGCGGCGCCGCGTCCCGGATGGTCCTCTGGTCTCGACGCCGCCGCCGCCCGCGCGCCCTCTCTCCTTCCCAGCCCGCCTGCCTGCCTCGCTCACTCACTCCCTCCCTCCGCTGGCTGTCGCGCTCTCTCTCTCCGCCTCCTCTGCCGGGTCCCCCCCCCTTCCCACCCCTTCTCTCCGCCTTCCTCCTTCCCTCCCTCCGGCCGCCCGCGGGCCCAGGCCTTCGCCTGCTGCTCGTCCCCCGCGGCCGCGCTGGCCCGGGCTCTGGCGCTTCGGAGCCGGCCCAGGAGGCAGCGCAGACTCGGGGGCCCCGGGGCGTCGTGGCGGGAGCGGCCTGTGCGCGCGGCTGGTCCTAGCGCCCACGGTCCCACTTCCCAGCCTCTGCGGCCTTTCCCCCGCGGGGCGCTCTGCTACCTGGCACTGCCTCGGAGCTGGGTCCCCGTATCCAGCACTGGCCGCAGGGACAGCGGCCCCTCCTCTCCCCTGGCCGGTGTCAAGTGCCTCCCCTCAGCCCGAGGAGACCCCGGCGGCCAATGCCCTACAGTTCTCCCGACCTCCACCAGAGCCCACTGCACTCTGCCTGCCTCAGCACTGGGGCTGGGGACAGCAGCGCCGGCCCTTCCGCGCCCCAACCCCCACTGCGCCCTCCACCCCCGCCAGGTGGGGCGGCTAAGTGGAGGCCGCCCGCCCAGCAGGGACGAGCTCGGGTCGCCAGGTCCATCCTGGCCGAGGCCCTCTACAGGATGAGCCCCCCTTGAAGGGAGTGAGTTCCCTGTACCTTGAGGTGTCCAAGTAGTGCCCTCAGTTGGGCAGTGGAAGGCTGAAAGATTTCATGGAGTTGGAGGTTGAATTAAATGACATTGAAGATCCCTTCCAGTCTAAGGTTCTCTACACACCTACACGTAACCTCACCTAACCTCACGCTCCCCTCTTCGCCGTGGAGGGAGGTTGTTTTTATTTCCCATAGAGTCCTCTGGCCTTCAGGTTTCTGATCTGGGGCACCTCTGTCCACTTCCAACAGCACAGCCACCCTCTGCTCATGGCTCTCCCACCTGCTGCCTTCAGGGCTTGGCGCTGGGCCCCCTGAGCCCCCGCCTGGCTCCCTGCTTCTCTTTCATCTCCACCAGCCCTCTCCCACGGTGCACCCCCATTCCACCTGTGAGGCTTCAGCTACTACGTGGAAGTGCCCTGAGCTCCCTAATGCCAGACAGGGTGTGCCCCCTTCCCCAGGCACCCATCGCCCCACCTGTGGGCAAGGGCAACTGAAGAGGACCCCTAGGCTGTTTCTGCTGGAAACGCTACTTTTCCCATTTCCCCCCTCAGCTTCACCTCCCCGAGGGTCACAGGAACAGACTTACTGAGCTCTTTGGGACACAGCTGACCTTTCATCCCAGAGATTTCCCCCTGGAAGCCCTCTAATGCTTCCGGGTCCTTTCTTCTGCCGCACTTCCTGAAACTGAAGATCAGAGGCCACTCTCCACACAACTGTCCTGGTCTTTCTCAGTGTCGCCCTCACTCAAGGGGTGACCCTGTGCCACTGATGGTAGGCCTTGGTCTCCACCTGGCCAGTCCCGGAGACTCATCATGTTCCTTCCACGAGGACAAGGCCCTCATCTGTCATCTCTAGAGCCCAGCACTCAGCACATAGTAGGTTCTCAATAAACCTTGGTTCTATGAATATGTGCACTACAGGCCATTTTGCTTTTGACAGCAAGATGGGCACCCAAGACACTCTAAGGCTGGGCTAAGGGGACGCCCATGTTTAGAAAGATGGCTGCCATTCCTCTCCCTTCCTCAAACGCTTATATAATACTGCTCCAGATAGCAGCTACCGTTTACTGAGTGTTGCCTGTCCGCCAGGCACCAGAGTTGGCATTTCCCCTTAGTCCTTACCAACCCTGTCAGCTAGCTCACATCACCCTCACTCTACAGATGAGGCTTAGTCAAAACCACACAATTTGGAAGTGGTCGAGCCAGGATTCAAGATGGGCAAGGTTTTCTATTCAGTAGGACCATTTATGATGAAGCCACTGGGGGCCCGTGACGTGTGTGACCTTGGATGTCTGTGTTGCTGGGGTTGAGCGGCCCGAGGCCGCCGTGTTAAGGCGGTTTTATCCAGTGGGCAGCAGCCATGTGGCTGCAGGGTTGGTTCCAGAGCCTGGCCCCGATGTCTCTGGCAGGAGGAGGACCCTCCAGCGGTCCTGAGAGGAGGCACATCAGTGCTGGCCAACCCTGCTGGGCCCTCCTCACCACGCATGCCCCTGGGTCCAGCCTACGCCGATTCAGCCTTCGGGCTCCTCTATACCCCTCACCTGTGTCTGCCCCCTGGGGCCCGACCAGAATTCTGGGTGATCCTAGATCATCTGGGGTGAGGGGCGGTATCCGCAGGGACAGGCTAGGTTACCCTGGGGTAACAAACAACCCCAAGTCTTGGTGACTTAAAACCACAAAGATTCTACGGAAAACACATGGCGGTCCCTCAGGAAAAGTAAACACAGAATTACCATATGACCCAGCAATTCCACTTCCAGGTACCCGCCTGAGAGCACTGAAATCAGACCCAGACAGACATCTGTACACCAGTGTTAGGAACAACGTTACTCACGACGGCCAAAGGTGAACACCAGCCAGATGTCCATCAGCCGAGAGGTGGAGAAGCAAAGCGCCATATCCACAACGATGGGCCATTACTGGGCCCTAAACAGGAAGGGGATTCTGACAGGTGCCACAACATGGGTGAACCTCAAAGACACGCTAAGTGGAATAAGTCAACACAAAAGGACAAATGCCATGTGGAGTGCCTAGAAAGGTCAAATGCACAGAGTCGGAGCAGAAGAATGGCTACCAGGGGCTGAGGGGGCGCGGAGTAGGGCGTCGTGTTCCGTGGGCAGAGTTTCGGTTTAGGAAGCCGGACGGCGGTGACGGCTGCACAGAACGTGGGTGTGCTCACTGCTTCCGAACTGCGAGCTCGAACACGGTCACTGGGTTCGTCTTCTGTCATATACCGTGGTCCACAACAAAAGGACAGCATCGTCCAGTTGTAAATTAGTTAAATATGCTGTTAAAGCCCTAGTTTCGTTTCTTGCTCCTGTTACATGTCTGCGGCAGGTCTGCAGAGGGGCTGAGCTCAGTGAGAGCTCTGGGACTCTGGCTGACAGGAGAGCCGCCACCTCAGGGAGAGCACTGGAGGGTGGCCCACTGACAGTAGCCATTTGTCATTCATTGGCTGGAACCAGTCACACAGCTCCATTCAACTACAAGGATCCAGGAAGTAAATGCTACCCGGCCCTCGAAGTGGGGAGGACCAGACGTGTTCAGCCACCATCACCAGGGACTGCCCCAGGGGCCCTTTCAGCTCCTCCGCCAGCACCATGCTCCTCTGACCGCCTGCACCGAGGGACTCTAGCAGAAGGCTCAGACCCCACGCTCCTGACTGAGGGGAGGGAAAGAGTGGAATGCCCACCGCTGGCTCCAGCACCTTGCTAGACCTGACGTCCTCTCCATCAGTCTGTACCTGAAACCGGTCTGCTTGCCTTTGCCACACCTGCTCCCTGACTCCCAGACACGGGTCACCGACCACCCTGCTTAGTGACCTCAACCACACAGCGACTCACCATTCAGGCCATCTCAACACCCACTGCATGTCACACCCACTGGGAGAACTACGTCTGAGACCACTGTCCATGTAGGTTCATCTGTGCCATATGGTGATGCTTGCACTTACCTTTCCAGTAGACTGGCGAGGTAGTCAAGACTCTCGGTTGCAAGTGAGAGAATCCCAGCCTAAATTAGGTAAACAAACAGAGAGATTCAGTAGTTTAGAGAGTTTAAGCCATCGGGCAGCCCAGGGCTGGGGGTTCAGGAATAGATGGATCCAGGGACTCAGGTGCCAGTTCCAGAGCTTGCTCTCCGACACTCTCATCTGCTTTCCCTCCTGTTTCAAACAAACTCCAAGACGGCAGCCTGCAGCCTCAGGTGGCCCATCTCCCAGTTTAGAATCCCAGTGGGGAAACATCTTTTTCCTTTCCTCAGGGAGCCCCTCCAGTGCTTCCAGGGCACGAGGCTGCGCGTCCTTTAACGGCACTCTCCCTCCCCAGCCCTGAGCCTCAAGGACGGAGGCACGTAACGGTTCTATTTCGTGTCTCGATGTCATCCTCACTCAAGGCGACCATCCCCAGCAGGAAGGGCTGGAGGGATTACTTCCACGGTTCCGGCTCTGGTCACAAGCCCACTCCGAACCAGGTTCTACAGCCAGTGGGATGGCGCAGGTCACACACCCAGCCTGTAGCTGGGTGCAGGCGATGGCATTGGCACTGGGACTGATAGATCCAGCCAGTACCCCACAGAGCAGGGAGAGGGTTGCTCCTCAAAGCAAGGGGTGCTGGGCAAACACGTTACATTTCCCCCAGGGCCACCCAGCATCCACGTACACCTTCTTTCCCTGTGCACGCACTTTCGCAATGCAGAACCTTCACGATTAGGGTCAGTGCCCATATAAGAAAGACCCCAGAGAGCCAATTTGTCTCTTCCACCATGTGAGGGCACAGAGGAAAGACGGCCGTCTCTGAACTAGGACGCCTGCACCAAACACATCGATCTTGAACTTTCCAGCCCCCAACTGTGAGAAATGTGTGTTGGTTGTAAAGCACGCAGTCTGGTACTTTGTTATAGTGGCCCAAATGGACAAGGATGGGATCTGTCTGATGTCTCCCTGAGGTTAGCTTTGGTGACGCATCTTTGGCTGGAATATCACGAAAGCGATGCTGTGTTGTTCTCGCTGCATCCTGTTAGGTGGCACACCGCTTCACTGATGGCGTTAACTCCGGTCACAGGATGGAAGGGGTGTGGGCCAGACTCTTCCACTGCAGAGCCCCTCTTGTCCCCGCTGTCATTAGGAAGTGTTTTGTAGAGAACTACTTTGAGACTATGTAGATATATCCCACTCCTCATTAAGCCTACAATTGACTCATCATATTTGTTTCTAATGATGTGGACCCATAGATTCCTACTGGATTCAGTGGGTTGTAGTCTGTTGGTATCATTATTTATTTTGGTGCTCAGATGTTCCCGTATTTTGCCAGTGGGAGTCCCTTCTGCATCCCATCATTCTTGGAGTATTCCCTTCCTTTTGAGTGTGACATATTCTGGACTCATCTTGTCCCTTCCTTGACCCATCTCTGAGACCTGTGATTTTTCCCACAAAGTGCAGTTCCTTTTAGTAAAGCATGGTGTTTAGAAACCAAGATTTAGGCACAAGGTGTACTCATTGCTACTGAGGTTTCATTCCTGGCAGGTATTCTCAGTGGACAGAAAAAGTATATGTACGAATACACACACACGCACACACACACACACACATACACCCATACATTCACATCTATGTTCCTTTTCACACCTGTCAATACACAGGCTGAGGTTCATGCTGGAGTGAGAGACAGAGGCTGAGGTACCTCCAGTGGGAAGGGGCTGAACCAGCATCCAGAAAGGCAGGGAAGTGTATGGCAGTTGCTGTGGGGAATCCAACAAGAGGGTAGAAAAGGCCCTGACTGGCATGGTTCAACTAGCTGAATATCGTCCTGCAAAGCGAAAGGTCGCCGGCTGGGTTCCCGGTCAGGGCATATGCCTGGGTTGCAAGCACATCAGTGTTTCTCTCCCTCTCTTTCTCCCTTCCTTTTCCTTTCTCTATAAATAAATAAATAAATAAGAAAGATTTTTTTTCAAAAGGGTAAAAAAAGGAATACAAGAATGGTGTTCCGACATACTTAAAACCACACAGAATGAATCTGTGACTTTATGGTTCTCTCTGTGAATGAGGATAATTACACTTACGGGTTACAAAGCACCTTCATACCTACACTATTTTAATGCTCACAACTTCTGTGGCGGGCACACGTAGCCCACCCAGCAGCTTCAGGTCTTTGTGGGGCCAGTTACTAGTCCCTGGTCTTCCCAGGAAATGAGCTGACTGGCAGCTGGCTGAGGCTTTAGGGAATCCTGGGTTTGGGAATCACCATCCCCAGACCCAGGGACCGCTCACCCCCTGAAGGAATCCCCGGGAAGCCCTGACCATACCGACAGGAAGATGGCGCTTCCCAACGGAACTTCCCTGCAGGCCCTCAGCCCAGCCCTGGAGGACGAGGAGTCCAGGAGGACCTTCCAGGAAACTGGGCTGGGACCTGGCCCCACCACCGTGGAGGGGTGAGCCCCGGCCACCGCACCGGCGGAGCGCAGTGGAGGCCGGGGGCCGGCAACCTCTGCGTGCTCCCTCCCTTCTCCCCTCTCCCAAAGTCGGTCTTCACTGTGGATGATCTATTTTCTGTCCACCGTCATGAGATCTGGCATTTGAGGTGGTCAAATTTATACTTTAGCCACTGTTACAGATAACAAGAAGCCACACCCAGACGGCATTGAGAGGAACGCACATTACTCAGAGATCCTGATTTTAGAACTGGTCATGACTTGGATTATCTTCCTTTGGGAGAAGAGTAAGTGCATTTTTAGTTGTAGATGACGTGGGTTCTTTATTTTAGTGGGAGCATTTTAAAAACCTTTTTTATTGAGGTGAAATTCATATAACATTGAATTAACCATCGCCAAATGCACAGTTCAGTGGCACTGGGTACGTTCGCAATGTGGTGCGACCACCGCCCGTGTCAGACAGCGAGAGCACTCTGAGCGTGCCTACACGGGACAGAAGGCTCACGTGGATGCGGGCGGCCACCCGGGCAAGGGCGACGCACCTGCCGAGCAGCCCTCTCCCCACTCCGTGGGGTGCGGGCTGGCTCACGGGCTGCATCTGTCAGTCCCAGCGCCAATGCCACCGCCTGCGCCCAGCTACAGGCCGGGCGTGTGACCTGCGCCACCCCACTGGCTGTAGTAGAACCTGGTTCGGAGTGGGCTGGTGACCAGAGCCGGGACCACGGAGGGAGCCTCCCCAGGCTGAAGCGCACCTGAGGTGTCTTCAGCTTTCACCTCAGATTAGGGAACTGAGGTCAGGGGCGAGCCCACTCGCACCAGGACTCACGGGCAGCACGCGGTGGGACCGGCGTGCAAACCCTGTCTGCCCGCTGCAGTCACGCGGGGCTAGTGGTGGGAAACGTCAGGCAGGTTCAATGGCAAATGCGGAGACGTGACAGCCACGAAAAATCTGACATCTGGAGAGTCACGTTTAGGGAAGGTGAGGCTGAGTCAGAGGGAGGCGGCTGGGCGCGGAGCAGGCTTCCGCTTCGCTCCAGCAGAGGGTCTGGGGACGTGAGCGAGGAGCCGCCTTCCAAAGGGAACATCTATTACTGACTGGAAACAGAGATGACGAGGAGAAACACATTCACCGATCTGGGTTGTTATAGTAACATCCAGATAAAATATGTATTCGGGGGCCGGAGGAGAAGTGCAACTGCACGCAGACGAGCCGGTGGGATGGGGGAACGACGGAAGCGTGTCGCCGCAGACCCGGCGCTGACCGGCTGCTGCAGCCACGGACGGGCGGGCTCTCCCCACGAGTGCGGGGCCCGTCCACACGGGGCCAGACCACAGCTTGGAGCTGGGGAGAGATGACGGCCAAGCAGAGGAAGGGGGTTCGGGGATCTGTGCCCGCCATCTGTGGGTGGCTGAGTAGGCTCCCACCTCAGGGTCCCTCCCAGGCTGCAGCGCAGGTCATCGCAAGGTTTGATGGGGGAAGGATCATCTCCAAGGTGACTCACGTGACGGTTGGTGACAGGATCCAGTTGCTTAGGGGTTGTGGGACCCCGGGCTTTAGTTCCATGCCGGCTGTCGCCGCGGGCTGCCCTCAATTCCTAGACGCATGGACTCCTCCGTACGGCCGCTCACAAGCCGGCAGCTGGCTGCATCAGAGGGAACGAGCCAGATCCAGTGGGGAAGAGTGTTAGGGAAAGGTAGAAGACGCAGCCTTTTATAACCAAATCTTAAAAGATTTTTCCCTATTCTCTTTGTGAACAGCCAGTCACCAGGACCAGCCCGCCTCAAAGAGAGGGGATTAATACGTAAGGATACGAACACCAGGAATCCGGTTCAGAAGCTGCCTACTACAGGGTGCAAGGACAAGGTGGCTGCATTTGACCTAAGTCTCCCCCCAGGTGACCCCAGAGAGGCCAGTATCAGGAGGGTACAAGAAGCAGAAGACAGAACAAAGGAAGACAATGGTGTGATGCCCAAATCTCAGCCAGCCAGCACGTCGGGGGAGATGTGGACGAACTCAGAGCCCCCACCCCTCTTTAGGTAGACAGAGCCCCCACCCATTCCCAGAAGATCCCAGCTCAGGCGTCTGCTTCCTCTGCACCCCCTCACCCCCAGCAGAGCGGAGCCACACAACCAGGCAGCGCCTGGCTCGCCCTCTCCACTTCCCCAACTGGCGCTTGTCATCGAGGCAAGGGAACCTTTTCTGGGCTTGGGAGGATGGGAACCAATCCCACAGCCCGTCCCACACGCCAGGATTGGCACCGTCTGAGTTGTGGCAGCCAGCAGCCAGCAGCCCCCTGCCCCCTCTGGAGAGCAATCCCCATTCCCCTGCTGAGCCTGGCGAGCAACCTGAGCTGCTTCCCTGTCCCCACTCCAGCTTGGGGCTGCCTGGCTCAGAGGCAAAGGGTCTGCTTGTGAAAGGGATACAGAGAGGCGCTGAGAAGGTGGGTGCCAGGGAGGCAGGACACAGAATGAAAGGGAAATCCTTGAGGGGCAAGGCCAGGGCTGCACGCGGACTTTCTGGGAGGCGCACAGGAGAGAGGAGCAGGCACACACCCCAGCCCACATGTTGGATGTGCAGGAAGGGTGACTGTGTTTGGAAGTCCCCTTGGAGACAAGGGGCATATGGCAGGCAGAATAATGCCCTCCAAAGACGTCCACGTCCTAATCCTTGAACCTGTGAATGTGTTAGGTCGCATGGCCAAGGGAATAAAGGCTGCAGATGGGGTTAAGGTTGATAATCAGCCAATGCAGATGCTGGAGAGGTACCCTGGATTGTCGGGTGGGTCCAAGGTCGCCCCAAGGACCCTTAGAACTAGGGAGAACAGTCAATGTCAGAGTGATGCCATGTGAGAAAAACAACCTGGGGGCTGGGTGAAGGTAGAAGAGGGAATAAGGGGGATAAACGGTAATGGGAAAAAATGCAACAAAAATAAACTATTAAAAAAAAAACCCCTCAACCCACTGCTGCTGGCTTTCAAAGATGGAGGAAGGGGTCACGCGCCAAGGAATCTGGGCAGCCTCTGAAAGCTGGCAAAGGCAAGAAAGTGGTCTTTCCGAAAGGACCACAGCCATGCTGACACTTCCCTTTTCTCGTTTGCCCCCCCCCACCCCACCCCCACCACACCAAGGGTCCAGCCCAGGGGCCCGAGAGCAGCCTGGACTCAGGGTTGGAAGATCTGGAGTCCAACCCTGGCTCTGCCTCTAATTTGCTCTTTGACCCTGAGGAGTCATTTTACCTCAACGGACCTTAGTTTTCTGAAACATGAACTTGGTAACAGGCTACCTGCCACCCTCCCAGGGTGGGTGACTCCAGGACACACGTAGGGATGCCCAGAGGCTGAGAAAACCCCACTCCAGGGCCCTGGGCCCCTACTCCAGGTCTGATTCCCTTTTGCACTTTTATTTCTTTTCTAACCCAACGTAGGATCAGGGTCAAGGACGATAGAAATGACCCCCAAGGATCTGGCTGGGGGCTCAGGGAGCAAAACTCCTTGTTAAACAAAAGAAGGGACAGAGGACCAGAGAAGCAAAGTGCGCTGCCCGAGTCCCCGCAGCGAGCAGGGGGAAAGCATGAAACCCAGGTTGTGCTCCCAGTCAGGGCATTTCCCCAGGCCAGCAGGGTCTCCCGTGGAAACCAGTCCCAGGAAGGTGTTGGGTGGGGGGCGCTGGTGAGGAAGGGAAGGTCTTGGCTTCAGGCAGGTGAGGATTTGAGTGCCGGCCTGGCCACTCACCAGACATAGTGAGCTTGGGAGAAGTGGCACTGGCAGCGACGGTCCTGCCTGGTCCCTGCAGTTGCTGGGAGAATCAAATATGCTGAGTGCCTGGTACGGAGCCAGCCAGGAAGCAGGTAGCACGCACTCCACAACGTCAGCTAATGCGCTTTTATCAACTGTGTCCTCACTTCCCTCTATTCCTTGTCTCCTGAGCGGAGAGAAGAACGAGCAGAATCCCCTCAGTAGGACGGGCTTTGAGACTGAGCCCTCTCCTTTGGTCCTAATCATGAGCCCGAAGGCATGAAGGCCAGCCACTGCTGTGCCGATTCTCAAGGCTCTCAGCAAGTCAGTGGCCGAGTGGGACCAGACCTGGACCCCCAGCTCCGCTCTGTGCCACGTGGAGTTTCCCAGAGGGCCCAGGGCTCCTGGTGCACGTGGGGATGGCTGAGGCGGCGGCCCCAGGCCTGCCTGCTCTCCTGTCGCCATGCAGTGCAGGAGACTTTAGGCTCACAGCTCTGTCTCTAGGCAGGTCTAACCCCAGGCCTGTCTTTGCAGTGTCCTCCCCCCACACAGCATCCCAGGTTCCCAGCGTCCAAAAGCACTTGGGAAATCCACCTGCCCCCTGAGGTCTTGACGTTTCTGTGCTTAGAGACCAAGCCTTGTATTCCGTGATTAAGGAAGTCCCAGAAGCTGAATGGGACCCGTAGTCCGGGGGATACTGGGGTCCTCGACAGGGCAGGAGAGCAGTGGAGAGGGGAAGACAAGTTTGGGACACAGGGACAGGTTGGGGTCGGGGCTGGGGGGTAGTACCTGGGCAGGGGAGCCGATTTTCCTAACCAAAACTGGGGTTCACATGTTCCTGGGGAACTAGGAGTAAATTGGAACTAGGAGGGGAACGAAAGGCCGGGTGTTCGGCTGTACCAGGGAGGCAAAGGCTACTCCTCAGTCACCCCTAGCCCGGGCCACTCCGCCGTGATGCTCAGGGGTCCCGGGGTTCAGGGCGTCTCACTCAGGGAGTCTCACTCAGGGAGTGGCGGGAAGAGCATGTGTTAGGTTGTAGGGTGGCTGCTGGCCCTGCCGGGGCTAATTTGGGTGCTGAGAAGCGAGTCCCCTCCCACCACCATGGAGGTCTTGGACAAAGTGGTGCCCCCACCCCCCTCCAGCCGCAACATGGCAGATTTCCGGATCCGGTGGCCGACCAGACCTGCCCTTCCCGGGAACCAGCCGTGAGCAGGGCCCATGCAGTTGCCCTGTCAACTCCCCTCCTTGACTGGGGACTAGGTTTGTTTTTTTTTTCCCCAGAAATCTCGAGTTTTTCCTCACCCACCAGGGAGGGGCCTGGACCTGTATTTCTAGTTCTCACAACTCCTCTGGTGCTAATCAGACCAGGATCTCACCTCCCCTCTCAGGCGATTCTGGTGTCGTATCTTGGCCTTTCCGTCTCATCAACTGCCACTATTTTGGCCCCAGATAAGAAGCGGTGGTAGGAAAGGAGATTAGAGGAATATTCTCCTCTGCATAAAATGAATATGTGTGTACAAATGATACATAAATTATATAATTTTAAAACCACATTTTTTGGGCCTTTGTGAGGAATGTGCTGTCC
Source organism: Phyllostomus hastatus (assembly GCF_019186645.2). Classification (NCBI taxonomy): domain Eukaryota; kingdom Metazoa; phylum Chordata; class Mammalia; order Chiroptera; family Phyllostomidae; genus Phyllostomus; species Phyllostomus hastatus. The sequence goes on along the minus strand of NW_025333873.1, from coordinate 4,581,085 downwards.
TGGTCAGAAATCTCACCTGGTACTTGGCACACAGTAGGTGCTCCATAAAGTAAAAACTCTTCTTCCTCACATCTCCCCTCCCTCACCTCCCCCACGTTTCCGGTGGCAAGAGCCTGCGCTTCCCGGGTGTCCCAGGGCTCTCCTGCCACCGGCCTGCACACACCTGACCCCTCCTCCTGCACAAGCCCCTTCTGCAGAGGAGGGCAGCCAGGGCCCAGGGCCTGTCCCATGGGCCACTGAGTGGCCCAAGGAAGAATCCACCTTGAACCCAGCAGGTCTTTGGCGTCCTCGCAAGGGGTGCTCCTCAGACCTTCTTTCAGACTGGGACCGAGGACCATGAAGTGGATAATGGTCATTTCAGCTCTGTGCCCTGCCCAGGTGAGGGAGAGCAGGGCGAGGTCTCCCAGTCAGGTCCTTCCAGAGAGGGGGCGGCTGAAGACACCTTGGCTATCAGACCTGGAGGTCTGGGTGCAGTGGCAGCAGCCGGGGCTCCTTCTGGGATGGCGGGACCAGCAGGTGGGGGTGGGGGCCGTCCCTGCACCCCCATCCCAGGGACTGGGGACCAAGGAAAGGGTGCCACCCCCTCTCTGCGTCCGTCTGCTTAATGGAGGTCGGGCTGGGTCCCAAAGAGGTGTTATTGAAGCTTTTATGCCCGCTGTTGTGTCACTTCTGGGAGCCACTTTGTCTCATCAAAGCCACTCTTCAGGTTAAACAGGGGTAGTTTACAACAGAAATTAGGGGAAAGTTGTGGGAAAACTCACCTGAGTAAACAGGTTAAAATTACTGTCGGCAACTCCTCAGCAGCTCAGCCCTGTAGGACTCGACGTTGGCCCCCTATGCAGTCCGACGGGTGCGGGACGAGCAGGCCGCAGCTCCAGGGGCGACCGGCACTCGCCCGGTGAGCCGGCTCCGCCCGGCAGGGAACCCTCTCCGCAGGCGCAGCATCTGCACTCCCCGCCTCCAGGGGGCGCTGGGTTGAAAGCCCTGTCTGTCACCCATGTTGAGGGGCGGGACCCTAGAAATGCTGGCTTCTGATTGGTCTTGCTTGCTTTCAACATCCCGACGGCAAAGGTTTCCAGTTCAGGTAGGTGCCTGAGATCCTGGAGAGCAAAGAATGTGTGTGTGGTTTGTGGTGTGTGCTATTTTTTTTTCTTTACAATTGAAACTGAGTTTTCATTTAAAAAAAAAAACACTCTATAAGGACACCTCATAAATCTACACACCAGGAAACAAATCCTTGGGCAGATTACATGGTTTAGAGCTAAGGTTCAGGGTCTACCGCTCAGCCAGGTCTTCCTTTTTCATGTGTCTTTGGTCTTTGACTGTTGCATGTGCATTACCAAAATAGTTTTGTACCCGTGGATGTATTCTATCTGCATATGAGACCGCTGTTTGTCAAGCTTCCAATGTCTGCCAGGCATGGGAGGGTTTGGCAGAGTCAGTGGTGAGTAGAACAGACCCGGCCCTGCCCTCAAGTAGCCCGCAGCCCCGAACCAGCAGTCTCACGCACGCCAGATTAAAAAGGCCCTTGGGACGGTGAACGGAAAGTGGCTGGTGCCTTGAAAGAGGAGCGTGGAGACTCGAATACCTTAAGTGCTGAGGGCGGGAGCAACACTGCCACTTCCCCAAAGAGCAACATACTGAAGTTAAACTCTCCTGTCGGGAGACTCCAGCAGGGTTCCTCTGAGCCCCTTGGCACCAGGCATGGGGTTCAGGCTCCGGCAGCACCAGGGTCCTCCATCCCTGCCTCGCCTGTGAGCCCGGGAAGGGCCTGGCCAGGGGGGCTCCGGAGCCTTCCCTGAGGTGGAGCGGCCTGAAAGGGCAGCACCTGCAGTGTCCAGAGGGGGCGCACTTAGTGGCAGAGGAAGGAGAGTAACGGCTATTGATCATTTGTTGTATGCGAAGCACAGTTCCAGGCGTCTCACGTGTTCAAATATAATCCTTATGACACCCTGTAGGGCTGGAATTCTTCTCCTTTCATAGGTGCAGATAGTACGATGGGACCTGCGGTCACACTCTACACAAGAGCTGCATCAGGGGCCGTGCGCAGGTGCAGGCGCAGCTGCCCCCCTGCCGCAAGCCCAGGCTTGGTCTGCTGCACCCACGGCCGCCCTAAGGAGACAGAGTCGGGAGGGGAGCCCAAGGAAAGCCTCCCGGGGAACAGGACCAAGCCAGGCCTCTGAAAGAGAGAGGGTGGGCCCATCTCAGAGAAGAGGGTGAGGCCTTTGCTTGGGAGCAAAGACACAGGCAGAAGGAGGAGCCTAATGGAGGGACTTGGGGCCTGCAGGTTCATAGAGGGTGGGAAGAGAAAAGACTCAGAGAGATAAAGTGAGGCACGAGGCGGCAGTTCTGGGGAGGTCGTGGGAGAGGCTTGGGCAGCCTGAGGTAGCCCGGCAGGACTGGGTGACTTGGGACCAACGTGGAGCAGAAGGTAGGAATACTTTTTGGGAGCTGGGCCTGAGAGCCAGAGGGTGGTGAACAGACAGGGCAGAAGTGGAGGCACACGGGATGCTAGAAATGAGCCAGAGCAAGGATCTGGGACCCCCAGACCCCCAGCACAAGGCCCAGGACTCCAGGCGGCCTGTCTGTTCTAGGCAGCCAAGGAGACGCCATTTGGGCAGCAGGGCCTGGGTTCAAGTGTTGGCTCCTCTCTTACTCGAGAGGTGATCCTTATCGCCCCCTTTAGTTTCTCTGAATTTCTCTACAGATGGATAGCCCCCTGCATCACCTAAACCACATATTCACTGGAAAAGTGGTCTTTTCTCCATTATTTGGTAGGAACCGTCTACGCAATAATTAGGTGCTAATCTAAGTCTCATTTCCTGAGACTTCGTGCACCCTGAGTCACCACGTGTCGGCCGTCTGCTCTCTGAGAATCGGCACCACTGCGTGCTCTGCATTCTCTCTTCTAGCTCTCTCTCCCATGTTCCACACTGGCGGGCGTGTCTGGGAAGGCGGTCCCCCTTCCGAGCCTCCCCAAGTGGGGTTACCCCCAGTGGTCATGTCGCAGGGTGGCAAGTTCCTTCACGCAGGCCGGGGTGATTGGGCCGTCTGCCCCCGGCCCTGGAAACACCTCTAGGCGGCAGTTGGCTCTTAGAGAGCCCGGAGGAGGTGCCCCAGCTCCTTTGGAGGGCAGCATCCGTCTGCGGTGCTTTTGCTTTGGTGGGGTGGGGGGGCTGTGTGGCATAGTGGGGTTCATTCAGGCAGGCAGGTGATGATAGGTGGATTTTTCTTTTTAAAAAATATTACTTGTAGCCCTGGCTGGCATAGCTCAGTGGATTGAGTGTGGGCTGCGAACCAAAGTGTCGCAGGTTCGATTCCCAGTCAGGGTACATGCTTGGGTTGCAGGCCATGGCCCCCAGCAACCGCACATTGATATTTCTCTCTCTCTTTCTCCCTCCCTTCCCTCTCTGGGAATAAATAAAATCTTTAAAAATATATTACTTGTAAACTTTGTTCAGACACCATTCTAGCATTTCATGAGCAATAACGAATGGACAGCAATTTCATTCTCTGTGGTAGGTCTGTCTATATTTAGTACATCATGGTACTGTAGGTATTTGTCCACAAGCACCCGTTTTAATCACCAGGAATGCTGGAGGACTACAGGTTGTAAGGAGACCTAAAGAAATGTGTCACCACCCCTGCCCTCAGGGAGCTGGCAGTCTGTCTGTTCAGGGAGATGAGAGGAACAGTGTTAAAAAGCTCCAAAGTTCAGGGCCCTGTATGAGTCAACTGAGAGGAGACAGGAAACAAACATAAACCCCCTGGGCTGGGTGGATGTTAATTTCATGACTGTGACAATGGTGAAGGCGGCTTGTTTGTCTAAAACTACTTGCCTTTTCTTATTATAGCCCAGGGAACTTATTGAGGTCACTACTACAGCCATCACTATGAGGTGGCCCAAGGTCAAGTCTTCCAGAACACCACCATATGGCAAATTTTGCATTGACGGCCAATGGGCTTTAAAACAGAGCGGTCCTTTTGGGGATGTGGGCTTTGCCCCTGGAATTCCCCTGCGCTGAGTAACAGAGTGTACGGGGGCAGCCGACCAGGACCTTGGGGACTGACTATCTCTGGCTCTGCCCAAACGCTGCAGGGCTCAGCAGAGAGGCAGCTTGGTGAAGGGGTGGGCTGCGGATGGGTGTGGATGCTTTTCCACAAGTCTGTGCTCCCCAGACTGTCTGTTGTCTCAGCTCTTAGTAAACGGGTTTGCTCTACTCAGAATCCGAGGGAGGCCCCCTGTGCGCTGCTGCTCGGAAATGGCCTGGGGAGGCGGTCTCTGGCTGGCGCTCCAGAGGATGCAGGCCAGAGCCCGACACTTCCACGCCCCTGTGGCCCCAGGGCAACTGCCCCAGGACTGGTCAGTGATGGGGGGGGGGTGTTTGTGGGGAAATAGGGGGACCGGTATAGCCAGATATTCTAACTTGTCCAGAAGTTGTAAATTTAGATCTCTTTGAAATTTTCTGGTATTTCACAACCCATTAAACTGTTCTAAGAATAGGTCTGGGGTCAAAGATAATAAGTAAGATTGGGTTACTGCCTGTGATACCTTCCAGTTTAGACCCCAGACGGCAAGCAGAGTGTCTGTCTCTTTAGTTGAAATGATAAGGACCCCACCTCTGGGGATGATGTGCTCCTCAAAGTGCTCTTTCCCGGGAGGGGAGAGTTGGCAAAACAGGCTGAGGCAAGAGCAAGGACCAGTGTCCCTGTGGGCTCACCAGCCACCTCTGGCACACACAACCTTGAGGGTCAGACCCCCTTCTGGGCCTGGCGTCTGCAGTCTCAGGGACAGCAGGTGAAGGGCCCATGGGTGGGGAGGAGACAGGACTCATCCAAGTCCTGAGCCCTGTGTTAACCCCTCTGTGGCCAGGACACGGCTGGTGCTGCCATTTCTTGGGCCCCTGCTGTGGGGAAGCTGGAGTAGACGCCCTGCCTCCCCAGGAGCTCTGCGGGCCCTCTGCGTCTACCATTGCCTTTGGGATTTTGAAGGCGAACCCACAAACAGACTCGCTTATTTGCTTTGCATGAGTTTTAGGTTGACTTGATTTTGTTTTGACATGTTGGTTCAAAATAAGATGGACTCTTTGGAAAATCAACTTGTTGGAGCCATTGGCTCTGCTTCGCCTTGAGGGGTTGAATTAAAATCAGCTCAGGCACGTGGACACCCCACAGCCTTCCAGGCAGAGCGAGACCTGGGCCGGAGGAGGCTCTGGCTCTCAGGAGGGGAGGTGCGGCTTCAGGAGCCAGAGAGCCAATGAAGGGAAGTTTTATCCCAGGAGGAAAGCTTTACTTCAAAAATAGTCTTTAGCATGTGTTTTTAAAAACCGAACACGCCAAAGGAGCTGACCAGGCATATTTAAGGCCTTAGAAGTGAGCGCAGAAAACGGTGACAGAACTCCCTGGAACTCTCTCTGGAAGCAGCCCTGGGCAGGCTCCGCAAGCAACTGAAGGAATGCGGCCGTGGAGCAGGAGTCGGCACGTTTCCTGTTAGGTCGAGTGTTGATGTCATTTTATCTGCCCGAGGCCGCGCTCCCCCGCCTGCCCTCGTCCCCTCGCAGTTGTCTGCGCGCCGAGTTCGATCCCTGCCACCCCTCACTTTGTACTATCGCGTCTTCACATCTATGCCCTTCTGCCTCGGGCTGCAACCCCTGGAGGACAGTGACATTTTACTCACAGGACCGAGTGTGGGCAGCAAAGGAAATTCTGCAACGGACGAAGGCAGAGAGGGGGGAAGGCCCCGTTTGGCCAGATTAGCATGGGTCAGTCATCCAGTGACTGACCCTTGAATGACGGGCCTCCGGGAACTCGGCCTCTGGCCGGGTCAGCTTCGTGCGCAGAGGGGCCGTCCCTCCCGTGGTCGGGGAAGCCTGGTGCCGAGACCCCGCTTAGACCTCGCTGCCAGCTCAGGAAGACGCTTTCTCTGTGACGTGGCTTAGGCCGGGAGAGTGGGCTGAATGCTCGTTTAGCCTAACACCGGGAGGTGAAGCACAGGGTCATCTCACACGTCCTCAGGGAGGAGCGTCCTCAGACACTCCGTCCGAAGGTTCGGGATGATGCTAAGAGCAGTACAAGTTCCCTGGATGCATGTTAACAGAAGGAAGCCTGGGAGGACCAGCCCGCCCCTCCAGGGCTCCTGCGCCTCCTCCCCGCGTGCCCCGGACCGAACGGTCGGCTCTCCTTGGCATCACTGTTGCACGCTGAAGCTCTCTGGCTTGCCCTGACCGGCAACAGCGGTGGGGCTAATGATGAAGTTCTCATTCATGCCCTTCCTCCACCTCCTCCACCGTCTCTAGGGGGACTCTGCCACCCGGGACTATTGATGGACACCCCCTCCCCCCGCAAATCTCATCAGGACTGAATGCAACAGGTGGGATGGGGGACTTTCAAATCCTGCCCCGCAAAGTCCAGGGGAGGCTGAGGAGCCCCAGACGTCCCCAGTGGTCTCTGCAAGTAAGGTGCTCCAAGTGCAGAGTGGGCCTGAGGGACCCCCCTCCCTAAGCAAAGGTTGAACCTCTGTCTTTCCTGTCCTGCAAGAGTCTGATGATACGTAGGAAGAACGCCAGAGCACCAGGCCCAGAAACCCTGCTCCATGTCTGCTGGCTGCAGAGGCAGAGTAGGTCAGGAGATGACTTTACAGACCGTTTGCCCGGGAGCAAGCCACTGCACCTGGCTGCCCGTGTCCCCGGAGAAAATACTTCCCTCGTTCCAGTCGCTCATCCGCCGGACAAGGGCCGACAGCGCTAGCGGTGTCCTTAAGGGAAAGCCGGGGATGAAGCCGGTGTGCCACACTGATCGCCTCACGCCGTCCGTCCTGCCTTCTCTTCAGAGGTGACGTCAGACATTAGACACTACCCAAGTCGTTTTAGAAGAAAACATCAGGGAATCTGGGTGACCGTCTCTCCACGGTGGTTTCTGTAGCAGGACACCCAGCCCGCCCAACACTCAGCTCCCTGCCTGAGCCACTGTCTCCCTGCCTCCGCCCCCACCCCCAACCCAGACTTGGGCTGTTTTCCCTTCCCTTGAAATGCTGCCGTGGCCCCCAGGTGAACGGTCTCCCACGGGGGAGGAAGAGTTGCATCACAGCCAAATGGAGAGATGAGGTGGCTGTTTTGCTTCCTACACGTGCGGCCTCGGGCAAGCACTTGACCTCTTCCAGAGCCTTGTGTCTCTGGGCATCCGGGCCACCGATGCCCTAGCTCTGCTGGCCGGAGGACGCTGACTTAGATCGCATACAGAGACCCATCTGGCACCGTGCAGGTGCGTCACAGATGTCCGGCCCCTTCCCCTCGCAGAGAAGCTGTCTTAAGGAAGCCCGCCTGGTTCTCCCCGCCCAGCGACGTCAGCACGCCCAGTGATGTCAGCGCGCCCAGCATCCAAGCATCTTACAGAACAACTACAATTCTGTGTGTGACCACCTTGCTGTTTTTCTGTTTAGTATTTTCCTTCATTTACTCCCTCCTAGATGTCTTCCAGCAGCTCTGTTGGCTGGTTTCTCAAGGTGGACTTCCATTTCCTTCCTCTGCACAGCGCTGTGCAGCCTGGGGTGGGAGCAGAGGGGGGCTGCCTGTGGCTTCTGCGTTCCTCCGCAGCCCCGCTGGAAGCGAGTTCCTGCCTTGGGTGTGTCTAGGTGTGCTGAGTTGAAAGGCCTTTTTGAGGTTCTGTATGTACAATACAGCTAGAGAGTGACCTTGCCCAGGGAGCTGGCTCCCTTGATAGAATATGCAGGGGAAGAAAGGCCCAATCCCTGTCATAAAGTGGGAGCAGGAAAAGCAAAGCCCAGCTAGGAACAGGGTGAGGTGGGCCTTGGGCAGGTCAGGAGGGTAGGGGCCTCTGCAAACAAATGTTAAACAAGGGCCTCTCCCTGCTCCACCCAAGCTTTAAACCCCACAGTTTGCAAAGTTTGGCTCGAGGCCTTCCGATGACCCCAGTCTAATTTCCCTCTCCAGTGGTGGCTAAAGGCAAGAAGATAAGTGACTCCTTAAACCAGACAACCCTAGGGGAAATTCCATCCATGCCCTCGGAGGCTGGAGCTGAGCTCTAGAAACCAGGCCCAGGTCAGGGTGGGCTGTGGAGGGGAGGGAGGGGCTGGGGAGATAAGGCCCCTTCCTTCTGGAGCCGAGATCCGTGCCTGGGGCAGGGGCTGGGGCAGGAGTGAAGGATTCCAGTGGGAGGTTGGGCAGCCTGGTCCCCATCCTGGCTAGGGGTGAAAGGCCAGTAGGCAAAGAAAGTCGTGGCCACAGTAGGACAAAGGAATGAGACGCCCCCAGCCTAGAGCCGAGGGTTGAGGAGAATCCACCCAACCCTCCTCTCTCCATCTGTCCCCATCTTCCCCGTCTTCCCCTGCAGTCCGGGCTCCCAGACCCCAGTATCAAACGTCCCTCCTCAGCCCATGCTCTGCCTCTTCCCATCCTCTTCCTCTTGGAGTCCCCTCTCCCTGGTCCTCCAGTCCACGCATCCCTCTCTTCGCCCCACTGCTCCACGTTCCTCGGTCCTTGGTTCCCCTCCTCTGAGTGGGCTCCCAAGGCAGGGTGGATGGCAAAGGGTGAATGGGGGATGGTTGCCTAGGCGATAAGGAAAGGAGGACGAACACCTGGCCAGTGGGAGAGGGGGACCTTCAGAGGCTTCACGCATGGAGGCTTCTGTCACACTCACCTGTTGTCCCCCCCCCACCCCCCCAAGTCCCATCCTGAGGAGCTGGTCCAGAAGGAAGCCCCCGCTGACTCCCTCACAGCCAGCATCTGCTGGCTCCTGCCCAGCCCCAGGGCTGCCCCTCTGCACCCCGCTCTCCACTGGCTGCTTCCCCTCTGCATGCCTTCCTCCTGCCCCCGCTTAGAGACACAGCCCTTCCCAACACCAGCCCATCCTGGAGCCCCGGGGAGGTAATGCCTGAAGGTCAAGGGGCCGGGGCATGCAGGGCTGTCACCCGGGCACAACTCCTCAGTGCCCAGTTGGCCTTGTGGAGGAGGGGCCCGCAGAGGGCCTGCTTTCTGCGGGAGCGAAATGCCTGACTACCGGGCCCAGGATTTGGAGGAGCGGTGGATGGGGAGGACTTCTAGATCTTCCAGGACTTCGGTATGGATCCGGGACCCAGGCTGGATCTTCTTGTTCGGAGACGGATGCTTGGCGTACAAGGATGCCATCTCTGACAAGGAGATGCAGACACTAAGCGACAAACGGCTTGGGACTACTGGGCCATGGCGGCGCCGGCGTGGCCCATGACCTGGGACCGGAATGGAAAGCCCGCTGTGCACAGGGGATCTTGAGGCCCGCCGCGGCACACGCCCTCTCCCCCTCCCGCGGCCCCCGGAGTCAGGTGCTGAGTCTAAGGCTTTACTTCCCTCGGGCCAAGTCCTAGCCCCTGCGCCCTAAACTCTGCCAGCCAGAAGGGCCCTCCGGCGCGTGTGTGCGCATGCGCATGCCGGACTCCCGGCGCCCCTCGCCAAAATTGGGTGGAGTGTGTCTCCCGCGCCACCCTCTCACAGGCTGCAGCCTCTTAACTCTGATCGGGAGATGGGGCAATGGCCGTAGGCTGACATGCTAACATGTTTTCCCGGTGCTTGGCCGAGGGCTGTTGCTGAAGCTGGAGGGGATTCCGGCTATAATTGGTTATGACTGATACTAACTCATTAGCTGGCCACGCGCCTGGGCTCCAGGCAGCTTTAATGTTTCTATATGTTAGTTGTGTCACTTAAACGCACGCGGACGCTTCCCAGTCTCTTCCCCCATTCACGGGCCCAAAGACCGCCCACTCGGAGGAGTGACCATACATACCCCTTCCTCCCTGCCTGCAGGGGCCTCGGTTTGCACCCACCGTCCCCAGTCCCGGGGGCTTCAGAGGACAGTGCCGACACTCCAAGCCCACTGCTCACTCCCTAGTTACACACACAGACCAGGCTTCAACCTTAACCCTAAGGCCCTGCGTTCAGTGAGGCCTGCAGACCTGGGGAGGGGCCAGCGCTCATCCAGAAGCTTCTGGAATGGACAACAGTCCACCCAAGGCTCCTTGTCCCTTCTCAGTCTGCCTCTTGGCAGCGCTTGGATCCACTGACTTCAGAAAAACAAGGGTGGCTACCCGGTGCCTGCCTCTCCAGCGGGTCCCAGTTGGCCTCCGGGTCTCCCTGAGGGATTCTACACCCTCAGAGCTTCACAGAACTGGGAAACGAATGTTGCATTCTGGAACTGGTACTCGGACTCCATGCCCCCTGCTTGTACGCCACCGCTCTACCCCCAGCGGTCCCTGCACAGGGTGGGAGGCAGACAGGAGATGGCTCCACCTGTCTGTAAACAACCCCGGGCAGGACAGACACCAAGCCCACCACCTGCACAGGCCTGGCTTTCTGGTCAGGGTGAAGGGTGCAGAGAAGACACCCGAATACCTGGCATCTGCTATTCATGGCTGGGAATGCCTGCAACACCCACTGCGGGTTCGCTGGCAATCCTGTTCTCTTAGGACGATAATACCCACAGGGCTTGGAGCTTCCCGCAGGCTGACGGTAAGCAGCACAGCTGGGGCTTGAACACTGCGCAGTGTGGAATGTGATCTTTGTATCCTGGGGAAAGCATCTTGGTGCACCAGCTCCAACAGTGGGGGCCTAGGTGCCTGTGATGCCTCTTCCTCCCTCCAGGGCTGGGCGGGCCGGACCTCCCCCACCACTAAGACCTAGACCTTCCCAACCACGAGGCATCTGTGAGGTTGGTCTTCTGTAAGTTCAAGGCCTTATTCAGGATGTTGCCCCCTGCTGCACATCTAGGGGAATGTGTTTGTCCGTTGATTGTTGGGGACCAAAGGGAAATAGTGCAGGACTACCAGTCACAGCGCATGATCCCTAGGACCCCTGGCCAAGAGACGTGACTGTAAAGTACTCCCCGCTCCCCACTCCCTTTCCTTCCTTTAGAATAGACAGCTGACTCTGGCCTTTCTCCACCTGACTGGTGACGGCTTCTTGTGCTGACGTGGATGCTTCTCCTCCTCCTCACAAATGGTACAGTGGTCCTCACAGGGTGGTCTGAGCACCCACAGCAGCAGCACCACCACCACCACTCGGGAGCTCCATCCAAGAGCTACTGCGCGAGAAACTCTTGGGGTGGGACCCAGCAAGCCACCTATTCACAGGCCATCCAGGGGACTCTTAAGTTGGAGACCCACCGACACTGCATGCTACCTAAGAGCCCCAGGTAGGAGGCCTCATTTAGTTTTCTGATCGCCACGTGGAGAGCCTGCCCAGGTGCACAGGCCTTGCACCTATGGGGAGTATCTTTCCAGGAAGACGGGCTCCCTACGTGCTGCACTTCCAGCCACCGGACCCTGGCAGACGAGAGGCCGGAGAAGGCTAGATCTGGGATCCACGGAATGGCTCCTCACAAGCCCTTTCCTTCCAGAAGGTGCAGCAGGAATTCAGATGGCTGCGGGCATTGCCATAGCAACTGTACCTTTCTGAAGCTGTCACAGGCTACAGGAGCAGGGCGTAAGCAATGCAGAAGCGGGGCGGGGGGGGGGTGGAGGTTGGGGAGGGTGCGCCAGCGGAGAAAGCTCACCCAGCAGATGAGGCTGTGAAAATAGATGGAACCTCAGCACAGCTGGGATTTACAGACCGGAGCTCGGTGGGGCCACGACTTGCTCAAGACCCAGGATGCGTCTGGGATCTCTCTAGGGGCTTCCGCAGCGACAACACTGCACCGGCTAGCCCTGAGGGGCCCGCGATGATGACAGCACACGCCACTTAGAGCAAGAGATCATCCACCGAGGTTAGATTGGTTCCTACACGGTCACAGCAATCAGGGAGGAAGTGCCCACTACGGGACGGCCACTCGCGTTTCCAGTCTGGGCTGAAGAAACGGACGCTGCTTTAAGCTTCTGATATAAATCAGATGCCAAGAAGTCAGGAGGCACCTCGGGGGCCTTAAATAATGGTGGACATTCTAGCGCTAAAAGAAGTCAATTGTCAACCAGAATTTATATAAAGGAGGAACACCCATGCACCCTCAGGCTGCCACCTGCGCCCATCGCTGCAGCTCTCTCCAGTGCCGCCTGCCTCCAGGTGCTGGCCACAGCCGGAGGCTGGGTGCTCCGGGCCTCCCCGGGGTGGAAGGCGTCGAGGCCTCTCCTCGGCACAGGCAAGCAGACGGCGAGGCAGAGCCTGCTGAGTGGCACTCAGCCGTGCAGCCTCCCCGGAGCAGAGTGGCACACTCGTGGCCCAGGGAACCACATGCGCCTCCGCTGGCTGAGCACCCTGCTGTTTGGGTGCTTCCCTAACTTCATTTGGCTTTCGGCTCCTTGCAAGGAGCAAGTAGTTCATGTCAGGGAGCGGGAGGAGGGATTCTGCCGTCCTCAGGGGCCGGGCATAAAGTGTGAGAAGTCAGGGTGGTGGGGGAAGCAGTCACCCCAGTGTCACCTCTGCGAGCGTGTTGTCACCGCCCCATACCTCACCTCATTATGGTTCGGCAGTGTCCCCCTGAACTTTCCCCCGGGTTACACTCACCTTTGCCCCTGCTGGCCCTCCTGGCAAGCCCGGGTCCCTGCTGAGGGTGGGAGCACGCTTTCCCTCATTTTTCTGATCCCAGAACCCCTGCCGACTCTCCGGGGCCTCAGCTCACTGCCGGTCAGTGTGAGCCCCCGCGCCACTCTAGAGCTGCTGTGGGGGGCAGGCCCTCCCCCAGGTGTGGGGGCTCCTCCTGAGGCTTGCAGGGGGAGAGCTCTTCACCCCCAAGGGGAAGCCAGCTCCGGCTCCCACTTTGCTCCTGGCTGTCATCTAGCTGGAGCAGCTTGCCCTGCACCTGCCCTGCACCCCCGCACTTACGAAGCCCGGGAGCGGGGCCTCCCGGGCGCGGCACTCCCACACACCGCCGTGCCCTCCTTCAGGAATGAGTGATCGAGGGAGCGCAGGGGAGGGGGGGTGGGGAGTCACGCCTGCCCCTGCCTTACCCTGGCAGCTCCCTCACGAGGTCTCCATGTGACTCGCTGTGTACGGCGGGGCCGAGCCGCTCGCTCTGCACAGCCCTCCTCAGGCAGCGGGCAGGGGTCTGCAGAGGGGCGTGTGTTGGGGGGATGTGAGGACCAGCTGTGGGGCCTCTCACTTCATTCCAGTCACTGCCCTTTATAAATATTTATAGAAGTTCTTCTACTAAAAATAACATCCTGGAGCCCAGGGAGGAGAAAAAATAAATAAATAAATGCAAAGCACCAGGACCTGGGCTCGAAGAGCATGTGTGCCAGAGCAGAAGGGAACCCTGAGCCGGACCGGCTGCGAGAGGGAGCACCGCAGCGGGCAGGGCTCCCCCTGGCGGCTGATGGCCACGACGCCCTGGCGGCCGGCCACCGGCTTGGCTGCACAGAACCCTCTGCTGCAGGAGGAACCTCCAGGATGCGGCCCCAGCTCTCTGCTCCCCCTTCCTGCCTAGGCTATAGAGCAGCATCAAATGGGGCGGGGCAGGCCGGCGGAAAGGAGGCTATTTTTAGCTCTGTGGCCAGGGCGTGAATGTCTCTAGAAGAGAGCAGGGCCTGAAGCTGTCTTGAATGACAGGGGGAAGAAAACCTGTTTGTTTTTAAAGGTCAAAGGTAGCGGGGAAACATGTGCCCCCCCCACCCCCCCCTGCCCATCCTGGGGAGAACCCCCCAAGCTAGCAAGCCGCCGGCGAGAACGCCATCAGGTCACACACAGAGGAGACTTGTGCTGTTTCTTTGCTCTTTCCAACCTCCCGGTCGAGTCCTGGGCAGAGGTGAGCCGCCGCCCGAGAGGAGCGGCGAGGGTGCTAGTTCATGCAGGACTGTGCGAGGGGCCGCCCACCAGCGGGGCGTCGGGTGCTCCCTCCCACTTCCCACTGGCGCTGGGCTCCCCTCCCGCTGGCAGGTGGTGACATCTGGCATCCTGCGAGCCCGATCCAGGTGTGCCGTGGAGAGATGGACAGGAATGCCCGTCTGGGGGAGGGCCTCGCCTTCCTCAGGCCGATGCCAGCTCACTCCGCGTGCCCCGTGCCTGTGCAGGACAGACGCACTGTTACTCCGGGTGCTGCCGAGGGTCCCCCAGCAAATGCTGCTCTCATCTGCTGGGGGCGAGACAACGTGCAGGGCTGGGCTGCTGGGGAGTCGCCTTCCACCTTGGGAGATGTGGAGGGCGGACGGCACTCGCGCCCCCTTCAGGGAAAGGCATGCTCTTTTCTGGGGGCACCTAGGGCCTTCGGGGTCCCTGTGTAGGTCACCGGTTTGGGGAGTGTTCCCAAGGAAGAAAGAAGAAACTGGGTTCGCAGTGCGAGGTGGTGGTTTCTTGGGAAGGAGAACTGAGGAGAAAGAAGGGCAGGGGGGTCAGAGACAGGCCCGTATGCAAGGGGCCGAAGAGAGCAGATCTTACGGGCCCCTGAAGTGGAGCCACTGGAGTTTTTATGCTGTTCACCTGACTCTCTAGCACTGGGCGTTTCCCCTAACTCCTGACAGTGTCAGGGAACAGCGCTGGGCGTGGAAGACCCAGCTCTGATTCTGTTTCTGACACCAGGTTCCCCGGTTGGTCGGGTGGTGGGCCTCATCTGCACAAACAGGGGGCGGGCCACCTGACGTGGACCTGCCTTTCCTCGTCCCCCAGTTCCTGTGCCTGGGAGACAGGGGCTCTGGCAGGTTCCTGAAGGGCAAGTCGGCTCCTGACTCCCGGGCCGGCTGGGGCAGCCTCGGGCTGCTCTTGGCAAGGGCCTTGCCTGAGTGCGCAGGGAGTTTAGGTAAACGCCTGCCCAGGCCCTGCAGGCTCTGGGATTTCCGGGCCAGCGCGAGCATTTCAGCAGCCTGGGCGCTGCCTCGCCGTGGCCTGCAGGATCCCAGTCGGTGCGAGCTCACAGCCCGCAGGTGCGAGCAGGGGAGAGCTGGAAAGGACCCGGTGCAGGTGGGATGGGGAGGCTGTCAGGACACGGCCTGGAGGCCGCTCCAGGGTAAGACCACTTGGAAGGGTCCGGGAAAGCTATTTTTCTGAGCTGTGAGGCCTGCGGCCCTGGCTTTGGTGCCTGAAAGATCTGTAACTGAGATGGCCTAACTTTTAAGCGCTAGAGGCGGGGGAGGGGAGGGGAGAAGAGATCGAAAAACAAAGAGAACTCTCAGGGCTGCACCGAAAGCCATCTACCCTGGGAAAGAACTCTTCTCTGGAACAGCACGGCAGTCTGATTGTTTTTGCGCTGTCCCTCCAGTGAGCATGCCCAGAAGCTGCGCTATCTTGTAACTGGAACTAGGGAAGAATTAAGGTCCTAAGATGGAAAACGTGTAAAAGACGAATTCCTCAAGGCAACGGGCATTTGCTGTGGGGGAAATCTGTACTTTTATTATTAATTTTTTAAGGAGGCGAGAAGGTGCAGCATGGCCAGGTGCCACGGGACACGGCTTGCCTGGCCCATGGAGTTGGGGTGAATCTGCGTGATGAAACGGGTGACTAAGGTGAGGAGCCGCGGCAGAGGGAGCTTCAGGACATGGCGGCTCCCCGCCGACCTCTGAGTCACAAGCCTGTTCGGGTAACTACATCCCGACACAGGTGACACCCAGCCCTGCCTGGGCCCAGGCCCGGGCACAGCACGAGAGGTCGGTCAGGGCCTGGGACCCAGACCAGATGGGTAGGCTGGTGGGGTCGGGCAAAGGGAAGAGGGGAAGAGGCGCAGCTGGGCTCTTTAAAGAAAACCCTAACGTGGGTCTCCACCAATCAGAATGGGCCTCAGTGGGGGGAGGGGGGACCTCAGCTGTGCAGGGAGAGGGCTGTGGAGAGAGAGAATAGTCGGCACTCACCTGGCTTGCTCTCCATCCGGGCTCCTCCGCTAACCTGGGCAGCGGGGACACAAACAACACACAGGTCACAACAAGGGTCTTCTCACTCCCCGATATTCTCCCAGGGCCTCCCTGGCCCCCTGCTCCCACGGGCCCCGGGACTCTCCCAACCAGGTCTGAACCCAAGGGAGCACCACTACCCACCACCACCCACTGCAGCGGCCACACACTCGCCACGAGGACCAGCGCCTCTCAGGAGGAGGGGACACTGACACTGCCCGGAAACAAAGCCACCGTAAATCCAGGGAGCAGTCAGTTCGGGGGCACACGGCCCACGTGTCCTGGGCGCGAACCGGGGGACCGTGATGGCACTGTGACGGGGGCAGCGTCTCCCTCGCGCAGACCCGTCTGTCCGGGAGTCACTCTCTCACCCACCCCGGAAGGACGAGCACTGCCCGGACCCTCAAACCCCCGCCCACTTTCACAGAGGGCCGTGGCTGCCAGCTCGCCAGACACACACCAGGCCTGCCCAAGTGTGCAAACTGGATGTACAGCTCTTCGCCGTGGACAGCAGGCGCTGGGAGAGGGGATTCGGAAGAACACGGGAGCGTAAAGTGGGGTTCTGGAGCAGCGGAGGCATGGGTGGGGCTGGGAGGCACCCCGGGGTGAGTTCTGCTCTTCTGTGTCTGTTCTGCATAGTCTTGGGGAAAAGCACTCGCCACTCGAGGTAAGCGGTGCAGGATGCAACGTCGGAAGGGGACCCCGACAGAGCAGAAGCGTTCCCCAGGGTGCAGCCAGCCAGAGAGCCAAAGGAGGGCAGGGAGAGGCCTGAGGGGGCGGATGTGATTGGGGCATCCAGCTCCTTCCAGAGCGTCCACTGGGCTCACAGGGGTCTTGCACTGAGCAGGCCACGCCGCCTGACAGGGCGCCGACCAAGTTCCGTGTATATTATGTCGGCAGCATCTCAACCCCGAAGCAGCAATTCTCTTTCTCTTTCTGGGCGACAGTTACTGCCGTCTGACACCCAGGTGACAGCGGCTGCCACAGTGTCAGTCTACCCAGTAAAAACTCGTGCCCAGCTCACGGCAGAGAGCCGGAAGGGCCACCCACGAGAACACTCGGCTTTAGAACAGCTCCCACGTAACAGCCGCAGAGGGGCATCCTAGGGCCTTTACAATGTGCCAAGTCAGGTATTTTTTTAAACCCTCTCTCTCACCCCAGCTCTTAACACTCCTCCCCCTTTCCCCCCGGGGATGACATGGAAAGCCAGAGAAATAGAAATTCAGGCATTTTCACAAAAAGGCTGCACACGGATAGAAAGACACTGGCGTACATACACGCTGAAAGAGGGAGAGGAAGAAGAGCTGCCGATAGGGCGGCTCGGGTGTGAGGACAGAGGCCCCCGAGGCCGG
Source organism: Phyllostomus hastatus (assembly GCF_019186645.2). Lineage (NCBI taxonomy): Eukaryota > Metazoa > Chordata > Mammalia > Chiroptera > Phyllostomidae > Phyllostomus > Phyllostomus hastatus. The sequence continues at coordinate 4,563,943 of NW_025333873.1, read as the reverse complement.
GAGACACCGGGTGAGGGAAACCATGGCCAGTCCGCAGGTGAGACGCAGCCTGCACCAGACTCGAACCAGGGCTAAGGGCTGAAGTCCACGGTCAGGGCGAGGCCCCGGTGGGCAGGGAGGAGTCCTCTGTGCTACAGGGGAGCGGAGGGAGGCTGGGGAGAGGCCATGGGAAAAGCTATTGGGGAAGGGAGGGTACATGGGGAGGGAGGCCAAAGTAGCAGCTGTTAAGTCTTCAGCCAAGAACATTCCAAAATGAATGCCAGGATCTGGCTGGGTTGTGTGTGTGCGTGCGTGCGTGCTTGTGTTTGCAGGCTGTGTTTACATAAGTGTAAGTTTATCCCTGGGTATCTGCTCTTCACCTCCTGCACTGCGGCCCTCCTGCCTTCTTCTGAGACCCCTACGGGCACAGGGACGCCGGCCGTCCCGACGCTTCTCTGCAGCATTTCCAGACGCTTCAAACCACTGCCCTCCACTTCTGACCTTTGACATCCGTGCCAAACACGTCACCCTCATCCATTCATCCCGGCTCCTGGCCACCTTCCGAACGAGTCCAGCACCTGAAGGATGTCCCCTCCTCTCCCAGCTTCTCCCTTGGCGATGTCCTGTCCTTGATGACCCACTCGAGAGCCCTCCCTGTCTCACCCACACGAGCCCCCGGGGCACACAAGGCTGCAGACCCCCAGGCCACATGGCTTCCCCTCTCCCCTCGCAGCATCCCAGCCTGCACCAACTCCCTTCGGCCCTCCCTCCCTACACGTCACTCAGGGTGCTGATCTGCTCCGACCAAAGCTCGGGCGCCGGGGCTGGAGAAACCTGCAGGGAGCCCAGGCCCTGACACTTACTACCTGAGCGAGTTCTCGAACTGCTGAGTCTCATCTGGAATCCTTCCCTCACGGGACCGTGAGACCCCACCGGAGGGCGTGCCTCCTGCGGCCGGCACGCAGCTCTCTCCCTGACCAAATGCTTGCTGGCACACCGCCGTGCATTTCACCGGACCCGTTCCCTTGCTGACACCCCACTACGCACCAGCTGCTGTTCTAGGCACTGGGGATACAACCTGAGCAAAGCGGACCACAACCTCTGCCTTGTGGCACTCACGCTGAGGGGAACCCAGCACGGACATAGTCACAGCTGACAGAAGGGACAGCCGACTCTCGAATGCCCCTGGAGGACTTGGCTCTCTGTCCAGTGTAACTCCGGAGCACCAAGGCTGAGCGCATGAAGTCAGGAGTCAGAGAGACCCCGTTCAAGCCCGGTACCTGCAACTTCCTAACCACGGGACCTAAACTCCTCTGAGCCCGTCTCCTCATTGGCAAAGCGTTGTTATATACCTCACAGGGTTGTTAAGGATTAAAGGAGACTATAGGGGAAACCATTTAGCACAGCTCTTCACAGATAGGTATTAACGAGGTTTTGCAGTGAGATTGAGAAGGCCTTATAGGCATGCTTCGTTTCATTGCACTTCCCAGATATTGCTATTTTTGTTGTACAAACCGAAGGCCAGAGCCTCCACTGGCAAAAGGTGAGGACCGGCTTTACTGCCACACTTGCTGGCCTGCAGCGGCCGGAGCCGATCCCACCGCGTCTCCACCACGTCGCCTGTGTGACCTCTCTGCCACAGCCTCTCCTCATTGCTTTTCCTCCTCCCGTGAAGCCACCACACCCTTCGGCCAGTCCACCCACCACCATCTCCTCCTCCTCCTCAGGACACGTTCCTGTGTTTGCCATCATCCACTCCAAGTCTGATGGTGAACTCTTCCTCCACTTGTCTCCTGTTTATTTTGCACGTTGCTCTCCTAACTATATTATACACTCCTGGAGGCGAGGAGTCCTGTTTTGTTTTATTGTATCTATTTCCTGTATCCCGATGTCTAGCATCTATGTATCTATTTCCTGTATCCCGATGTCTAGCATCTATGTATCTATTTCCTGTATCCCAATGTCGAGCATCTATTTCCTGTATCCCAATGTCTAGGAAGCTGTGTTGATCCACGGACACCACCACCTCCGGGGCGGGGAAGGGGGGCGGAAAATTTGCCGGGCGGTTGGGCAAAGCAGGTAGGGGGTGCTGTGGGGGTCCGAACCCTCTGGGCGGCAGCGGGAAGGAAGGCAGAAACAAAAGGGGGGGTCCGTTCAGGGGCTAGTAGCTCTGGCTCCCACTCAACCTGGGGCTCCTGGTGAGCTGCCTTTACCTCTGTCCTTCCCATTCTGCATCTTCTCCTCTTCTTCCTCTGCACCTTCCTCCGCTGTGGAAACAAGTCCAAGGAGGCCCGTGACCCTTCAGCGCAGGACAAGCACAGAAGCGGGGCGGAGGGAGCAACTCGGGAGGCCTGGGGCGAACCCCCAGCCCAAGGCCCCGGGCCACAGCCCCCCAGGCTGCTCCCCCACCCGGTCTGCACCCTGTGCGCACGTCCCCTGCACGGTGGAACAGAGCTACTGGGGAGTCCCGGGCCCGCAGAGCAGCCCGGTGTCGCCTACACTGCCGCTGGCTTCCCTGGTGGCGAGGGGGGCGGCGGCCTGTCCTCTGAGCCCGTTTCCCTAAGGGGGGACGCCTGCGGGGGACACACCGAGCATCTTGCCATCGGGTTGAAAGTGCACGGCGGGGAAAACCTAGACTAACGCCGAGTCCAGAAAGACGAACGGACCACTAGGGGTTTTCGGCTGACAAGTCTTAAAATGACTGAACACTGTGATGTGGTTGTGAGAAAAAAATACGGTCTAAGGCTGCTTCCCCAAGGGTCCTTCTGGGAGGTCACGGTCACTGTGCTCTCGAGAGAGAGCCTCCCCTGTGGTGTGGAGTGCGCTCAGCCCTGGGGCCTCTGAACTAGGGCCTGGAAACGCCGGCGACTTCCCCGGGCGGCGGGCGGCGGGCGGCGAGCAGGATGGTGTGGTGGAAACCGCGTCCTGTTGGGAACAGCCTAAGGGATGACCCATAGTTGCCTCAAGAGGAATGAGGCTCAGGGAGGGCCTTGTTCTCGGCACCGGATACTCGAAAGGCAACACAAAGGGGAGGAACTGAACTTGCTCTGGGCAGGCTTAGAGGGTCGAGCAAGCACAAATGGGTTACGGAAAGGCATAAGTTGGCTCCCTGATGAGAAAGAACTTTCCAGAGGTGAGAGCTGGTCATGAGCGAGCTCACTGGGAACACACAGACAGAGGGCTTTCGTGTCGGGAGGCAGGCTGGGGTGAGTGACACCCAGGGGTGTCCACAGCACGGCCACGCTGTACGGGAGATATGGGGAGGCACCCTGAGGATGCAGCCGCACCCTGACCGAAACCTCCAGGGTGGCAGAGGAAACGGCCAGTGTCGGCTGGGCTGTCCCAGTCCCTGGGGCACTGGCAGCCTCGCGGGTAAGGAAAGCTGACTCCTGCATTTGTGGAGACGGTGCTGTGTGGGGGCTGGTCCGCATCTCCGTTCGGTCTCCAGTGTGTGAGAGGGTACAGCACCAGGGAAAGGGGCCTCGTGGGACCCCAGATCCGACACCCTGTCCTACATAGGGACCAGGGTGGTGGTGAGAGCACAGACTTAATGTTCTCCAGGCTTCAGTTCTAGAACAAGCTTTGCCCCTTTGAGCTGCCTAACTCCAGGCAAGTGACCTTTCTGTGAGCCGCTCACTGCGATTCCAAAGCAAAGGGAATGGGCAACGGGACCTCTCAGGGACCTTCCGGACACACCTAATTCTGTCAGCACCGCCCGCTTCCCTGCTGTGAGAGGTGGCGGAGGATCCCCCTGAACTCTGAGTGGTTGTGACGCTGTCTGGTCTGTGTGTGTTTTCTGTTGGACGGTGTCCAGTTGCCTCCCGTGTCAGTGTGATGAGCTCACAGCCACTTACTCTGCATAAACCCTACTAAGTGGCCAAGAGGCACCAGTGTGGTTGACGTGCATGGCCTGGAATCCGTGGGGAGCCGTGACAGGGACGTTCTGGTCACGTGTGAAGTCATCTCGACGGCAGTGACCGCTCTGTTCACGAGTGTGTGCAGGGGCGGTGATTCTGACAGGCACTAGGGAGGGGGTGGCATCACCACCACGCCCCCTGCGCAGGAGAACTGACACCTTATCTCAGCCGCCACCCTGGGAAAACCAGCCTGGGCCCTGCATTTATTCTCTTTTAAAAGAAAGCAGGCAGACTCAAGAGCGAGCGACGCCACGGCCCTGGGGCACCTTGGAAGGTGCGCACTGTCTTTCGGGAAGTCTGCAGAGCTGTGGGCCGGCCTCCCTTCAGGGCACAGCCTGGTGATTGCGATACGTGTGTTTGCGTAAGTGTATCTGTTTGAACAGTCCGTGGAAAAACAGCTTTATATTTTTAATTAATAACCTTGGTAATTAATGACCTTGTCAAGGCATCTAAAAGCATTACCTTAGGTCAGAAGAAACACAAGAGAGCCATCTGTATGAGTGACCTATGGAACTCGGGAAGGGAACCCGCCTGCTTAATATTTAACATGGGAATCGGGCCACTGTAAGAAAACCAGCAGATATCTGGCAGCTACACAACGGATGGGGTCATGGGGATTCCTGGAGGGGTGATGATATGGGAATGGGCTTTTACTCCTGTCCTGGGTTTCACGGAAGGGGGGAAATGGGCATGAGGTAAGGGTCTCTGGAAAATCGCTGAAACAGCTAAGTGATCGAGAGAGACTGAGAAAGAAGTCACAGATGAAACGGAACCCGAGGAGGGAAGGAAGCAACAGACTCAGGTCATGAACTTCAAGTGAAACGAGAGCCTAGTCATGGACAAAAGGGGAGAATAGGGTTTCAACACCAAATCAGAGAGGAGGGGGCAGAAAGGCAGCTGGGAGAGAGTCCGGAGGCGTCCGTGGATGGCCGATGTGGTCCCAGGCACGCAGGGGAGCTGCGGAGCGAGGCGGCGGCCGGGGCCTAGGACAGGAAAGAGCAGCCGCGGAAGGAGCACGGGCAGAAGGCACATCGGGGAGGCAGGGGCCCGACTGTACGTGGAGGCCTACGTTTCTTTAAGCTCTGAGTTGCGCTGGCTCCACAAGCTGTGCTCTTAAGAGAAACTGAAACGTGTAATTATCTCTGTGTGATCTCGAGGGAGACAGACTCTCTGGGTGAAGACATCCAGGGTGTCCCTAGGAGGCAAGAGGATGGGGGGGTGGCATGAGGGGTCTCTGCTCCCCGGCGGCGTTGTGCCGTGTGGCGCGGGAGCGAGGCGGGCGAGAGGCAGGGGAGACAGGAGGCCGGGTGGGAGCTCTGGGCTTCACCTGAGTGGAGCTCCTTCACCAGGGATGACATGGTGTTGGTGATGGAGTCGGCGGCCACCAGCAGGTCATTGCGGAGGTTTCTCCTCGTACCTGAGGAGAGTCAGAGCAGATGGCGACGCCAGGTGGGTGGGCGTGGAGATGGGAGGGCAGAGCGCGAGACTCGGTCTGCCAGGCCCTGGGACGTAGCGCCGAGTACCGCCGAGGGGCCGCGGGGCCGCAGCAGCCCCGCCGGTCCCCGGGCACACCGGCAGCTCCAGGTCGCCCAGTGCACGCTTTCCTCCCTCTCCTTCTCTGCCAGGAGGGCAGGGCCCGGTCAGTTCCGAGCTTCCTGCCACAACCCACAGAGCTGAGTTCCGGAACGAATACCGCTCCCAGACGCGCCTCAGTCCTAGGCAGGACTTCCCTCCCCAGTGCTGCCTCCTCCCTGTCTTCTGTCTGCACCCCAGTAAGACTCCCTCACCACCCCATCTTCCCCCAACTGCATAACTCTGGCCGCTGGCCCTGCGGGCAGTGGTGACATTCTGACACTGAATGAGCCTTCAGCAAGGTCCTAAGCACATGACTTTGGGAATTTCTCCACCCCATTCCTCCGGAGGAAGCAAAGCCCAAAGGGTAAGGCACTGCTCACAGCCGGGGGGAAAAAAAGCGCAGGAGCCCAGGAGGTCTTTCTTTGCACAGGTGCAAAGCCTGCCAGCCTCCCGTTGGAGACAGTCCTCGAGGGAGGAAGAGCCAGCACCTGACTTACTAACTCTGTGCGTAAAAATCTGACCATTTAAACCGAGGAGCAAAGAAACAGGAAAACTCTCAGTAAGAATCTCGTCTATGTTTCCAAACCCCCTCAGTTCTCTGCCTCGCACTCTGGTCCCGAAACTGACCTTGTGCGAAGGCCTCCTGCATGTCTCCCCCGACGCCGCCCAGCGGGTCCTGGGGGCCGTGTGTGGGCGTGGAGCCAGTGGACGCCGAGCGGACCGGCATGGGCATGGGGCGGCCGCCCCCTCCGTGCGTGGGCGAGGTGTGCGGCGATCCTGCGGCCTGAGCCTGGGAGAAGCAAAGACAGAAAATGTTATCTCAGGTGCCTGGCCTCTGGGGGAGGGAGGGAGGGAGGGTCCTCTTCTCACTCAGCTCCGGCCGGCTGACTGGGCTTCAGTCCCCGGGGCGAGGCAGTCCGTTTGCAGCCACATTTCAGAGGAAGGAGTCAGGCTGCCTCCATGGCCGGAGAGAGAGAGAACGGGAAGAAAGAAAGGGAGTGTGTGTGTGTGTGTGTGTGTGTGTGTGTGTGTGTGGCAGGGGCAGGTACAGAGAACAGCAGCAGCAGAAGGGACCAGAGTGGGGGGAGCACAGGGGCTAGCTCAGAGAGGGCAGGCCTTTCCAGGGGCAGCCTGAGCGGGCGGCTGGGCCGAGGGTCTGAGAGTGGGGGTGGGGGGTCACACAGTCGGAAAACAATCTGTAAACGTTCTTTGTTCTGGTTTGCGAGCACGTTCATGGACACCGTCTCATCTGGCCCTCACGGCACCCGGTGCGTAGAAAGGGCACAGGTTTTTGTGTCCGTTTTACAGGAGAAAACCAAGGGTGAAAGAGTGACCACCTGTGTCAGGCTACCCACGGGAGATGCTGGAATGACTCCGTCTCCCCCAGGAACATGGCGCGTCCCCTGCACCTCTGCGGCTCCAGACCCCGTGCCTCACGTGCCTAAATTTGTGCATCAGGAGCTGGGTCACCTGGCCTGTCACACTGCGCGCATCAGGCACACAAGGTGAGGTCTTCTGTGGGCCGCCTTGCAGGGACCGGGTGAGAATGGTCATATGTTCCGTGGAAATGGAACTTGCCTTGTGAAGGCTCTGGGGTCGGTGTGGGCAAAGCCTGGGGCAAGGGGACGTGATGTAGAAGCTCTGGTTAGAGACAGCTCCCCGAGGGGGCTCTGCCGCTCTGCAGAGCGAGGGGCCCTGAGCGTGGCGGACACGCTGGGGCCCTCCGTGGAAGCGACGCTGGGAAAGCGTAAGCCAAAGTGTACAAATGAGTTCAAATGAACATGCTTATCCTTTTGGGATCTAGTGCAACACCACCGACCTCCACACAAACAGAATCTGCCCCAACAGGTGGCTGGCTGTTTGCACGGAGCCTCACCTCCACGCTGCAGGCAGTGTGGCGCCAGGCTCGCTGGGAACGGTCTGTTCTCCATCGTTCCTGCTTTGCCTCGTGTGCGTGCGTGCGTGCGTGCGTGTGTATGTGTGTGTGTGTGTGTTTAGAGGAATTTAAAAAAATAGAGGAAGCTACAAAGTATAACATAATATACCACCCCATTAATACTTGTTATCACTGTATCCATTTATTTCAGCCTGAAGATGCTGCAGGAAAACCTGAAGACCCCCCTCACCACCAGCCCTTTCCAGTCCCAGCCCCCTCATCTAATCCCTTCGGGGGCCACCGCTACCAAAGATTTTGGTGTGGAGCTTTGTACCTGTGTATACATAGGTAACTATGAATAATATACGATGTGTCACGCTTTTAAATTTTGCATAAATAGTATCCTACTGCACATATCTTTTTGCAATGTGCTTTTATCATTAGCATGCTTTTTGAGATTTTTTTCCCACAATACAAATAAATATGAACTTAGGCCCTTATCATGTTATATATAAAAACTCACCCAAAACGGATCACAATAAATATGAGAACTAAAACTAGACCATGATTCTTTAGATATGAGAAGATGCAATGGCTACAAAGATAAAATAAATAAATTGATATTCATCAAAATGAAATGTTTTTTTCAAAGGACGCCTTTAAGAAAGTAAAAAGACAACTCACAGAATGGAAGAAAATTTTTGCAAATCATTTATCTGATTACTGATTTGTACCTAAAATATGTAAAGAGCTCTTATACTCAGTGATAAAATGTCAAGTAACCTAAGTTAAAAGTAGGCAAAGGATCTGAATAGACAGTCTCCCAAGATATACATATATACCTATCCAATAAGCACATAAAAAGATGCTTAACATTATTAGCCATTAGGGAAATGCAAATCAAAACCACAAGGAGATAACCCTTCACAACCATTAGGATGGCTATAATAAAAAAGACGGACAATAACAAGTGTTGACAAGGATACAGAGAAGTGGGAACCCTCATAAGCTGCCCATAGGAACCTAACATGGTCCAGCTGCCTTAGAAAACAGGCTGGCAATTCCTGAGAAGGTTCGACAGTGAGTGCCACATGACCCAGAAACGCCGCTACTACAAGTACACACCCAAGAGAAATGAAAATGTGTATCTACACGGAAATTTGCACCCAAGTGTTCACAGCAGCATTATTCGTAATACCCCCGAAGTGGAAACAACCCCAACATCCATCAGCTGATGAATGATTTACATGAAATGTATATTTTTACAATGAAAAACGATTTGGCAGTGAAAAGAAATGGAGTACTGATACATGCCACAAAGTGGACAGACTCTGAAAATAAGCAAAGTAAAAGCTGGTTACAAAAGACCATATGTTGTTTGGTTCTGTGCATACGAAGTGTCCAGAACAGGCAAATCCAGAGAGACAAAGGAGATGAACGGTGGTCTGGGGCTGGGGGGTTTGGGGGCTGGGGGGAGAGGCGTGAGTGCTACGAGGCACGGGGTGCCCTCTGGGGGTCATGGAGTGTTCTAAAACTGGTCGTGGTGGTGGCTGCCCGACTCAGTGAATATATCACAAAACACTGATTTGTGTACTTTGAAAGAGTAAATTGTGTGTTATGTAAATTACAGCTAAGTGAAATTATTATAAAAAGGACACCACTAAGGAAAAAAGTCAGCCATATGGTGGGGAAAATATTTACAGATTATATCCGATAAAGAACTTGTGGGTCTTTGCAATGACTGTTTGGACCTGACACCAAAAGTAAAGGCAACGGAAGCAGAACTAAACGAGAGGGACACAGCAAACTGAAAAGCTCTGCGCAGCAAAGGAGCCACCAACGAAATGAAAAGGCGACCTGAGGGAGAAGAACTGCAAACCGTGCGTGTGATGGTGAGTTCATATTCAAAATATATAAAGCACTCGTACAACTTAGCGAACAGCAAACAGTCCAATAAAAAAACGGTCGGAGTCACTGGGCAGACACGTTCCGAGGACAACAAACACGTAAAGGGCCAGCAGGCGTATGAAAAGGTGTGCCTTTTCGTGAAAGGCAAACCTCAGTGAGACCGTGTGAGGACCCTGGGTGCTGGGGGAGCCTACGACTCCTGATGCCTCCGCCACGGAGCAGGGAGTGCGGCCAGTGGGAACCAGGCCTGCCCGCACGCGGAGGACAACGGCCTCAGCCCAGGTCAGGCTGGAGCTGCGGGCACTCGTCCGCTGATAGAACAGCACCCAGCACAAGTCCCCAAGGCGTAGCACCCATCTCGGGCACAGGAAGGGGGTGAGAGTCTCTAAAGTGACTGGCTGCAGAGTCTGCCTGGAAATGCCGAGACCAAGTGCACAGTGCAGACGCTGAGCACTGAAAAGGGAAATCAAGCCCAGTTAAGAAAAGGAAAAAAAATCGGGGGGCCTGAGTAGGTGGCCTGTGAAATTCAAACTGACTTCACTGCCTGTGTCCCAGAGGGCCAGCCGGCCTGCAGCGTGCAGCGAGTGCTGGCTCCACCCCTCAGTGAGGCCTGGGCCCAGCACCGAGGCCGGAGGAGGCAGGGCAGGCAGCGGTCACTGGTCACTGGGGCGTCTCCGCCAGCGCAGCAGAGCGGGGCCTCTCTAACCAGACCTCCGGGGGGCGGGGGGGGGGGGCCCTCCAACGGCTCCTGCCCTGCAGTCACTCCTGTGCAATCCCCTCCCCTTGAAGGTGGGCTGGCTCAGTGACTGCTCTTATAAGTGTGTCAGGACGATGGGAAGCCACCTCCGAGGTTCGGTTCTTCAAGACTGAGACTCTGATCCGCCCCCACACTCCCGTGCTCCTCTCCTGGCTCCTCACACTGACGAAGCCAGCTGCCCTCGCCCGAGCTGCCCTGCGGAAAGGCCCGCGGGAAGGGGCTGAGGGCGGCTCCCAGCCATCAGCCACACCGAACGGAGGCCCCGAGTCCAACAGTCCACGAGGGAGCCTGCCACAGCCACGTGAGCTGCTGAGCCTCGAGGGGACTGTGGTCTGGTGGGAGAGCCCGCCCCTCAGCTTGTGGGGACCCTGCCGCACAGCGCCCGGGTTCCTGGCCCACAGAAGCCGTGAGTTAACAAACAGTTGCTATTCTAAGCCAATGGGTCTCAGGGTAAGTTGTTATGCAGCAATAGGCAACTCATATGCTAGGCTGATTGTTTTCTTTATGCGCTATTAAATCGGCTCCCCCTGAAGGACCTCGGATGGAGAGAGGGAGGATGTGGGGATATGAGGAACCAGACGCAGAGGTGCTCACGACAGGCCAGAGACCCTCGGAAAGAGGACGGCGGGTGAGAAGAGAGGCCGGGATGCGTAGCTGAGAGTATGTCTTCTGATCTGAGTTTGTGCCTGAGTCCTGGGGTGCCTTCATCTGCCCCCACACTGCAAGTCGCAGCCTTTTCACTGTGTCGGTAATTACAGAACCGGAGACAGCTCTCTGCTGCGAACTCGGTGACCCGGAGGAAGAGAGGAGGTCGCAGGCCCCGAGGGGGCACCTGGCCCTGGCCGCCCCCCTCTGGGGAATGCACTGAAGGGAGCCTCGAGGTTCGGCGGGAGGGGCATGGCTCGGGCGGCGGGGGTCCCGGGTCTGTCTTTCGACTGCGGCGCGTGCAGTCACACTTTATGGGGCTCCGTCTTCCTATTGGAAACCGAGGGGCACCGACTAGACGGTCTCTGAAGCACTTTCCAGATGTAGAATTCTGTGAGTCTCTGACTTCCGCCAGGCGACCTCATGTCAGAAACACCGAGAAGGGACGGCTTTGCTCCGGCCCTCACTGCACCGCCAGGGAAGGGTCTTCCTCCTCAGAGGAGTCTCAGTAGGTGTCTCAGGGTCGTGTGACGGCATTTTCCGTAGCTAACCCACCTCCGTCACAGGTGCAGCCAGCCCCAGAGGCGATACCCATGTAGGCCTCAGGGAAAGGCAGGCGGTGGGGAGGTGCGGGGAGCAGGCGGCTGTACGAGAGGATGGGGCTATTCCGAGAGAGACAGCGTGTAACTCCAGGTCCTTCCAGAGACCCAGGTCCCCTGACCTCCCGCTGCCGCCCCCTGCTGCTGCCTCCTTAAATGTGCAGATCGGGGCCTGTGGACCTCATGGAGTTGGTGGCGGTGCCTGAGCACCGAGCCACACTCCCAGCAGGCTGAGCGTCGCCCGGGAGCCGGTTGGGTTTGCTCGTTCGTCACCCTCCTGGCAGGCCCGGGCTGGAGACGCGTGCCGATAAGGAAGCTGGAGCGCGGGGCTGTGCCGTCCACGCACCTCCCCTCAGAGGCACAGGTGGGCGGCCCGTTCCGAGAGGCAGGCCCTCCCTGCGGGGCGCTCTGGGCACTGCGCTCCGGGCACTGCGCTCAGTGCAAACCGACCCTGGGTAAGTGGCACCGCAGGTGGGGAGAGCGACGTGGTCGGGACCTCGAGATGACGGGGAAATGGAGAGTCACACAGAAGTTGGTCACGGTGGAGGAGCTAGTCAGGCGGCTCTGGGGATGGGAACGGGCTGGCCAGTGAGGGTATGAAACCACCCTGGGCCCCGGGTTTCCGGTGCCGGGACAGGGGCAGTCAGCCCGGGAGGCGGGAGGCTTTGCAGCATGCCGCTTGGTGTTTCACGGTTTCCTGGTGCGAGGACAGTGGAATGTTACTGAAACGCGACCTGTGACAAAGGCCGGCACGCAGCACAGGCTCACCGCGTGTCTGACCCATAACTAGACACGATAAATGCCCTGTGACTCGGGGCTCCGGACACACAGGTCCCTTGTAGTGGGAACAATTCTGCTGAAAACACAGAGCTAGAGAGATGCTATAATCTGAGAACTCTCTCGTCGGCTGGCTCTTCACTTCTTCTACATCAGCAAAACTCTTGAGAACCTGAGAAGGCAATGTATCACATTCTGAGGAAACAGCTCAGAAATCATGTTTGTAATTTCAGAGGGTCCGTGACCTCGGGAAAACAGCCTCTAGTTTCATCCAACTTTCATTTTATGTTCGAGGAGACTGAGGCCCATGGAGGTCATGAGGCCAGTTATGACCAATCAGTAGAAAGGCTAAGACTGGTACTGGGGTCTTCGAATCGCCTCGCGGTGCTGGGAGGAACCAAGGCACGGGGGGCCCAGCACGGGTTTCTGGGCCAGGCAGGACTCGGGTCAGCCACGGCTTCTCCCTGCTGAAGCCCACCGTGACTCTCAACAGGACAGTCAATTTCCAATATGGTTGACAGGGCGGCCAATTCCCAGCGAGAAATGTGCAGAATACAACTGTGGCTCGGTCTCTTGTCTAGAACACAAATCTAATACCGGCGTCAAGCAGGTACAGAGGATGCCAGAGGAGGTGACCTGAGGACACTGTGATCCCTCCCCACAGCTGGCACCTGAGCAGAGAGAGGGACTCGCTGCGGTGGCGGGGTGAGCTGGCTGCACGCACACGGAGAAAGGCCCTGTCTTCGCTGGGACACGGGAAGTGCTGTCCCGGGCCACGCTCGGGCATCCCCGGCACGGTGCCCGACACCTGGCAGGGGCGCCGTAAGCACTGCTGCCTCCCCTTCCCGCTCCACACGGAACAGGTGTGAGTTCTGTTCATCTCTGGTGCCTGGAGAGGCTTGTGGCAAAAGCCTGGGTTTGAGAGTTATTGCCCTCTGAGGAGCCCTGGTAACCGCAGAGGCCCCCCTCCCCCCGCCACCCCCAAACCTCCGAGCCGGGCTGTCATCATGGCAACAGAAGGAGACACTTCAGTCTCCGCTTCTCTCTCTCTCTGACTCGTGGATACCTGCCAGGTAGCAGATGGTCTGTGTGGACAATTACCTTCATTTTGCTGCAGTGTATTTAAATTAAACAAACTGGCCTCTTTGCTGCCGATTCTGAAAGGCCCTCTCAGAAAAACAAAACACTGAAAAACAACCTTGGGAGAGAGGAGCCGTCAGTCCAAAATGCAGGGGCGGCAACCACGAAGGCAAAGGGGACTGGGATGTATAAGAAACAGCCTTTGTACATTTTTTTCCTTCGAGAAAAGACAAAAACAAACAAACAAACAAAAACAAAACCCACATGCTATTTTGAGCTGGTGCTGGCCGGCTCTGCTAGGAAAACGCAGCTGTCTCATCAAACACAGAAGTAAAGGGAGAGCGAGGACGATCTGGTGCCGCACTCTGTCCTGCTGCAAGAGGTGGCAATAGCTGCCTAACTCCACACGAGCTGCGACGCTGGGAGTCAGGACCAGGGGTGGCGGCGAGCGGATGGACGGTGCCCAGTAGGGTGGAGGAGAAGAGAAAGACAACCGCAGAGCAGTGAGCCAAGACGTGGGCTGTGCATCCCTTGGGGCTTGGGGGTGACCTCAAACAGATGAAGGATTCGCCTGGAGACCTCGCTCTCTACACAAAGGTGCCTGCCCTCAAGCTGAAGTGCAGAGCAGCGTTTAAAGATAAACCTGGCTTCTAACACTGCAGTGGGGGTGAAGTGGGGGGGGCGGCGCTGGAGAGTTTCATCACGTCTCTTCCCGGACCACCGTCAACACCCAGTTGTCTGTCGTGTGTGTGTGTGTGTGTGTGTGTGTGTGTGTTGGAAAGTCAGGGCCATCAAAAAGTCTGCCGTGAGGTCCTTCCGCAGGGGGCTGACACCTGTTTGTTCCCATGTCACCTCAGGAAACTCGGCGCTTACACTCAGCCTGCCCCCTGTGGTGGCTGTGGGGACAGCAGCCGCCGGCAGGAAATGGCTACTGCAGGGCTGCTGGCTGCTTTGCGGTCACGGTGTAGGCATTGGGTGGAAAGTCGTGGTTCCGGATCTTCGTGATTTGTCCACGTTCAAGTCCAACTACATTATACAGAAGACAAAGCTTACCTTGAGGCTTAATGGGGTGGGAGCAAGGTATCTGGCTATCTTTCTTAGCGGTAGAGGAAAGCATATTAAGCTCCTGAGACAAAGAACAACCCATTAAAACTCACTGTACACCCAAAGATCAACGGTAAGTTGAAAGTCAGACGTTTTGATAGGGAAGCTAATAAATTCCAAGACCGGAATTACCCTCTTTCTGTTTGTTTCTCCTAGTTCGCCCTGCTCTGTTGGAAAATGGTATCCCATTAGTTCTCATTGCAGGATTTTAATACCAGCTCTCGACAAAATGATCAGGAACCTCATTAAGGGAAAAAAATACCGATAAAATGAATGCCAAACATCCCGACTGCACATTAGAAACAAGAAGAAAACAGGCTCCCAGGAGAGCGTGGCCCTTACCCCGACAGCTACATTAATGACCACCAGGCAAACAGCCAGAACCTACCACTGATATTTTAAAATTCAATGAGACGAATTTAAATGCTCTGCGTGGGTAGGCCAAACCAGGGCGGTGAGGGGCGGCACCCTTCCACAGCAGCCCTCTCTGCCGCGGGCCTGGTTATCCACAACACCGCGGTCAGGGTCCAGGCTCTGTGGTTTGACCGTCTGACTTGGATCCGGCTCTGCTCTTTACCAGCCGTGTGATCCTGGGCAACTTACTTAACTTCTCCGGCACCTCAGGATCTTCATATATGAAATGACGATAATAATCTCCCCACAGGAGGGTGAGGATGAACATACCGTGCTTCACGCATCGGCTCAGCCGCGAACTAATTGCCATGAGCCAGCAAGGTGCTGGGGCTACAAAGGGGCAAGGTCCCCACTGGGAGGCTCACAGGCTGGAGGTCAGTGGGGCGACCGTCACACAAAGGAGGATGCAACCCGCGCCCCCCTGGAGCTACAAAGGGAACGCAGCACAGGCACAGAGGGCTTGACTCCGACCTTCCAGGACAGGGTCGGGTTTCACAGAGGGGTGGCATCCGAGAGTGTCTTCAGGGGTATGGTTTCATGAGGCAGAAGAGGCTCGGGAAGGGCGATGCAGGCGAGGAGAGAGCATGAACAGGGACGGAGGCGGCCGTGCGTGGGGATAAGACGCACAGCAGGAAGCACGGAAGCCGTGTGGTGGGAAAGGGGAGGGTGCAAAAGGGCCACGACCATGCAGAGCCACAAATAAATGGTCGTCAAGCTTCTTGACCAGGCCACAGAATGGGCAACGGCAGCCCGTGACCAAACCCAGCTCACTACCTGCTTTCTGCAGTCCATGAGTAAATATGGCTTTACGTTTTGAAATGGTTACATTTCAAGAGGTTATGTAAGTACTCACATAATATTATTGGTGTGGCTTACGAAGCCTAAAATATTTACTCTCTAACCCTCGAAGCGAGAAAGCCTGCTGACCTGCCCTAGGCAGGGGCAGAGGGAGCTGCTAGAGGTCCCCCAGCCGGGAATGATGAGGTCAGCGTGGTGCGTCTGGAGGAATCTGGGGCGATGTGAAGGAGGGACCGGGAAGCGAGAAACAGCAGACAAGGAGACTCATCAGGAGGCTTTTCCCACAGACCAAGTGACAGATGATGGCAGCTGGCACGAAGAAGGGTGATGGGAACGGGAAGGCGAGAGCGGAGAGCACTCGGAGACACGTGGGCCGGACTCGACAACCCAGTAGGAAGAGCAGAGGTGGGGAGGGAGCGTGCCTGCCGGGGGGCGGGGGAGGGGGGGGTGCTGGCAGTGCCATCAGCGCAGCAGGAGATGGGGGCCGAGCAGTGACATGGGAGGGAAGGTGACTGGGAATCCTTCCTCCTCCATCCCACCCTTAACCCCTAGAATAAGGGGTGCCGAGAAGGCCTGGGGGCTCGGACTGGTGTCACAGAGAAAGGTTCTCTGGGCTTAAGGCAGGGCTTCTTGATTGGGGGTCATTTTACCTGCTGGGGGTGCGGGTGGCTGGCACTAGAATGTAGGAGGGAGAGGTCAAGGATGCTTCTAAATATCCTACAAGGCATAGAAGAGTCCCCTGCCCTCTGGCTCCATACGTCCACGGTGCTGAGAATAAGAAACCTGCTCGAGGGTGATTCAGAGTCACGCCGTCCTACAGAGAGAGGGTGACCAATCCAGGGCTGCTTTTCCCGGGTGGTAAGCTGCTGCAGAAGGAAGGGCAGGCCACCAGTGGCCTAAGGCCAGGTGAGAACTTTCAAGAGCCCAAGAATAAACTCTGGTATCTTCTGCACATTTGGGGGAGGACCCGGAGGGCAGCTACAGGCCCGAGAGTCTCCTAGATCCTCTCTCGGTTTCCTGAGGTCTGAGCTGGTTGAATGCAGGAGTTGAAATCTGTAAGGTGAAAGTAATGTATAGAAAATGACTGCCACACATGGTGAAGTTAACATGAACACATAATAATAAAGGCACCAAAGGGTTTACGGTTAGCCAGCTTTGTAAGCAGCGGTGAGTTGGTGTGGATTCTTATTAAAGGTAACACTTGAGCTGCAGTAAACTGTCTCTCTGCATTGCCTCTAATTTTAGAAAACATGCCCCTCCCTCTCTCTTTCTTTTTTAAACACTGGGGCATCTATACTACAGCTCCAAATCAGAGTAATTCTACTTGCCAAATTATGATTAGCAATAAAGGGAGACGAGAGTGAAAGAGTCTATTGTAGCCTTTAGAACACGATTCCCTTAGCTGAAAAGGGGCAGATGTTCATCTCAGTTCAGGACTCTGGGCTGGGAAGCTCCCGACCTCAGCCTTGTTGCTAATATGGACCATCAGAACCAGCTGATGGCAGGGGGAGGTCTAACAGAAGGAGAGCACCAGGGGTCCCTGCCCTCCTGCGGGAGGCACGGCCAGGAGTCCTGGGAATAAGCCAAAGGAGTGGGCTTCATGGGAGGAGGGGATGCCCTCTTCACAGGCCGCATTTGTCTGTCTGGAAAAGTGGAGGGCAGACGATCCGGCATGAATGAACCCTGGGGAAGGGGCTGGTTCCTGAAAGCGCAGACAGTGGAGTGAGGACCGGAGGGTTTCAGAGTCACAGAAGGACACGGCAGGCACAAGGAGCCCAGTTGAATTTCTGGAGCCCCTTTTTGGTTTATAGCCTTTCCCCAGTACGCCAACTGGTTGTCAGTGACAAAAGGGTCGAAGAATTGGGATGTCGGAAGTTTACAGATGAGGAAACTGAAGTTTCGAAGGGTTAGGTACATGTTCAGACAGAAAAGAAACGAAGTTTTGTCAACAAGGTTCTGAGTCAGAAAATCTAACATGCAGACTGAAGATTTAATCCTTCCTTCACTGAGGTGAGTGCCTGTATCGGGGTGAGTGAATGCAGTGGGGTTGGGGTGAAGCAAGTCCTTGCAGAAGACAAAGCCCATTTTTCAGAGCTGTCAGCACTCCACTACTCTACTGAAAATTTCCTTTCCAAGGTGCTGATAACTTCCTCACTGTCAATTTCAAGGGCTTCAGTGCTTATTGTCTTATTAACTTTCTCCTTGAAACTGACTGGGCTTTCAGGAGAACCCACAATCCGACCCCTCCTACCCACTACTCTTTCTTCCTTGTGTCTACTTTGGGTTTTCCCTAAGGCTCACATTTATGATTTCAATCCCAGTTTTATGTTGAAGACTTGCACACCTACAATGCTGGCCCTGTGTTCTCCCTGAAACTCCAGTTGCATATCCCCAAGCATCTAGTACACCACACAAAAAGCGTGCCTGCCTGCCTATTCCTTGTAACTTAATAGCTTCAAAGCCAGACCAAAGTTCCCTTCCTAACCCAGATCACCTCCCCATTTTCACTTTTTCAGTCACTGGTATTCATCGTTTTCCCAGGTTCTCAGGCTCAAAACCTAGAAGTCATCTTTCACGCATTCTTTTCTGTTGATGCTCTGCTGAGACTCAGGCTGGAGTGTTCTGGGGGGACCTATGGTGGTCCTAGGAATTCAATATTTCTTCAGTAGAAGGCAAATTTCTCCAGCCTGGTGTGTAGGCTTTCCCTGGACATGCTGGCAGGTACTTTCCATAGGCTGTGTGCATTCCAGTTAGGAGAGGAAAAGACCAGTACAGTACAGGAGGGAAAGGAAAAAGCAGGCAAGCCTACATACCAGCTTGTCACAGATGAGACTGAACAAAAATACTGGGAGTGCTGCAAAGACCCAACGCTGTTTCCCCTGTATCCTCAAGACTACCAACTCCTTATTGGTGTTCAGGGATTTTGGGGGTGGGGGGAGTGAGATACAAATGCCTATCTTTTAATATTGGAATGGCATTTCCTCTTGTGGGGAAAAATAAAACAACAACCCCAATGGGCAAGGTGCCAGGTCCCTGTAGTGAGTACAAAAGCCAAGACTGAGGAGGGAGCTCCCGGCGGACCTTGATGAGGGCGCCCGTGTGCAGAGGCTGCGGGGTCAGTGCACGCTGACGAGGACAGGGCTCAGGCTGCAGGCTACGGCAGAGCCCCGCAGGCCAGCACAGCGGCCCGTTCACTGAGACGTCTGGGCCGTCTGCAAACGCAGGAGGGCGGCAGTGGTGCCAAAGGCTCAGATGTCACTGACCTGGCTTGAGTTTCTGTATTTAGGGCATCACGCCAACCAAGAAATAACTTTCATGCTATTTGAAAGTGGGATTCATGCACGATTTCTCTTTTTATCCTCCAAAAGGCCACGCTCACTGCCTTGAACACGGGTAGTAAGACACTGCTGAATAAATAAATAAATGGCAACCCTTTGCCTTTGAGGGAGAAGCAGCTACAGGCTTCTGTTTCAGAGCGTGTGTTGGGGGGTGAGGCTGGGGGGTGGGGGGTGGGGCGGAGAGTCCCGAAGATTTCAGAGGCGTGTGAATCACTTCCCAGTGAGATTGTGTCCAAAGGTTAAGTGACCAAGAGGGGAAATGACCCATGAGCACCTCAAGAGGTTTGCCAATAATCTTTTTAATGGACAGAGGAGGTTTTTATTTGTTGTTATGTATTTTTTTAAGTACTTTCTCTTAAATTTACAAAGTTAACACTCATGAGGTTTGCTGGAGTCCTCAGGGGTCCACCCTGGCTAACTAAATAAATACTGAACGCCCTTCTTTCAGGCATATTTGGTGGGTTGTGGCCAGAGAGGGCCAGCCCACACCATGTCTTCTCTGGTGCGGAAGTAGAGGGTTATCTCCTTGGTTGTGGGAATCAGAAAGGGCAAGATTCCACTTAATATCCCCACTGACTCAAGTAGCAAGAGAGGTCCCAAAATGCAGCAACGGGCAAGTGGCTTGTGACTGGCAGGCTTTAGCGGCCTGGGTCCAGCTTCTCCTTTTGCCAACTTCAAGGGAATGACAATCTTGCACAGAATCAAAGTCAGTGAAATGAACATGTTAATTCATTCCCTTGTCGGCCCAAGGTTAGCTTTAAATTGACCTGAGAAATACTACACTGGCAGTGGCAATTTCTGGTTCTTGGATTAATCCAATAATCCATAAATTTTTTTAAAAAAGTGAAATGTCTACTGGAGGTTCTGTGGCTGCCAAAAATAAATAAATATACACAGTGTCTGCCCCCGTCTGCAAGCGAGTTCTCAGGAAGGTGTAGGGTGTTCCCAAGTATGTGCTTCACTCTGAGCTGGCACGTTTAGAGAGGGGTCAGAAGATGTGAGTCTGGGCGGGTTGCTGGAACATTCTCAGCAAGCGGTTTTGACTGCAGAGTGTATCCTTGGGGTATAGAAGGGTGAAGGGAAGGAGGAGAACACTGGTGGTCAGCAACCACAGGCGAGGTGATGCGCTGCATCAGCAGGAAAGGTACGGTCGATAGCAGGGGAGGAGACGGCCAGGGACGGAGTGGAGAAGGGAGAGGGAAGGACAGACCTTCCTCCTTTACACCTACGTATTACTGGTATCTGCTTCTCTGCTTCTGCTAAGCAAGCTGGAGCTGCAGTGTGCTCATGTGACTTGCTTTGGCCAATGAAGTGGAGCGGACGTGATGGGTGTCACTTCCTGGTAGATGCATTAAACTGCGGCAATTCACTTGCCATCCTGGTCTTCTGCTTTGCCCAGGTCAACGTATCTACTGATATAGGAATGCCATAGATCAAAGCAATAAACTCCGTGTGAATGAAGAAAACAAGCTTTACGTTAAAGCCACTGAGATTTCTGAGTTGTCTGCTCCTCCTAACGCCATGCTCTCTCTTCCCACCCTCTTCCTCGCAGTCTGTCACTCTGTCACTCCTTCTTCCCCTCCTCCTTTCACTAACCCTCTCTTGCTTCCTTTAGTCTCCCCTTTATTCTATGATTCCACTGCTCTCCTAACTGGAAATAATAATAAATGTAATTCCCATTCTTAATCTGACACAGATTTGTTCTATGAAAAAGACATGATTAATTTTTTGAATTAACATTTCATATTTCCCTCCTTAAAAAAAAAGCCCTGGACTTCTGGCCAAGATGGAGGCATAGGTAGATACACTTTGCCTCCTCACACAACCAAAAGAAGGACAACAACAAATTTAAAAACAAAAAATAATCAGTACTGCCAGAAAACTGAACTGTATGGAAGTCCAACAACCAAGGAGTTGAAGAAGAAACATTCATCCAGACTGGTAGGAGGGGCAGAGATGGTTACTATGTAACAGATGCACCTACATGAAACAATATGGCCCAAATGAAAAAATTTGGCCCAAAGCTCCAGAAAAAATACAACTAAGCAATGAAGAGATACACAACCTATCAGATGCACAGTTCAAAACACAGGTAATCAGGATGCTCACAGAACTGGTTGAGTATGGTCACAAAATAGAGGGAAAAGCAAAGGCTATGAAAAGTGAAATAAATGAAAATGTACAGGGAACCAACAATGATAGGAAGGAAGCTGGGACTCAAATCAATGGTTTGGAGCAGAAGGAAGAAATAAACATTCAACAAGAACAGAATGAAGAAACAAGAATTCAAAAAAAGGAGGAGGGGCTTAGGAACCTCCAGGGCAACTTTAAGCATTCCAACATCCGAATCATAGGGGTGCCAGAGGAGAAAAGGAAGAGCAAGAAACTGAAAATTTATTTGAAAAAATAATGGAGAATTTCCCCAATCTGGCAAAGGAAATAGACTTCCAGGAAGTCCAGGAAACTCAGAGTCCCAAAGAAGTTGGACCCAAGGAAGCACACACCAAGGTACATCTTAATTACATTAGCCAAGATGAAAGATAAGGAGAGAATCTTAAAAGCACCAAGAGGAAAGGAGATAGCTACCTACAAAGGAGTGGCTATAAGGCTATCAGCTGATTTCTCAAAAGAAACCTTGCAGACAAAAAGGGGCTGGGAAGAAGTATTCCAAGTCATGAAAGGCAAGGACCTACATCCAAGATTACTCTATTCAGCAAAACTACCACTTAGAATGGAAGAGCAGATAAAGCGCTTCCCAGATAAGGTCAAGTTAAAGGAGTTCATCATCACCAAACCCTTATTATACAAAATGCTAAAGGGACTTACCTATGAAAAAGAAGATGATCAAAAATATGAATATATAATCATTTTCTAGATTAAAATGACAACAAAATCACAACTATTAACAACTGAACCTAAACAACAAAAACAAAAGTGAAGCAAACAACCAGAATAGGAACAGACTCACAGAAATGGAAATCACATGGAGGGTTATCAGTGGGGAAGGGGAGGAAGAAGAGTGGGGGAAAAGATACAGGAAATAAAAAGCATAATTAGTAGGCATTAATAGACATGAGGAGGTTAAGGCTAGTATGGGAAATGGAGAAACCAAAGAACTTATATGTATAGCCCATGGACATGAACTAAGGTGGGGGAATGCTGGTGGGAAAGGAGGTACAGGGTGGAGGACAATGAAAGGGAGAGAAAAATTGGGACAACTGTAATAGCATAATCAATAAAATATATTTTAAAAAAGAAAATATTTATGGAATGAAACATGCAGAATTGCAAATTTCCCTAATTGCATATTTTATTGTATTTTTTGCATATTTTATTTCAGAGAAAAAATGTACAGGATACTGGAAAATAGAATCTATCCATAAGATTTCCTACAGTTTTTTAAGAAAATACCAAAGTTTGTTTACAATTTTTTTTCTCAAAAAGCCCTGAAGTAAATTAAATGTCAGCTTTAGCTTATCTGAAAGATGCATGCTTTGGGAACCTCGCTATGCTATATAAACAGATGGTGTTACCACTGGGGACAGGCCCTCAATTGATTTTGTATGTGTGTTAGTAGCTATCAGGATAAATAAAAACAAACATAAACCTTCCCTAAACACCATGCAACAGCCACCCAGCCCAGAGAAACCAGAGCTCCCTCCGGGCAGCCTCTGAACAGGAAATCACAGCCTCATCATTGCTCAGTTCTCATTTTGTTAACTTTGTAACTTTGTTAAGAAGGCGACTGGAGCTGTGGCGTCCAGAGCCTGTTCAGGACCAAAAGACATCTGAAGTTATCAGAAAAACTACTCATTCTCATGCGCCACTATTCAGGTCACCTCCACCCCTCCAAGAATTGTTTCAAGCAATTAATGTCACCCTAGACAGGAAGCAGCGGAGAAAACGAGAGCAGGAAAATGCAATTGTAGCCTGCATAACCATGCATACTCAAATAAACACGACAGATGTGCACTTTGAAAAATAATTGAACAAGCTCTGGTTTCAAATAAGAACATGCTCTACTAGGTAACATGACGGGGACTTTCAGGCCACTTTACAACACCATGGAGAGAACTGCTGAGGGTTTTACCCATAATCAATTCTGCAGGGCTGACCTTGTGCGGGGAGGAGAGGAGGAAGTATCAACACGAGGAAAAGAACATGCAAAACAAGCAAGAACAGATGGAGAATTCTGAAGTTCACTTACTGCCTGCTTTTGCTCTTCCTCCTAGAGGTGGTGAAAACGAGACAAAACAAAAAGGCAGAGGGAAAAACGAGAGAGATTAATGCCCATCACCACAGACACTCGGAAGAAACGACAGGAGGACAGGGCAGATTGGGCCAGGCCCATGGGTTCAGAGATGGAAGCCCTGAGCACCACGGAGCATCACCAGCGGGACAGAGCAAACGGCTGGCCTCTGCCCCGCCCGGTTCATTCCGCACTGACTTCTGGAGTTGCAAGGAAAGAACCTGAAAAACCACCTGCTCCAACTTCATCACGTGATGCATCAAAAAGGCTCACTTACAGCATCGAACTTTCCCAACTATAACCACCTGGAGAAACCCTGAAGAAGGGGCTCAACCATGACTCAAAAAGTCCAATAACCTTTTCGGTATTCACAATATTCATAGGAGTTCCGGCACCTTTATCCAGGCAGTGGTCCTCAAAGTGTAGCATAGAGACCGGTGGCAGTGGCGGCAGCAGCACCTGAAAACCTGTCCTGGATGCAGATTTTGGGCCCCACCCCTCACAAACTGGATCAAAACTCTCAGGATGGGGCGTGGCAATGTATTCAATGAGCCTTTCAGCTGATTTTGCTGACCGCCAGTTTGAGAACCACTGCTCGAGGGACTTCCCTTGCCAGCAATTCCCCCGTCCCCCCCCCCCCCGCCCCGCGACACACACACCAGCTGGCAATCCATGTGCGCACAGACTGGTTTCTGAATCGGGGCCCTCCCCTCCACTTGCTTCCGGGCTGCTTTGGTTTTTCTGAAGAATAGAGCATTTCCCCCAGTAAACTCAAAACTGCTTCAGGGCCCTGAGAGACCTCACTTTTTCCTGAATTCACTTGGGTTTATTTAGTATTTCCAACTGGTGAAGGTCTGGAAACAAGACGGTCTCCGCCTCTGGAGCCTCACAACAGTGCGCAGCAGGCAGCCGCTGGCCGGGGGTGCTCAGCACGCGCCCCCAGGCGCTGGAGAGAACGGCACAGCGGACACAGATCACACTTCCAGGAAGTTTCCCTCTCCTCGTCCTGTCCCGTCCACTGTTCCTCTACCACTCTGTCTTTTAATGGGCGTCCTTGCTCCCTTTCGGTGCCTCATTACGGGTAACCGTGGTCGGGAAGCCCCTGCTCTTGGCCCCAAGCACGCGCATCTGCAGGCTGTTGTAACTGTTCCCCTTCAACGACCTTGTGTGCGGGTGTCTCAGGGAAGGGCGAGGGCTTCTCAGGGCGCATGTCTGCGTGCAGTGTGGAGAACGATTTCAGGAAAGCCCAGTAATTACAAAAGGGAGAGAGAAAGTAACCATTTGGAGAAGATAACTTTACTCCTATAAGGGTGAGACATGGATTTCTAGAAACGAAAGGGGCTCTAAAACTTTCCACGTCGGCCCAGGAAGGTGTTCTCATAATGAAAGTCAGCTGCAACGTGGCAGCGTGGGCCCTGACCGCGAGCTGGGTTAGCCTGGGGAGTCAGCAGCGTCTTTTCCACCCGGCACACCGGGCTCTAGTTGGAAGGGGTTAGGGCTTTGCAGTTGGGAAGCCATCCCCCTTCCCAGCCAGGCTTCCCTGGAGGACAGAATACTCTTCTTCCATTCACTGGTAAGGCAAACAGTCCTAGTAGAGTTAGGAAACAATTTTAAAAACGTGTTTTGTTTTGCTGGTACTAAGTGTTGCCATGCAAACTGAAACGGTGAGGGAGGGAGGCAGCCATCCTGACAGGCTGAGATCGCATCTGAGGTCAAAAGACCAGTATGGAGGTTCCTTAGAATTGACCCTAGGACACCTCCCATTCTCTCTGTTTTCTCCAGGTGTGGGATTGGAGAAAACATTGCTTTGGTCCGACAGAACAGGGGAGTTCCAAAAAGCAACGTTTCAAGTTTGTCTGCAGACCCGGTGACTTGTACACAGTTTGCTCAGACATGAAACCACTCAGCCTGCACTAGACCTGGGGGGTTGGGTGGGGATGGAGGTGGACGGGCAGCGTGTTCAGGACTCATCAGGACTCAGAGGCCCCTGTGAGCACCGGGGTTGGGAGAGGGTGGACTTTGGCAAAGTGTTACTTAGGACGGTGTCGTATAATTCAAACTCACAAAAGTCATTCAGATAAAGCCTTGAAGGCTGTGTCAACACAGAAAATAGGCCAGATAGAAGGTCTTAGAACATTTCTGTTATCAATTGGTCAGTTAGGGTTGGTAAACATTGAGTTGATGACGAGGCATAGCGGCCAACGTGATTTAAAGGGGGCAATACGACCTCAATTATGCAGCGCAAACCCGGAACTGCCACGTCACCTACGGCGTGAGGGGCTCTTGCACACAGGGGACGCCTGGCCAGCTGCCCAGAGGAATGCCACCGTCGCTGCACTCATCCATCTAAAACTTCATGGCGAAGCCTCATTTGCAAACGACGTTGAAATTCCAAACTGCGCAATTCATCTGGTAAATGTGTTTCCAAAGCAATAATGGGAAAATGGAAAATGATGTAGAAAAATATTGGGGACATGATTTAGGAACTGAAATGCCAACACATAACCATTTCTAGATTAAGTAAGAAGTGGGGGGGGCCGAGCCGTCCACACACTCATCAATCAGGGGAGCACGGACGGAGAAGGCGCTCTGAACCACGGAGCCCGAGGGTCGGCCTGTGTCCTGTCATTCGGAACAAAGCACTGAGGTCTCCGACACTCCCTGGCGACAGGAATGGAGTCTTCCTCACCCTGACATGCCAAGTATGTAAACACGGCACTCAGGAATTCAATACTTTTGTGTTAAATGTATGATTAATGTTTACCCAACCTTGTTCCAAAAAAAAGAAAGGGTTTATGATTTTTGTTCAGTGAATTCGTAAACAATGATGGCACTTCATATGCACGCTTCTTCCCAGCTACTCTTCAGACAAAGCACGTAACGTTTCGCTGAAGCAGGGAAATGACGGAACGCCCTGGGAAATGGAGACGTGACTCGGGGTGCGTTCCGATTCCTGAGCGCCCCAGACCGTGGGCCTGCCTGTCCGTCTGACTCGCTGCTCCCGGCTGCTCTGTGAGTGGGTTAAATGCTGGCAGATGGAACATCGGGGAAGCAGGACAGCCGTTTGGAAGAAAAATTAGGGGAATTCCAAAGGGTATTCTTGTCATGTGTTGGTGAATATATGTATTTTTAGTGGTAGGAAAACATTGTTGCAATTTTAATTGAAGTCAGTGATTCCTACGTGGGGCTGACCCTTTAGGAGGAACCTAATACACAAATTAAGACTGTAAGCCTTTGAGGAAGCTGGACATGAAAGGAATGAGATTTCAGCTGTGAATGCTCGTCAGTGGAAAAGAAGACGACGTTCCTGGGGGAATCTGTAAATCCTTCCCCCCAGTCTGCACGGCCTCCGCCTGTCAGGTGGGTAGATAACAATATTTCTGATTAAGAACCCAGATGGGGATCCCACAGAATGGGGCAGTGGGGTCCTGCTTCTTTTACAGAAATTGTAACCTCAAGACAACAGCTGGAAATGCAAGCACCTCGGGGTTCGGGATTCGAGTTCTGGGCCTCCGCGCATGCTGCTCAGCCCCTGACGACACGCGTCAGAGCCGAACTAGGAGGTCACAGCCGAACTAGGAGGTCACAGCGATGCACTCCCAGCTCTGAGCCCGGGACCCCGGGCACACTGAGGGCAACCAGCTGACGGAAAGTGTGGTGGTAGTTAGAGGAAATTCTCACTTCCTTTAACTTTTCTAAACTTTTCACTTTTCACAAAAATAAGCCTGGGGCACCTTTCCATCTGTGTCTGGGTAATGTTTGAGAGCATCTTCTGAAAGGGAGTTTCGACACAGGGGAGTAGTGCGTGGATCCCCTGGCATTTCTGACCCACTGGTGGGCTCACCTCCCAACAGCCAAGCTTCCAGAGCCCCACGAGGCCCGAGATGCTGAGGGGCGGACGGGCTGCTTAGCCGGATACTTGACAGGACCTGGGCCAGGTCTTATGCCAAGATTTCCTTCAAACAAGACCCACTAAGACTTCAGACATTTCTCAGGAGAAGTCCTGTGGATGGGGTCCATGCAGAACTGCATCCAGGCAAAACAACCCCAACACCCAGGACCAAAGCGAGAAACAAACTGTGCTCAGGACTGAAGGAAGTGACTGTCCTGAGCAAGTCAGAAGTCAGTTTAGAACACATTTACCCGGGTGCCAAGACCACTAGCTTCATTTTTAAGGCACTGGTTTAGAATGGAGGAACCGGTGTGAAGGAGAGTCGATGTTTTCCAAGGTGACATCTTCTCGGGCCATTGCCCCAGGCCCCTCGTCACTTCGGGCCTGGACGGTTTCACGGGTCTCCTTTCTTCCTTCAGTTCCTCCCTTTTCTCACCCGTTCTGCATATTTTCCTACTTTCCCAGCACCTTCAGAGACCCCCCTCTATCACAGGATTAAATCCACGCCCCCCCGCCGCCCACCTGGCGCTGGGAGCACCGCACATCTCCCTGTTTCCGCGCTGACTGCTGACTCCGTCCTGGCTCGGCAGCCAGCGGTTTCAGAGCCCGGGCCTTAGGCCTTGACGGCAGGAACAGGTGTGCCCTGGCACTGCCACTCCGTGGCTGGGTACGCGTTTCTGTTCGGTGCTAACCAAGTTGTCCAGGGAGGGCATTTACATGGCAAGCACGCCTTTCTCGGCCCTGGGTGTCGGGGTTGTAATGTATTTTACAACAAAAAACAGTGAGATTTGAATGATCCCAGATTTATTCAAGCCCCCACCCACCAAACCTAGAACTAACACGCTATTTCATTCCTTCTCATACAGCGAAGTTATCGATTAGGGTTAGCCCGGTAAGACTGGTGTGCCTCGGCGATACTTATTAAAAAAGGACATAATGCTTGTAGGTGGAATATCTGAATACTTGTCTTAAAAGAAACTTCAGATAGTTGGGAAATATTCATTTATATGTAGCCAATGTCTTATTTATAAAGATCCACAAAAGCAACTATTCAAAGACATTACTCTGGTCCCAGTTCTGAATTTCTTCTTTTAAAATCAGGCTTTGCACCACTGCCGATCACTGTCGTAATGACTCAGACTGCCGTAACGGAGGTTTACCTAGAAACTGGGTCTAGGCAGCAATACGTCGGCCTTCAGCCTCCTCCTGTTCCGACCTCGCAGGGGGTGGGAGGCCCGAGCTGCCCTGGGGTGGGTGGGGGACACGACAGCGAGTGGCCGGAGGAGGCACTGGCTCTTACCTTCAACAGCTTCATGAGCCCTTCCAGCTGAACCATCAGCTCCCGCCTGCTCTCCTGCAGAGCCGACATTCTCTGCTCCAGTTCGTCCTTCCTCTGCCTGTCCAAGAGGAAAAGCCCATGAGAAACGAGACTTCGAAGATACAGGGTCTGAGGCCAGGTAAGGTCTGTTTTGGACCCAGTTCTGCTACTCACCAGTGTATGAGGTGCTGAGTGAGCCATTTGACCTCTGATACCTTACGTACAAAGGGGTTATACACCTATTTCGCCCCCTGTGTTACTGTGAGAATAGCATAAACATGCTCTGAAAAGTATACATGGCCAAATAGAGAAAACTTACTACTATTAGTATTATTAAAGTGTTTGAAAAAATTAATTCATCGAGAAGTCAAACGCCTCATTTAGAAAAACACACAGAACCCGTGCAAACTTAGACTAATAGTGGGGAAAAGGTATGAACACCGCCCGGGAACACCAGGGTCCGGTAGTCCGCGCGCTCCCAGCCCCCAACGCCGGTCCTGGAACCTGCGACGGGCACCAGGACGACTCGCTCTGCCCTGAGGACGGGTTTCGGGTCAGTGCTGGCTGCGCGCGTCCACCGTCAGGCCCGACTGCCCTCCCCCAGCGTTCTCCTTCCCAGCTGCCCCGTCTCCGCCCCGTTTTCTTCCGGGTGTCACGGCTGCCCAAGTCGCTCCTCTTTGATGCGTCCTGTCCTCTGTGCTGTAGTCAGTGCAGTCACCTGGCTCAGAGAACTCCTTCCTGGAAACGTGTGTGCCCATCTTCCTATTCTCCCTTCTCTCCCTTCTACAAGTGCACGCCCAGTGGCCTCTTAGCTCGGCTGATCCCGACGTCATGGGTTACGGTGAGCAACCAGCAGTGGGAGACTGGAGGCCCATCATTTTCTAAATGTGCAGTTTGGGACAAGTCACTTCACCTGCCTGAGCCTCAAGTTTCTACTCTGTGAAATGGGGCTGATAACGAATAACATCAGTGATATTCTGCGGCACAAATAAGGTAATGACGATGAAAGTATTTTGTGAAGTCTGCCGTGCCGCTCAAAGGAAGCTGCGTCCATTTCATCATCCCGTGTAACGACCTCGGTAGGATTTCTGGTGTCACCAGCTCTTGCCTCGTACAGTCTAGACCTCTGCCGCCCCATACGGTAACCACAAGCCACGTGTGCCCGCCCACAGGCAGCCAGTCTTAACTGAGAAGCACTGGAAGTAACATACACACTGGGTTTCACATGTGTCGTGTGGACAAAAGAAAGTAAACTATCTCATTAATAATTTTTCAGGTTGATTAAATGTGAAAATGATAGTATTTTGGATGTATCGGGTCAAGTAAAAGGTAGCATTAAAATTAATGGCACCTATTTGCTTTTAGTTTTTCACTGTGGGTGTCAGAGAAGTTTTAGTTGTGCACGTGCACAATGTATTTCTATCGGAGGGCACGGCTCCAGACCCCGCCCACAACCCTGTCCTCAGCGCCTCACCTCCTACTCCCTGCGTCTGGACCTCCAGAGGGTGCACTTCTCCCTAAACAGACCCCATCAAGTTACAACTCACAGCTACCCCCCACCTTCCAAATGCTGTTCACTTCTTCAAGTCCATCCCAAACCACTCTTTCCATGAAGCTGCTCCTGACTACTCCGGCAGGTCTCGGGTCCTGCTTAACGCATCACTACAGCAATCGGTGCTTCTCCGTGGCACTTTGTTTTACCTTGCATGACCGTGCTGTCATTCCTGCCGCTGCAAAATCCTTCAGGTTACGGGATGAGCCTTAATAGACTATCATGCATCCAGTATGTACTAGGTTAACCCCTAGTTAATTCAGAGAGATCATTATTTGGAACCCTTCAAGGATTTCCAATGGCCTATTGCTTAAGGTTCTCTAGAATCTGGTATCAATTAACTAACTAATTTTATCTCCTATCACTGGCACTTAAAGATAAACTCAATGGATGACTGAAAATACTTAGCTCTGAGAGCCTTTCCCCTCTGTGAAATGTGTTATACTTATTTGGGGGATCATGCCGAACCCCAACACCACTTCTAATCAGAAATGGTCGGTCTCACACTCCATGCGAGTCATACCTACCTCTCACGGTCTCGCTCAACTTCCCCCACCCCATGGGTCTAAGTGCTTCTAGCCTGTACAGATTTAGATTCTTATAACACACTGCTCAGATTGCTTATATTATCCATACTACTTATGAACATTGTATAACGTTATTCAGGCGACTAGCAACTCATGCTTTGTTCCCAAAACTAGATTATAAAGTTTTAGGATGGATTCACTGTCTTCTCATCATCATTCACCCCACATTTCCAGCACAGTATAAATGCAATCAGGGGAGCTCGCTCATTCTTCCCTGAATCCCTGGGACTGGACACAGTGCCTGTTCTCTGTGCTGGCACGACCAAATAATTACAACACACAGTGAAAATGAATAAACTACAGCCATGTGCAGCAACATGGGAGGATCCTAAAGAGTAATACGGAGGGGGGAAAATCCCGGAAGGCTGCATATTTATTTCTATAAAGTCCAGAAAACAAAAGCAAACTAAGTACCTTGTTAGGTAGGAGTACACATATATTTGATAACACTGTTTAAAAAGCAAGGGGAGAACAAACCCAATTCTGCAGAGAGGTCCGCTCCGTGGGGGAAGGCGACGGTGAGGATGTGGGATGAGGGGGCACGCACACACATGATGGGGTTCTGTCACATGAGTTCTCAAGTAGGATGCGGTCCACCTTCTCCCCATGCTCCATATTTCACACCTTTGTCACACGTATTGTTGTGACGAACATACCGTTAGAATAACGATAACGGAGGAAAACACAACGTTAGCGGTCAGGAGGCATCACCACTGACCCTAACGATGAAACCCTCTGTTTGGTTCTGTGATAGGGCGGGGCACTGGCAGTACCTGGCAGTTCCTATGTATCCATCAGGGACAGAAGGGCACCAGGTACCTACAAATGAACCTTGCCCTTTACATGTCTTTTAATAAACAAAAGTTATTAACATGGATGAAATCATGAACTTCTTTCATGCTTAGTAATTCTGAGAAATTATTTTCTATTCCCAAATCCTAAAGAAATTCCCCTACAGTTTCTTCCAGAAGTTCTGAGGTTTCGTCTCCATGTGTAATCTGTCTGTCGGCACTTTTCTTTTTTTGGTGCACAGCGTGAGGCAGGGAGCCCGTGTGCTCCGTGCAAAACCAGCTGGCCCGGCGCCCTCCCCGATGTGCGGCCGTGGCCTGCAGGGCAGCCACGGGCTCGGCCCAGTGGCTCAGCCCAACTAGATTTAGAAACTAAAATGAATTTTTAGAAAAATGGGGACCTCTCCACCTCTGATGATTTTCATCTGCACACTTAAGATTCTTTATGACTTGTTTATGAATGCTATAAATCTAAACAGAATGACAGTCACAGAAAAACTAGCTTCTCTCTTTTCTAGGACAAGAAGCCGTGGTTGAGAAGCTACGTGGCCGAAGTCAAAAGAACTCAGAAAGGACACTCAGCTAGAATCCCAGGTGACAGCACATTAAAGCTCACCATGGAATGTTAAATGTCACAGCCTGAACAGAAAAAAATGCACCACCAGTTGGAAGTCTAGAGGTCTGGCGGACTCGAGTCACTCAATTTCCAGACAGTCTCCCTTACGGAAGACACGCACGTCTTTCTAAGACTGACAGCGAATTAGAGTGTAATAACTTCGATCAGATGGCTCTCCTGCTGCGCTCGTCTGGAAGACCTCCTCGTTCCCTCCAAAAGAGCATCCGGACGGGAGCCGGAGTTGCTCCCTACTCTCCCGATCCTGCACCCTGAGCCTCCCGATCTTGGAGACAGTTCATATGTATGTGGCAGTGGGAAGGCTCCCCAGCCTTCCCTCGTGGTCTCAGGTCTCAGCGTAATGTGCGTGGGAAGCGTTCTTCCTCCAGCACAGTCCTGCCCTGACTAGGAAGAGCCAGGAGAACAGACCCGTAGGTCAGAGAAAGTGTTACTCCCGCCGACAGTCCCTGAAGGCAGACTGATGAGAGAGACCGGAGGTGGAATGCAGCGCCACCGTCTTCCTGAAGCAACTGCAGAAGAACAAGCCCTGCTCTGCTTGGCATGGAGCGGGAGACAGTGCTCCCCTAGTTCTGTAATGCCCGCAGACGCTCTCAGAGCGATGAACAGAGGAACCCAAGCGTCTGAAGCCGTAGCAGAACGAGGGGAACCTTCAGTGTTTGTTCCGACCGGACTAGTTACACCAATACACAGGTTCTGTCCCACTGCCTTGGTTTCCTGGGACACACATTCCCACGGGAGCAGACGGTCACGTGATGCGGTAGCCCGCCTCTCACCTCAGCAGCCGCAGCTCGGCCAGCAGCGTGGGGTTCTGCTGGGCCTTCTCCGGGGTGGGCTGGGACGCCTGCTCGTGCTCCAGGCGGAGACGCTGGATCTCCTGCAGGATCTCCCTGGAGAGGGGAAGGAAGGAAGGAAGAGGGCCCCAGAGGGCCTCCCGCTCTCTCTCTTCCCGGCACAAGCTCTCACTCCTGCCCTGCAGCCTCTGCCAGCCTCATCCTGATGGCTTCCAAGTGACCGCGAGGGGAAGCGGACACCTCCTTAACACCGCGGCACACGGCACTCAAGGAAACAGTCTTTCATGGTAGAGAAAGCCATTGAAATACTCTTCTCGACAACTTGAAAAAGTCTTCCCAGAGGGAAATGACAACAGAATACTGTGTCCCTCCACCCCCGGGGAAAAGGCAAGAGAACACCTTGCCACCTGCTGAGGCCCTGGACTAACTCGCCCCAAGGCGTCCCGTCTCCCTTCCTCCCCTGACCCCAAGTGGCGGAGAGTGGCTTCCACCTGTGCCTGTTCTATTACGTCCCGTCTCCTTGGCCTGGCTTCCGTCTTTCAGCACACAATGGGGTGTCGTCTGGTCTCCAAGCCTTTATATGGCTTTCTTAGTGACAGACCAGCCACCCACAGCCTAATGAGCCAGGACAAGATGACCAGAGAGGGCACAAGGCCCCTGGGAGTGAGAAAGAAACACACCTGTGGGTGTGAGCAGGCACCGGGAAAAGAACCTGCCTGAGGGCAGGTGAGCAGGGTTTTGGACTAGGGCCACGAACACCAGGCAGATATGCAACTCAGTGTCCAGGGAATTTACTGGGCTCGGGCTGGCCTATATTCACTGGGGAGGTGGGGGCGGGGGGTTGGTTCTTCCTTTGTGGTCAAAAGATATCTAGTCTGCCAGGAAAGTGAGATACTCACGTGATAACCCAGGACTTCAGAAACCGGCTCAGCCTCTGCATTCTTACCTGTTTTTGTTTTCCAGTTCTGCAATGAGCTGTCTTTGCTGTTTGTTGGCATCGAAGTTAAAGCTCAGGTCAGTGGGAGGGCGGGGCTGCAGTGAGGAGACGGAAAGGTTGTTTTTTTTTCTCCCCTGATTCAAATATATCCAGAGTCCCAGATAGACTGTTGACTCATTTTTTAGGAATTACCTACCAGAGACCCCACCCATCTAAAGTGTACAGTTCAACGAGTCTTAGTGAATTTAAACAGGGGTGGAGCCAGTTGCCCAAAGTCCAGCTTTAGAACATTTCCTTCCACCACCACAAAAAAACGCCCCTCGTGCCAGCGTGGGTCAACTGCCCCTTACTCCCACCCCCAGTGCAGGCACCCGCAGGTCTGCCGTCTAGCTCTGCCTTTTCTAGAAGCTGCTTGTAAATGGAATTACATGACATGTAGTCACTGGCTTTTAGCTTCTACTTCGCATGGTGTTTCTGGGGGTTATCTACGCTGCTTCATGAGTCAGGAGTTCCCTCTTTTTACTGCCGACTAGCGTTCCACGGTTGCGGCTTTGGGCCATTCAACAAAGCAGCTACGCATTGATGTCTGCTTTCATTTCTCTTGGGTAAGCGCCTAAAAGTGGAATTCCCGAGTTATATGGTAACTCTATATTTAACGTTGAGAGGAACTGTCAAACTGTTCTCCAAGGTGGCTATTCCCTTTTAGAATCACACCAACAATGAATCCGGGAGTGATTCTCCACATCCTGTTAAAATGTGTCATTGTCTTTTTAGTTTTAATTGCCCTGGTGGGTGTGAAATATCTAACTGTGGGTTTAAAAAAAAAAAAGAGATATAACTGACACGCCATGAAACCGGCCCTTTGAAAGGGTACAGTGGCTTCCAGTAGAGTTATGATTTTGTGAGACCATCGTCACTACGTAATCCCAGAATGTTTCCATCGCCCCCAGGAAGAAACCCCTCGAGCTCATGAGCTGTCACCCCCCACGGCCCCGCCCCCACCCGACAGCCACGGGTCTGGTTCCTGTCTTTCTGGACTTGCCTATTCTGAACAGTTCGTGCACATGGAATTATGCAATAGGTATATCTTTTATATCTGGCTTCTTTCACGTGGCAAAATGTTTTCGAGGTTCGTCCACGTTGTCGCATGTATCAGGACTTCGTTCTTTCTGTACAGCTGCGTGACAGTCCATGCTACAGGCAGATCACATTTTGTCTATTCAGCAGTTGGTGGGTATTTGAATGGTTCCCATTTTTTGGCTATTTTGACTAATGCTTCTATGAACATCTGTGGACACGTTTTTGCATGGAGATGTGTTTTCATTTCTCTTGGGTGGACATCCAGGAGGGGAATTGCTGGGTCATGTGGTAACTGCCGTCGGAGGGCCCACCAAACCGTTTTCCTAAGGGGCTGAGCCATTTCACGTTCCCGCTCTCGCTGCCCGCGGAGTCTGTTTTTCACATGGGCTCGTCAGCACCTGTTCCTGTCCTTCGTTCTGATCACCCTCCTCCTAGTGGGTATGGAGCGCTCTCTCGCTGTGGAATCGATTTACATCTTCCTCCTGACAACTGTGGTAAGTGCACTTTCATGTGCTGATTGTCCCTTATATGTTATCTTTGAAGAAATCATCGTGGTTTTGTTTTGTAAGTCCACTGATGTCGCTAACACTTGCTACACCCTTCAAGAATACGGAAGCCAATCAACACGAACTAGGAAAATGGAGGAACGGGTGATGCTTCCCCTCTGCTGTTAACCAGAGCGAATGCTCTCAGAGAAGGAAGGTCCTTCCACGGCGGTGCCCCGCTCTGCTCACCCTCAGTTCCGCCCCGAGCCTGACCTGCACTGAAGCAGGAACCTTGATCCCTGTATGAGGCCTGAAGGTGCATTTCCTAAACAAACAGGAGCAAAGCCGCAGAGCAAATCTGGGTGGGAGGTTTTTAGCAAATGTTTTTCTTTTTTCTCCTCCAGAGATGAGTGGACCAGCAGCCAATTCAGCATATTTTCTATATTCTATTAAGAGTCTTATGAGACGCTGAATTGAACCTCAGAAAAATGGCTTGCCTGAGACTGAACCTGCTATGAATAATAGATTTACAATTTCTGAAAACTGGAGTTCATACTAATGGCTTCTTATTAGAGTGGGACCAGGGAAAATTAGGAGGAAATGATCTCTGAAGGGAATCTGCTTCCTAGATAGAAAACAAACAGACGAAAACCCCATAGTATTGCACTGGACATTTCTAAAGGACCTTTTCAGTGTTGAGCGTCTGACTGCGCTCAAAGGCACCTTTCAGAGGGGAGGCTGA
Organism: Phyllostomus hastatus; assembly: GCF_019186645.2. NCBI lineage: Eukaryota > Metazoa > Chordata > Mammalia > Chiroptera > Phyllostomidae > Phyllostomus > Phyllostomus hastatus. The sequence goes on along the minus strand of NW_025333873.1, from coordinate 4,528,121 downwards.
TACGGCGATCAGGGGTCATGATCGGCAGAGGCTCCTGCCCAGCAGGAGTCTGTGGCACTGAGGAGCATCGTGGCTCAGATACAAAGACGGGGGCGGGGGCGGGGCAAGGAACAGTGGGACCCCAGGCAGCACTCTCACTGGGGCGTCGTGCCTGGGGACAGAACGGGGAGCGCCCCACTGGCAAATGTCCACGGATGGCTTATTTCACCGGGTCAGATTTTAAACACAGTCAACGGCCCATTAAATAACAGAGAGACTGAGCATTTTATTTATTTGCAACCTTAAATACCACGGTGCTCCTTTAAATCAATCAATCAAGCCAGGTATCCTTATTTCTAAAATGCTCAGGACAGTAAAGAGGAAAAAAAAAGCAGAAAGGGAATTATTAGGTCATAAAGACACAGACTACTTGGGCAAGAAGAGACCTAAAGATGATTTCCTTCAAAAATTCAATAGTTCCTGCATTCATTCATTCAACAAATATTTCCCGAGTGCTTACTACATGCTAGACACTGTTTCAGAAACCAGGGATGTGTTAGTGGGTAGGACACAGCCCCCACCCTCATGTGGCTTACATTACACCGGGACAGAAAGGTATACGGCCGCTGTGATAAATGCAATGGAGAAATGCAGGGTCACGAGACAGAGTGAGCTGAGGCAGGGACTCTCTTTAACTGAGGTGGTGGGGAAACGCTCTCAGAGACTTGATGACAGCAGGAAGCGAACCAGGGGGAGGTCAGTGGGAGGAGCAAAGGCCACAGGCCTGCGGCTGGCGCGTTTGCTGTTCTCAGGTCAGAACTGGGAGATGAGGCTGGTGTCCAGATCACGGAGGGCTGCAGACAGGAGCCCCCGTTTCATCCCGAATGTGGTGCGAAGCCACTACAGGACTCCGGACGGGAAACACAGCAATTCCGAGTAGCGCAGGAGCACGCTCTCCCCTGGAGGAAGTGGAGCCTGACTCCCCGTTCCTGTGCAGCCTGCCCGTGATGACTTCCTTTCAAAGAGGCCGCGTGGGAAGGCGGGGCAGGAATTTTATGTTGGAAAACCCTGACAAATACTTCCTCAGCCGGGCGACCAAGGTCAACAGCGACAGTGATGAATGATGCTGATCCTATGTACCCTTGATATGACAGAAAAGTGACTCTTGCCTCTTCTTCCTCAAAACCCACGGTCTGTGCCTAATCATGAGGAAAACATCATGCGAATCCCATGCAGGGAACATTCTACGGTGTGTGACTAATCCTCCCCAAAAGCAGCAAGGCCATCAAAAACAAGGAAAGTCAGAGAAACTGTCACCGCCGAGAGGGACTGAAGGAGACGCAACAACTAAGTACAACGTGGCATCCTGGATGAGATCCTGGGACAGAAAAGGGACATTAGGTAAAGAACTAACAAGGTCTGAATAAAATATGGACCTTGGTTAACAATAGTGCATCGATATGGGCTCATTAATTGCCACCAACACGCCACACTAATGTAAGACGTTAGTATCGGGAAACCGAGTATGGGTTGTGTGGAAATTCTCCGTCCTGGCCTCGAGGTTTTTCTGCAGATCTACAACTGTCCTGGAATAGAAGTTTATTACGAACAATGCTGCTCTGGCCCCCCAGTGGGGAATCTGCTGTAGTGGGGTAGGAATGGAAGTGGGGAGATTAGTTAGGAATCCTAGGTTTTGCTACTTGCTCGCCGTGGAGACCTTGAGTTATTTTGTTTTACTGGGACTTTATTTTCTTGTCTGTAAAGTGGGGATATTTACAAAAAGAGGTGTGAAGAGGATCCCTTCGGTTCAGGCAACCTCACAGAACTCCGTCATCTTTCATGAGATGGGGACACGTTTGAAAAGTACAGGGTGACAGACAAGGCCCCCTTGAGTGAAACTGGGCGCAAGTTCACAACCAAGGGACGCCAGCGGTCAGCGAACTGTAATCTGGTAACGTGCATTTCGGTGGCCTCCTGAAAATACAGGGTCCGGCCCAAATAACGCCCTTGTTTATTACAAAATCTTTTACCACAAAATCATAAGCATGTAATTCTGTGACATAACAATATCACACTCAAGCATTCCATATGATGTTTCAGGTGGAATGCTCAAATTAAAACTACAAGTTATTACAACCACATTATTACGCTACCCACCACACCCAAGTAGGCCTTGCCTCTGCCGGGCCCTGCAGACCGGAGGCTCCCCATCTGTATGAACCTGGCGAGGACGAATTCCGAAGAGAAGTACGTGCCTGATACCAACTAGACTCCCCTCTGAATTGCAGAGGAAGTCCGGCCATCACCCCGAACCCACTTCGACTACCTGGGGGGCTGTGGATCACCAATCTCTCACTTGTCTCTCAAACACCCAATAATGTCTTTTAGGGTGGTGGTCCCCAAGACCGGGAATTTTCTACTCCTTTTGTACATAAAAATAAAAAAACCAAGAGATTCAGCAGGTCTGAGGCAAAGCCAAGGACCTATTTTTTAATTGCCTCACACGACTAGAATGTCAGGTTTGCCACTCACTGTTTTTACGGGGGATTCTGAGTCGGTGAGTGTGTGCAAGTCGCCACACGGACACCGCGGATCTGTACTTCTAAGGAGCCACAGGAGACTCCTGGGACGGTGCGTGCTGACCCGGGAAGATGCTGTGATGGCTAAGCCGTGCCACCGGGGTAAAAGCATCTCAAAACTGTGTGCAGCTTAGTGGGGTGCAAACGCAAAAGTTTCCCCTTCCTTTCCACCTTTCTTCCAAGATTTCCATTGTGAATTTTTAATTTTTTCATAAAGAAAATTACTTTAGAGATAAACCTCAAACATCTGAGCATATCTAAGGCTGGTGATGTTTGTGATGTAACTTTAAGAATTTACTGTTATTATTAGGACTTTTCACACATTGTAGTTTTGCTTTGTTTGCTTCTTCAGAAAAAAAAACAAATTAGTTCCCCTGGCTCCTCCAGGCACCTAGAATCTTCAATTGAGGGTGAGGCTGCTGCAGTGTCCATGGCTACTGTGTCCCCTCCCCCTGTCCCCCGGGGAAGGGGACACGGGGACTCTGAGGCCGAAGCCCACTACGGGCTGCTCGGATGATTTAATGGTCTTTCTTTGTGGAGGAAGGTTTTTTAAAAAAAATCAATGCAAAGTCTATCTGGCAGGCTATAAATTCTTCTGAGCACTACACCCACTTTACGCAAAGCACTTGTATCAGTGAGAGATTAGCGGATTAGAAGCCTTCTGTGTAACAGAAATCCAGTCTAGGAGAACCCAGCCTGAGAGGTCTAATGTTTATAAGACCACCACACTTCAGAAAATGAGCTGCAGATGAAAGGGGCCATATCAGTATTCAGTCCCAAGCCCCCTCTAACAATGACCATTTTCACACGAGTAAGAGAGCTGGTATCGGACACTATCAGGTGTAAACAGCCTTATCTTGTTTGCCACGAAGGAGAGCTGCAATCTCCTATTCAGGGTCAAATGGCTTTGGAGCTTTAATTTATGGCATTTTGAAAGTTCCGTGCAAAGTCAACAAGACTACATCATGGCATTAAATATACTTAATTTAAAAAAACTCAACCACGATGCTGTCCATCTCAATGAGTTTCATGAATTTTGTTTACAAATTGTAATTGTTAAAATAACGTGGACAGTTGTGACTGAGTGTATGTGTGAGGTTTAATAAACAGAACTTTGCTTTTTCCCCAGAATTTCCCCCATTCTGTTCTATTTCACTGACCTTTGGAATTGCAATGTTAGAGTCTGATGTAGGACCTGATATGAGATTTTAAAAAAAATTTATTTTTAATTAAAAACAAATGCAAAGGAATACATTGCTTTTGCGGGGGGGAACAAAGCAAGATTCTCTGTTGGCAGCTTTCATAACTCTACCTTCCTATGAAAAAGCAAGCACGGACTGGCACACATTTCTATAGTTAATACACTGTGTTTGCGGTCCTGGGCGACCTGGCGTCCTGTCCAGCCCAGTTCACTCCGGACTGTTCTCTTACTGAAGTCTCCCACCCTGGGCCTTGACATTCGTCAGAACACCCCAGTGGGCACGCGTTACAGTTTCTTTACCTGGTCACCGCTCACAGGGCCCATTTATTGTTCTAGCTTCAGATCACTCCTCCTTTCAGCCCTTTGCTTGTATTTGATGATTTTTAATGTTATAGGAAATAGCATTTTTCCTAAATGTGATTGTCTTGTTTACTGCTAGTAAATAGAATATATTTTTATATTGACTTTGTATCTTGCAGCATTGTTATAAAGTCAGGAATCTGTTCTAACAGTGTCTTGGTAGACTCCTTAGGAATTTTCCATGCAATATCATGTCATCTGCAAACAATAACAGTTTTATGTCTCCCTTTCTAATATTTAGGCCCTTCCTGTGATGCTGCATTGGCTAGGGCCTCTGGACCAGTTTTGAACAGGGGTGGCAGAAGGGGACATCTTTGTCTTGTGAGAATATTAGGTAGGCAAAATATCCTAAAATTTAACCTCTAAGTGTAATAGTAGCTTTACGTTTTTTTTAGGTAATTGTTATCTATCATCTGAGGAAGTTTCTGCTATTCCTGGTGTATTAAGAAGTTGTATCATAAATAATGATTATATTTTGTCACAGGCTTTTTCTGCATCTATTGAAATGGCCTTAAATTTTTCTTCTTTAAACTGCTAATATGGGGAACTACACTAACTGATTTTTGTGTATTAAATCAATTTGCATTCCTAAAATAAATCTCACTTGATTGTGGAATATTATCCAGTTTGTGTACTGCTGGATTCAATTTGTTAATTTTTTTGAAAGAAGTTTTCTCTTCAAATATTTTATTTATTTATTTTTAGAGAGAAGGGAAAGGAGGAAGAAAGAAAGGGAGAGAAACAGCGATGTGCAGTTGCCTCTCCCACGCCCCCACCTGGGGACCTGGCCTGTAACGCAGGCATGTGTCCTGACTGGGAATCGAACTGGTGACCCCTTGTTTCACAGGCCAGCACTCAATCCACTGAGCCACACTAGCCAAGGCTCAATTTGCTAATATTTTGTTAAGAAATTTTTATCCATGATCATAAGAGAATTTGGCTATCAGTTTCCTTTTCTTATAATTGCCTTGTATTATTTTGGTATCAGATTATAGGGGTCTGATGAAATGACTTGGAAGGTGAGGAACTTCTTCCTCTATTTCCTGTTAGAGTTTATGTCAGCTTGTTACAATGTCTTTTTTATGAATATGATAATATCTAACAGTTAAGCCATGTGAGCTTGAAGTTTTCCTTGTGGGAAGTTATCAATACATTTTAACAGGTTTAAGACTAGCTAGATTTTCCATTTACTTTTACGTCAGTATTGTTAATCTGTCTTTCAAGAAATTTGTCCATTTTATCTAGGTTGTTAAAAAGTAGCTCATAATATTCCCTTATCATCCTTAATAATGTCTGCAGGATCCGTAGCCATGCCCCGTTCTCGTTGGTGATACTGGTAATTTGTGGTTTCTTTCTCTTTTTCTTGATCAGGATTTCTAGGGATTTATTACGTCTATTGATTTTTTTCCAGAGAACTAAATTGGCTCTTTGATTTTCTCTTCTTGGTTCACTTTTTGAAGAAAGCATATCACAGATGAAATTCAAGACCACTGACATCCCTTCCCTAACCCCGCTCCTCTCCTTCTGTCCCCGAGGTGCGTATTCTCCTGAGTGTCAGGCCGACTGCCCCCCTGTCACGTAGACGTGAAAGTGATGCTAACTTGTGCCACTCCACTGGAACCCTCTGTCCACTCACCACGTTTCCCGCCTCTGCGGCCAGCCGGGCGGCGTAGCGAGCTATAAGCCGGTGCTCCTCATCCAGTCGGCTGGGACTGTCCAGGACACTGCCAAGGAGATAGAAATTCAACAGGTGTCTCTTAAACACCCCCTCTTCTTGCTTCTCTTTCAGGAAGACAGACGGGAGAAAAGCTTATAAAAAAGGATGGTAACAGAAGAAGTGGAGGCGTGGCCCACAGATGCCAGTGGCCAGCCGAGACGGGGGGGGGGGGACTCAGGGAACTGAGGCCACCACGCATGTCACCTCTTCAGCAGCACACCCCCGTGCTCTTGCACTGGCAGGTGGGCACTTCTTTTTTCACACAAGGACCGAGAAAAGAGAGGGCATTTACAGAGTCTGACAGAGGGGTTTCCAATCAAATGTTCTAAAAAAACTCATGACTTTTAGACATAAGTCTCGAACCCCAAAAGACCAAGAGAAAGCTGACGCATCATGACAAACCGCTGAAAAAAGTACGATTAACAGCGGCCAAGCAAAACGGAGGGCCTGGGCAGGCCCAGCATGAGGTCAAGGTGGAGAAGCGTCCATGCTACCAAACATTTGCTTTCAATGCCTCTTCTTCTTCTTCCCTTACCATGGTTATTTCACAACACAGCCCCATCTTGGAGCCGCTCAGTCCATTCCTCTTTAAGGGGAGCCCTAGCACTCTAAAAACTTAAAGACTCACCAAGGTGGGATATCAGGTAATGCCGCACCTGGATGAAAAGCGGGTTCCTGAGTAGCAGGTCCGCTCTATGCAATGCAGTGAGCTGTGGGTGAAACAGGAGGTGTCCCATCAGGGCACCTCCTGATGAACGGGGGGCCGTGACTGTCCAATTCTCTTTGTTTAAGTCTGGCAGGAGCTTTCAGGTAACGGAGAGGACAGTGACGGACCAGGGCTGGCTGTGGTGGTTTGCTTCTACTTCGGCCCCACGTTCTTGGAGTTCTAAAAATCCTTGATTGGAATTTAGCGACCTGATGCGTACTCCAAAAAAAATTAAAGTTATGAGTTCAGTACTCGTCAAATCTCGTTATAATCACTGAGGGGAACCTGGGAAGGGTAGAGGCAGCTTCACAGAGCTCCATCTGGCCTTCTCAGGGATACAAGCAACTGTATTTTTCCTAGATTTTTTTCACCTTTGTATATTTCTGTCTCTGTGGCTAATTCTATAAATTTAGGCTTTCCTCTAGGATACATAACTTTGTTTGGAATAGGCTTTAAAGTCCTCTGCCTATGACTCTTCTGAACCCTTAGTAACTTCAGGTGTACAAATGCCAGTCCCCAACGTGTATAATCGCCCTCTCAAAAGACGATCGTACAGTAAGAACTCGCTACCATCAGCCGACTTTAACACCTTCGGGCCAAGGCCCCAAGGTCTGGGCCGAAATGTGTCTGTGCTTTCAAGGTGTCTGTCTGACACAAGAGAACTACCTTTACCCTTTCAGTAAACAACAGAAATGAATATTTAACAGTACAAGGAGATAATACTCTGGAGGGACTGGCAGCCTAGGAAGTGAGACTTAACACGGTAACCTCTGTCTTTCGGCGAGGGCCACCGTGCTCCTCTGGGCAGGAGGGCTCCTTCTCCAGCACGTCCCAGCGCCCAGCGCCCAGGGAAGGTCAGCCCTGCTCGTCATTTACACCCAAGTGCGGACAACAGGGCTGTTCTGATGGACTCTGCTTTCCAGCCAGAAACGAGAACTTTATGTTGACGAGAGGTTTTAAGGTCAATGAAAATTATGAGGAAAACTAGCAAGGTCCCCTATTCTTCTTGAACTGAATTCATTTGCATGAATTCATCTGCAGAGTTAGCCATGAAATGTCTGATTTCTTTGAGGAAGGAGGAAGCTCAGTTCCTTCGAGTATGAATCGGGGAGAGATGTAGTACTCACCGCATCTTCACATTCTCCCGGGCCCCTGGCCACCGATTCTTGAGCAGGGAGCCTTCTCCCTAAGCCAAAGACTCCTTGGCTAAACCCACCATAAATCTTCTTGGGCTGAAATATCGGGTGGCAGTTGCTGTCCAACATTCAGTTGCCACTTCCCCCGTGGCAACTTGTAACCACCTGGGCAGTTGCCCTGACTGATTTTAAGTGAGCTGCCCTGCCTGGGGTGAGGATGAGACGGCTCTGCTCCTCCAGACCGAGGGGCAGGGGCAGAGTGCACGGAAATCAGCTGTGCTGGACGAAAAGACACTCTCTGTGACCCCGTGCACAGGCATCAACCAGGCCCTGACTTCCCTCCTGCAGGGTAAGCCTGTCAAACCTACTGGGGAAGCAGGAGAACCCTCCAGTCTCTCTGAGGCTCTACAGATAGGTAAAGGCCTAACAGTACCAATGTTGTTTAGTCATACTAGGGAAGCTGTGGGAAATGATATGAAGTATAATATTGACAAGAGTCCTTTTTAAATATATGCATTTCTCATTGACTATTAATTTATCTGTTATCATGGGGAATAAGAGTTACCTTCTCATGGAACCATGGCATGCTATGGGCAAAAGGAAGATCAAATTTTAAGGCTCCAGCCTCCCTTGTGTGTTTAGTCTATGAATTATGGGGTCCCCCCAAGACTAAGAATCTCCTGTTGTTGGGTACAGTGACTCTGCCACGCAGAGCAGCTGGGATGGCCTTGGGTGACTGACACTTCACTTGCATTCTCCTTGCGGAGCGCTGGTGGGAGTGGGCGTGGCGCGGGCGGGCGGCTGGGTCTGCCTGAATGTGACAGCACTTTGTTTGGTACGAACTCTGTTAAAGGGTTGCCTTCGCTGTGGTTAGTGGTTATCAAACGGTTTTCCGTCCTAACCCACTGAAGGGTCGGTCACATTCCCATATGAAGAATGAGTCGCGATCACAGTCTTCAGGGAAAGGGGCGTGTGGGGCTAGTATAGTCCATATAACCGTTGCAGTAGGAGGAGGCATACACCACTGGGAAAAGTCCCTAGGCGTCGGACAACGATCCAATACCACGGTTGAAAAGCGCTGGTTTAAATGATCAACAATGATAGACTTGGGGGAAGAGATGGCGGTGTGACATGGGAAGATGTAACAGGGTGGAGACACCGAAGATTAGACAAAGTGCGATGTCTGCGGGTTGGCTGACCTAAGCTTTGGGTGTCAACAGGAAGGTTTCCTGACCTAGGCCAGGGTGAACAGTGAGGGGCTCATGGAATGCCTCTGTTGGATGTACATCTCCGGGACTGCCTAGCTCTCCGAGGTTTAGATATTCTTTGAGTATCATCTGAAGGAAGTGAGTTCCACTTTGCAGGAGAATTCTGACTATATGTTTAGGTAAGTGCCTGGGCTTGGCAAGGCTCCTTCTCCTTTAGAAGTTAATGCTTTAGCAATAACATAAACCCTGCCAAACATAGCTGGGAGCTTCTCAAGCAAAACCCCACACGCGGAGCTTTTTCCAGCTGGCAGCCCCGGGCAACCCAGCTCTCCCGCCCTCTGCTCAGCCCCGGGTCACCCGCCTGCTGCCGCCCTACCACTGACCGTGCACAGTGCTGCAGGCGGGCCACATAGGAGGCTATCAGCGCATGCTCATCGGCCAGGTGACCGGGTATGTCCTGGCTACACTGTAACCTGGGAACAACAGAGGCAAGGACAGCAAGCATGACACAAACACAGAGCGAGAAATGAACATTGAATTAAAGTGGGCAAATTTCAAAGAAATATAGAAAAATAATAAATTGCAATTAGACAAATTAAAAAAAACACACAAAGCACAATGTAATGTGATGTTAGGCCATACGGAATATGTCTCACGAATCCTTTCAACAAAAGTAGTCCCTTAGCAGACGGCTTTGGCCACCTGACAGCAGAACCCTTGAGAGAAGAAACCACGGAGGGGTCACCAAGGAGCCTTGCCCTGCAGTCCTGTCCAGGTTCCGGGCTCCGTGATGGGTGCACCTTTAAGGAAATGCTGGCTGGCACGAGAACAGGTGAAGTGGGTCCCTTTAGAGCACGCAGTGGCCCCCTAATGCTTTCATCGCTTCTGTCTACAGGTAGGAGTTGTCAGTGCTGCCTCACGGCGGCAGCTAACCCTCTCCGTTTCTGTAAGGACACTGCCTTCAGCATCGCTCTGCTTTCTCCCACACGATTGGCGCTTACACCGAACTTGTTGGACTCTATCTCACTGGGAGACACACTTCGCACGTGCTAAGCGAGAGGCTCTCTTCCTGATCGATGGAAGGTCCTCGAGCGTTCTATCTTTTTAAAAATAAATACTTTTTATGTTAAAGTATGCACAAAATAGGGCAGAATCCACTGACTACCCGTCACATACCCATCACCAAACATCAATAAAAATCAACACTTTCCTACTTATTTACCCTAGTTTTTCTTTTCCTAACAGTTTGTGCAGGAAAGGTGGTCATAGCAAATCCCAGACAACTTAGTATTTGCCTCAGACATACTTAATTCAAATGACCTCAATGCCGTTATGACACCTGAAAAATTAACAAAAATATTTAAACGCAGTCCATCTGAAAATTTCACCAATCTTTTAAAAAAATACATTTACAGTTAAAATCAAGATCCAGACGAGGTCCACAGACCTTGCAATTGGTTGATGTTTCTGTTTTTAATCTGTAACACTTTCTGCTTTTCCATTTCTGTCATTTATTTGTGAAGAAAACAGGCTGTCTTTTAGCATACCCTATATTCTGTATTTAACTGGTTATTTCTGGTGGTGTCATTTAATTTGTCTCTCTATCCTCTGTGATTAGATATAAATACCTGATTGAAGGTTTTTTGTGGGGGTTTTTGTAGGGGGGAGGGGCTAGGATCCACCACAGGTAATATGGCAGACTCATACACCAAATAGGAGGCACACAATGGAATGTGAATGCTGACAGGTGGGCTCAGATGTTACTGGTTACATCTCTCCGTCATGAGTCCCTCATCAACTTCACACCTGATGATTTCTGCATTTACTGATGTTCTTGACCACATTCATTATTTCATTAGCAGCTGCAAAGTGTTGATTTTCTCCATTTAAAACTTTCCTCTATTTGTTTATCTTGAAACAGTGCTCATTCAGAATAGGTAAAACAAATGGTTGATGTTTCCAATTATTTAACAAAATTCAGGACAATGAGTTAGTTGGTACCCTAGCAAACTCCAATGGTTACCAAGGGCTGTTCTTTTTTAGTATCATATGAACTCACAGATCTGCATGTATCTGATGTGCTTCGGTCCATGACAATCATCTTTCTGTGGCTCAGATTGTCCTGCCTTTGGTCAGTGGGAGTCCTGCAGGTAGTAGGTTCCTGTGTTCTCCTGACATAGGCAGTAGCTCGTACTGGATTTCTCGCTTGGGACAACAGGATGCCTAGTCCCACCTTGTGTAGTCCCACCTTGTGTAGTCCCACCCTACCCCACACCTGAGGTCCACTGTTCTTCCAAGGACTTCAGGTTCCCTTTGCCGGAAAAAGAGTGTTAAAGGGACCACAGTCCGGGGTCCAGGGTGCTCACTGTTCCTGGGCTGTCACTGCTTCCAGAGCTTTTCAGGGGATAAAGTTAGTAAATGTATATATTTAAAAACTAAAATTCTCAGCACTTCCAGATGCCATCCCATTTTCTTCTAGCTTGCATTGTTTTTAATGAGAAGCCATTGAAAAAAATCTTATCTTTGTTCCCCTGTAAGTAACATCATTGTTGGTCTAGCTGCTTTGAATACTTTCTCTTTATCACTAGTTTTTAGCAATTGGATTGTGCTGCGCTGTGGTATGGTTTCCTCTAAGTATCCTGCTTACAGTGTGTTGAGCTTCCTGTATATGTGGGTTTGTAATCTTAATTTATTTGGAAAAACACTTATTTTCTTAACTGTTTTTCCTCTGCCTCCTCTGTTGGACTGCTTGGCATTGCCCCACCAGTCACCGACGCTGGGCTTGCTCTCTGACCTCTTCCTTCCCTGGGCCGCACTCCGGGTCGCCTGTCTCTAAGCTCCGTGGGCTTCTTGCCCGCATTCTGGTCTGTTAAGTCCACCCCTGGAGTTTCCCATATAAGGTGTCATCCTTTTCAACTCCGGAAGTTGTGTTTTAAGGAAAGAATTTTAAGTAGAAAGTTAGATTTACATTCATACCTGCTTCTGTTTCATTTCTTCCATTTTCCTCTTCAATATGTTCATATTTTCCATTGTATTCTTTGGTGTTCATCACGGTGTTCTGAAGTCTCTATCTGCTAATTGCCTCATGGCTGTTACTTCTGACGCTTTTTATGTCAACCAATTTTCTCCTGGTTACAGGCCATACTTTCCTGCTTCTTCCTACACCTTCTAGTTTTTTACTGGATGATGGAAATGGTGAATATTATGTTGTTCAGTGTCTGCATTAAAGTTTAAAAAAATTTTTTTTGAATGTCTGGATTTTGATGTCTTCCTCCAAAGAATCTGTTAGTTAATTTGCTTGTGGACAGCTGGATCCTTAAGAGGCTTGGGTTTAAGCCTCATCAGTACAAACCCAGGGTGACCTTTATCTAGGATGGTTTTTGCCCTGCTCCTAGGACTCTCCGGGTCTTTACTGAATGCCTCAAGCATTCAATGATGTCTTTCTACTGTGTTGCTTGAAACTCAACAACCGCGTAATCCCAGGTACTTATTCCACTTTCGAATTCCTCAGGGGCTGTAATTTCCCAGGTAAATTGTTCTTTACTGGTCTTGTGAGATCTCATTCTTTGGAAATATAGCTTAGTTTTCAGCCAAAGACTCAGGAGTCCTCTATGCGGATTTATGGAGCTCTTTCTCTGCACACTTGCTACGCTCTGGTCATCTGCTCCAAAAACTCCTGCCTCCCAGACTGCAACCTCTGTCTCCGTATTCCCAGCAAGCCTGCCTTGCTCTGTTTATACCCCGCCCTGGAGCTGGGCACATGCCTCTCAGCAGGAAGCCTGGACAATCACAGCAATCTCCTCCTGTGTTTCTTGTCTCTCAGAGATCAGCCCTGCCTTATCCACCTTCTGATTTCTGAAAACAGTTGTTATACGCAGACTGGTTTTCTAGCATAAAGTATAGTGGAAGAGCTAAATCTGATGCCAGTTCCTTCATCATGACCAGAGTGAAAGATCTCTTTATAGGAACTCATTTGTATCATACTTTTGTAAAGTATTGATCCACTTCAAACTAGAAATTAAAATAAAACTGCTTCTTCAAGGCAGATCTTGAGAAGTAGTGCTGTATAACCTGGTAGGCAGGCCACTGCAAGGGTTTTAGTTTTCACTCTAAGGCGTAAAGTTATTGGAGGACTTAGAGCAGAGGTGAGCTACGATGCAGCTTCTATTGTAAAAGGCTCATTGTCAGATGAAGTGCCAGAGCCAGGGGAAGCAGCAGCTAATTAGAAGGCTGCTGCATCATTCCAGATGAGAGACAAAAGAGGCTCGGAAAACAGTAGTAGCAGAAGTGGTTAGAAATAGCAAGATCTTGAACGTATTTGGATGGTGTTTTTGGATGACGCTGATCTAATAATCTGACAGATTAGATGGGACGAGGATCAAAGATTCTGACTTAGCAACTAGGAGAACCGCCATTAACTGAGACAGGGGAAGACACGGGGGAAGTAGGTTCGGTGGGGAAAGACACAGTACTCGGCTTGACACACGCCGATTGTGAGACATGCGTGAAACGGCCAAGCGAAAACACTGACTGGGAGGAGAGTACAAGGGAAAAGGTCGGGGCAGGAAAATAAGTTTGGAAGTCTCCAATATGTAGACAGTGTTAAAGCTGTGACTCTAGATGGGATTCCCTGCAGTGAGTGAGTACAGACAAAAGTGAGAAGTGCTCCCTCTGGTACACTAACGTCTGGAGTTCAAAGAAGCACGAAAAAGCCAGCAAGGGAAGCCGAGGAGGGATAAGAGGAAAACCAGAAGGGCACACTACCTAGAGGCAAGGGCAGAAAGTGTTTCAAGTAGAAGAAAGTGCGCCTCTGTGTCAACTGCCGCTGACGGATCAAGGAAGAGAAGCCCTGACACTTCACCCCTGGATTCGCGCTGAGGCAGTCACCGGTCTCCACCGGTCTCCACTGGCCTCCGGGACAGGAACGGCTTTGGCGGAGTGAGGGGAAGCGGAGACCTGACCGGGGGATGGCAGAACAGAGGTGAGGCGTGCACTGCAGGTGCAACAGTCGGCTGCGCTCCGCCGGCTTCACGTGAAGACTGCTGTTCAGAACTGGCGTTGTTTGCCAGATAATTAGGGGTCTGAGCCAAGAGGGAAAGCATTATCCCAGCAGCCTACAGTAGCTGAAGAAATTAAGTGCCCACGTATTTCCTACTCACATTCAAAATTGTACCTGATTTCCAGATTTGCTTTTTGAATTTAAACTTCCCCTTTTTGACAGAATACCTATATATGACTGTATATGTAAATTATAATTATACACGTGCCTTGTTGTTGATTGTGTTAACCTGAGTGAGAGCTGCGGAGGGGTTCACCTTAAGTGCACGAGTGGAAACGGACTTTAACCCCAACCCGGGAGCAGTTAAAAGCTGGAGGTCTGCCCAGGCTACAGGACGGACGGACTCTGGAGCCCTGCCAGCAGCCCGGCCAGCAGCGAGGACCCTGCCGTTCCATGCAAGTTATGTGTTAATTTTCAATTACTCTGCTTTCTTGTCTTTCAAAAAAATATTGGAGGGAAAAAAAAAATCCCTGCGTTGCCATGGAGAGATTCTCATGAATTCACACGACCTAGTTGTTCCATGACCATGCTGAATCCTTCATTACTGTGCTTTTCAACCAAATTCTGTTTTTCTCATTGCACAGGAAGGATGAGAATCAGTGGCGTGACTCCAGAAATGGACAGCTTCCGGCTCGACCGATTCCATTTTGCCTCCTTTCCCGGGTTCCCCAACATCCCCCCTGTCCTCAGTCTGAAAACACAGCAGCCTGTGGCTTTCGTCGCTCGACCGTGGTCCGCAGGTGACGGGATAAACTCTTTACCTGGCGCCCAAGCAGAAAGTCTTTTTAATACTATTACCTCTCCTAATTTGGTCAGAAATAGTATTTTTACGGTGAGATCTTCTGGCCTTTAAAAACTGCTTTTCCTTCTTGTGAAGTTGGTGTTAAAGTAACATAAAAAAATTCCAACTGATAACATCCCGCCTTTTCTTAAGATTCCTAGCAATCGGTGACTATTCAGAATTAGGGGCCTACCTGGCCCTCACCTGGACAGATGGACATAACCGAGTCATCTGGGGCCCTGTGCTGCCGGCGGGAGGAGGGTGAACTCCTGGGAAAGGCGTGCGTGCATTTGCAGTTGTGTACGGAGGGCTATACCGTGTGAAGAAGGAAAACTCTGAAAATGTCAGTGTGTATGGGATGTGTGTGAGGGCTTGTTCGTGTGGGCATGTGCGCACTTTTGCACACATTTGTGTGCTGGGCGGCAAAACAGTGGTCTGCCAACAACCTGCATTACTTTTCTTTCCCAGGATCGCTCTCTGCTGTTCTTAGCGGTGTAACTCATCACACACATACAAGGATGGGCAGTCATACAATCCTTGGAGCTTTCTCATCCGTGGGAGAAGCACGGCATCTTGAGTGGCAGGCGCTGGATGTGTGTCTGAAGTGTTGGCAGTAATGAGAAGTCGCTCTCCCGCAGTACAAGGGCAGGAAGACGGAGGAAGCAGGACACGCAGGGCATCCTGGGGCAGTTCAGCTGCCCTTGTGACCCACGGACGCTTCTGCCCTTCCCTTTCTGCTTCTGCCTTTGTGGGTTTGTGCCTTCCCCCCTTTTTCACTTGCGTGAGAACACATAACGTGAGATCTATCCCCTAACATTTCTAAGGGCACAGTATAGTAGTGTTCATTTTAATGTTTTCATCTTGCTTAACTGGGTTTGTGCTTTTTAAAGTTAAATTTTAATATCTGAAGTCAAGAGCTGATACAAATATACCAACCAAATACACAAAGCAAAAAGTTTTATACTGAGGGTTCTTGGTATTGCCATAGTTACATGAAATGTCCACAGCCTTCTTGTCAACTTTTTGTTTGACAGTCTAAGGGAAAAGAGGTCCGTGTCCTCAACTGCATAGTCAGCTACTGCATGTCTTAAAAACCCTTGCAGCACGCTGGTCGAAAATCGCCGACCCAGCATGATGCAGTGTGCAGATGACACGTTACAGAGCCGTACACGTGAAACCGTATGGTTTTATTAACCAATGTCGCCCCCAATACACTCGATTTTTAAAAAGAGAAAAATAAGTAAATATCTTGAGAACGTAAAACAACAAAAAGTCTACGCTCTAACACACAGTACCACTCATCTCCGCCCACAAGACGTGGCGTGGCATCCCCCTGCCTGCAGTGTTCCAACACGGCGGTGGGCGCGCGCTCTCACCGGGTCAGGTCTGGAGTCTCCACGTGGGCTGCACCGGGCTGCCGGGATGCTCTGATTTATGAAGCCCCCAAGCCCTCTATTTCAGGGGAGCCTGCCTACGGCTTACTACTTAGCTTCTTCCTAAGGCTATTTTCCACACTTGCCTGATGATAAGAATCACCTGGAATTCTTGCTGAATGTGTAGCTTCTCAGGGTCTCAGGATCCACTGGGTATGATGTGATCACAGCTGGTTGTACCTTTCAGAAGTGGCCCAGGTGGCTGTTTGCACCGGTCAAGTTTGGGAAACATGCTCTGGGAGTTTTAGCCAATGGGAACTAACGGAGTTGATCTTAGCATTGTGTAGTCAGTACTCCCTCAGTGTTGTGGGTAGGTTCTTGGAACTGCGGCAAAATGATGTATAATGAAACCCATTTCACCATAGGCTAGTGGATATAAACGAGACCAGTTCCGAGGGCATCTTACCAGCAGCATAATGCAATGACAGTGAATGAAGCAATGCTATCTGAGGACCTGCTGTATGTTATATATTAAGTCAAAGTATTAGTAACCAGATGATATTTCCACAGCTGAGTTAATCCAAAGCCATCAGCACACTGTGCCACGAAGTGATTTCCCGTGGGAGGGACTTGGGGAGTGGGCTGAAATGCTTTTCTTCTCGTTTCCTTTCTGAGCGGTGACTGTTAGAAAGAATTCTTTAATGGCTGTGCCCCTGAGGGAGTTTCTGCATTGCTCTGGTCAGGGAGCAGCTTAAATCAAATCGAAAGTAAGCCATGTTATATAGTTCTTTTAAGTTCTGCCTAAGAGAATTCTGGAGCAAAGTAAATTAAATAAAGAGAAAGCAGACACACAGTTCTAGTTCCTCAAAGGCCAGTAAGGGAAACTACTCATACAGCTAAGAGAGGGACTTGTGCTTTTCAACTCCCATGTTTATGAATCGTCTACGGAATGACCTAGGAGAATGTAAAGAGTTACTTTACACAGTCTCATCAGGACACAGAATCCATCTTTGACACTCAAAGAACTCAAATGCAAGGGTGTTGAAATGCATGATTATCAAAATGTTTTTAATGTTCAAAAAAGACCTCAAACACGCCTAATCTGTTTTGACACTATGTTCGCTGCTTGTCGAGAATGCCGTTTTCCACCTCAAGGCACCACTCAAAACAGACTCCTTCAGCTGCTATATTTAGGAGTAACTGGGAAAATAAATAAGTAAAAAGTGAAAATAAAATTAAAAGAGAGTCAAAGGAGGCGAAAGCAAGCCAGTCCTTTCTGCCCTGTGGAACGCGCTGCTTCCCAGCCAGAGGCCTGTCCCCAAACCTGCATGGCGACTGAGGCGCGAGCCGTGACACGTACCTCTTGGTGGGCGTGGGCGCTCCGGAGGACATGTGGCTCACCATGGTGTCATTCATGTTGGCCAGAGGGCGAGGAGGACTGGAAAAAAAAAAAGACATTTACGTTATATTAATAGTCACCAGTGTGACTAGGGGAAAGCAAATGAAGAATGATGAGGGCCAAAGAACCAACCATCATGCCTGAGACGCACAGTGGGACCCACGGGGATAGAGGGCAGGAAGAAACCAATCGACACTTCCAGCCTATGGTAAGTCCTCAGGAAGGGTTCCCCCAGCGAAGCCAGACGAGCCAGGAGGAGCGCTCCGCAGTCACACACAGGCCGCTGCGGGATGGAACGCCGGGCCTCTCGCTTTGGGCCTCTCGCTTTGTCGTTTGAGCGCAGGACCGTCTAAGTTCTCCCACTTGGTTAGCTTCTCTGCATGTCAGGTGTTTACGGGGCTACTGGGAGGGTGGCGTTCGTGCTGCGTCACACAGGTCACGACAGCACCTGAGACTTGGTTGGCGCTTACTGCCTTCCCTCAGACTCAGCTTGCATACTTTTTACCAAAGCAAACTGTTAAATACTAAATTCCTTCATTAATCCTTTACTAGACTCTTAACAGGCCCCGGCGGGGGAACAATGAACCACATTTTATACCTATACTCCAGTTACAATGCTTCCTTTTCCAGTCTAATCCAAATTTAAATTTGAAGGTAAGTGTTTTTTTGATAACTTGGCTTTAACTGCTGGTTTTCCGGACTCAAGGTCTATTTCTCCCTCTTGTGTCTGGAAAATGAATCCAAACTTACCGAAAGGAATCTATGCTTTGGCCTTGCAGGCACTCGTCAGCCCCCTCCCCACCAGGTTCACGTGACCATTGCCGGTTTCGCCTGAGAAATCTCATACTTCCTCTCCTAACGCGAACAGGTACTTTTCAGAGGAATTTGTCCATCAAAACCAGAAAAGTAAAGCAGAAAAACCCTTCTCTCCCATTTAGGTGTTCTGAGAACTATCTGCTGGTTTCTCCTTATCTTCAGGAGTTAATTATGTAAAATGTTTCTGTAGAGGTTATACTTAGCAAGTCTTGGTAAATATTGAGGGACCAAAGCCTTCATTGTTTCACAGATTTCATAGTGCATTCTAGTAAAGTCTCGGGAAATTTTTCAGGTGGAGCCAGGGAACCCAGAAAAAAGGTTAAGAGGGATGAATGGATCAACCTATGTATATCTACACCTGTCTGTCTAGGCACATTTTTTTTTAAGCCAATTTCATTTCTAGGTAGGGAAATATTTTTATAATTTCCCATTTAATGGAGATGACCAAAGACAGCAAGTCATTTGCAGGGCACAGAGTTAGGTCCCTTGGTCTTTAAGCCATAGCACCGCGCCTGCTGTCACACACCCTCCCTTTGCAGGGCAGGTCCCCAAGCCGGGCCTTCAGAAGGGAAGCGCGCCTTGCCTTCACGGGCTGGAGGGATTGCAAATCCACATTATTTATCTTACTACCAGCCTTCCAAACAGATACCCAGTTTTGTCCCTAAACTTCCAAGTGTATTAACACTCCTGGCTTTGCTGAATAATAATCGATCAATTGTTTTAGGTTGATTAATAACAGAAGTGAACATCAACTCAAAAACTGCATTAATTTTAGTCCTAAATGTACACTTTTGCCACTAGTTCTTTTAAATCAATTATCCAAATGGAACATGGAGACAATTCCTATGAAAGGAGCAAATCTAGCCTCATAGCTTTTCGCACTTGAGGGCACCACAAACATGCTGGTCCTGGAAGCAGAATGGACTTTGCTTCCCTAATGCATTATTATTCGTAACCCCCTCCCAGCATGAGATAAGGACACGTCCATACTGCTTTCAAAACTAACGCAGGTCACTGCTCTCTGAACCCTGCCATGCTTTACACAGTCCCCATCTGGTAACCTGTCCCCTAAGTCCAGGGCCACCTTGCTATGCTGTCTAGGTTTCCTTGCAAACACGTTTTTTTTTTAGCCAAAAAATACAGCCATCAGAAATATTAAGTTTCACGGAGCATTGCACTTTTGCTGCAACAGTTTGGTAACAACGGAATCACTGAGAAGCCCCTGGAGACTGCCACACAACGGCCCCTTTGAAGACCTGCCTGACTCCACCCCACCTGCTTCTCACCTGGCTGATCAGAGGGACCAGCTGTAACACAGAAGGTCTTTTTTTCTGCCGACTGTCAACATACCCCTGGCTTGTCCGTGGTGCGGCGTCTAGGGAAGCGCTACAGGCCGCCCTTTCACTGGCATTCACTGCCCTCTCCTGCCGTTCCTCCTTGGTGGAGGGCACAGAAAACCTTGTTTTCCTGGGAACAAGAAGACATCCAAGAGGAATTCGAGAGCAACTACAGGACCAGAACTGCCCGTAAGAGGGAGGAGTCTCTGAGGATCGGGCTGAAATTTCTGAGGGGACTCTCTCACTTTTACTCAGAAATGTGAACTTCATGGACGAAACTACGAGTGCTCAGCCATCACACCACATGGAAGAGGCAAAAGTACAGTCAAGTTAATAGTAAAAGACTCTGAAAGGCCCCAGGTGCAGTTTCACAGGCTCGATGATGAGGACGTGGCCATGGGCATCACCGAGGGCTGGGACCTTAAGCCCAGTGTGACCTGGCTGGACCAGGCAGAGGGGCAGGGAACCAACCCCAGTGCCGTGGAGGTCCTGGGGGAGCCGACAAATGGTTTCTACGGGGGGTTCTCCACCCTGAAATACCACCGAGTTGGATGAGAAACAGGTCTGCCACATAACAGACAGATGTGAACAACCAGCCTTTCAGAGTCACGTGCAAGTGCCCGAGGAGAAAGTGCCCGGGTACGTCTGTCTGACTGCTCTCTGACCACGACAAGGAGGCTGGAATCGCATCCGCCCAAGAGCCGCACGGTCTGGCCCAGAGGGCCTGGTGCTCTTCTGTGGGTTGCACTCTGTTTGCCCCAGGTACCCCTCCGCCATGAACAGAACACAAACGCGGGGTAAGAGGACCAGGGTGCTGGATTTTGACTAAAACTATAGGAGCTCCCCAGTTTTGTCTATTTTCGGTCTTGTATTAAAATCTTGTTTCTTTCTTTGGAATCCGGTTTTATAAGCTTTGCTTTTCTTTGACCTATGCCTCTCACATTTTAAGTTCTCTGAGCAAACTTTAAAAATCTTCACTGCAAAACAAAAGACAGTTAAAAACCTTATGAACCAAAAAATAACAAACCAACCAACCTAATGCGGTTACCTAGTATATATCAGGCTTGAAGACGCTGTATTCATTCGATTTCTTTCTGACATTCTCAGAGGAAAAATGACAAAACAACATTTCAAAACTCTTAGCCATGGATCCATGTGATAAAATTTCGTGACTTGTCACATTGTGTTTGATCTGATATCACAAAAACGTCTCTCATAATCATCTCTAACTCTTGGGAAACATCACGCTCACGTATTACGGTCTAGCCCACATATCAAAGCCTCTTTTCTAATGTTCAAAACTAGACAGTAATGTAAGCTATAAACTAATCATAACTGCCCCACATATCATACCCCTTCTGAACTTCCAGCGAATTTTGAGAAGAAAATGGGTATGCTTGCAGTCCAAGATGAAAGCGGCCTCTGAAAACACACAGGGACAAAGGCAACCAGAGGAAAAACTGCCCCTACACGTTTGAACCTAGAAGTAAAGTGGCCGAGAGTCATCATAAACTCTTCATCCCAGGCACCATCCTAAGCACTCCCCTTACTCCTCAAAATAACTGTGTGCAGTAGGTACTCTTATCATCAACCCCCTTTTACAAATGAGCAAACTGAGGCACAGAGACGTTAGGTCACTTGTGTGAGGTAACACAGCCACAGAACCAGGATTTAAACCCAGATGGTCTGGCCCCAGAGTCTATGCCCAGGATGACTGTATGTCGGCCGCGAAAGGTCTGTCCCTGGGCAAAACAGAGGAAGTGGAAGCTGAGCCTGCAGGACTGGAGAGACCACAGCAAGTGGAACCAGGCGGAGAAGGACTCAGGAACGAATGCTCAGGTACGTCTGAAGTCAGGAGGTGTGAGGCAGAGAACAGAGGATTGCTTCAAGTCTGTCTAATAAAGAGTCGGGCTTTCTTTCCTGTACTGGGTTGAATAGCATTCCTCCAAAATTCACCGGCACCAGCAACATCAGAATGTGACCCCTTTTGGAAAGAGAATTTTTCAGACATAATGAGTCAATATGTAGTCGTACTGGAGTGTGCAGGCCTTGATTCAATGACTGGTGTCCTTAGAACAAGAGACACAGAGTCGCACATGGAATAAAGGCAGCAATACGTAGATGAAGGAGGCAAAGACTGACGTGATGCTCCCACAAGCCAAGGAGCACCAAGGACTGCCGGCAACTGCCAGACGCTTGGAAGGGGCAGGGAGCAGATTCTCCCTCAGAGCCTCCAGCAGTGGCCAACCCTGCCACCTATGTGACCTCTGACCTATGGCCTTCAGAACCGTGAAACCATGACTTTCTGTTGTTTTAACGCCAAAAAAAAAAAAAAGAAAAGGAAAAGAAAGGAAAGAAAAGGAAAAAAAAAAAGAAAAAGAAAACATAAAGGGGATCCTTAATGTCTACCACTAGACACACAATTCATTGTGAAAGCCGCAGCTCAGATGCAGTCAGGAGATGGAACCCACACCCTGGCAGGGGGACTCAGCTGGCTGGAGTGTTATCCTGTAAATCAAAAGCTTGTGGATTTGATCCCTGGTTGGGGCACGTAGGAGAAGCAACCAATCGATGTTTCTCATCAATGCTTCTCTCTCTCTCTTTCTCTCTCTAAAATCAATAAACATGTCCTTGGGTGAGGATTTAAAAAAACAAGGAAGATGTAATGCACCAAAAATGACTTCTGCTTAAAAAAAGTCGTCACAGCTCCAGTAAGGCAGAGCGGGGAACAATGCTTCCAGGTGTGCAGGCGGAAATTACAAAGCAGCAGAATTGACACAACTCATCAGACCAGTTTGGCTGATCTTCTTTAATATGCAACAGCTACTGAAAAACCTGAACATGTCACCAGGTGTTTCACGTCTGTACCTCAGCAAAGGAAGATCCCCGCACCCCACAGAGGCAAATACATTTCCGGGGTGTTAAGGAGCTCAATGTAAATGCTGACTCACATAAATTAGGACAAAAAATATGGATCTATGGACAGAGTGGATGGTCTAAGCTCAAAAGCCATAGAAAAACTACAAAGGAAAAGACTAGTTAACTTGAAATATTAAAATGAGGTAGAAAGAAAACAAAATTTGGGGACTTATTTCAATAAATATGAGAAAGTAACAATTAATAGTCTTTACACAAATTCATTAAGACAATTATTAAGATTTCAGTTAGATAAATGAGCAAAGTGAAAATACACCTTCAATAAAACAATACAAATAATAACATAAAAGTGTATTAATTATAAAAAAAAAAGCAAAGAAATGTGTTAAAATTGCAGACCACTTTCCCGTTAACACACAATTTTTTAAAAGGTAATCCTAGCTCTGGCCAGTGTGGCTCAGTTGGGTGGGTGTTGTCCCACAAAGCGAAAGGTCGCTGGTTTAACCCCTGGTCAGGACACGAGCCTGGGTTTCGGGTTCAGTCCCCATCCGGGGCATGTGTGAGAGGCAACCCATCAATGTTTCTCTCCCTTTCTTTATTCCTCCTTCTCTTCTCTCTAAAAGTAAATAAAATCTTTTTTAAAAAATGAAAAAAAAAAAGTAATCCTTAAGGTTGGGGAGGATTTTCTTCTTTTTTTAAAACATCGCCCAAGGACATACCCATTGATTCCAGAGAGAGAGGAAGGGGGAGACAGAGAGAGAGAAAGAAACATCTAGAGAGAGAGGAAGGGGGTGGGGGTGGGGGGGAGAGAGAGAGGGAGGGAGAGAGAAACATCGGTTGGTTGCCTTCTGTATGTGCCCCAACCAGGGACCGAACCTACAACCTAGGTATGTGCCCAGACAGGAAATTGAACCTTCGGCCATTTGGTTTACAGGATGATGCTCCAACCAACTGAGCCACAATGGCCAGGGCTGGAGGGGGTTTTCTGAGACAGGCTGTTAACTCACTCTCAGAAAAAAGTAAAAGGATAGTCAAGCAAAATTCCTAGAAAGCAATCTGGCAATATGTTTATTAAAGATCTTTAAAAATGTTCACTTTGACTAAATAATTCCCTTTCTAGAAATCTATTCCAAGGAATTAATCAGAAATGCAAAGATGGGTCTACACTGTTAAATATTTAGGGAGATATTTAGAGTAGAACAAATATTGTAGAAATCTAAATGGTCAAATATAAGACAAACGAAAAGTAAACAATGGTACATCCATAATTATACGATGCTGTGCTGTCATTAAAAAATAATGCTTATGAAGACTTTCCAATTACATAGAAAAGTGCTTAGCTTATAAGAGATAAAAAAAGAAGGGCAGGATAATTATAATAGCTAACAATTATTAAATATTTATATAAGTCTATCATTGTGTTTAGAGCTTTAAATACATTATTTTATCCTAGCAATAACCCTATAAAACAAGATAAAATTATTTATACATACACACAGCATGGTCTGATCTAAATATAATAAAACAAAATACCGGAAGGAAATATATCAAACTGTTAGGAAAAGTGGAATTACGGGGAACTTTTTTCCTGCCTATTTGTACTTTTCGATACTTCTCCAATTCTTCCAATTTATTTTTTCCTGATTTTCAGAGAAAATGATGTTTAATGTAAAAAAATTATAAAGTAGGAAAATGTTAAGAGAAAAATAAAACCTATTATACCACTGACTCAACTTTCTAAAGTGAGTCTATAGTATTTTTGCTACCATTAACAAAGCAAACGGAAAAGGGAGGTGTTTCACACACCCAGGGACAACTCTGAGAGCATCACTAGAAGAAAAACCCGTTAAACGGTGTGAGCAGATTCGAAGTCCCACAAGCCCCCGACATCCCCACCACCACCTCCTCCAAAAAGAAGGTCTTCAATCAATCTGCATTACGTCCACGACCTGACTACGAAGTCTGTGGTTTGTTTATCACTGTATTTTGAGCACCTGCGCGTGGAGTGGGCTTTCAGGAAATACTGGTTGGTCGTGGGTCAGCCCCACGCAGTTTAATACTTTGACGTGTAGAGTGTGTGAGAACGAATCTTTGTTACACCTGGCGTCGGGGAGACTATTCCCAGAGAGGGAAGTAGTGACACTATCAGTTGTTACACGGGGTGGGCGTGTTCACGGTATCTGCAGCCGTGGCACGGGCTCATCTGTAACTTAGTCGTGGAGTCAAGAGTGGGGAGTGTCTTCAACGACAGCAGCAGCGATGCTCACCGAGTGCTTCCCGTGGACTCATTCACTCAAACCTCACAACCACCGATGGGGAAGACACTGTGATTACCTTTATTCTATCAGATGGAGACACTGAGGCAGGGAGGGAACTAATGCACAGCACCTGAGGTCACGACCAAATCATGGTGGAAGGAGGATCTGAACGAGGGCGGGGTGGCTCTGGAGCCTGTGCTCTTGATCGCTGGTGTGTGGTGCAGTGTCTCAGCTACCTGCGGCACTTTTAGAAAACCTTACTGTAGACTGCTTAGTCTATAAACTATTACCAATAGCCCTGGCTGGCGTAGCTCAGTGGATTGAGCGCAGGCTGCAAACCAGTGTCGCAGGTTCGATTCCCAGTCAGGGCACATGTCTGGGTTGCAGGCCACGGCCCCCAGCAACCGCACATTGATGTTTCTCTCTCTCTTTCTCCCTCCCTTCCCTCTCTAAAAATAAATAAATAAAATCTTTAAAAAAATTATTACCAATAGCATGATATTAGATAACAGTGCTTGTCAAGTTGTTTCTAGGAAGGGAAAACAATAAAAGCCCCAGCGTATAGTTTTTGTGTGATGTATTCTTTCCTTATTACATCACTAGGGCTCTACTACAATAAATGCCTATCTGAACAATTTGTTTGTGGAAATCCCATTCTTAAGCCACTTCTTGGCTGCCCACGGAAAATTAGATTAACTTGGAAGGAATCGTTTCCTTCAAAAACAACTCTCTAATTTATTAGGGTGACTTTAAAATCTTATCTGAATTTCAAAGACCTTTTGGATTCCTCATCTCGGCCTAACAACATACATACTTTTAATGAGTAAGTTACCTATTTCATCAGCCAGACTATTGATGAAAGAAAAAGTCTGGCCCTGGGTGGGCTCGGGACCCACACCGAGGGGACGCCCTGGCCCTGGCTTTCTGAGTTGACTTCGATCCAGCAGTGAGCACGGGCTGGGTAGAGCTCTGGTCAGCCAAGAATGTGAAAGTACAGTGTTGTTGACTCAGCAAGATTTCCACTTAAAAACTGCGAGTGGATAAAGGGGTGCGTGAACAAAGCCGACTCTGAAGCCGGAGAGGACAAGCGAGGCCTCGGGCGCCTGGCGGACGGCCCCCCTCCCACAGCCATTGACAGCCCTCCGCTGCAGAAAGCCGTTCGGACAGGCGGGAACTGCTGCCCTACAGTTTTCAAAGCACTTGCTCATTATCTCGCTCTTTTTCCCAGAATATCTTTTAGCTGCCAGGTTAAGGTTACAGTTCCGTAATTGTCTTTTACCTCGACAGCTCTCTGCCACTCGGGCACCTGGGGACTCCTTACCAGAAGTTGTGGTTTGTCTATGACTGTTAGTGTGAAAAGAAACAATATTTTTTTATTATGCCCTATGCTTTCGTTGACTTGATTCGTTTTTGTATCTCCCCAACAGTGCTGTCCATGTGGGGTGCTTAACCATTTCCGGTAAATACATTTAATCACTTACTAAGGTTTCTGCAGCCGACTCTTTCGCCTTCAATCCTAGACACTTGTGCTGCTCCTGAACCATCTTCCCTACGTACTTTGATCATGCTTCCCCATCTCTCTGGTCGTTCGCAGATTTCGCCACACTTTAAGACAAATTCAAGACCCACGCTGTAGAGACATTCATTCTTTTATCTATCAAACTATTAGAGCTTCCACATCCTTCAAACAAGTTGTTCTTTTGCTTCATCTAAGCCCCTGCTTTCAAATGAACTAGGTACCTACCCTGGAATGTCCTTCTTCATAGGTCTGCCAAAGTTACACTCGTTCTCACCTCCCTTGTCAGAGAAATGGCTCCAAGTACCTCCATAAAGCACCCCCATGACTACAAACTCCATTACGGTAAACAAGGGCCTTATCAGCACGCACACAAAATCCATGGCTCATTCATGCCCAGCACTGTCAGGGGCTTTGAGAAAAACAAAAACAAGTTGAAGACTGTCCCTGCCCTCAAGAAGCTTTGAGTCCAATTAGCCCTCAGAATCATCAGCCATCTCGACAATAGACATTTAAACTTTGGCTTCACATACTACAGTTTTTAGGTCAAACCTGATTTAACAATTATCATTTACAACCAAAGATGTATAAAATAATTCACAAAAAGCTACAACTTAATTATTTTAAATAATGGGCCAAAGACCAGTACAACGAAAGAATATGAAAAAGCCCTATGATGCCAACAGTCACAGGCACACCTTGTTTTACTGTGCTTTGCTTTATTGCCTTTCACGAATGGTGCATTTTTTACAACCTGAAGAAAAGACCCTACACTAGCAAAAAGATCACAATTCGCACTACTGTGATACTACTTGCAGTGTTCTGGAACCAAACCCGCAACTCTCCAAGGTATGCCTTGTGCAAGATCTGCTGTGTATTTTGCACGTTTCTTTACTTTGGAACGCTGAAGAGGGCCGGGAGGGAAGGGGTAAATGCACTAACATTTGTTGAGTGTGAGTACTGCATCAGCAGTGAGCTCGGTGTCTAGATATACGATCTGAATTCTTGCTACTACCCATGATGGCATTCCCATTTTCCAAGTAAAGAAATAAAGGTCAGAGGACAATTAACATGCTGAAGATCACAAAGCTAGGGGGTGGCAGAACCTGTCCACCTTTACCTGGTTCTAAAGCTACTGAATAGATCAAATCCACAGACTCCCCACCCTAACCCAGGCATCTCTGTATTATCCAAATGAATTTTTCAGATTCGAGTTCTCAGGGAAGAACAAATTTTCTAGTTTGAGAAACACTGCTCTACGTTAGAACCATGAGCTTCAAGTCTAACTTGAAGTAGCTAAGGAAAAAAAAAAGAGCAATCTACTCAGTGTAGTTAAACTCACAACTTAGCTTCATGAAGGGTGAGGGTGCA
The DNA here is from genome assembly GCF_019186645.2 of Phyllostomus hastatus. Lineage (NCBI taxonomy): Eukaryota > Metazoa > Chordata > Mammalia > Chiroptera > Phyllostomidae > Phyllostomus > Phyllostomus hastatus. The sequence goes on along the minus strand of NW_025333873.1, from coordinate 4,500,448 downwards.
GCTGGCTCCCAGGACCCTGGAACGGCATTAGGACACTGGCTGTGATTTTTGCTGAGATCTCATTTTGGGTCAGAATCTATATAGATCCCACAGCTGCGTGTTTAACAAGAAACCGCTTCTGCCTAACAGACTGCAGCTTCACCACTGGAGGGGAAAACCTCTTCCTCGTTCCACTGTGAAATTCTCAAGATGGTCAGCCTTGAGTCATCTGCCCACTCTGGTGCACGGAGGGCTGGACACTCTGACTGGCAATCCTCTTAGAAAAACATGGTTAGGGCTGAGGGAGAACCAAGTCTCCAAAGAGGTTACTGTTTCCAGAAAAAGGGCTGCAGAGCAGTGTCCAAGATTCAGGCACTTCTGGATCTCTGCTGGGGTGATCAGCCCAGATGAACGCTGGTTTAGAATGAACGTGTTTCTCCATCGCCATTTCTCTCTCCTTAGGCACCACCCTCCAAGCCCTTCGCCTCCTTGCACAACCAAAAGGAGAGAAACAACCAATCTAAAATCAATGAACCACCAGAAGTGCCAGAAAATCAAACTGTATGGAACTCCGACAACCACGGAATTCAAGAAAAAATCAACCAGAACAACCAGACGGGTAAGGCGGTGGACGGAGAGAAACCACAGCGAGGCGGACCGCAGCAGGCAGGGCTGGCTGCGCACGGTGGCAGGCTGCGCAGGAGGTGCTGACCTAAGGGGAAACTGAGACTCAGAGCTGCCAGTGGACTTCGGCAGCTGCTGAGGTGGAAGAAACTCCCAGTCTCACATGAGAGTCCCTTGAAAAGTGTGCTAGAGACCAGCAGGCGAGCCGCACAGGTCCTCCCCCACAGGCAGCCCCACAGCACAGCAAGGACATTTTTTCATTGCCTTTGAGAGAGGAAGGGAGATAGAGAAGCATCCGTTGTTTGCCGCCCAGTCCTCGCCCAAATCAGGGACCGTATGAGCCCAGACTGGGACCAAACCCACAACCCAGGCATGTGCCCTCACCAGGAATCGAACCCACAGCCCTCTGGCGATAGCACAATGCTCCAACCGTGTCACACCGGCCAGGGCTAAGATAAGTTTTATCACCACCAGTTTTACAGAAAAGCAAACTGATGTCTCTTGTTTTTTTTTTTTTTTAATATCTCTGAATCTTGAATCTAGTTTTTCTTCTACCGTTTCACACGGCTGCTCTTCTATTTCTCAACCGTCCAGGTTACAGTCACTCAGTGTTCTCTCTTGATTCTAAAACCAACCGTGGGGTGCAAACAACGGTTCCATTATTGTATGTTTCTATAATAACAATTTTTCCTGGGTCAGCACTTTAGGAAACTGAGGTGCAACGGAAAGAACGTGGAGCGTGGGTTACGAGCCCTAGATTCCGGTCCCAGCTTCGCTGCCCTGTAGCTGTGTGACCTTGGGAACACCATTGAGCCCCACCAGTGCTGTCCCCTGATCTGTTACAGGTTAAGGATGCTGACACTGAAAAGGGTGCTGGGAGGGTTAGGCAGGAGGTGGGCAAAGGACTTGGAACACTAGGGGGACTCTGTAAAGATCGACCACTCTGGAATCTCAAACCTGTGAGGCTCTGAATAAACCTCTATGTCAACAATGAAATGGAAGCCATTAACACTACAGTATACTTGGAGTTTTAATTCCTGACCCACATTTCAACTGAGGTTTTAAACTTATTTTTGGGTATGCAATTGCTGGGTATATACCTCTATGACAGCTCAAACCACCGTCAGCTCTCACCTGGCCAAAGGAAAAAAAGAATCCTAGCTGGCTCTTCCTTTTCACTGTTGTCCCATTCCTATTCCCACACAGTGGGCAATGACTTTTCTTAAATACAATTCAACATGTCCCTCTCCTATCCAAACCCTTCGGTTAGAGACAATGTCCAAAATCTCAGGCGGTCTGAGCGCCCCCTCTGCTGGGAATGCTCCTCCCACTGCCTCCCACCGGCCTAATCCCTATTCATCTTTTAAGCTTCACTGTAAATGTTATTGATTCTTCACAAGAGCCCTTCTTAACCAGCCCATAAGATAAAAACAGACTGTAAGGCAAAGACATCTTTTTAGAAAATGACATATAGAGGGCAAATATGTAATTTATATGATTTCTCAGAGCTTCAAAGTGAGTATCAATTGCTAAAAGAAGTCATATTAAGACTGCAACAAAATAACCAGGAAAATAATGGAGTTGGAACAAATGGCTATCCATATTGAAAAAATAAACTTCAATTCTATCTCATCTGATAACAAAAAAAATCCAGAAATGGGAAAATTTTTGTAGACAGAGGTATTTTTATAATGTTGAGGTGAGAACATTATCTTAAATACGAAAGGGGAGCCATAAACCATGATGAAAAAATGTAACAAATCTGATCTTTAAACTAAAAACTTGACCACGGAAAACAGTTGAGACATTTACTAATTCAGAAAAATTTGGAAGCAAGTTTGACAAAAGGTTAATTATTACAATAATAAACTGTAATTGAAAAATAAAATTTCTTTAAAAGGTAAAAAAATCCACCTTGCAATTTACAAGGAATAGACTGAAAACCCAAGGACACAGAAAGACTGAAAATCAAAGATTGGGAAAGTTATATCTGGCACGTACCTAGCAGAAGATAGTAAAAGACATTACTGGCAGGTAAAATAGACTTGAGAACAAACAGAATTATCAGGAATAGAGAGAGGCACTACATGAAAATAGATTTTCCATTTCCTAGGGAAGTGTACTGTTTGGAAGAAGTAAATAAGGCTACCGAAGGGTGGAGCAACATGACTAACAAACCGGACCCCAGGGACACACAGTCCGTCCTTCAGTAGGGATTCTGCACCCAGCTAGCACAGCATATATGTTATTTCCAAATTTACAGGGACCAGGATAGAAACTGGGTTCTCCGTTAGGTAATAAATACGTATCAACAAATCTGAAAGAACTGAATAATGCGGACTAAAATGAATTGAACTAAAAATTAATCACAAAAAGGATCTAGAAAAATGCCCATATGTTTGGAAATTAAGGAAGTATACATCTCAAAGAAGAAATCTTATCAGAACTTGGAAAATATTTAGGGCTAAACAAAAAAATTATATAATGTACCTGGAACACCACTCAGGTAGTGCTTAGAGAAATTAATAGGCTTAAATGCTTATATTAGGCGAAAAAACTTGAAGTGAGTAAGCTACCATGTCTTTAAAGAACTTAGAGTAGCAAAAGAAAGTCAAAGAAACTGTGACAAAAATAATGAAGGTAAGGGTGGAAGTGAAATTTAAAAATACAATTACATACAATAAGAGAATCGTAAAAAACAAACGTTGGTCCTCTGAAAATCCAGTAGGTTAGACAAACCTATGGCAAGATTTTTCAAATAAAAAAGAAGGAGAGAAACCATAAATACATGAAATTAGGAGTGAAAAAAGGAACAGTAGCTTACATACTGTACACAAAATATTACAAACTTTGGGCCAATAACTGAAAATTTAGAAGAAACTGACAAGTTCCTACAAATATAAAATGTTCCAAAGTGACTAAAAAATAAATTAAAAATGAAAATAGTCTTATAATTGTTTTTTAAAATGGAATTAACCATTAAAACTTTCCTACACAGAAGGCTGAGGGGCACATAATTCCAATCTTAAGCAAGTTCTTCTAAAAAATATAAAAAGAGAGAATGTTCCTCAACTTTTTAAAGTAAGCAAACTAGGCAAACTTTGTCCTAAAGACAAAAAAAGGGGAAATTACAGAACAATTTAACTCATAAACATAGGCAAAAGCTAAATGAAATATCAGCAAATGAAACCTAGCAGTGCCTTAAAAGGAGGGTCAATTTACATTTATTCCAGGATTGTTTAAAAAATGTAATTCACTACATTAATAGAATAAAGAAGTGTATATGATCATCTCAATTAACGCAAAGTCTTTAAGAAAATCTGACATCCATTCATGACAAAAAGAAAGCAGTCTTAGCAAACTAGTAATAAAAGAAAACCTCTTTTACCTGATAAACAGTTCATTCAAAGACTACATCAAATGACATACTACATGAATGCTGAGAGCATTCTCTTTGGGATTAGTGATAACACAGGAATGCCTGTTAAACCACTTCTATTCAGTATTGCACTGGAGGTTCTAGCCAGTATTATAAGACCAAAAAGAAAAAAAAAGTATGATTAATGCTTACAAGTTTAAGGAGCGGGAGAGAGGAAACAAAGCTGTCACTATGTGCAGGTACTGTATTATTCAGAGAAAATCCCAAAGAACCTGGGTACAAATTTCCGGAATCAATGAGCATGTTGACGTGGCAAGATGACTACACAGTGGATTAAAACACCAAACCAATTTGCATCTCCGCACACCAGCAACAGAATGTTATGGTGCATAATTCAAAAAGATACCATTTGCACAATTATATGCATTTGCCAAAACTCAGCGGATTGTACACTTAAAGTGGGTGGTTTATTGCATGTAAATCATATTTTTAAACTGTAGGGGAAAAGGTGCTGCTTGCAACAGCAACAACAAGTATAAAGTACATAAGAATTAATCTAACTTACATAAGACCCTTCTGGGGAAAATTAGAAAGCTTTATTGAAAGGCATAAGAGTATATTTAAATAAATGGAAAGACATAAAACATTCCTGGGATGAAAGATTAATACCGTAAAGATGTCAATCTCCCCAATTTGATCTTCAGATTCAGTGAAGAGCTGATAAAAATCCAACAAAACTTGGAACTCAATAATGAGGAACTCAAATAATGAGGAACTCAATTAATGAGGAACTCAACAAGCTGATTCTAAATTTTATATGAAAGAGCAAAGAATAGATAAGACACCCTTTTAAAAAGATTACTTAATCCCTTGTAGTAATTAGGATATTGGCATAGGGATAAACAATTTAACCAAAGGGACAGAAGAAAGGGCCCAGACACAAGACCGTGTGTATTTGGAAACTTCATTTGTGACAGTAGTGGCATTGTAGGTCAGCGGAGAAATAATAAATTATCCAACAAATGGCTCTGAGACAAGTTATTATTCAAAAGCGAAGAAAAAAAGAGAATTACATATTCTATACCACACTATACACAAAAATCTACTTCCGGTGAATTAAAGACATATGTGAAAGGGGAATTCTCAAAACTTAAAGAGGAAAAAAGGAGAGAGAGAAAAAACCTCTACAATGTTGGGATACACAAGGACTTTTTAAACAAATATTTTATTCATTTATTTATATTTTAGAGAGAGAGGAAAGGAGGGAGAAAGAGAGGGAGAGAAACATCAATGCGAGAGAGAAACATCAATTGGTTGTCTCTCATATGCTCCCCAACCGGGACCAAACCCACAATCCAGGCAGGTTCCCTGACCAGGAATCGAACCAGCAACCTTTAGCTTCATGCAACAAAGCCCAACCAACTGAGCCATACCTGTCAGGATGACAAGGACTTCTTTTTAAGTAAAAAAAAAAAAAAAGAAAAAAGAAACATTAAAAACACTAACCAAAAAGGGAAAATTTTTAACAAATTTAACCCCCAAAATGGATTACACACAACAGGTAAAATTCAGTATGGAACACAGTGGGTAAAAAAGCATTTTTTTTCCTCTAGCAAGAAGACAAAAGCAATGGGAAACAGAAGAAAACACAAGTCGGAAAGTCGATGCGACTGTAAAGTCAACAGGCATGGTTTTGAGCAATCAGTGTCATATGAGAAAGAAGCTCCCACTGAAATCAGGCAGAGGTCACAGAGGCCATGAACTTGGAACTACAAGAAAGAGCATACAGAATCACAGCACACTGTTGGACTTTGTAATAATTGGTATTAACTGTAAATGCTGTTATTTGGTTTATAACTTTTAGATTTAACCCTGTGTGTGAGGGAACAGAGGTATCACCAGTCTTGACAACATGAAGGTGAAGGCACAGATGGCACAAGTTAGGAGGCGCAAGGAGACGGAGGAAATAGAAGGAAGGGACCAATTTTCTCATTTTATACAAAAGTCAAGGAAACTTAGAAGAAATAGAGGGTTAGGAACATCATTTACAATTACGAAGTTGGCCAATGTAAAAAAATGGTGACACACGAGGTCTGTCCAGAAAGCATCCAGCCACGTACTATGAAAAACAGAGACACTGACTGAAGAAGATACAAGACACAAGAAACATGGTATGTAGGTCAATGACAGCTCAGTCCCTTTCCAAGTTATGACCTTGAGGAAATCTAGTTCACTGGTAGTGATTTGAATCAAGTCATCAGCAACTGCAGCACGATGCTCCTTCTGCTCTGGTGGCAGAAGCTGGGGAACAAATTTTGCCACCACACGTTTCATGCCCAGATCCTGAGTCAAAATCTTGGACACAGTCGTTTTCGGAATCCCCAGATCAGCCTCTAGTTCTCGCGCTGTCAGTCGCCAATCTTTGTTATTGCAGCCCGTATGTGGTCAACATTCTCAGGTGCTGTGCTTATTGCAGACTTTCCAGAATGCAGATCACTTTCCACAGACTCTCAACCATCGCTGAAGCACCCGTGCCACACTTTTACTTGCGCTGCACTCACTGCATCATCCCTGAACGCCTTCCGAATTATCCAAATAGCTTCCATGGAGGATCAAGCTTATCACAAAATTTGAGGCAAATTCGTTGCTCTACTCAGTCATTTTGAATGCAACAGCCACACAATAAACATGCTCGCTCAATGGCACCTCCCGACCCCACTGGTAGTACAGTGATGTCGTCATTGTTCACGCATGCACATTCCAGTCCTCTCTCCTTGGCTGCCAGGTTACACTGGTGTCTTGCAAACTGTTCTCGTTATATTAACAATGGCTGGACGTGCTCCAGACAGACCTCGTAATTACAAAAAACTGGGATGGGTTGATTCCTTATGCCCAGAAGGGATTCAACAATGTCCAAAACGGATTAAGTCAAGAAATGGTGCTCTAAATGCACTGTTTAGAGATACAGAGGTATCCGCTAGTAGATCCGAAAGCCAAACAAAACACAATGAAGTGTGGGAGGATGTGCTGGGTTTCATGTTAAGTTCTGTATTACTGAACTTTTAAGCCACATGCTTGCATTATTCTACCATCAGGTAGGAAAGGAAAGTGAATGTCTACTCCAACAGAAAAACTTCTAACACCTGATAAAGACGAATGCTCAACCATTACCAACTTTATCCAGCAGACTAAACTTAGTACCAACATTTCATTCAGAGAGAAGAGATCAGAATAGCATCCATCTTTGTTGCTCCTCCTCCTTACTTTTCCTCTCTCTATTTTTCTAACTCTTTTGGTCCCTTCAGCTTTCTAGCATGAATATTCAATTAAATACACACACACACACACACACACACACACACACACACACACATATCTCTAGTTTCGTTTATAAAATATAGCCTTATGTTTCCTAATTTTCTCTCAATACAGAAAGAGCAAATCAGGTTGGTATTCATTTCCATGTTGTCTAAACAAATTTTTAAAATCTATAGGCCTTACTGCGATAGAGAAGAAACAACCTCTACCACTGTTTTAAGGGAATAGCACACCAACAACAAAAGGCAACTTGGCTAAGTCCAGCACAGCAATTACTCTCCAATGTGTCAATGCTTCTTCTGGAGACTGTAATATGTCACTAGCCCTCAGGGCTCCGGAGCTAGGTATCTACACAGACATTCACGGTGGTTTAAAGAGATGAGAGCTTGAAGTCTACGTTTCCCCAAACCGGAAGGTTAAATGTTCATGTTAAGTGGTTTGGATCCAAAAGAACTTAGCAAGGTCTCCAGGTCAGTCTAGTCCACACCCACATCCAGGTGTATACTTACACTATATTTGCAAGGTCAAGTGGTTTCTCTGGTTGCTCAGGAAAAACAGGATGCGGGGGTTCTCTGGTGGGTACGCACCCCAAAGATTTACTAATTGCATGGCTCAGCTTCTTTGCAGGGGATTTCTGTGTCAAAGTAGAAAATAAGGAAGTAAGGAGTTATATCTTCAAAAGCACGAAAAAGAATTTCAAAAGAAATGGTGACAAGAGCTGTAAAACACAGCTTTCCACGGACACTCTGCTCCACTGTAACCCACGTTCTTGGGCTGTGCCCGGGCCCTTGGTGGCCCTTCATTTCTGGCTTCCTTCCTCATCGCTCTGTGCAGTCACGTTACCAAGGCCATGTCAACTTCCCCTTTGAACATCCCTATGTGCCCTCCGCATAAATTCCCCCGTTTGATGCTTCTGGATCTTTTTTTTTTTTTATATAAGATTTTAGAGTTCATTCCCTAATTGGAGTCAGAAATTTGTGTTGGGCTGAAGTGCTGAGAGCTCAAGGCTTTTGAATGTTAGCCAATTAGCTGACTAAGCCACATGCCAAAACGTGCCCATTAGGAGAACATTCCCAAAATAAATGTGAGGCAGAGAATTTGGTGTTCAGGGGCTGGCTGTGGACACAGAAACAAATGAGCACTCCCAAACACAGGCGGTCAGCACCAGACCCGCGACCCGAAATTATGATATGCTGAGGTGCAAAAATAGGTTGGCGTACCAATACATTTCTTTGGGAGGTAGAACAATACACAGGAAACCCAAAGACTATTAAGTTTAAGATTTAATAGTAAATATGCACCAAAGTAAACATATGGCACAATTAGGTAGAACATTCGTGATTTAAAGGAGGCTCTTTAAAGGACATGGATTTTGTTGTCCAACCGATTCCCTTTAAATAACACAATTGTCTGAGATTTTCTTGGCAGGATATTAACTGCAAAGGAGTTTAAACATTTCATTCTCTTGCCTCTGCAGTCTATTACCGCACGGACCACCTCACTGGAAGAGAGGACTTGCTTGCTTACAGCCGTGTGCCTCATCGATACCATGCTCTCCGTTTGCCTTTATATGCTGCTTATACACATTTTAACCCAAAATAAGCAAAAATCGATTGGTGTTTAAGACCATACAGGCAAAGTTAGTTAATACCTTGTTTAAAGTAAAGATGGAATAATACCCAGTTCCTTCAGAAATTTCCTATATTGACTTCAAATCACCTAGCACGATCCCCTTTGACCCATTAAATTCTCAGAAAAGTCTAAATGCAATGCAGTTGCCTGAAAATAACATGAAACAAAACAAAGCACGACACTCTGAGTTTCCCCCAATGGCCGTCCTGGTCCTTTCGTCCCATGACTGACTGTAACGTGATGCTGGTTTTCCCTCCTTTGGTCCAGTCCGGTCCGGTCCGGTCCTTCACTTCCCCAGACACGTCAGTCGTCTGCTCAAAACCCTTCAAGGGCTGGCGATCACTTTCAGAATTAGATCTCAGTAAATGCCACCACATGCCCCAGCTTTCGTACCCAGCCCCTCGCCCTCACCTTTCCCCTCACATGAGCATGAACGACAAGCACGTGCTCCAGCTAACCCAACGCCGCGTGCTCTCCCAGCTCTCGGTGTCTTGGCCCCTGCCGTTCTGGGGTCTGCCTCTCCCAGTCTGGTTCTCTGGGAACGTTCTGCTCAGCCCCCAAGACTGCTTGCAGCCTCTCTTCCTCTGGGGAGACTTCCCCCACTGCTCCGTCAGCCAGTGCCCACCCTTCAGAGCTGCCCCTGCACCCCGTCCGCACTCCCACTGGTGCGCTCTCCTCGTGGCCCTGCACTTGTTAATTGGCGGGCCTATCTCTACGAGCCTGGTGCTCCGCGAGGGTGGGATCTATACTTCACGTATTTGTGTATTTCCAGAACCTGTCCTGTAACAGAATATGTTATCTGCACAAACCATGTGCCTAGATGAATTTTATAGGTTGCTTTTTTCCTGACAAACCACATGTGCTTTATTTTTTGAGAACTATGATACAAGTAGGAGACAATCAGAGGACATCAGAGAATACCTAAATTCACCTTTACAACTGAACCCCACATCTGTACTCCACATCTGTACTCCATGTATTCATTTCATGATGTTTTGCTCTACTTGGGAGCCACCTGGGCCATTCGCTCATGCAGTTTATGGGAGATGGATTATCTTAGCTGCGCCCTGAGTAACAGGAGCCATGAAATCACAGGTTCCATATGTATATTTTACAATACACATTAAAATAACTACATGACTGTCAAATAAAAAAATGTTTCCCTTTGCCCCACTTAATGTTCTCCAGCAGGATGCCTGTTGTGCTTTGAAAATACTGCTTTAAGAAAAGGTATCAAATTGGATACAATTTTGAGTCTCAAAAATATAGATAGACATGGTAAAATCAATACATCAAAGTCAATCCCAAATAATTAGGGTTCATCAAGAGAGAAAAAATTAGAAAATAAAAAATACAGGAATTGGAAATATTAACTATGGGCTAGCACCAAACCAGAAACGATACTACACTGAAAACTTCAGAGACCGCATTCAACTGGGATGTTTAAATACGTACATAAAAGATTTCCTTAACACATCTCGAAGACTGGATTATGACACAGCCCTGAAGTGGCTTTCACTGTGAAGTCAGTCAGGAGGTGGAGAGTAACAAAGTCTGTACTAACCAAGGTTTGAAAACTGCTGTGAGCACCAAGGCGGGGCTTTCCCTGCTGGCTACCTGCCCCAAGGACAGCGCCCAGAACTGGGCAGTCAGTCCCTGCATATTCATGGCCGGGAAGAAGGGGGTGAGGGAGGAGGGGAAGCAGTCGGGTCCAGGGACCAGCGTCCCCCACACTTGGTGTATACTGCCATGCCAGCGATATTCCTCTAGGTCTCCTTCCCTCCCCACCCCCAAACTCTGAAACTGAAATATGGGGAGGCCTTAACCTAGAAAATTAAGTCTCCTCCAAACACTTTTAGGTGATGAGTTTCAATATTCGAGAATTTTCAATACCCTAATACATCTAATTTCAAAACATTTCCTACTATCTCTTAAATTTTTAAAATATACAAGGGCAGACACCCCCAAAAACAGAATTACCTTCTGGAGGGCGGGCCCCTTGTAGTATAGGATTCCCCAGCTAGGCAGTGTTCTAGGAACCCATCTGTATCAGTGTGCCAGATGGCGTTGTTGTGAGAGGCTGCATTCAGCTTCAGTGAATTTTTTCTGAAGACTCTTTCAATGCATTTGCCCATTTCATGATGGGTGATTTACCAGCACACCTGCCCACACTGTGCTGAATGTCTGGCAGTTTTTGATCAAAACAGCATGATCCCCATGCCCCAGCCTCCCTATTCATGCAATCTCATCCTGATTGACTTTTTTTGTTCCCCTGAATGAAAAAAGGCCTCAAAGAGAAATCTTTTGTTGATGTAGAAGAGGTGAAACAAAAATAGCAGAAGTACTAAAAGGCATCAAAATATACAAGTTCAGAAACTATTTTGAGCAGTGGAAAAAAGTCTTGATAGGTGTATTGAATCAAATAGAGAGTACTCTGAACGCTGGCTGGTGTGCCTCAGTGGACTGAGTACCAGTCTGCAAATCAAAAAGACTCTGGTTTGATTCCCAGTCAGGGCACATGCCTGGGTTGCAGGCCAGGTCCCCACCTAGGGACCTGGGGTGTGCAAGAAGTAACCAATCAATGTATCTCTCACACATCGATGTTTCTTTCCCTCCCTTTTTCCTTCTCTTCCCCTCTCTCTCTAAAAATAAATAATCAAAATCTTTTTTTAAAAAAGAGTACTTTAAAGGTGAATGAAATTTAAACATGTAAGAATAAATACACAATTTTTATAATAAATTCTGGGGGTTTTGGGGGTCCCCCTCATAGTTTTACAATTAAAAATATATCAAATGGTGTATAAAGTGTGCGTGAACAGTTTTAAAAGTTATAGAGCATGTCCCCATCTCCCCACGATTCTCCCTGAGAAGCAGCGCGCTCTGGTCAGTCTGGCCTACCTGTGGGCCCTCACCCCGTGCGGCCCCTCCCACCACACCGGCTGCTCTCCCGGCACCAGTGTCCTGAGTTTTGTATTAATCATTTCCTATATTTTATTATCTCGCAAGTATGCATAAGTCACATGATTCATTTAATCTACACAATTACATATTTTTTCCGCAACTTGCTTCTTTCACTCAAAATTACATTACAGTTCATCCGTACCGATGTAATGGTAATTTACTCATTTTTTTCAATGTTTGGTTGTACTACGTTACTTAATTACATCATAATTATATATTCAGTCCACTGCTGGGGAACATTTGGGTTGCCTCCATTTTTTCCCTCACTCACAATGCTGCCATAAACTTTCTTGTCCATGACTCCTGGTGGCCACATGTGCGAATGTCAGCAGAGTGGAATTACGTGGCCAGGAGTTAGGCACACTTAGCTCCACCAGGCACTGCCAACTTGCTTCAACAAAGTAGCCGCACTAATCTCTACTCCCCTCGGCCGTGTCAGAAACTCCCTGACTCTCCACGTTCTGCCCGGTGCTTGGTGTTGTCAGACACTTTTAACATTTGTCAGTCTGGGGGGTGATACATAGTATCATAGTTTTAATTATAACTCCGTAAGTACTGAAAAGATTGAGCATCTTTCCCTGTGTTTATGGGCCATTTGTGTTTCTTCATCTGTGAAATCCCTGTTCCTGTCTTCTGCGTAGTATTTCACCGGGTTGTCTTTCTCTCTCTCTCTTTTTTTTAATTTTATTTTAATCATTGTTCAAGTACAGTTTTCTCCCTTTTACTCCCAATCCAGCCCACCCACCCAACCCTCCCCACTTCCCTCCCATTACCACCCTCCCCCTAGTTTTTGTCCACGTGTCCTTTAAGTTTGTTCCCGTGAACCCTTCCCAATGTCCCCTGAAATTCCCTCTACTCTCCCCTGTGGGCACTGTCAGCGTCTTTGGTTATATTTTGCTTGTTTCTTTGTTTTGTTGTTTAGGTTCCTGTTAAAGGTGAGATCATATGGTATTTGTCTTTCACTGCCTGGCTTGTTTCGCTTAGCATAATGTTTTCCAGCTCCATCCATGCTGTTGCAAAGGGTAGGAGCTCCTTCTTTCTTTCTGCTGCATGGAATTCCATTGTGTAAATGTACCATACTTTTTGATCCATTCATTTACTGATGGGCATCTAGGTTGCTTCCAGCACCTAGCTATTGTAAATTGTGCTGCTATGAACATTGGGATGCATAGGTTCTTTTGGATTGGTGTTTTAGTATTCTTAGGATAAAGTCCCAGCAGTGGAATTGCTGGGTCAAAAGGCAGATCCATTTTTAGTTTTCTGAGGAAGTTCCATACTGCCTTCCATAGTGGTTGTACCAGTCTGCAGTCCCACCAACAGTGCACTAGGGACCCCTTTTCTCCACAACCTCTCCAACACTTGTTGTTTGTTGCTTTGTTTATGATGGCCATTCTGCCTGGTGTGAAGTGGTATCATATTGTGGTTTTAATTTGCATCTCTCTGATAGCTAGCGATATTGAACATCGTTTCATGTGTCTTTGGATTTTCTGTATGTCCTCCTTGGAGAAGTATCTGTTCAAGTCCTTTGCCCATTTTTTAATTGGATTCCTTGTCTTCTTAGAGTGTAGTCGTGTAAGTTGTCTTTCTCTTTTTGATCTATAGAAGTTCTTTATATTTCTTGGATGTTAATCCTATGGAAGTTATGACTTGCAAACAACTCCTTAACTATAAGGGCTGTTTTTCACTCTATTTGTTCTTTATACAGTCATCTTCAAATAGAACATTAGTCCCAATTTAGTACTCTCTTCCTTTGTATTTCGTAAATTAAATAATATTTCTCTCTCTGAGGTCAGAAAGGTCGTCTTCCACTTTGTCTTCTACAGTTTTATAGTTTTCAACTTTCATATTTAAGTTTCAATCTACTTAGAGCTAATTTGCTTGGTAGGTAAGGAGACAGAGCCCGACTTCATTCCTCAGGGATAATCAGCCACCCCAGGATCACTTAGCAGCTGGTCCGTTCTCTCCCCACCAGGTTTTCTGCTTCCACGCCTGCGCGCCGTGACGTCATTGCGGTGGCGTCCCCTGCTCCTCGAGGTCGGAGTCCGAGCCCCAAACTCACACTCTTCTCTTTTGATGCTTTCTACTACCACTCAGAGTTTAAAGTCAGTGTGTTGTTTGCCACAAAAAATCCTGTCGGGATTTTGATGGGAACTGATCAAATCTATAGGTGGTTTTGGAGAGAACTGACATCTTTATATACTGAACATTCCTTCATAAATATATTCATCTCCTCGAGCATTTATGCCTTCTTTAATGTCTTTCAATAGTTACACATTCCTGTCCATGCAGAATCTATGCATCTCTCATTTATTTCTAGTTATTTTATAGATTTTTTTAAAACTGATTTGAGAGAATGAGAGAAGAGGAGGGGGGAGAGGGAGGGAGAGACACTGATTTGCTGCCCCACTGACGCATTCATCGCTTGGCTCTCGTGTGCGCCCTGACTGGGGCTGAGCCCACAACCTTGGCATACCGGACAAGTAGTTATTTTAATCTACTGACTACTCATACATTTTTATTTATTTCTATAGCTTATTGTAACATTTTTCATTTTATTTCATTTTTCTTTTATTTTGTCCTTTCTTACCTACTTTTCAGGTTTTATTTTTCTCATTTTAATTCATTTTGATTTCCTCTTTTTGGCAATTATAATCTTTGAGTCTACTCTTCTGGTGGTTTCGTTTTTTTTCTCCCCTGAAATGGAAGTAACACTTACTAAGACATTAGCTAGTATCAGGCACCTAACAGATGCTTTGTGCACGCACACAGGCTCATCTAACCATCTGACAGTCTCGTGAATTAGTTTCGCGGTCGCAGTTTCACAGGTGTGGAAGCTCACAGGAACAGGCCCGTCTCACTCTTCTCACGGTGCAGCACAGCCCCTCGGCAGAACAATCCCCCAGGGAGAAAGCATGCGGGACTGGCTGGGAGAGACAGCCTGGGACAGTGCGGCATTCCTGCGAGGACTCAGACAGAGACAGGGGACACTGAGTTCTGCAGTGGGGGGTTTTCCAGGGAAAGGTCTGCTGAGCCGGGAGTAGGGACAGAGTCCCACCTGAGGGGCAGACTCTAAGGCCGGGTGACTTGGGAGGTGACTTGTGCAGGAACCGCTGCGCTGCGGGTTCCTGGGCCAGGGCTGGGACTCATGGACCTGGCATGGAGACACTCTGGGGGGGCAGTCTTTCTGAGCTCAGAGGACTGTATTTTCAATCGGCCTCGAGCTCATTCCCCACATGGCTCAGGTACAGTCTGAAGCTCAGGGCACATGCCGACAGGCCCTGACACCTGGGAGCACAGCGGCCTAATGGAAAGAGCTCAGGATTGATGCCTTCCTTGGAGGCCCTTCCCGTCCCACTCACTTCAAATCACCCTCTCTGAGCACCTCCTCTGAGCGTCAAGCCACCGTCTGAGGGGTCCAAGCAGAAGCAGAAGCCTGCTGAACCCTCAGACAAGACAGGAACCTCCTCCGACTACTTTCCCATGAACACTGACCACAATCTTAACCAGCATCTCCGGTAACTTAAAATCCTGTAACTCTATAGTCATGCCTCAACTACATATTCATGTCCCAGTGACTAGTGCTTTAGCTGGGTCTTATTTTAAGCCCATCAAAATTGGGCATTATTATTATTATTTTATACATGATGCTTATTTAAATGTATTCACATTGACTAATTCCACTGTTTACCATTTCTTTTTATATCCCATTTCTTCCTTATTGCTTCAATTACTTTTTCCCCAAAGTATATCCTCTATTAGTTCCTCAGCAATGGACGACTGGTGACGAACCCACTGCAACTTTTTCTGAAAATATATCTTCATTTCATCTTTGCTCTTGAATAGATTACCTAGGTACGGAATTCTAGGTTGATCTTTTCATTCTATGCTCCAGATCCTTTCATTGCCTTTCACATTTTCCATTTCCCTGTGTCTGTGTTCAATATTCTCTGTGTTGGTTGATTCCTTCAGATCCATTTTCTACTCCCTAATTTTTATTGTAGCTATCTCTAATTTGCTATGTAACCTCTCTATTGCGCTTAACCTTACTATTTTATTTCTAGAAGTTTGATTTGGTCCTTTCTTGCTATTGGCTCATTCCTTTTTTAAATGTCACTCTTCCAAATTTATTTCTATGTACTTATATTGTGCTGGAGGTTCCAGAAGCATTAGAAGACCAAAGGGGGGGGGGAGTATGATTAATGTTTGAAAGTAAAAGGAGAGGGAGGGAGGAAAAAAGGTGACGACTATTTGCAGGTGGTGTAAATATCATAGAAAACCCAAGAGAACTTGAGTACACATTACTAGAGTCAATGCCTGAGTACACATTACTAGAATCGATGAGCAAGTTGAGGAAGACAACCACATAGTGCATTCAAATACCAAAATAATTTGCATTTCCATATACCAGCAACAAAGTGTTAAGATACATAATCCAAAAAAGATATCATTTGCATGACTATATACATTTGCCAAAACTCATCAAATTATATACTTAAAGTAGGTGCATTTTACTTGCATGTAAATGATGTCTTAAAAACACTAGGAAAAAAAGGCACCACTCGCAACAGTGACAACAAAGTAAGCAAGAATTAATCTAACCTTGATAAGACCTTTCTGGGGAAAAATCAGAGAGTTTTACCGAAAGACTGGGGGATCAGCAAGAGGCAGTGGCTGAATCTCCGAGGCTACAGAGAAGTGGGCAAGGGAGAGCTGGGAGGAGCGGGGAGGGTGGAAGCAAAGGCAGCCACAGCAGCAGCTTCGAAGGCATAAAAGAAAACAGAGCGGAACAAGCAACTGCAACTATTTCCATACGGCCACAGCGTGCCTGTGCATGAAAGACCCACACAAAAGGCCCAGACCACGGACACAACTGCAAAAGCTTTCAAACACGGCTCCACAAGATGAACCTTCGGTGTGTTCCAAATCCTCTCTGGTTTAGAAGCCGCTTTTAGCAGACACCGAGCAGACAGCGCTCTGGCTGAAGTGAAGTCGCAGGCTGCAGAGCAGGATGGAATGAAAGAGAAGTGTGGCCAAGAGTCTAATCAGTTACAGTAAAAAGCAGCAGAGCCCACGAGCACTATGGAAGGATATTCACGGGCAGCCACAGCCCCGGGAAAGGCCAGAGGTTAGAGAGAGCGCGGGGGTTGGAAAATCAAGATGACCTGGCTAGCATGCACCCCTCTGTCCCGCAGCTCTCCGCAGGGCCTGGAACGTGACAGGCACCAGACATGTTTATTGAAGGGGCACCAGGGCAGAGAGCTCTTTGTCTGGTTTAGATCAACCACTGTGTGACTGCCCCTGGGCACACAAGAACTCCACAGCCAGTTACCAATACCACCCGTTACAGGGCAAGGCCGGAGCAGGGCCAGCAGCCGATCAGCATCACACATGACACAGACACACCAGTCCGGACCCCAAGACGACCGCCACGGCCGTGCGGCCCTGTCCTGAAACACTGCTTCCCCAACTTGGCTGAAGATAAGAAATTTTTGTGGTACTTGTTTAAAAACAAAACAAAACAAAGCAGATTCCTTTGCCTCGACCCAGACCTACTAAGTTATAATTCCCAGGGAAGAGTCCTGGTACTTTATATATTTCAGAAGCAGCCCAGAAGATTCTCTTCGGGCAATTTTTGGAAGCACTTCTCTAGAAGTTCTTGCCAACACAAAGAGGTTTAAAAAGAGAGAGAGAGAGAGGTACAATGACTGCAAAATGGCCAAGTTGCTTCCTACAGATGGTATAGTTATCTACCTAGAAGTCCAAGAGCACTAAGTGAAAAATTATTAGGACCACGTACTGCAGAAAAGCCCGTGAGATTTCCAGATGAAAATGTCCCTAAGACCACCGAATACGGGAGTCACCGCAGACAAGAAGGCTGGGCTGGAATCAAACATCGCAGACATTTGCCAGTGTCCGGGGGGTCTTGTAAAACCTGGAACTGTGGGAAGCACGGCAAGGCAAGACAAGGGCCCAGGAGAGGATGCTGGGGAACGCACCATCTGCTTTATCGTAGGTAATCAAAAGGTTTAATGAATACACCGCACAGGAGCATTTCATAATTGGACATTCCGCAGTCACTAAGTGCAGATAAAATGTAATGAGCATACAATGCACACAGATTAAATTTATTTAGAGAAACAGTTCTACCCTAAACCTGTATCTATAGATACACGAAGTATACAGAGACACTCACAAAGCACTAGCTAAACAGGTAATCATCACTGACGTATGTGAGTTAATGGAGAAACAGACAAGCAATTCACAGCGCCGAGTCCCGGAGAACACGGCTCCTCCCACATAGGAAAGAGGTGACACGCTCTCCGCTTCAGCCCTGGCGGCCACCTGTAAGAATCACAAAACATCCGACGCCGGAGAAAGGGCTGTGGCGAAGTGACGGCTGCTAGAGGAAAGCCACACATTTCTCTGCGATGGAAAACCGCCCTGCCATCTCTCTGCTCTGAGAACAATCAGAATACGGCTGGAAAAGATGCCTTGTTGTTTTATAAAAACTACACACACCACTGTCGTCCTTGGGAAGCATCCATCTTTTTAAACAGCAGGGGCCATTTCACATGGCCTGCCTTCTAACTCAGCACTTCTGCAGCTGTAAATGGGTCTAAGAATCAATAGCACGTCCAAACACCACAGTCAAATGAGGGCAATGTGCAGACGCCAAAAAAAGGGCAATATTTACACCATCCCCATCAACCTATTGAAAACGCTGATGAATGCTGTCAGGACACCTCTAGCCCATTCCTTCTATCTCGCGGATGACCCTAGAAAGTCCATGATTTCAGGGGGAGGGCCTCGGCCGTGAAGCAGTGAGTTGAGTGCTGGGTCAGGGCCCTTCTCCCCAGGCCTTCACACCACCGCTAACAGGAGGAAAGGGAGGAAGCCAGAGCCCTGCATGCTCCCGGAGAAACTCTCTCCGAAGGCCCCTCACTGCGGCATCACTGCGGCCCGCCTTGGAGGTTCTCCGGGGCCAATGCCAACACCACTTTCACCAGAGGCCATGCTCGTTTCACAAGAAATCCAGGACTCCCGCCGGATCCTCATTCCCATGAGGCTCCGCACATCCCCTGACACGACTCCATCTCCCACCGATCCTCGACTCTCCGAAGCCTTCTGCTTGTCTTCACGGTCCACCATCGGCGCGATCCCTCGAATAGCTGAGACTGTCTTCTCCGAGAGTTGCTTTCGCCTTCCTGCTCTGGGCTTTCCCTGAGGGCTGGGTTTCCCCTGAAGCCACTCAAGTGGGAGCAGCTTCCTCCTCCCCCACATCCCTCAAACCTCTACATCTCCAGGTGGGGGTGGGGGGTGGGGATGTCCTCCGGAGCCTCACAGCCATTCTCAGACCCTTTCTCCTTTTCCTTAAAACCCCGGTTTTGAATGTCACATCCTCAGATTCAAACCCTAACCATCCCTCCACAGTGCTGTCCGGCATTACTGCTGCCATAATGCTCACGGACTTCAACATGCGCACAGCTGGCCTTTCCGATACATAAGCGACAGTGGGTTGAATGGTGGCCCCAGAAGGAGATGTCTGCCTCCTATTCTCTGGAACCCGAGAATGTTACCCTATGCGGCAAGTGAGTTAACACTGCTTTTTATGGCAAGATTTGTAACTAAGTTAAGGACCTTGAGAGCAAAAATTCTTCCTGATTATCGGGGTGGGCGCAAAACGCAATCGCATGCGTCCTCGTGAGACAGACACACAGAAGAGAACAGAGAGCAGAGGAGGAGGCGGTAGGACCGACAAGGCAGACAGAGACTGGAGTGAGGCAGCCACACGTCAGGGAACGACAGCAGCCACCAGAAGCTGGGCAAGGTCAACAACGGTGTGATGGCTAATTCAATGGTCAGCCTGTTTGAGCTGTGGGTTACCCAGATATTTGGTCAAACGTTATCTGAGTGTTTCTATGAGGGTATTTTTGGATGAGTGTCAGATCGAAATTAAGAGACTGAATAAAGCAGACTGCCCTACCTGATGGAGGTGGGCGCCGTCCAATCAGGTGAAGGCCTGAGTAGACCGAAAGACTGACCCTCCCCAGAGTAAGAGAGAATCCCTCCTGCCTGCCTACCTCTGAACTGGGGCACTGGCTTCTTCCTGCCTTCAGACTTGAACCGATCCCCTACCTCCTCCTGGGTCTCACGCCTGCTGGTCCTGGGACCAAAACTACATGATCAGTTCTGTGGGTTCAAAGGCCTTCAGACTCCGATGGGAACTGCACCGCCGGCTCGCCTGGGTCTCCACCTGTCGACTCAACCTGCAGATCCCGGGACTTGTCCGCCTCCACAGTCACGTTGAGTCAATTCCTCATAATAAATCTCTTCGTATTTACGGGTCTCCCCTTGGTTCTGTTTCTCTGGAGAACGCTGACGAGCACAAAGAGAGACTGCGCTAGACATCTTCTCTTCAAACCAGCGGCGCCCAGAGCTGCGAGACGGGACATTTGTTCTAAGCCACCAAGGGTGTGGTACCTTTCCACAGCAGCCCCCCCCCCCCCAAGGAAACCTGCACACCGGACTTCACTCAGCTCCTCTCCTGCAACACCCTCCCCCCTCCCTACACTGGCCGTCGGCTTCCGTCGCACCGCAGAACATGTTACTGCCAATCACGGAACATCGCTTGCGGTCATAACTTCGAGCACCCCGCTCTCCTACCACTGTCTGTCTTTCTAGCTGACTCCCGGTGCCCTGGCTTTGACAGCACTCCAGCCCCAGCGGGGCCTCTACTCCACTGAGCCTCGCGCCTTCAACTAATCCCTTATCACCCTCACGGCCTTATTTCTCTCTTCAAACAACCTACGACCCACAGTGCGTTGTGGCATTCACTTTTCTTTGTATCTTACAGTCCCACCCGCAGCGTATGTGGGCTCCTAGTTCCTCACACTCTCACCAGCGCTTGTCGTGGTCGGTCCTTTCTCACTTCAGTCATCCTCGTGGGTGGGAAGTGGCATCACATTGTGGCTCTGATTAGACAGGTCCCTGATGACTAATGATGCTGAGCATCTTTTCACGTGCTTATTGGCCATTTGTCTATCTTCCTTGGAAAATATAGTCCTTTACTCATTTTACCCCACTTAATTTACTTTTTAAATATGGTACAAAATATATGACATAAAATCTACCATCTTAACAATTTTTATTTTTAAAATATATTTTATTGATTTGCTATTACAGTTGTTCCATTTTTTCTCCCTTTTGTCCCTCTGCACCCTGTACCCCCTCTCCCACCAGCATTCCCCCACCTTAGTTTATCTCCATGGGTTGTATGTATAAGTTCTTTGGCTTCTCCACTTCCCATGCTATTCTTAACCTCCTCCTGTCTATTTTGAACCATTTATGCTACTCATTCCTCGTACCTTTCCCCCTTCTCTCCTTCCTCCTCCTCCCCACTGATAACCCTCCATGTGATCTCTATTTCTGTGATTCTGTTCCTGTTCTAGTTGTTTGCTTAGTTCATTTTTGTTTTTGTTTTTTTAGATTCAGTTGTTAACACTTGTGAATTTGTTATCATTTCACTATTCACAGTTTTTTTATCTTCTTTTTCTTAGATAAGTCCCTTTAACATTTCATATAATAAGGGCTTGGTGATGATGAACTCCTTTAACTTGACCTTATCTGGGAAGCACTTTATCTGCCCTTCCATGCTAAATGAAAGCTTTGCTGGATACAGCAATCTTGGATGTAGGCCCTTGTCTTTCATGACGTGGAATACTTCTTCCCAGCCCCTTCTTGCCTACAAGATTTCTTTTGAGAAATCAGCTCATAGCCTTATATGCACTCTTTTGTAGGTAACTGTCTCCTTTTCTCTTGCTACTTTTAAGATTCTCTCCTTATCTTTCATCTTGGCTAGTGTAATTATGATGTGCCTTGGTGTGTGCTTCCTTGGGTCCAACTTCTTTGGAACTCTCTGAGCTTCCTGGACTTCCTGGAAGTGTATTTCCTTTGCCAGATTGGGGAGGTTCTCCTTTATTATTTGTTCAAGTAAGTTTTCACTTTCTTGCTCTTCCTCTTCTCCTTCTGGTACCCCTATGTTTCAGATGTTGGAACATTTCAAGTTGTCTCAGAGGTTCCTAAGCCTTTCCTCATTTTTTTGAATTCTTGTTTCTTCTTCATTCTGTTCTGGTTTAATGTTAATTTCTTCCTTCTGCTCCAAACTGTTGATTTCAGTCCCAGTTTCTTTCCCTTCACTGTTGGTTCCCTGTATATTTTCCTTTATTTCACTTTACACAGCCTTCACTTTTTCCTCTATTTTGCTACCATACTCAACCATTTCTGTGAGCATTCTGATTACCAGTGTTTTGAACTCTGCATCTGATAGGTTGGCTATATCTTCATTAGCTGTATTTTTTTCTGGAGCTTTGACTTGTTCTTTCATTTGAGCCATCTTTTTTGTCTCAGCGCACCTGTTACGATGTAAAGGGTGGAACTTTAGGTGTTCACCAGGGCAGGGCAACCCAGGTCGCAGTGTTGTAGCGCTGTACGTGGGGAAGGGGTCCCAGAGGGAACAGTGCCACTTGCCCAGATCTTAGCTGGCTTTCAGTCACTTCCTCTGCTATCCATAAGCAAAGTGGGCCCTTCTGGTACTGATTCCTTGGTAGCTGGTTTTGTGTACATTCTAAGACCCTGTGGGTTTCTACAGTGATCTCTCCTGGGAGGCTGGGAATTTCCCCCACTGCCGCCTCAACCCCCACGGGTTTTTTAGTCAGAGGTCTGAGGTTGGAACCTTGGGTTGCACAGTCTGTCTCGCTCCCCAGTTGTTCCTCCCAGTTTATCTGCAGGCAAGTGTGAGACCGACCACTCCACCAGCTGCTGCCTTGCCCGCCCTGGCTGTCTGCCTCTGCCCCTCCTACTGATCTGGGTGACTGTTTCTTCTCCAACTCCTTGGTTGTCAGACTTCCATACAGTTTGATTTTCTTGCATCTCTGGTTATTTTTTATTTTGAAATTTGTTGTTGTCCTTTTGGTTGTGCCAGGAGGCAAAGTGTACCTACCTACGCCTCCATCTTGGCCAGAAGTCCCCATTTTTAAATGTACAATTTAGTAGTAAGTTTATTCACACTATTGTGAAACAATCTCCTGAACCTTTTCATCTCATAAATCTGAAACTCTATACAATTAAACAAAAACTCCCCTTCGTTTGCCCCTCACCCCAGCTCCGGGTAATCACCATTCTACTCTCCCTCTGCCCACAAGTAAACTGGGTGACTTGGTGTCTTTTGTTGTCACTGAATTATAAGAGTTCTATATAGTTCTAGATACAAGTCCCTCATCAGAGATATGATCTGCAAACAGTTTCTCCTTTTCAGTGGGTTGTCTTTTTTTCTTTCTTGATGCTATCTTTCGAAGCACCAAAGTTGTTAATCTTGATGAAATTCAATTTATCTGGTTTTTAGCTGTTGCTTGTGCATGTAGTATCATGTCTAGGAAGGTGCTATGCACGAAGACATTTTGTTCTCAGAGTTTTCTGGCAAAAAAGTAAGCCAACAATCTTAATTGTTCCAGGCCTCAAGTGACACAATTTGCTTTGACTTCTTAAAGGAAATGGTTTAACATCACTAATGCCCAAACAACTACTGTGGACACGTATGAACTGCTCACTAACATTTATTTTAAAAAAAAAGAAGAAATAATATGAACAGCGGTTGTTAAATAAATCCAAATACTCTGTCATTTATAGTAGATTTTGAAGAAAAAAATAAGCAACTTTGTTTAGAGGTGAAGTCTGCCATCTGCTGGGGAGAAAGGTGGCAGCAGCTGAGTTACGTAACCACCTCTACTGAGGCCCTCTCCTAGCAACCTGCGTCTGTGTACTTCACACACACACACACACACACACACACACACTTCCTGCCATGGCATAACCAGGTGGGAATCAGCCCAAGTTCTCCTGGCACAGTGAAGACCTGGGTGAGCAGAGTTCGGACTGTAAGGCACTTGGGGCATAGAATAAGAATAGGCTTGTTTATTTGCAGCCTCTTTGCATATCAAGAAAGAGTTATAGGTGTATTTTACCATAGTTAACAGAAAGGAAGGAAGGGAAGTGGGATCACTGTGTCACCTTCTCTGTAGGACTCCCCAGGATGCCCTCTGCCCTCACTCACTTCCTCTCCCACCAGACTGGCTGGGTGTAGAGAAGTAATCCACCTGCCTAGCCCAGCCTCTCCCCGCCCCGTTTCCTGGGGTCCTGGGACCCGCAAACCCCACAGAGCATACAGTCCCCTTGCTCCCAGGAATGGCAAGGCTCTGCTCCCTGCTGGAAACGCCCACACTGGGTGGGGGTTATATTCCATTCAGCAGCTACTAGCACGTCCAGCTTTTTCTCTCAGTCAAAACCACTTTCTCACACAGACTGCCATCTTCCTAACTCATGGCTGCAATCCTGGGTGGGAAAAAGGGAAGTGGGATTCAGTGGGTCTCCCAACATCCGAATAAGAGCTACCATCAGCAACAGATATTCATTGGCAAAGGTGTCTGTACTCGCTGTCCCCACCTCTCTCTCCTTTCCCTTCTGAACCCACTCTGAACAGGTTTTTGTCCGACCACAGGGGCTGTGTTCGTCAGCGGGGCCCTCACACTGTCAGACAAAGGGGCGGGGCTCGGTCTTCCTACTCGGGATCAGCAGCATCGGACACAAAGTGGATCGCGTCCTCCTCAACAGAACCCCCCCCACTCTTTCCCACGCCACCACCCTCTCCCGGTTTTCTCCCCACCTCATGGGCGCCGGTTCCTCCTCCTCTCCCGGGTCTCTCAGTGTTGGCTCACCCCGGGGGTCAGTTTTTTCCTTCTCGCTCCTCTGTGTCACTCACTCACTTACTGGTATCATCCAGTCTTGTGGCCTTAAATATCGACTACACGACAATGACTTCCAGGTCGGTACTGCTATCTCAGACACCTCCTTGAAGTCTAGACTCACAGACAGGGCCTACTCAACAACTCCATACACGGACACCCAAACTCCACCTCTCCGAAACCGAGCCCTTGACCCTAAACACGCTCCATGGGCACACGGACTTCCCCGTCGCTGACGAAGACATGTCCAACCTTCCAGGTGCCTAGGACAAAACCTTAGTTTACCTGGACTCCTTCCCCCTCGTAGGCCACGTTCAACCCATCAGGCTGACTCATGAAATAAAACTCAATTCAACCTTTTTTTCCTATCTTATTTTAATAATTGCAATCATTTCTCCTAAATGGTCTCTTGGCTACTATCTTTTCCTTCCAGTTCACCCTTAAAAAAAAACTTTCTTCTTTGTTTCTTTCTTCCTTTCTTTCTTGATTGATTGATTGGAGAGAGAAGGAGGGAGAAACACTGATTTACTGCTCCACTCTTCGATGCCCTCACCGGTTGCTTCCCGTGCGCGCCCTGACCGGGGACGGAACTCGCAACCTTGGTCTCGGGACAGCGCTCTAGCCAACGGAGCTACCCAGCCAGGGCCAGTTCACTCTTCACGTGGCATCCAGAATGACCAATTTAAAATCTAAATCAAATCACGTGACTTTCCTACTTGAAACCCTATAAAGACTCCTCTTTCATTCCAAGTAAAAGCCGGAGCCCTTACGCTGGCCCGCGGGCCCTCATCACCGCTCTGACACCCTCTCCTACGATGCTCCCCGCTCATTCCACGAGCTGTTCCCCGAATTCAGAGGCACACTCCTGCCCTGGGGCCTGCACCCCAAACACTCTTCCCCAAACACTGCTGCTCTCCTCCAGCCGTCTGCTGGCAGACGTCTCAGACGCTCAAATCTCACTTTCTCAGCAAGGCCTGTAGGACTCTCCCGCCCCTGCCCCGACCCCCTTCCTGATTTACTGTCCACTGGGAACTGGCGGAGGAGCTCTGGTTTGGGCACCCAGCCTCCCTCCATCTAACGGCTTCTGCCTGGGCCAGTTGCTCTGGAGACCTTTCCATCTGGCCAATGTGCAGAACGAAGTGGAAGGGGGAAGACAGAGAAGATGCAGAAGGCTTTCGGCTGCCCGGACACAGAAGTGACACAGACCATTTCCTCACACATTGCACTGGGGAAAACTAATCACATGGCTCCATCTGACGGCAAGCAGGGTGGGCTATACGCATGTATGCTAGTTACATGTCTAGGAAGAGAAGGGAAACTTGGAGTACTGGCGAGTACTCCTAACCATTAAATATATTTTTTGTTACCTTTTCCTAAACATAAAACACACTCAGACCCTTCTACCCCTCAAAAGAAAACCTGAAGTCCTACCAGTTGGCCAGTGCCTCTAACTACAAGGCCAGGAACTCGGGGTATAGCATAGTCTTCTTCGTCAAGATCATGTGTAGCTCTTTGTGATGCAACCTATGAACTAAAAAAATCAAACTACCTGCACCCTCCCCCTGCAGTCCCAACATACAGTGGTGGGACAGACACAGGAGGCTCTTGCTTATCCAGTACTGCGTCCAGCTGGGGACTGGCATGCCCTCCTAAGGGGCCATATAATCTTCACAACCCACTTCCCGCCAGAGCAAGTTCTGGGTCTTTAGAAGGTGGGTTTTAAGCTCAAACATTCAATGGCTTGTTCAGTCCAGGCTCATGGTTCTTGCCAATGTAATTCCCCCCAAAACTCAGTACGCCTCCGATCTGTGTGTTTCCCATCAGCTCCATGTGTCAGCAATGGTGAAGTTCTTTCCTAGACATAATTCGTGGGCCTGAGTTATGTCTCTGCCTCCATGACTTTTGCTTTCCACGTACGGCAGCCACCTGGAGGCCACATGAAGCAGCAGGTCAGTGGTTTCCAACTCTGGCTGCACAATACATAGAATTACTTGGGGGAACTTCTAAAAAACTGCCTGTGTCCAGGTTTCATGTAACCCGGACCATTAAATCAGAAGCTGTGCAGGTGAAACCAAGGCGATTCTGATGAGCACCCAAGAACAGGCACCTGTACCCTTCATCTGACCTTTGCCACAGGACTGAGATGCTTCTGCTGACCTGGGGAAGTCTGCTAGGCCTTGGTTGCTCCAAGCCTTTCCCAACTCTTACCTCCTACTCTCTAGGGTCTAGAGAGAGTCTGTTTTTTCCTTTCACTGTCCCAAGGGTCAGAACTTTCTCTGTTCCCTTTCAGTGTTTGCTTGAGAACTAGCAAATTCTTTCAGAAGCTCACCTCTTCCACATAATACCTTGTCGATCACAGTTGACACACACAGTCACCCTGTGGTCCTTTCCAACATTTAACCTCGAGCTCAGTCGGCAGGAGGTGTGCCTTCCAGGTATCACGGGTAACAAGTTTGCCCAGCGGGTCACCACTGTACAACATGGGTTTGTCTCTCCTAGCTTCAAGGCCAGTGTCCTCGTAAGTGTGCCACTGGAAGGCTAAGCCGATGACACACATCTTAAGGTTTTGTTCCGAGAGCACTCCACTCCTCGTACCAACTACTGCGAAAACACTAAAACCTCAGTAGCTGACCACAATGTTTTCCCTCTTGCTCCATCAAAGTCAAGCGGGTCGGCAAGATACTCTTCTCAACCCATTATTCAAGAAACTAGTTTCCTTTCATTTCATGGTTTCACCCTCATCTGGGTCCTAATGAAATTCTCTCCACTCAGCTCACCGAGAGGATAGAAAAGGCACCCAGCTGTTAACTGTCTTGTCCTGGGAAGGCCAAGACAGGATCCCTCTGCTCACGTTCCCCCGGTGAGAACTACTCCCACGGTCCGGCCTACATACCGGGGACTGAGAAATGTAGGTCAGGTGTGGGCCCGGCAGGAACAGGAAGACAGTGAGGTTGGCGAGTGCCAGCTGCCTCTTTCACGCCCTTTAAAAGCGAAACTGCACAAGGGCAGGAATCTCTGTCTGGTTTGTTGCTCGATGCATCACCCCTCGTGCCTGTTACAGTGTCTGGCGCACAGCAGCGCTCAACAACCATCTTCTGAATGAACAATGAATGAACGAGATGAATCATGGAGATACCATATGGCGTCTTTTATATAATAAAGGCAAATGAATGGATTGCTGACTCGAAGAATAATGAATTAGACTGCATAGTTACTTAGATGAAACATTAAGCAGAAGCTTTTGGAAAAATCAAAACAGCCTTCTAAGCACCGATACTACATACACATACTAAATCCACAGTGAGAATTCACATATGAGCCGGTTCAATGCACATCAGATTCATGCACTGTGAACACGGGGAAACATTGATTCAACATGTGGGTACAAACATGGAGGACAGTCTTCAGAGAAATTACTTTTGAATGATCACACATCTTTTTGTTAGGTGGAAACTTCTTTTCTCACCATCGGCCTCAAAATTCACCCTGCGCTTTCTCAGAGAGCAAAGGTGTCGCGCACACGGAGTCCTGACCTTGCAAACAAGCCGTGCACCCACAGCTGGAAGACCTCACCAGCGTGCATCTGCCACGTGACACACACACTCGTCAGAATTCACAACCGACGCCTGCAGACACCAGCTTCAAACTCACGCATGCTGATAGTACTTGATTTTTCTTTAAATTTGGAGTCATTGTAGCAAAAATGGATTCATAAAATAGAAAAAAATAAAAGCGCTGCAATAAAAATAACAAATGGGGGTAAGGCTCACTTTACAAGAGTGTTCTGAGGCTCCAACAGAAGTATGGCCATTCGCTTGTGATGTCCTTACTTTTCCTGACACAGGGTACAGCTCAGTGAAAAGCCAACAGAGAGCATGAAAAACTGCTTCGTGAATCATAAGGCAACGTTTCAACAGTCACTTATATTTAAAATTCCCACTTCCAAAAGGGTAACTATAAATTAGTTAACTGAGCAAGTTCAAACTAAGGTGAACAAGAAGATCCTCCTTCTCCCGGCACAAACATCGAGAACGAGAATTTTCATTAGCGACCCCCCGGGGAATCCACTGTTACAAAAGTAATGGAGCAAAGAGCTGTCTCAGTGGAAAGCATTAGACTCTAAACAGAAAACTGCGGGGAAAACATGAACAGACCAAAGAACAGAGTGGGGTACCTGCACTTAAGGAGGGAAAAAAGTGACAACTGAAAATCTATAAATTCTCTCTATTCAATGAAAAAGAGAACAAATGACCTGGTTTTAGTTTTTCCTTTGTTAAAAAAAAATTTAAAATAACTCCTCAAACAAGAAGATACTGGGATTTATAATACAATAAGGCCCAGATTAGGATGTTCAATTTAACAAAATTTTATGGTTCACTGTAACTGAAAAACTATATAATAGAGAAAAAAATCTCTAACTCGTTGCCAGAGATGCAGGGAGTAAAGTGTAAACTTCGGTGGAAGTTTTTGCTTAAAAAAAAAAAACACAAAAACTAATTCCTGATATAAACTTATTTGTTTATTCTTGGTTGACTTTTAAGAAGGCTAACTAGAAAATAAGTTTTTTTTACTTAATACTTGAAGTCCAGTAGAATGGCCAGGCTTAACAACCTAAATCCTGAATTATGCTAATAACCCTACATATTTTTCCACCCTTTAGCAAACCAACCAACCGATGATGAAAATTAGAGAAAAAGATTCTAAAACAAAGCTACAGCAACATTTTGGAAATAAAAGTATGGCATTTTAAAAACTGGAAATAAATTGAAAGAAGGGAAGAAAATTACTGATACTCAACTTGCTACATGATTTATAAACACCACACAAATATCTGACATCACCTGCACCTAAATATTGTTCTTTTTAAAACACTACTTTTGAAAGTAAGGACACTAATGTGGCAACTGTAAAATATACTATTTTCCCAAACTCAGAGAGGCAAAAATTTAACTTCTTTATTTACACAGCTTTCTTGACAACATTTAAACCCTACAAACAGCCCTAGCCAGCTAGTTCAGTTGGTTAGAGCACTGTCCCGGTATGAAGACTGCAGGTTCAACTCCCGGTCAGGGCACATACGAGAATCAACCAATGAGTGCGTAAGTAAGTGAAGCAACAAATCCAGCACACTCTCTGTCCTCCCCCTTCATCTCCAAAAATCAGTTAAAAAATTTAAACCTTATAAACATTATGAAAATTTGTTTGAAAAAAAAAGGAACTTTAAATCTTACTGAAAGATGACAGAGTAGGCATTTAGAAGGTATCTCATACAATTTTACAATGAGAAAAAACTAGCTTTTTACTCTGGAAAGGGGGCACTGCAACATTCCATTTTACTGAATAAAAGGAACCAGTGCAAGTGTAATAGAGTCTCCACCTTCCAGAACTTTAAAAATTCTGCTCTCTGCCCTGGCTGGTGTGGCTCAGTGGACTGAATGCTGGCCTGTGAACCAAAGGTTCACCAGTTCGATTCCCCGTCAGGGCACATGCCTGGGTTTTGGGCCAGGTTCCCAGTTGGGGGCGCACGAGAGGCAACCACACATTAATATTTCTCTCTTTCTCTCTCTTTCTCCCTCCCTTCCCCTTTCTAAAAATAAACAAAATCTTTAAAATATATAAAGATTCTGCTTTCAAAATCAAGCGATGAAGCACAGCATCCTCGCAAGCCCAGCCCTAAAGGTCAGTGTTGCGATCTCATTACACAACACCCTCATCTGTGGGCGTCTGGCTGGAAGCAGGCCCAACGCTGACGCCGACACTGGGGACACGGGAGCCCAGTTGGGGACACAGACGGAACACAAAGCGGTTACCCAGGAGGAATGCTCCTTCATCTGGTGCTGGTTGCTGTGAGAACCACTGGCGTGGCCACGCCAAAAGCAGTTCTGGCAGAGCTGGTAGTTGTGGCACTGCTGGCATCGGTACCGGAAGCCCATCATGCTCTCGCACCGGCAGTAGGAGCACTCCACGGGATGGAAGACTGGGAGGCGGCGAGGACGTGGGAGCACGCGGGGAGGTGGAGACGGGGTGGGAGGAGAGGGAGAGAAGATCATTTTCACTTGGAGAATAAAGTCAGCGCAGTGGAAACCAAATCTAACATTTAAAAAAGCAAGGGTGAAAACAGAATCAGAACTGACGATTCCAAGTCGTCTCCTAGGTAGTTCATTTAACCAGCCATTTATTAGAATAAAAAAGAAAGACCATGAGAAAAAATGTTTTTCAAACACCTCAGATAACAGTCGATTTCTTTTTTTTCCCCCTCGAGAGTTTATTTAAAAGCAACTGGACTGGATTTACCCCTGGCTGGTGTAGCTCAGTGGATTGAGTGTGGGCTGCGAACCAAAGCGTCGCAGGTTCGATTCCCAGTCAGGGTACATGCCTGGGTTGCAGGCCATGACCCCCAGCAACCTCACATGGATGTTTCTCTCTCTCTCTCTCTTTCTCCCTCCCTTCCCTCTCTGCAAATAAATAAATTTTTAAAATCTTTAAAAAAAAAAAAGCAACTGGGCTGGATTTCCGAAGCAGATTTGTCTGCCCACAGCTTAGTGCTGCTGCTGCTTTGCCCTGGGCTCTCGCCGTCCCTCCTCTCCCCGGCGTGCAAAAGCAGTGACTGTTTCCACAGCCTGTTTAACCTCCCATGGCTCCCAGCGGTCCCTGCCCACAGCCAGAGCTCAGAGGTGCCACCCGGCCCCTCTGGCACATCCTCTCCAGCCCTGCTGAGCCATGTTTCTAGCCCTTCTCCCTCCAGTCCCCGGGACAAGCGCAGGACTTGGCGGGGGCAGGGAAGCACAGCACTGAGACAGCAGGGAGAAAGGGTACTGCTGAGGCCTGCTGTCCCCGCAGGGCTGCCTGAGTCACACAGCCTTGCAAGTACAGCCAGCACCGGCTTCCCCTCCTAGCCTCCTGCTGCCAATTTCTTTCTTTAAAATGAAATGCCTGTTTCTCGAAATTTAGATGAGGATACAAATAAGGAGGAAAGAAAAGCCTTCACTCCAAAATTCCTGTTCCAAACCCACTGCTTTTTTAAGAGCTACTACGTATCACGGTGGGGTGTACGTGTATGAGTTTGTTTCCTTCACTAACATAAAGTCCGTGAGCACCAGGATGAGTACCATGTATCACTGTCACTGCAAACAGTATTTTACACAGCCCCTTGGAATGAGGACTTGCAGATGTTTCCTGAATTAAATACGCCCACACACCTGGGCTCAAAAGGTAACTGGTAAAAAGTAAGACATGACATACTAAAATAGCAGTTTGGGCCAAGAGCTCTAAGTAGCATCATAAAAATAAAATACTCTAGACCAAGGAAGAGACAGTAATTTGGAGGAAGGGAAACTCCATGGTCTGCAGCTCTTTTCTCTACCACGCTGGGCTTCTTACCTTGTGAAACACTGTCAGATGGCAATAAGGATTCATCAAGATTTTACTGGGCCCTGGCTGGTGTAGCCCAGTGGATTGAGTGCCAGCCTACAAACCAAAGGGTTGCCAGTTCGAGTCAGGGCACATGCCTGAGTTGTGGGCCAGGTTCCCAGTAAGGGGAGCTTGAAAGGCAACCACACATTGATGTTTATCTCCGCCTGCCCCGCTTCCCCTCTCTAAAAATAAATACATAAAACCTTAAAAAAAATTTTACTGGGATTCTCTTAGAGCTAGAAAATCTAGTTCACTGAGTGGGAAGCCTAGTTCACAGTTGTATATTATAGATTATTATTTATATTTTTAAATTTTGGTAGTGTAATTGTTCCCTGTGGCAATTCACTTCTGAATAGAAGAAATGAAAGTCAGCAGGAAATATGGATATATGAGGGGGAATCCCCCCAAAATAGAATTATCTTCTGGAGGGCGGGCCCCTTATAGTACAGACTTCCCCCACTAGGTGAGTGTTCTAGGAACCCGTCTGTATCAGTGCACCAGCTGGCGTTGTTGTAAGAGGCTGCGTTCAGCTTCAGTGAATTTTTTTTGAAGACTCTTTCAATGCATTTGCCCATTTCATGATGGTGATTTACAAGTGCACCTGCCCACATCATGCTGAGCGATCAGCAGTTTTTGACCAAAATCTGCATCAACCCTGTGCCCCACCCTCCCTATTTGCCCCATCTCGCCCCAGTGACTTTTTTTTTGTTTCCCTGAATGAAAAAAGTCCTCAAAGGGAAACGTTTTGTTGATGTGGAAGAGGTGAAACAAAAAAACTGCTGTGGCACTAAAAGGCATCAAAATCGACGTGTTCAAAAACTGTTTTGAGCAGCGGAAAGAACATCTCGACAGGTGTACTGGATCGAATGGAGAGTACTTTGAAGGTGACTGAAGTGCAAACATCTAAGGATAAATACACAATTTTTTATAAATAAATTCCATTTTCAGGGGGTCCCCCTCATAATATTCAAATCTTCAATCTCAATGACTCTTTCTAGCACTTTATACACAAAGCAATCTTATCTCAATTTTAAGGATTTTTAGTCCTACTTCCAAAAATGTGTATTAACTAGGAAATCAAGAGTCAAAAAAAAATTGAGCACTAGATGAAGAAAACAATATAACAAGATAAAAAAGACAAAAAGAAAAGCAAAATACAAACGAGAAATCCAAAGGACATACTTCCTCTAAGAAATTCAAGCTTTTATCATAAAAAAATTTCTAAGGAATCATAAAAATGCTGAGTCTGTGTTCCCAATTAAAACTATACAACTTAGCAGAGTTCTGTCAGAAAACATACTCCTAAATCAATCTAAATCAGTGCATGCAGCATAAGTGCACCAACATATATAATCCCATGCAATAATTCGGGGTCAGTATTAAATGACATGTATGTCAATATTAAACTCTCAAATATGTTCTGGTCATTTTGGCTGATCATGTATGTCTATGTGATGTTTCCTCTCTTGTAACTGGTCGAGAGACAGCCAGCGCTTACATTAGTCAGTGGAGTGGGTGACCGGGCAGACAGCGCAGAGAACCAGAGTGAGGACAGAGTCGACAAGTGTGCCGGGCCAATTAGAAATGAGATCAGGTTTTGGTAAAGTGTTCTTTTTGGAACACTTTATTTTATTCCAAAAAGTGTATTTGGAATAACTACCACATTATGTGGTAGTTAACTTCTGATATACTTACTACATACACTTGAGTTAGTAAGCCAGTACTAAAAAATGCAACTTTTGCTTAAGCAAATAAATATTTGTCCTTATAAACAGTAACTTCAATAGAATTTGAATGATGAATTTCCTAAGAAGGGCCCAAACAACAAAAAACCCTAAAATCACCATAATTTGTTTCCCATCATAAATATTAAGATATGTAGATAAATGTTCATGTAGTAGGTAATGCTTTATTTTCTAGGTATTCCAATAAGTTCATAATATTTCTGTCTCTAAGGAAAATATCAATAATCACATAAGGATGTAATCAATAAATAATGCAAATTCATAATAAAATGTTCATATGAATAATAATACATCAAGAAAAATGAGTTTCTTTCTACTTGGTATAGCAGATACAAAATTATTTTATGAAAAGGAATCATCTATAAAGCTATGAAAACATTTAAGGCCTTAAAAGTAGTGCCTCCAAAAGAACCAATAACACTGTAATAATTTAACAGTATAAGTCTCTATCCGAAAATCCTCTTAAAAATTTTAGTTGTTTCACTCTAGTAAGAGATACTGAACCTTTAAGACAATAATTGTGGATCTAAGGTACTTGTGCACCAAAGCCACAGTTTCAAAGTAAAAACAGTATGGATAAGGGGGGAGGATAAAAATTTACAAAAGTGTGTTCCATTCTCACACAGGAGAAAGAGGACTCTGCTTCCAGAGCCTCTCAGCTATCGCTGTTCTCGTGTGAAAGGAGGAGAGACAGCGAGAGCCTCGCGAGAGGTCAGGCTGCAGAGAAAAACCGCAGCCTTCCCTTTAATAAACAGCCTAAGCCAGGAGATCAAGTGATAGCGATAGCAGATAAAGAGTAGTAAGTCACTAAGAGACAAGTGCCATTTCCATTCCAAGTTGAAACAAAGGTTTAAACCAAATTACTGGGAAGGATCCTGAGAGTAAACCAAGGTCAAATAGTAAAACACTGGAGATGTGTGCAGTTCTTTCTTAGCCACTTTCCTTCAAACAACTCAAAAACAGTGACAGTTTCAGTGGCTGATACTGAATATATCCACTTTTTTAGATCTATGATCTTTATGAATCAAAGGGACAAAGAAGCTATGGTGGGCTCCAGCCAAAAACCAGCACCTGGAACCTCGGGGCGGGACGGGGGTGGGGGGCGGGGAGGTTCCGAGCCACAGAGTTTCAGGGCCTGCGGTTACTACTTCTGGGCACCCCATCTAAGGAATAAGACCCTCACCACTCCTTTTTTTGAGACACATTCTTCCCTTGAAAGCTAAAGTCACCAATTCAAATGACGACGTGCCAGCAAATGTCAATTGTAATTTCAATCATAGGAGCCAAGGACATGACCAGCGCAACGCCCCCAGTTCCCACACTCCCTACAGCGCAAGGGACTGCGGGCGAGGGTCCTGCTTACCGTTCTCCACGTGGGCGAGCCTGTGCATGAGGGGCAGCCAGACAAGGCACTGGGGAGGGGGGTCGGCCATCATGGTGTCTAAGAACATGTTTAGCATTATCTTTTTCTGTGAAAACAAAAATATACACACTTCATATTTTTCAAGTACCTCTGAACTCCAAGATTGAGTTTACTTAGGACTCCCCCAACCAAGCCATGATAAAGTACACGTGGAGTTTTACAGCAAAATAAAAGATTGTACATTCCTACAGACACTGCCACACACTGTACTATATATACCACTCCTATATTCAAATACATTTCCACATACATCGCTTTATCTGAGTCTTAAAACAACGGCATAAGATAAATAAGTTAGGTATTGCTACCTTTGTTTTGCAGATGACAAAATCAAAGAACAGAGCATTTGAACGACTTGTAAAGGTCCTGCCAAAATCAGAGACAGAGCAGGACTAGAACTCGGACGCCCTTCGAATTCCCACTCCTGCTGCGCAGTGGGGGCTCCCGCCCGGCCCCTGCTCACACGACACTTCCTCCCGCTGCCAGCATTCGGAACGGTGCAGGGCACTCAATAGGCAGTGAGCAAGCAATCGCCGAAAGAACAACGTGAGGGGCAAACACTCTCGGCCACCACTGAACCACCTTCTCGTTTACAGAAGAGAGAACTGAAGCTCAGAGGAGTGAGTTGTTTGATCCAGCACAGAGACGGTTATAAGAAGGATGCGATTAGAACCTAACCATCCAAATGCCCATCACGGTATGCCCTCCATCACACCACCTCCCTGGCTGGACTGCATTCTTCTGTCCTATCGCTGTTTCTCTCTTTTAAACCAATGTACAGCAAGCTTCCACTGTATGGGAAACACTCATAAAATCCCGTCCCATGCAGACCTAGAAACTTAGAAAACCGTCTAGAATAAAAACAGTCAAATGATGGAGACAGAACACGTTCTCAACAATATTCCGAATTAATGAATTTTCTTTTGATTTTCTCTAACCCACAAAACACGCTTCTAGCTCCAAGAAGAAAGGAACGAGGAGGAAAAGGCAGTGCCATGGAACCAGATGTTGGAGTTCTGTCTCTGTGACCTGGACACGTAGGCCCCCACTTCACACCTCATTCCGAGAGGAGAGCAAAGGCGAAAGGCCAAGGCAGGAGAGTAAGAGACGCACAGCCCAGTGCACAGGCCCCTGCCAAGGCCTGGCCCCACCACTCAAAGGCTGGGGCCAGGGAGACACTGAGCATTGGGGCTGGGGTGAAGCCACAAGGCACCCAGAATGTCAACCCCCCCTCTCCCAAGCTGTGCCTTCTCGGTCCCACCACTTTATTTAACGGGCAAAACAGGGTATAAAAATTACAGGGCTTCCCCGCAAAACTTTAAAACACTTCAGAAAAAAAGGGTAGAAAATAACAACTTGGTGAGAGCGGACAAATACTTTGCCAATCCATTACAAAGTAACTTTGGCTTTTGCCACTAACGCACTGGACACAGAGGGGGAGCAAGGAGTGCAGGCAGCGTGGCGTCTGGCCAGGCGGACAAGCGCCTCCGGGAGCTTCCCCGACCCACCGCAATGCCTTCCAACGTCGGGCCCAGCACACAGACGCGGGACCACACAGGCTGAAGTGGGTATCTTCTTGGCAATCTGTGAGAATCTTGATTCTATTACACGCAAATTAGAAGTCATTCTTTTTTTGAAAAGAGTCTTGGAAAGAAGAAACTGGTAGCCCTGGCTGGTGTGGCTCAAGGAACTGGATGCCAGCCTGTGAACCAAAGGGGTCATCAGTTCAATTCCCAGTCAGGGCACATGCCTGGGTTGCGGGCCAGGTCCCCAGTAGGGGGCATGTGAGAGACAATCATACACTAATGTTTCTCTCCCTCTATTTCTCCCTCCCTTCCCCCTCTCCCTAAAATCAATAAGCATGTCCTCAGGTAAAGATTTTTTTAAAAAGTCCCTGTTTGGTTGGCTCAGTGGATTGAGAGCAGGCTGTGAACCAAAGGGTCGCAGTTTCGATTCCCAATCAGAGCACATGCCTGGGTTGCAGGCCAGGTCCCCAGTGGAGGGCATGTGAGACAACCATACACTGATGTTTCTCTTCCTCTCTTTCTCCCTCCCTTCCCCTCTCTAAAAATAAATAAATAAAGTCTTTTAAAAATTTTTTCAATAAAATTTTTTAAAAGTTTTAGTTCACCAGTCATGGAATTTAACTTTTTTTTAATGTTCAAGACAAAAAGGAACAATTAGATTTACTATCTCAGAAGACCCTCATAAACACGCTAGCTGTCCTAAGGTCATACTGTCATGTGAAATCCCCTGTAAGTGTGAGAAATCAAACCAGAACTATACCCCAGTTTCTGTCTTCCATTAACATGTGATTTTGGGGGGAAAATCGGTTAACAATCTGGTTTCGGCTTTCTCATTTCTCAAGGGCATGGTTCCCAAAAGCATAGTCAGGGGTACCCCTGGGAGGTCCCTAAAACATTTTTAGAAAGTTCACGAAACCAAAACTATTTTCATAATAAAACTAAGACACGATTGCTTGTTTCAATACCATTCTCCTATTGAGTGTACAGCGGGGTGTTCCAGAGGAGATCTGGTAAGTCCACAATTACCTCTAAAAGCTAGGAAAACACTCCCCCTCCTGCCAGCGACCTGACTGCGCGAGCCCAGATTTCCTTCCTACACTTTAACCGAAACCCAGCACGACAGACGGAACGCATAAGCAACTACGAGACACCAGCTGTCTTCAACTAAGCAAATCCTAGATCCACAAAAATACCAAACAATGGCATTCTCATTAAATGCTTTGATTTTGGAATAGCTATTTTGTTTTCATTAAAATATATTACTTATCTTAACATGCAACAGGTTTATCATTGTTTTTTCAATGACTTAAAATACTCTTTAATTTATCCATTTTAATTTATAATATGGAGATATTGATGGACATAACCCACACAAACAAAAGCTCTTGGGGGTCCTCAATACTTTGTATTCTAATGAAGTCCTGAGATCAAAAATTTGAGAACTTTATTGGGATGGAATTCCAGCTTAAAAACTGTGACTTACTACATTACTGTGTGAAAGGCTGGCTCTTTTTTCTCCCTTTCTGTTTTATTTTATTTTTCCTCTTGAGTTGAACACATCCTTTGCATATCTCCTTATTTTTTTATAGCACAAAAATATTTATAACACACACTATAATAAAATTGCAAATGATGAAAATTTGCCCCCCCACGATTCTCATTTTTCTGTATCTCCCTCCAAATGTATAAATGTTTCTATGTAATTATGTGCACAGAGTAGTAAAAACCATGTAATCTGTTTTTTCATTTAACATTTCATTAAACATTTTATTGTTTTGCTACAAGATCCTCATTTCTAATCACTCTAACAGCTGACCCACTCAGCAAACACCATGGTCTGTGCACAGACCTCCTCAGTCGAGTGCTGAGGCTGTTTGTACCTTGGAATGCACTCCCACTCTTGTCTTAAAGAGGAATGTTTCTGTTTGTCACCCAGTTCCTGCCCGCTGTCATTCTAATCCTCAATATCAACAATTTATTGCCCTGAATGCCATTCTCATTCCCCTCCCTCTGCCCCTGGCTACATCTTCCCTGTTTTAAAAAGGAAGTGGAACCATCTCCTAAAAATGAGAAACGCAGAAGTACATGAGAAAACAAGCAAAATAGTTCAGCGTTAGATCAGCATGGATGCAATTCCCTATCTCATCCTTTCCATTAAAAACTCATATCCTTATGGGCGACGGGTAAGTATCTCTTGTCCACTGCTCTTTTGCTTGGTAATCAGTTGTAAGTATGACATTTGGTTAACATATTTTTAGAAACTTTTAGATGAAAATGGCTTCATGCAAACTTCTGTGTGGAGTTACAACACTGTTTAACCCGACAGAGGCAAACACACTGGTTAGAAAAAACTGGTTATGGGACTGGAGCTATGGATCCGCCTTTCGATTATTATTAGCCATGGAATTTGTCCATATCATAGGTTTATTGTGGACTCTGAAAATTAGAGTATTTGTAATACACAACATAATGTTGTCATGCTTTTTATCAGAGGAATTTTGATTTATTATAGCCAAAAGAAAAATGGGAGAAACTTCATCCTCCCGACCACAAAGACTGTTTCATCTGAGAAAACTGTGGAATAACATAAAAAAAAAACAACAAGCCGTGAGAGTCTCCGTGAGCTTCGAGCTTCTCTCGGCATTCAAGCCAAAGACCCTGTCTCATGCCTCTTTGACTCAAAATCACCACCCAACCCAGCACACCACACCCCCAGTGAGCACTGAGCACTTTGCAGGCACTGTTGTCAAGGGGACGGAAGGCCGAGGGAGACAGAGGGCGCCCTCGGGGCCCGTGAGCTAGCTGTGACGTGTCGCTGGGCTGCAGAGGAGGAAGGGTCACCCTGCACTGACGCACTCAGAGGGTCAGACAAGAGGGGATGCAGTAGGGACCTGACACGTGAGGCCTTCATTGGAGGAGAGGGGTCGGGTTCCTGGTGTTTCCGGTGAGAGCTTGAACAGCATAAACAACGACGAGAACGGCGCTGCTCTCGCTCATTCCAAACGCACATTACCCAACACAAGAGAAACGCAAATCAAAACTATACTGAGGCAACATTCTCACCTTACAGATTGGCAGAAAGTCATAAATGTAAGAACATGTGCTGCTGCAGGGATGGGGAGGAACAGACGCCCTTACACACTCCCGGCGGGCAGGTCCCAGGGGACATCGCGGCTCCTGTGGCGCTTCGGGAACCTCCAGAAAGCCCCCCGGGCAGGCTGGTGGAGGGGGTCTGAGGGGCGCCGTGGAGCCCAGGTGGACAGCGAGGCTGGGGCTACATTGATGGTGCCACCATAAAAAACCTCACCCACTAGGAAACAGGAGTTAGTCGTGTGTTTTTAAGCAAAATAGGGACATCAGCAGAGCTGTATTTAAAATGCTGACTCCAACTTGCTTCTGATTAAAAGGAATAATAAGACAAAAGCAATATCTGAGAGGGGCCATTAGGCCATCAAGTACAGAGACCAGGAGACCAGGGTCCTTGGTTTTGCTGGCGAAGAATTTTCCTGCTTTCCCTGAAGACTCGTGAGCACAAGGCTGGGGGGCAGAGGGCGGAGTGGGCGTGCCACCACTGCACCCCAGAGAAGGGCCTGGGCCCCCGGCCCCCAGCCCTCCGCGCCCAGCAGCGCTCAGCCCGGCCACGGGCCAGGGGCGGGACTGAACGCATTAGGACCCATTTTCAGCTCGTGGGTAGGAACTGAGAGGGTCAGGGGTCTGGTGGGGTGGGGTGGGGAGCCTTTCCCACAGCAAGTACACAGTTGGCACTGGCGTTCCTAACTGACAAAAGTCCTTTTTTAAAAAGAAAACAACTGCCCTGGCTGCTGTGGCTCGGTGCACGCGCCGGCCTGCAAACCGGAAGGTCGCCAGTTCGACTCCCGGTCAGGGCACACACCTGGGTTGTGGACCAGGTCCCCAGTTGGAGGCGCACAAGAGGCAACTGATCAGCGTTTCTCTCCCTCTTTCTCCCTCCCTTCCCCTTTGTCTGAAAATAAATAAAATCTTTTTTAAAAAATGCAGGAAAACAAACCATATAGAAAAGGCCCATTTTCAAAAAGAAAACCAAAACTCACTGAATTTCACTTTTTCTTTTATGTTTTCTTTTTTTAATTATATTTTAATCATTGTTCAAGTACAGTTTTCTCCCTTTTACTCCCAATCCAGCCCACCCACCCAACCCTCCCCTCTTCCCTCCCATTACCACCCTCCCCCTAGTTTTTGTCCATGTGTCCTTTAAGTTTGTTCCCGTAAATGAATTTCACTCTTGTTGTATGAAACTCTGTCCCAGGTCTCATCGTTTTTGGTCATTCCTTCAGTCGTTTCTACTATTTGGGAGCCTTTTTGTCATCTTTGAGACCTAGGAAAATTCAACATTCCCGTGCTTCTTCGACTTTTCCACACTTGACAAGTTTAAAACCAGAGCCTGAGTTTTTTATGGGAATCTGAAGCAAGCGAAAAGCAGCAATTAGGCTGTGAGTTTAAAGGCCCGACAATCGTGGCATAAGGTAATTCAGAGAATCCCAGACAGCGTTCTTAGATCACAACTAGAATTTTTTTAATATTCTCCACCATGTTCAACTGTTATTCCAACACCGGATCCTCCTTACAGGACGCACGTTACCAGTAAAGTCGACTGCTTTAGCTAGTGCTCCACAGAACTACCACCCCTTGGACAACTGTTGTTCTTCAACGATACTTCTGTGTACAAATTCTCTCCCCCGGCCTGAGACGACGTTACTTGACAGCAGCGTTCCAGAACGGGACCCGTTTTCTGCCTGACCAAGAGGAAGCCGCCGTGAAAAGAGCTACGTGCTCATCAGACACAAGATTCCCCCCACAGCACTGTTGCCGTGTCTTCCTCGTCCTCTCCCTCGGTCACAGCTCTGCAGGACCCTTCGCTGCCTGCAGGATGCTCAGTACCGGGTGCATTTGGACAGCCCCGTGTCGTTTGAAAATGCATATTCCGAGGGGGGAGTGCAAACTGTGCTTTATTAGAATAAACTGAAGCACAGAGATATTTTTAATACGCTAAAAGCTGATACTGCTATTTATGCTGAGAGAGAAAATAAATAATGTATAGAGGCTGATTTTCACAAGATCAGCCGGCACGTGTACAAATTTGGGAAGAACGTCTCCTCAGAAGTTACTAAAAATAACTCTCCAGTATTTATAGGTGCCCCCTTCAGTGCTGAAGTTGGGACCCTCTAAACAAATTATAAAATGTTGTTTGAAAGTCTGAATTCAGATAAATACGGATTCTTCACTTTAAATGTAAAAAGGGGTATATGCATGCTTTTGCTTCTTTTGTGAATCAAAGTATCACAGGTCAGGAGAGCTTGTTCGTTTTATATTTTAACTTTTATGCTCAACTAATTTCAGACTTACAGAAAGATTGTAAGAGACTATTTTAAAAATTCCATTTACCATTATCCCAGGTTCCTCAGGTGTTAACACCGCAGCACAGATGCCCCTTCACCCTTAAATTCCTCGTATCATACATGTTTCTCAAAAACCAGGACATTCCTTTACCACAAATATCAAAATCAGGACATTAACATTCACTGACAGAATACTATTATCTAGTCTACCAGCTTTCTTCAGATTTTTCCAGAACACCCCCATAACATCTGTTATAACAAGAGAAAAGCCTGGGTCGTGGGTCGTGTTCAGGCTTCCCATCTCTGTGGGCCCCTGGGCTCTGGAAGAGTCCCTTAGTCCTCCTGGGTCTTCCCGACACTGACGGTTTATGATGCAGAGACCCTGCCCTCGGGAAGACCAGACGAGACGTGGGAGTGCCCCCCGGGCAGGAGCGCGGCAGTGGTGCGGGGCCTCCCCCGGTGCGCCCTCCTGGGAGCTGGGGGTGTCAGCCTGTCCCTCTGGCTGGTGGCAGGCATTTGGTTGTCACCTGGTTAAAGTGATGTTTGACAGGTTTCTCCACCACTGAGTCACTGTATCCTTTGTAATAAATAAATCTTTTATGGGGAGATACTTTCAAACTATGTCAATAGCCTTTCTCCATTAATCTTTCACCCCTTAGCTAACATAGTTTTTTTCTTAATTCCCTGCTTTCCAGAACTTTCCAAATATAGCAGGAAGCTCCTTTTATCTCATCTTTTCCTACAAAAAAAAGGACGCTACAGCCAGCACCTGTTCCGCCCCAAGGCACAGCTGATGTCTCAGGGAGGGACTCCTATGAGCCTCTGGGGAAGGGCGGTGGAAGGGCACCCACGAACGCAGCGGAAACCAAATCTCTCATTTTCGTGTAAAAACGGCAGCGTGTGCTCCACACGGGTTCCCGGGGGCGGGGCCTGGCGTGGAGCCAGGAGCTGAGCAGCTCGGCCTGTCTCCGGTGATCGGGACCCAGGACCCAGGACCCAGGACCCGGGGCCGCAGGGAGCGTCACACCCGACCCCCAGATCCCACAGTTCACAGAACTCATCAGAAAGAGCAATACGTGTTCGGTAGCAACGATACAGACACTTCATCATGAGCACTTTTCTTTAAATGTTTAGTCATTTAAAATATTTCAAATGTTTTTTTTTTCCCCAGAAAATACGCCCCTCCCCACCCCTCAAAAAAGTCTTCGGGTGAATTTTAATGCCCCCTTTTCCAGCCCCCCAGACTCCCCACCCCTGACTTTAACCCCGTTTCCTCCCCGACGCAGGAGACCTGTATCCCTAGACCGAGGCGACCTGGGGAGACGGGGCAAACGCTGGAGGGTGGG
The DNA here is from genome assembly GCF_019186645.2 of Phyllostomus hastatus. Lineage (NCBI taxonomy): Eukaryota > Metazoa > Chordata > Mammalia > Chiroptera > Phyllostomidae > Phyllostomus > Phyllostomus hastatus. Next base: position 4,456,930 of record NW_025333873.1, on the reverse strand, counting down.
CGAGCGCCCCTCCGGGCCTCACCTGCTGCGGGAAGCAGGCGCGGGCGGAGTGCTCCGTGTAGCCGAAGGACGGCCCCTCGAAGACGGCGGTGGGGAGCTTCAGCACTTCCTTCAGAAACTGGTCGAACTTGCTAAAGATCATTAAGCCGTTGGAGTCTGACATCTGGGAGAAAACATCTATGAGAACAAAACCAAAGAAAGTCCAACTGAAAAGAAGTATCAACTTTGCATAAATGGCTCTAAGTCATTCGTATACCGGTCAGAAAGTATCAGTGAAGAAAAGTATATCACAACGTTGTTACAATTTTTAGTTGACATGGATTCTTGTTCTTTATTGACACTGTGTGCTTACTGGGTTGACGAGGCCCCTCTCTCCCACCCACTTAAAATTCACCCTAAACATCAAATCAAATTTCCACTCATCTCTGCTGTCTACTATGGACTTTTTCTGAGTGTACAGTACTGAATTTTATATATATATATGCATAGATATTTATACCTCAGAATTTGTAGGAGCATATCTTTATCTCTTAACCTTTTTTATGTGTGTTTATATAAGACATATGCATGTCTGAGTGTGTGAATATGTTAGCACATTGGTGATGGGCTATGAAAGAAATTGTATTATATTTATATGCTCACGTACTAATGATGCAATATTTCCAGGACAGAATAAATTGGAAGGAAGCATACAGCATGTTAAAAATGTTCCATCGAATGAGTTCCAAAGTAGAATGAAAAGAACTCATAAACGTTTCTATCACAAGATACTTTGATTCTGTAAGATCCTATTTTTATATAAACTCTGACCCAAGCACAGTACTATTACCGGGAAAGAAGTCTCCAGCAACAGTACTGTTTCTTCATCTTCATGAAGAACGTTTCCCATCTCCAGTTACTTACCCCTTTCTTGGAAAACAGGAACTCAAAAAGTACTTAATAAAGAAATGTGACCTAAGATTTTTTTCAAACTACTGAGCTTCCTTACAAACCAACTGGTAAGTTAAATATGCACACACACACACAAATCATTTCCTGAGGCCTTTCCAAACACAGCTTTTTGAATAGAAAATCTATACATTCACAATGAACACGTACATTGTATGTAATAGATTTAGGTAATGTATGTGTACACATTACTCTTAAGGTTCAATTTGGGGAATCTGTCCCAAAACATTGGGGTTGGGGGGGGGAACATTCAAAATACATTAACATTAATGAAAGAAAGATCACATGTTAAATGTTCAATTCCACAGATTAACTTTTAAGGGATTAGAAAACAGGAAATTAGCAAAAGAATGAACATCTTCAGTACATCCTCTCGCGTCAGCTGCTAGTTTGTAAAGTCTCAAATAACCAGACAGGCGGGCAATAGGCAGCCAAAGGCCCAAAGAAGTACAGTCCTAGTGCAAAGCAAAATCCATTAACTAACAAGTACTGTGCCCCCCCCCAAATTCTTACTATGGGGTCCCAGTGTCAAGCACTCCGCTAGGTGTTTCAAAACACAACAAACAAGTTTGACTCCTGGCCCTTATCTCCCATGAAACTTTCAATGTAGCTGAAAAAATAAGATGCATATGAAGCAAAGAAGAATTAAGTGCTAAGCTGACTCTCAATAAAACAGAAGAGAGGCATAAAGACACTTGCTAAACCTTACCATTTGCCAGGTGCCACAATAGGCAGTTATGGCTGAGTCTGCCTATGGCCACCCAACATTCTTATCTCCTTCTTCTTTAGTAATAGCAGAGTAATTTTATTTTGTGCAGCAATGTAACTATTGAAAAGATTAAGCTTCACAGCCTCCTTTTAGTAAATGTAGTCATGTGACTAAGTGCTGGCTGAAGAGACTATAAACATAAGGGTTGTGAGACACTTCCAAGAAGACTGGTTAAAGCAAACTGACTGAGGTAGGAAGCAGACCATTTTTTTCCTTCCTCCTTTTGCTACCTGGAATGCAGTGATGATGGCTAGCACTCCAGCAGCCACCTTGGAATACATGGTAATCCCAGTGCTGATGTAGAAGCCATGCGCTAGAATGACAGAAAAGAAAGACAGAGGAAGCCTGGTCTCAGATGAACATGAAGCCACCTACCAGACGAGCCCTGGACTACATACTCCTGCACTTCTTTCACACGAGAAAAAAAATATACTTCAACTTTATTTAAGACACTATTATTCTAAGTTTTTGTTTTCATGCAACAATCCTTAATACTATTATCTCATTGTACTTTCACAAAGAGGTGCATATGTGTGTACATGCATATATGTATGCACATGATTATTTAGAATGTATAGATAAGAGCCCTGGTTGGTGTGGCTCAGTGGATTGAGCACTGGTCTGTGGACTGAAGGGTCGCCAGTTCGATTCCCAGTCAGGGCACGTGGCTAGGCTGCAGGCCAGGTCCCTGGCTGGGGTGCGTGAGAGGCTACTCGTGTATCTTTTATGCATCAATGTTTCTCTCCCTTTCTTCCTTCTTCCCTTCCTGTCTCTCTGAAATAAATTTTTAAAAATCTTTTTTAAAAATAGAAAAAAATTACAGAGAAGAAAACTAGTTTAGAAAGGCTAACTTGTCTAAGGTCAAAAAGTTAGTAAGTGGCTAAATCAAGATTTAAACCCACATTTACCTGACTCTAAAGAAATTCCACTGTACCACACTTCTTCCAACTCTAGTGTAGAATAGCTACAAAAGCACACAGGCAGGAATTGTCAAGGAGGGAATTCAGAAGCTGGGCCTTGAAAGATACGATTTGACACGAGAAGGTCAAAACAGCCTGGGAGGGAGGGTTTGGGGACACAACTAGGGAAGAGAAGGGTAAAAGTCTCTATGACAGGAACTTATAGTGTATTGATTAATGATGATAAGTAAGAAACAGTGCCTTGAAGAGAACATTCTATGAAAGACTATTTAACATTGAGAAATAAACGTAAATAAAGATTTAATGAGTATGCTATGAATGAAAACTTTGAAAGAGGAAAGCAACTTGCACTTGGTTTAAAAACTCTTAAGTCGGGCAGACATATTTATAGAGCGAGGTTTCAAGAAAATGAGAATCACTGACGGGCGGAAGGAATGAAAAAGGGGGGGTCAGGGCCACAGCAGGGACCGTTTCGGGGAGAGGGGTCAACTCCAATGCACTTCAGCGCAGCGAACTGCAGTGGGTGGCAAGCTGGATCAGAGAACAAAGGAATCTGAGAAGTTAGGGTTCTTCTAGGTTTGCAGCTTGGGAAAAGGCTGACGACCCTGAGTGAAACAAACAAGCAGAAGATCAAGATACCGAGCTGCGAACATGACTGTAATCAGCAAACTTCCGAGCGGAGCGGCCCTGCAGGCAGTGAGAGAGCGAGCCCTGGGCCGCAGTTCGAGACCACAGACCCAGAGATTCCAAGATGTTACCAATGGTGTGAGGAACGGAAGTCCTCTGCAGGAAGAAGAAGCAGAGCAACACGATTTTTAAACAGCTGGCTCCTATTCTTACAGCGAGGACAATAATCGCCTGCTACATGGGGACAGAAACCAAGGGTCAGTAGAGGGTGCAGGGTGGGGCGGACACAGCAAGGGGCCCGCGGCTCGGGCCCTGCCTTCCGGTGCTCGCCCACCGGCCGCACCCTGGCGGTGCTCAGAAGGGCAGGGTACTCCACTTAAAAAATGACTTCCCAGCCTCTTCTGCACATCATACCTCTGGAGTGGGTTTCTGAGGAAAGCTTTTGCTTTCCTGAAAAAGGCCTCTCTTTCTTCTTTCTACTTGGAGTGAGGACATGAGGCCTGGCACAGAGCAATTCCTCACGAACCTCGGGAGGCAACCCACGTGACAGAGCAGGGAGACAGGCCCCCAGTGTCTGGTGACGTCCCCACATCATGGTGCTAACTCTGGACTTACCAGCCTATGGACTTAGTCCCCATGCGAAAAATAAATCCCACTGGTTTTAAGCCACTGTTAGTCGAATTTCTGTTGCCACTCAACACATTCCAAACTGATACACCGGCAAGTTATTAACCTGTAGCCACTAACGGTAGAAATATTTAAGACCAGACACTCTGGCTACCAATTCTATAAATACACATCGTGTAATTTCACAATAAAAAAAACATAAAATGTGTGTGTATACCCTCACCAACAAATCAGAACCTAACTCATTCAGAGCAATAAAAGGGAGTGATTAGACAGTGAAATGACTAACTACCCCCTCAGGAAAGTATTATTTTCAGTTACACATGTATCAGATAGATTCAAAGTAGTAAAAAAAACTTTGATTCAAGAAAAAAACACTATAATTTAATAAGCCCAGATTACAACAACACGAGAACAAGCAGAAACACATTTGTTAGTTGGTTTGTTTTCATAAGAGAAATACTCCTGCACCTTGAAATTGAAGGTATAGTTAAGTAATTACTTGGAAGTCATTACTTCTTGAATTACTGGTTTAAAAAGTATTTTTAGATTAGTTTTTCCATAAGAAAAACGACTGCTAATTTTTTACACCTTAAATGAAGTACAATGAATCTAAGTCCGTGTGATTCACTATGTACAGATAAAAAGAACTTACTAAAGAAGAGACAATCACATTTAATAAAAATATCAAAAAAGTTAAACTTGACCTCTAATTAAAGTCATAAAACCTTCTGGCATTAGAGACTAAATTACTTCCCAGATCACTGGTTCATTGTGCCAGTAATTCTCTTTCTATTGATACACCTATGAAAAAGGGTATGCTGATTCCCCATTAGTTGTTCCAGATAAAAATATAGACTTTCTCCCTTATGGAAAAACCTACAATCAAGCCCTTAAATGCCCAGGTGCACACAATTTAAAAAACATTCTGTCCTCTGTGTAATGGCAAAACAATGCTACTTGTCATTCTACCAGTATCGTATAAGCTTCCTTTTTTCCCTGATGATAACGATCCTGGTTTTACTCGCTGCGTCTGTCCACCTGTCCACTCCCGTCACCCCACATGGCCAACCACACACACAGACACTTCTGCAAGACGACAGGGCTGTTTCCAATAAAGACCCAAGTCTATATACATGGAAAGCATTTTCTTTTAGATATTAGTTTTCCTTGGCGAAATGACTTTCATCTCCTGTCATCCTTCTACCAAATAAGCACGTACACACACCTGCATGTTTATAAGTGCCTGGATGTGACTCAGTCCAAGTGCATACGTCGGTCCCAAACTCACGAGCACCCTGACACCATTCACCAGGCCAGCGCGAGGCCGGCGGCGGGGAGTGGGCGGGCTGGGGCTTCCAGTGCTGGCCCCGCCAGAACTCCCTCCGACAAGTCTCCAGGCCTCCCTTGGTGTGTGCTGGCTTTTCTTTCTCTTATTCACAAAATGCAGACTCAGGACTTATCACTTCTATGCTTCCAGCTCCAAAACATTTTGGTTATATGAGAAACGTCAACGTGGCCATCGTTCACATTAAAGTCACTTCTGTCTGATCAAGAAAAGAACTGGCCAACAGAAAGCAGCCCGGGGAAATACGCAGTGACAGGTGGCCAAAAGACCAGAGCAGGGAGGGATACATTTTGAACAGGCAAAACTATTTACTTATAACTTCAAAGGCCGGCCTCCCATAGTCTGTTAATGAAACATCCAGGAGGCAAACAATTAAAATGACACAGCTGCCAGTTCTGGGTAAAAATAGAAAGAACCTCAAGTCACCATATCTCTGGCTCCTCAAAGTGCCATCCACCAAAAATATGTGAAAATATAAGTACAATCATATAAACTATTATTATTATTATAAAACCACGTTTATGCTACAACCCAGATAAGATACCTGTTATCATTTTAGTATACTTCATACTTTTTCTACGTGCATCATAAGTTTTTGTTCAAAACAGCTCTGCCTGGCATGGCTCAGTGGACTGAGCACTGGCCTGCGAACCAAGGGGTCGTTGGTTCAATTCCCAGTGGGGGCACATACCTGGGTTGCAGGCCAGGTCCCCCGTAGGGGGCACACATTAATGTTTCTGTCCCTCTCTTTCTCCCTTCCCCTCTGTCTAAAAATAAATAAATAAAATATTTAAAAAACTGTACTACATTTATGCATTTGACCTGAAACATAGCTGAAAGGCATTGCATGTGGGTATCCCAAAACTTAACTGAGCTCTCACTGTTGGACACTACAGCCCTTTCAAGTTTTCGTATGTTATAAAGTGCCTTGCAACAGATACACACCAAACTTGAGGTGCACTTCTCATTAACGCCTTGGGATAAACTGAAGTAGTAGAATGCGTCAGTGGGTATAAATATTCTTACCATCTTCCCGATGCTCACCGTGAGACTGGCCCTTCAAAATGTAGCACCAGTTTTTTAAAAAATTTAAAAATAAATTTCATGAGTTCATCTGCTCCTACTTTTTGGTGTACAACAGATGGGGCGTGAATAAGGGTAGATTAAGTTTCTTAGAAAACAAACAGCAGAAAGTAAATAAATCACATACTGAGACTGACGATAAAGTACAATGTAATAAATAATGGGCTTTCTAGTCTATAAATGTTATTGTTCTCTGAGTTATTTTGGGGATTTCTGACATGGCTGAGTTTTGATCATGCTTATAATTAAAGTCTACATTCTGATGATAAATCTTCGGTGCTGTGTTGAGAATCCTAAACAGAGTTACCTTGAATCCAGGACATAGTCCTTAACGGCCACGACAGTGAGCCATTTCTGTAAATAAATGACACCTGGGACAGAACCTCTCTCGTGAGAGATCTGAAAACTCTAATGAAGAAAAGTTTCAGACTAAAAGCACAAATATTGGTTAAGTCATTTCAAAGGCTATCTTGACACTAAAAGCAATATATATATATATATATATATATATATATATATATATATATCAAATTTAAAAAGGGAGGGGACAAAATTACAGGAAAAAAATAGAAAGGAAAAGGTAAAAAGCAGAAAGATCAAAATGAGAGTAAGAAAAGTAGAAATACTAAGGCGTACTTCATAAATTAGAAAACCATTAACAGAGGTGCTAGCAGAGAGCACTGTCAGTCCAAGACGGAGAAGCTAAGAACAACAAAGACAGTGGAGTAAGTAGGGAAAAGAAAGTGAATAAATGGTCAAATACTGTTTGATCTTGCAATGCAGTGTTATGTATCACTTTTGTCTACACTATTAATTTCAGCTACTCCAACTGAGTAGGACACAGCTGAGAACTAGGAAACCAGGGGCAAAGGATTCTCCCGACAGGCAGAACTGCCAACCAGGCCGCAGAAGCTCAAGGGCTTCTCCCGTGACCTCTGAGTAATCTCAACCTCCTTACTCGAAACAGAATACTAAGAATTTCGGCTGCGTTTCCTCCGTCAGCAGTGTATCAGGAGTAAATCAGAAGCAAAGAGAGATCTGCAGAGACCAGTACCCTGATAACACCATCACGCCCTCCAGCGATAAAGGGCACACACACATCATCTCCATCGCTACCAACAACCACAGCGACAAACACTCAAGAACTGCAGCAGCACCACGGTCTGAAAGCATGAGGCAGGACAACCCACCCAGCGCCTCACTAGAAGCCCCACATGCATCAGAGAATGACATCCCCAAGAGACGGAAACGCGTTTAAGTTACGATCAGTGAGCTCTGTTTAATGTGAGGGGGACAGACCACATTCAAAGTGATTTCTGCCCTGGATGCTTAAAATTAAAAAGGGGAAACAGGCTTCAGTCTCTGACTATTTTGCTCATTTTAAACACCTCATTCTCAAGCTATTTATGGTACCATAAAAACAATGAAATAGTGACAGATGGTAAAGCAGCTACGACTTTGAACATGAAGACGACAATGAAGCCACATTTTAAACCTATCTGAATGATAAAAACACTGTCATGAGCGGCTCAGAGTGGCGTGTAACTCACCAACCCACACGCGGTGTGCAATGCCTGGCATTCTGAGCACACCTGACATGTCACGTGTGCCTGGGCGTGCGTGCTTTCATGCCACTCGAATGCTGGTCACTTGTGTGCCTCCAAGAAGTTCAAAAGCCACATCCATAAAAAAAACAGAACTGCTGTCACTCGGATCCCTTCCACGTTTCACATGGTACTGAAATTTGTGCCTTCTCACTCACAGTTACAACAGGCACGTGCAGTCATTTAAGGGCTCCGTCGACGATTTATACTTGGCAAAATCTTAGCACTCACTATGTGCCAGGGATCCGCTCTATGTAGATGTAGCAGATTCAGTCATCACAGAAACCTAACAATTCCAGAGCCATCTAAAATGTGCATTTACATAATCAATTTTTTTTCATTTTCAACCAGTTTATTTGGTACTAATTAAAATGGCAATGTATATATATATATATTTTAACCGTTTTTTTAATTTTTACTTTTTCAATTACATTTGGCATTCAATATTATTTTATATTAGTTTTGGGCGTACTGTATAGTGGCTAGAAATTTTTATAAATTACAAAGTGACCCCCCCCCCACATGTCCAGTACCCACTCGGCACATACATTGGTATTACAATGTTACTGACTACAACATACTCCCTACCAGGGGTGTCCGACCTGTTAGCATCTCTGGGCCACACTGGAAGAAGAAGAGTTGCCTTGGGCCACACATTAAATGCACAAACACTAACCTCAAATACACAAACACTAACAAAAACTGATGGGCAAAAAAAAAAGGTTTAAAGTAAATTTACGATTTTGTGCTGGTCCACGTTCATAGCCATCCTGGGCCACGTGTTGGACACCCCTGCCTGTCCTTTCCATCCCCATGACTACTTTGTAACTACCAATTGTACTTCCCCCTCCCTTCACCTTTGCCACCCTGACCCTGAAACACATGTCACTGTGCGCTGTCATATATTCTCTTTTTCTTTTCTTTTTTAAAGATTTTATTTATTTTTAGACAGAGGGGAAGGGAGGAAGAAAGAGAGGGAGAGAAACATCAGCATGTGGTTGCCTCTCATATGCGCCCCCTACTGGGGACCTGGCCCACAACCCAGGCCTGTGCCCTCACTGGGAATTGAACCAGCGACCCTTTGGTTTGCAGGCTGGCACTCAATCCACTGAGCCACACCCAGCCAAGGCTAATTCTTTATCTGGTATCATCATCATTAAATAACAGAATCTCGACTTTATTTTTCTTTCTGTTTGAATGAAGTAAAGTTGCATCTATATCATATTGTTTTCCTCAGAAAAACATGTTAGAATTAAAATATGAAGAAATTTCAGCCCAAAAGAGTAATATTACCATGTGAAAAAAAACAGAAGAACATTTAAATAAAACTATAATTCTCATTACCAAAAATTAGGCATTGCAGCTGATTCTGAAATGGAGGCAAACCGGATGACAGTTTGACCAAATGCGTTATCTAAGATCTCGCTTTAGAACATTGAAATCTGTATCTAGTGAGCCATCTAGCTTTCCAGCTTTTGATGTCATGGTAACATGTAAGAAAAAGCAGATGCCATTTTTTTAAAGAAGAATTCAAAGTGTCTCTCTCTCTTCCTCCCTCTCTCTCTCTCTCTCACACACACACACACAGAAATAAAAAAGAAAAGAAAAACAAAAAGAAAAAGCACAGCCCTGGCTGGGTGGCTCAGTTAACTGGAGATTGTTTTGTACACCAAAATGTTGCAGGTTTGACTCCCAGTCAGGGCGCAAATCTAGGTTGCAGGTTCGATCCCTGGTCAGGGTGCAGACGGGAGGCAACAGATCAATGTTTTTCTCTCTCTTTCTTTCTGTCTCTCCCTTCCCCCACCCACCCTCCCTAAAATCGACAAACACATCCCTGGGTGAGGGTTAAGACAGAAGAAGAAAGAAAAGAAAAGCACAGAAGACAAATGCACCCGCAAAGTAATCTTGCCCAAAAGCCTGTACTTGAATTTGATCAAGCCTCCATATCTTTCAATGAAAACAAAACGTGTAGGGCACAGAGGAACATCATGGGACCCGATCGTCAAAATCCAGTCTACGAGAAATGCCACAGGGCAGATGACCCGGTCTCTTCCACAAACCAGTTCACAGGGTGTCTCCGCACTTCACTGAGACTCAGGCTTCTTTCTGTCCCACCTCCCGAACCCTGCCAGCGCCCCGCTCTGCGGGCGCCTGTGGTGCAGCTCCCGCTCCCTGCTCCCTACACGGGGCCAGCCCAGCGGACTCGGCAACGCAGCCGGGGCAGGGCTTGGAAGCCTGGCAGCGAGTGGAAATCCCCACTTCGCCCCTCAGTTGGCCTGTCTATAAAATGGGCAAGATACCACCTGCTGCTCAAAGAAATTTTAAGAATTCAGTGAGAAAATACGTGTTAAGCACCTAGCACAATGCTTGACTTATCTTAGGCAGTGAGTAACTATCTAAAAAGTGAATAAAAATCAAAGCAAAAATATTAAATAATTGTGAATTTCACCTCCTCTGCTTTCATCTAACCACCTCTTTATAGTATCTAATCAACAATAAAGTGCCAAAATGGTCAACAGTAAGAAAAAAACTTGGAAAGGTAACTGGAAAAGCACGCTGTCGATTTCCAGATAACCGAGCTTGACTCCGCAGCGCGCGAGAACAGCTCAGTCGCAGCAGACGCCGCTGGAGGATGAAGGGAGGCGCTAACAAAAGGGCTGACCTTGACGAAACCTGGTCAAAGCAATCAAATTTACTTTCTAACAGAACCATCAAACATAACAGAACAGTTGTGTAAACACACTTTTTAATAATATGGAAACCAGTTTAAAAATAATTTTTTAAATGTCCACATTACTGCTCCAAATCTCTTCCATCTTCTTGCTTTAAACTTAAAGCTTTACGATAAAAACACTAAACAAATTCAACCAACTTTTCCATCTGAACAGTAGGTGGCGTAACTCACAGGCTCTGAGTCAGGTGAGCGATGTGGCGGTAAACACAAACGTTTAACACAGCATCATCCAAAATTCTGAAAACATTCACGTAAAACTGCTTGAAAGTCCCAATTTGAAAATAAAAATTTTCAAACGATATGAGAATACTTACATCGCAATTTGTCCAGCATTTTCCCACCACACATGGTTGCTAACATAGCTTTAACTGAGAATACCGTCATCTTGCCTCGGCCCTCGCTGCAAGAGAAATTATATTACAAATAGTTGCCATCTGGAGCCACAAAAGCAATCAAATGTTCATTAAACAGCGAGCAACCAGTGAACTGATCCCTACCCTTTTCTGCCACATTACCTTGGATTTTTAGAAACCTCGGATTATTGCGTCTTTGTAGAATTAAGGCTTCATCTACGCTAGGTGCGTAGTGCTAAAACTACCTGGAACCCAAATTATTTGGAAACTGGTTTTATAAACATTCTGCAAAGCAATTTCTACTGGCTGTGTGGGCAGAGGCCTACACAGAAGTAAATTCCTTATCAATGTAGCCCATTACATCCACAGCTGCAGTGTTTTTAAGTATTCAAAACTGTGGCATCACTTGTTTTGAATACTAATTCAGAAATGTGTCCTTCCATCAACATATTATAACAATCGTTTATTGTTACGTACTAAACCAACAGGGTGCACGTTGCTACAGAGATTTTACAGGACACTCATCTTTGTTTTTACTGCAGCAACCTCACGGTATCATGGGTTTATCCTGAGAAGCTCAGTCATACCTATCTCAGCCCTTCCCATCCCACAACGGTGAGAAAAGTGAAGGGGAAGGGTCGGTAGCAGTAAACCTTGTTTAGAAATTGGAATGATGAGACGTGGAAGAGCATGAACCAATTACCCAAGGCCATGCTGCATCCGTGGAGCCGAGAGGATGCCAGCCCAGGTCCCTGCCCGAACAGGCCCCGCCCCCCCAGGCAGCCACGCCCTGGGCTCACGGCAGATGGAAGCCCCACTACTCAGTTTTTTAAGTTATCATGTGTAAGTTCACAAGGGTTTCTGTGCTAGTCTTACACAGCTTGTGCTCACAAAGTTTCCTAGTAACTCGGTAAAATACCTGTGCAATAATGAGAATGATACTGTCTTCGTTTTAATCAGCAAGTGTCGTCCTCTTTATGCTAATGGCCCCATTTTACTTGCCATTTACTATATTATGCCACCCTATTTGTATTTACTAAGCATCTCCCATGTTCCCAACCTTTGTCTACAGTAAGATCATACCTGAAAAAAGGCAAATTATCTATAAGCCAGAAGGTTCTCAGTGAAAACCTTCACCATGACATTTTCTTAACTATTATGTCTCATTAAGTTTATTCATAAGATAAAATGGAAATCTCTACATAACAAGTTAAAATTAGGACGGGGTGTTCTAAATACCGGATCTTTAGAAATGCAGAGTCTGTCCTCCTGTCTTATACGGGACCTGGAAATGATAAGGAACGGTCCCATGTCGAATACCCACTGCATTACATGAGGCAATGTCCCATGAAGAGCATCAATTACGTCGGAACGAATGCACACCCAAAACTGATAGAGGACTTTTAACAGTGGACGTTTCCTTTCGGTCACCAACCCCCCAAATGCTGAGTCTACCTTTAAGTAAACCCTCCTTACGGGACTCGTCCTCTTCTCATTAACAAAATATCGAAAAGGAAAAGAACCCTCAGATACCTGCCTCCCCATCTTTCTTGAAACTCAGACATGGGCACACGACCCAAGCTCCACCAATGAGATGCAGCTCTAGACTTCAAACAGAAAACTCATCTCTCGGCAGCTGGAACTCAGAGGGTCCACGGGAGAGCGTGGCAGCCGCTGGGGCAGCCACACCCCGTGTCCCGAGGCAACAGAGAGACGGTGTTGGGGCGGCCCCCGCAGCCCAGCATCAGTGCTGTCCGGAGCACAAGCAGCAGCAGCATCTGAGCCCCGGCTGGTGGCAGAAGGGCTGTGTGAGGCCATCGCGTGGGACTCGGAGCTTCGTTCTCGGCAGCGTGATCTTCGAGGCTGCACCTCCCAACACTCTCAGAGAGTCTTTAGCAAGACCCACCCCCTTTTAATAAACCAGCCCGAGATGGTTTCTACCGCTTACGACCAAGGGCTCTGAGGCAGGCAGCTTCTGTCCTGCACGGGTGCGGAGAGCAGCAGCAGAGGACACCCCTGCCGCCCGGGGCAGAGCAGCCGTGCCCGGGGGTCGGCGGGGCGAGCACAGAGCAGGGCCCGCGAGCCCCGGAGCCAAGCCGCACGTGCGAACCCCGCTAAGGGCGTTTGCTAAGGTAAGGTGCTCAAGATATTTCTCTGCAGACTCATTTCATGATGCCAGAATATCCGGGGAATTCCACGGGGGAAAGTAAAAATAAACCGTAGAAGAGATTTTCATAAACATCAGGATCTGAACCACCTGGGGGAGGGGCGGCCTGAGACACAGAAAGGAGCTTCTGGGGTGCCGGCCCCCCAAGTGCTCGAGACGCACTTGTTTTCTATTTCTCAAAAACTGCTGTGTTAAAAAAACGAATCCTGGGAAAATGAAGGTCACCATTCCCGGACACAGCTAACCGTTTTAGGAGAAAATGAAGAAGGGGAGCCCTGTCGGTTAAAAGACACTTAAGATACAGAAACTGCAATGTATAAAATTTCCCCTAATAAAAGCTTCAATACTAAAAGTATATGAAAAAGAGAAAACTACCAAGGCCCAGGCTCCTTGGGTGTCCACTAATAGAAGACTGGCTATTCATGCTATTATAAAAATTTTTTTAAAAAAAGAAGAAGAAGAAGAAAAATAGCCCTGACTGGTATGGCTCAGTTGGTTGAGTGTCACTCCACAAAGTGCAAGGTCACCGGTTCAATTCCCGGCCAGGACCCATGCCCGGGTTGTGGGCCTGATCCCCATTTGGAGGCAAGAAGCAACAAATCTGTGATTCTCTCCCACAGCAATGTTTCTCTCCCTCTCTTTCTCCCTCCCTTCCCTTCTCACTGAAATAAATAAAATTTTTAAAAAGAAATGTAATATATGAAAGATAAAGAACATATCTGAGACAGTTTACTACATAGAAAAGGCAAGGCATGGAACAAAATAATTGCTAGAATGCAGTCTAGCAATTACTTTAAAAAGGAAAGAGCAAAAATAATATTCTCATGGGCGGTCCCCAATTTATGATGATTCCACTTAGAATTTTTCATCTTTATGATGGTGCAACAGCAATATGCATGCAGCAGAAATCATGTCAAATGCTGACTTTTTCCTGGGCTGGTCATATGCAGCGTGATACTCTCCCATGATGCCAAACAGCTGTAGGGGCCACAGGCTCCCAGTCAGCCACGTGACCATGGGGCAAACGACCAGTGCTCTACTGGGCGGCACTGAGTGCATTTCCAACTCAGGGCATCTTCAACGTACGGTGGGTTTACTGGGACGTAGTCCCACTGTATGGCGAAGAGCATGTGTATTTGTCTGTATGTGTTTAACCAACTGGGAAGGGATGCTGAAAAAGCAACATTAGTTGTCGCCAGGGTGGCGAGTAGGCAGCCAAAGGAGAGCAATGAAAGAGTGGTCACTTCTTACTTTACGAACATTCAGCATGCTTATACTAGAAAAGAAGGTTCTGGAGTCATCCCCTCAGCTTCCAACTCAGGGCACTAGAAAAAGAACAGCAAATTAAACCCAAAACAAGCAAAAGGGGAAAAAAAATACCATGAGTAAGGGCAGGAATCAATAAAAATTGAAAACAGAAAACACAGAGAAACATGAATGAAACCAAAAGCTGGGTCTTCAGATGAATCAATAATGTTAATAAATCTCTGGCCAGACTCAGGAGAAAAGAGGAAAGACACAAATCACCAATATCGAGAATGAAAGATGAGATACACCGCACGTTCTATAGACATTGAGGAAATAATAAGGAAACATCACAAAAAACTTTGTGTCCGTAAGCTCCACAATCTGAACCGACTGGACAGACACAACCGCCCCCCGACGGAACGCACCACCAGGGCTCCCTCAAGAACAGACACACAACCGGGAGAGGCCGTATCCGCTGTAGAGATGGAGGCGGCATTGTTAAGCCTTCCGAAAAATAAAGCTCCTCATTCAGGGGGCTGTGCTGGCGAATTCTAAACAGCTGAAGAAGGAAATAGTTGCATTTCTACACTAATTCTTCCAGGAAATAAAAACAGGAAAAAAAACAGTTCCCAATTCTTTCAAGAGGCCAGCATTTTTTTTTAACCCAAAACACACAGCCATTACAACAAAAGAAACCAAGTTGGTCCTTCATTAATTTAGACACAAAAATCTTCAGCAAAACGTGAGCAAATCAAATGTTACAATATATAAAGAGGATAAGGGGGGCTTGGTGTAAGGAATGTCAGTTAACACCGATTTGACATCTGAAAAACAATCATCATAATTCAGCATATTAACAGACTGAAAGAGAAAAACCAGAGGCAGATGACAAAATTCAACACCCATTCCTGACAAATACTCTCAGAAAACTAGAGGGGAAAAGGAACTGCCTCAATCTGATAAAGAACATCTGAAAAATAACAACAGCTAACATCATGCTCAATAATGACAATGCTTTTCCCCCAAAGACCGAGACCAGGTCAAAGAGGACTGCTCTCACCAACGGTCAGCATCACATTGGACTGACCCGCTGGTGCGATAAAGCAAGAAGAAAGAAAAGGCATACGGATTGAAAATTTAACAAATAAAACTATTTCTACTCCAGACAATATGACATTTTATACAGAAAATCCCAAAGAACCTACCAAAAATATCTGCAGACCCTGCCAAAACAAACACTATCACGGATTTGAGCAATGCTGCAGAATTCACGGTCAACATGAACATTCAATTTTATTTCCACAAACTAGCACAAGATCATAGGAAATACAATGGCACCAAAAATACCAAAAGCATCAATTAAAAAGTTTTTTTAACTTTTTAAAAAATGTGCTGATTCTAGAGAGTGAGAGGAAGGGAGACAGAGAGAGAGAGAGAGAGACAGCGATTCGTGGCTCCACCCACCCACATATCCATTGGTTAGTTCTTGCAGGTGCCCCAATGGGGGATCAAACCCACACACCTGGAGTATCAGGACAATGCTCCAATGTACTGAACTGCCCAGCCAGGGCAATAAAAAGCTACAAAAAAATGTTCAAGATGAATACAATGAAAACTCCAAAATACTGATTCAAGAAATCACAGAGGATGCAAATAGATGTGACATGTTCATGAAGCTAAAGGCGATACTGTTAAACTGCCAACTCTCCCTAAGCTCATCAGGACCTGTGGTGACTCAGGGCAATCCCAAGCAAATTCACCATAGAGCACTTTTGTGGAAATCAGCAAGATGATTCTCCGTATATCCTCAGAGTTGTAAACCCTTACAAAGCTCGGTGAGGTATGAGAACATACTAAAGCTACAACTCGCTCGTCCAAATCCCACCCTGTTCGTAGCACTGTTTAAAAGCCCTTTGTGTTATTTTATTACGCATCCAGGGCTGAGAACTACAAACGTAAAACTTTGAATGCAATACCAAGACTTTAGCTTCTATTTTACAGGCAATGATAGATCAAAGGATGTGATCAAAGATTAGAGAGAATGAATCTGTGTTTGTTCAACTCTCTCTGGCTCCAAATCTGACACTCTGCCTTCAAAGAGCTAGTCCTTGCTGAAGAGGAGAAACCGGTGTCATCAGGGCAAACAGACAGGACAGAGCGGCAGGGCCCAGCGCACGGGCGGCACAGCCAGGCCCAGCTTCCACCTCCGTTCCCGAAGAAAGACTTAACCCGCGGTACCCACCAGTACGCACCATACGACAGGTCTCAGTGGGCACTATAACATCTTTCTTTCTAAAAACTATTGTAACAGCACTTACACACTTTTTCTTAATTTTCAAAATGTTTTAGAAACGAGTATTTACAACGTTTTCCCTTCTTTATTCAAAATATTATGTAACTCAACTCTGTTGCAAATAATAGTCCTAGATTCAGAAAGTCTTACATGCAAACACAGAATAACAGACGAACTTCTCATTCAACCTGGACCGGCACTCAAACACCCGTATCCTTGTCCACTAGTTCGGGTTATTCCTAGTCTCAATGGCTGGTCTTGGATCAAGTACTCTGTAGATGCATTAACAAAGTCATGCCTTAACTCCTCAACTAATAATTATCCGTAATAATTACCTCACCCTCTCTCATACCTACTTTCCAACCACTTTTCCTATTCACGACACAGACACAGCAACCTCCACACCTGATCTCCCTCCCAGCAACCCTGGCTCTTCTCTCGGCCCAAATGCTCTCCGGGCTGCGCCGGCGTACGTGTGCGTACCATCACACGCTTTCCTGAGGCTGAGGGGACGTGTGTCTAAGTGACAACGTGCGGATGAAGGGCCTTCATGAGTAAGGCGGAGGGTGTTTGAAGTGTGGGCTCAGGAGAGGAATCGGAGATCAAGGATCACAGTAAATGTGGGGGGGATAGACTGGCAGAAAGGAGAGATGTGGAAATGATGTTTAGTGAGCCCTTACGTTTAAGAACCCGTTGAATAGTATGCAAAGTCGGCTCAGGTCTTAATTATGAACAAATCCTCCCCACCTGCAATGCTCACCATCATTTACAACTTTAGGGTCACAGTTTCAACTATCGGAAGGTTTACTTGCCTTTCTAAAGAAAATATTAATATAAACAAATTAATAAATGGTATATTTAAAGATACTTATATAAAAATCTAAGTATAACTTAGTATAAAGAAATAATCACCCGCCCTGGCTGGCACAGCTCAGTGGATTGAGCGGGGGCTGCGAACCAGGCATCACAGGTTCGATTCCCAGCCAGGGCACATGCCTAGGTTGCAGGCCATGACCCCCAGCAACCGCACATTGATGTTTGTTTCCCTCTCTCTCTCTCTCTCTCTCTCTCTCTCTCTCTCTCTCTCTCTCCTTCCCTTCCCTCTCTAAAAATAAATAAATAAAATCTTTTAAAAAAAAAGAATCATCCAAATAAAATTATTGAAGGGGTGTTCTCACAATTCTTACTTCTTCAAATCACATTTCTTTTTACATTTTTACTCCCAAAAGAAAAACACTGAGCATCCACGCTTTTGCTCTGCCCCTGAAGTCACTTTCCGCCTCAGTGCAACTCCCCACAACTGCCCCAAACGAGGTCAAGGGAAAGTGTCACTTTCGCTTTGCTAATGTTTCACAACAACTCCTGCATTCTTCCTCTAAGATTAGAGGCAACAGAGGAAAACTAGTCACTTAGCAGCATAATACCCTATGATTATGTCCTTTACCTAACTGATTCTTTCTTCTTGAAAAAAACTCATTCTTGACCCTTCCCACCAGACAGCTGAATTTAATCCACATACTTTGCTCAGGTAACATTTAAAAGTGAAGAGTCAGCTGCCCTGGGTCACGGGACATACCATGTAACCTCGCCCGAGTCCATGTTTTCAGCAATGCCCAGGTGAAGCCCAGGTTCCTACCAGAATCAATTCTCTGCAAACAGGACTTGGGAAAGATCTGGTTTCATCACACAGACGTGACTCACGCAAAACCGGGCCTGTGATGGCTGCAGAGTTCACTAGCAGGTCAATATTTAAGCTGCAACACAATGAACAGTGAAGATTAACCCCCCCCCCACACACACACACAAAAAGCTACTAAAATGAAAGGATGAACAGGCAGTATTTGTTGAGGAAGACGGGAGAGAGGAAGCGTGGTATTCTAACCCCACCCAAACAGAACCCTTCTGAGGAGCACTCTCCCTCAATGAAGAGAAGGACAACGATTCTCCTTCTCAGACATCCCTGCGTGACTCACTCCCGCAGACCTATCATTTCGCAGTCTGACAATGGACCATGCACACGACTTCTAAAGGAGTTCTTATTGTCCAAAACCCAGAAAGCACCGGGACTGCCGCCGGGCCCAGCTGGGCAGACAGTGAGTCACCCTGAATAAACACGTATGTTGGAACGCAGGTAGGGACCTTCAGAAGCCTCTGCCGTCCCTACCTGCGCACGTCGGATGGGGACCGCTCATGTCAGCTGTGCAAAGTCTCAGATCCTGCCTGTACTTTCCATGTCTGACCCGCCTAGTCTGGGTGATGTTTACAACTCTGCACTATCTAGTAAGAGCTTGCTATTCAAATTAATTCTTTTGAAAACAAGACGATAGGGAACATTTTTTACTTAAGAAAACACGTTGTAGCCCTGGCTGGCGTAGCTCAGTGGATTGAGTGCGGGCTGGGAACCAAAGTGTCCCAGGTTCGATTCCCAGCCAGGGTACATTCCTGGGTTGCAGGCCATAACCCCCAGCAACCGCACATTGATGTTTCTCTCTCTCTCTCTCTCTATCTCCCTCACTTCCCTCTCTAAAAATAAATAAATAAAATCTTAAAAAAAAAAAGAAAAGAAAACATGTTGTTTCTACATCTTTAGCAAGTAACTGTGGATGCAGCCAACTATAAATTAGTACTTTTTCCTTGAAAACAGACTTCTAGTCTAGAAACACTGTTACCAGTCCAGTGATCACACGCAGCTAAAAGTAATGAAAGCATTTCTCTTTGGTTTTCAAATTCATATATTTCCAGTTAATCTTAATTTACAAAACTTCACAGCGAATGGATTATGCAAGCATCAACTACAAATCGAGAATCCACTTGGCAAATAGCAAATAGCTTAATCAAGTGAAATCAATGAAAAGTCTTCTTCAATTTTATCATAATCAGAATGTCTGACAATTTTATATTTTTTGCCTACTAATTGTCATTTCAGCTTTACAAATATTTATTAAGAATCCAATGCTACATTAATTGGGAAATTAAAAAAAAAAGGTAAAATCTCTGCTCTCAAAGACTTCCGGTCGTATCTGCACTCTTAGGAAGCAGTTCAGAGCACTGTAACTGAAAGTCAAACTAATGATACAGACTATAAGCCACCAAAGGGATGGAAGTGGGTGGGTGACGAGAATAAGGAAGGCTGCAGAGGAGGTAAGAACTGGGGCGCAGGGGGCGGAGGAGTGGGGAGCACAGACCGGACGGAGGGAAACTGGACACATCATACTGGAAAAATTGAGAAGTGCCTCAAGTAGCTTAATCAGAGTTTGGTGTGAGCCGAGAATTATGAATTGATATTGTTAGATCTACCTGAAGAGTGTGAATGTCATTCAAAACCACAGGGAGTCTGAAAGTTTCTGGGGCAGGAAGTCACATGATGAAAAACGGTGTCCTAATCAGACTAACGTGGAGGTGAGTGTTGAATCAACTGCAGGAGTCTGGTACCACCTGTAACTTTCAGAGAAAAACAAAGGCAAAGAAAAAGCAACACACTTGGAAAAAGAATTCCCCTTGCCCTTTCTTTAAAAAAAAAAGCTTACAAAAAGAAAACAATAAGGCAAAATAATAAGCAAAAAAATTACTTTCTGGATTATTAGCTAATGGTCAAACACGCCCTTTGCAGGTCTGCATGGGGCCCTGGCGTCAAGAAGATTCCTCTCTGAAAATCGGCACAAACACAAGACTTCGCTCAGGAGAAAAGAAAAGCTACAAAATACACAGTAAGTGATGGGAAGAGGAATAGGTGAATTTCAAGTCCATTCACTTCTGCTCTCTGAATAATTCTGCCACCAAGCACTTAGCCTGGGGCTCAGTGAGCTGGCTGTGGTGGTGTCACCTCACATGGCACACCCCGACACCCACAGGCCAATGGCACCCAGCAGGGCAGGGCGCCAGTGTGGGCAGTTAGCTCCACGCCGCTCTCCCACCAGAGCAGCCATTTTTCTCCCTTTTGCACTAGGTTTCTCCTTAGGATTTCACGCTTTTGAAACATGCAAAGCCCCTGACTCATTCTCCACCACTGCCGGGACATTTCCTAAAAGAGCGATAATCCCATCCTTGTAAGAGTCAGATCCTTATAAAAATGTGCGACTGTTGAGGGCACCAAATTCCTCCCGCCCAGCACTAGTTGTCTCCTGTTTGTATTTGGCTGGCTTTTTCCTGCCATCCTGAATCAACCCAAGAACAAGTAGGGACACTAGTAAATACTGTACATAAATGCATGTGTCAGCGTAAGATCAAGTCTGCAGAGAATTTGTGTGAGTTTATTTGAGCCAAACTTATGACAATCGTCGGGAAGCAAACGCTCAATGGATTGAGAAATGGTCCGGAAAATGGCAGTTTTGCGCCTTACTTGACACATTAAAATCAAAAGAGGAGGCATAAACAGGTCACGTGAAGTCTGCTGGTGACAGACCAGGGAGGCGGGAGGAACCTCGGGGACTGGATAAAAAGTAAAAGGACAGACACACCTTTTACACAGGTGGGAACAGGACAGTGGACAGGCAACAGTGAACACGACGGCAGTCACAGCGAGGGGGCTTGTGGTCTCCCCCTGGGGCGGTGCCTGTGCTTTGAGGGGTCTGGGAAAGGCAACCGGACATTCCAAAGGTGTGTTATCGTAGATGCAAAAGGACCACAGACAGGCTCAGCTAAGGTGAGGACTGACCTCTGTTAGGGAAAAATACCTGCCAAGGACATGACAACCCGTCATGAGCTGCCTTCAATTAGGACGTTTTCATTTCAGACCGTCCTGGGTGGTTACTTTAGGTCTCTGAGTGTGCAAGGCCGCCACGCAGCCCCCCACCCCCACCCCACCTCGTCAGGTTTCACATGTGGCCCCTTTCCTTCCGCCCATGACATGTTTGAGCCTCCCAGGAACTTTCAGTTTTGTTTAAAGATCACTACCGAGTAAGACGGTAATCTAGTATTACCCTTTTTCAGCAGTGTCCACTCTATAACATGCTATTTGGGCATATTCAGAATTTAAAATGAACTGGTTTGTTTTTGCTTTTTTTATATTGTTTTGTTTTTAGCATTGAGCATAAGGAGGGAACAATGGAAAATTTTAAATACACCCAAATTAAGCTGCTAAAACAGGATTTTAAAATGGTTCAGAGTCATATTCCCAAACTACAGAGAAGTTTTCACACAAACCCATCCTGAATGAGATGTATAAGGAGCTTCACCCCGCAGGCATCTTCGCGTTGCTCTGAACCTGTCCGAGACGCCTCCGCACCTTCCGCCCCTCACCTTGGTTGTCCCTACCCTGGTTGTCCCGCTCTCCCTCCTGCCGTCTCCTCCTCCCCTCCAAGGCACCGTATTTACCTTGTTTGATATAATCAGGGATTCAAAGTGTGTAGTCTCTGCTCTATCATTTCAGTAGGAGGACTTTTTTTTTCTGACTTTAAAACTATTGTTTCTTGAATTAATTTTTGTTGCGCAACCTGAACTGATTTACTCCGTGTGTCAGTGTCATGATAAGGTGCTGCTCGCTCACCGCAGATTAACGGTTTTTGTAGTGGGGTGCAGGGCGGGGTCCCCTGAAAACAGCAGAGCGTACCCCCCACAACCCTTGATTGGGGGCAGGGGGCAGTGGATGATGCCGTTTAAGATACTTTGCACAACACTGCTACGTCAATAGCAGTGTCTTTCCTGACGGGAAGAGGCCTGCCGCCCGGGGTGCAAGGGGTACCTGACTTGAAGAGCATACAGTGATGGGGAAGGTGATGTCCACCCCAGAGGTTCCCACGTCCCTGGGAACTCTTGCCCTAACTAAAGATGGCAACCAAACGAAGATAAAACGTACACAGGAACTGGCAAAAATGGCAGACGCTAACACATCATAGGAGGGGCCAGTGATGAGGTCAAGCAGGAAATTCTAGGCCAAGCTTTCAAATGAGGGCAGGCTGAGCAGGCGGAGAAGAGAGTCCAGCGTGAAGACAGGAAGTCGGGAGTGAGCGGGAGAGGCACAGGAGTGCACCAGGAGGTCTGCAGGGGGAGAGGCCGGAGTAGGGAACAGCTCGGAGGAGCTGGTGGAGCTACGCAGACCTGCTCAACCAAGCATGTGTGACCGGGGAAGCTGAACCTTGACCAGGGATGCTGAGTTGCAGACTTCTGCTTCTCTGAAGGACGTACAGAGAAGCCACTCTCTTGGGAACAGGGCGGCTCTGAAACCCACAAGAATACTTTCCAGAGAGGATAGGGACCTGTTTGCGCAGCTGGTTGAAGAACAGATAAGGATATGGGGAACTCCTGGGCAAGTTCTCACGGGACAGGAGTGCTCTCAAGCCCCACCCCCGCCCAGGCTGGAACCCTGTTAATAAAAACCTGTTTCCTTCAACACTGATGGTTGGGTCACGTGTCAAGGTGCCATGTGGCCGAGCCCCCGTTTGCTCGTCTACAGTTTTACTAAGATTTTTGGATCAAAAGAATCATTCCTTGGACAGTATTAAAATTACAGTTTTACTGTGTAAATTGCTTTAAAAAATGGCATCAGAATTTTGGGACTTATGTCTCATGTCACACTTGTTTTAAAAATTCAAATTTCTTTACATCATTTTCTTTTAAATGAATAAAATATCTAACTTGTAACATCTTATAAAATGCTATAAATTTAGTGAGTGCCTACGTTGTAACTTGGCTTTGACGTTTGTATGATTTTACCATCAATTCACAGAATCCTCAATATTTTATAAAATTTAACTAATAACAAATGTATGAACAAAAAAATATAGGTCTACGGAGAGAGAAAATGAAGCAGAGAATTAACTCTTCCGAATCAGATGGCTGATAAAATAGCCAGGATGAGAAATCTGAACTCTTAGTTCCTGGAATACAACCACTAACCTCTGTGTTTCTATCATTTATGATTTCTTTTTGTTTTTTATAAAACCAACTTAATTCTCCATAAATACAAAGAGAGCAACCCATTTCTGTTTTAATTCAGAGAATATTTAAATAGTTTTCTACTATTATTGTAACCTTATAAAGCAATGTTCTGCATTGAAAAAAATTAAAATAAGACATTGAACATAAATAAAGAGAAAATGAGATACTATATAGTTCAGGGGCATTTGTTGTACATAAGAAACACAAGTTAGCTTTAAAAGTCAAAAAGAGCCCTGGCCAGCTGGCTCAGATCATTGGAACATTGTCCTGTACACCAAAAGTTTGTGGGTTCGATTCCTGGTCAGGGCACGTACCTAGGGGCACATAGCTTCAGTCTCCAGTTGGGGCATATACAGGAGGCAACTAATTAATGTTTTTTTCTTATATTGACGTGTCTGCCTGTTTCTCTCTCTCTCCCCCCTTTTCTCTCTCACTAAAATCAATAAAAACATATCCTCAGGTGAGGATTAAAATTAAAAAAGAAATAATAATAAAATCAAATAGAAACCCTCATAAGCAAATTCATAACTTGCCTCTGTTTCACTGGATAGGCAACTACACCTTAGCCAAACTCCATGTCTCAAGTGTGTGATTCTCTGAAACGTTCCAGGGCTTAGTATGTGACATGCCGCAGGACAGCAGGTCACTAACTACGATTCTAAGTGGACAACCCTTCGCAAGGGAGTATGGAAGAAGAACAATTAAGGGACAAGAATTCTTAGAGCTCAGCGAGCACGGGAGGTACTAGCCTGTCATACGCAGCGATCATGAAGTTGAGGAGGAGGCTGATGGACTGGTCCACACTGATCTGGTGCGTGGAGGGCAGGCGCTTGTTCAGCTGGTAGTAGATGGACGAGATGACGGTTTCGAGGCGGGACACGCTGATCTCCGTGCTGTGGTCCAGCGTGTTAAGGCCATTGTCTCGGAAGGCTTCGATCATGTTCCAGATGTCAACGAGATGGACTAAAACACAAAGCAGATAAACGGTCAACAAGTTAAAGGTTTTAATTCATCAGAAAGGCACAGGAACTTTACATGTATTTACATTTGACAGATCAGTGAAGGCCGGCAGGAGACGCCACCCCAACATGCCACGCTGGCATAAGGATTCCTGTGAGCCAAAGACACTTGAGGAACAGCAGGTGCCGAAGGCGAGGTGTCCTGACCCTCACCTTTTCTTCCTGACAGCAGCAAGTAAAACCCCGCGTGGAAGATGCCTTCTCTATTCCGGGGGGAGAGAAGCATTCTGGGCAACAGACACAGGGAGTGGAAGCCAAGAGTAATCTGTACGGACTTGTTAAAATGTTACCTTTCTTTAGTCTCTATATTTTTTAGTTACTTTTCCAAAATCGCTACTCTTTGTTTAACCTAGTATGCAAGCACCTGGACCTAGTCACTCTTTGGGTCTTCATCTTCCTACGGGGGCTCCCGTGAGCTATAAAAATCTGTACACTTTTCTCCTGCTACCTGTCTTACATCAGTTTAATTCCCAGGCCAACCAGAGACCCTAAGAGGGCAGAGGTAAAGTCTCCTCCACAATAGCCTCAAAAATATACAATGTAAAATTCAACCAAATGCCAAAGAGACACATCCACGAGCTTTGGGGGAGGTATTAACACACTTCTTAGTAAATGAGAGGCAAACACACAAAAAATAAGTATGGATAGAAAAACTAAACTGTATAACAACCAAAAAAGGCACAATGAACATTATATGAAATACTGCCCCCAATGATTAGAAAATATGCCTTATTTTCAAGAACCCAAAGAATATGTATAGAAATGGACCTTAATTGAGTCACAAAGCTAATCTCGACAAATTTCCAAGAATTAAAATCATATAAATCATGCCCTCTGAACAAAATGAAATTAAGTTAAAAATCATTATCAAAATGGTAACTTTTTCAATGAATTTTACCTTTAGAAACGAAGAAACACATTAGGGAACTCCCTTAATATAATTAAAGGTATCTACAAAAAACTACATCACACATATGACTCGACAGTAAAATGCGGAAAGCCTTCCCTCTGATATTGGGAATGAGACAAATGCCCACTACCATCATTTCTATGGTACTTCAAGTCCTAATAAAATAATTATGCAATAACTATTGGTACAAGTATTGAAAATGAAGAAGTATAAATGTCATTATTCAGAAAGAGGAAAATTATACACGCAGAAGATCATAACAATTCTATGGATAAATTACAAAATTTAATATCTGAGTCTAGAATGATTGCTAAACATAGATTGATTTAAAAGTAACTATTTCTATGTATCAGTAACAGATGATGAAATTTAAAAGTATCATAAGTCATCAAAGACTTAGAAATAAATCCAGTGATGAATGTGCAACATGTCTACAAAAAAAATCTATAAATACAATTGGCAGAAATAAAGACCCAAATTAATGGAGGGACAGACCATGTTTGCAAGAGGAAACCTCAATACTGGAAACACGGGGAATCTGTCAACTCTCCCAACTTGATTTACAGATTTAATGCAGTCGCAACAACACCCCACAGGGCTGTACGTTAAAAGGATGAACTTTGCTGTATGTTAATTATACTTATAAAAAGAGATGCAGAAGGAAAATATCCCAGCAAAGTTCTTTGTTTCATTTTGTTTGTTCTTAGTAGAAATTGACAGAGCCTAAACTATATATGAAAGTAAGGGTAAAAAGGCCAAGAATGCCCCAATCTTAAAAAGAAAAACAGAACAAAGTAGAAGCCCTCCTCTACCTGATATCAACTCACTATAAAGTTGTGCCCTGGCTGGCGTAGCTCAGTGGTTTGAGCACAAGTCCGCAAACCAAAGGGTGGCAGGTTCGATTCCCAGTCAGGACACATGCCTGGGTTGCAGGCCAGGTCCCCAGTGGGGGGTGCACAAGAGGCAACCACACATGGATGTTTCTCTCCTTCTCTTTCTCCTTTCCCTCTCTCTAAAAATAAATAAATAAATAAATAAAATCTTTTTTAAAAAAGTTGTGACAGTGGCTATTGGTACAGGACAGACAGAGCAGTGGGACGCAAGTGTCCAAAAGCAGATCTTCTCACATACAGACACTGCTGTGAACATGCTTGTGCATTTCCCCAAAGAGGGTGAAGAAAAGATTGCTTAGTGACAGAGGAAAAGGGGTCTTCTGAATCAACGGTAGAGGGAGATAGAACACACGTAGAGAAAACCTTGAAGCTCGACCCCTGTAGGTGCTGCGGACCCACAGAATTCATGTGGATGGAGAATCACACATGACAAAAGGAAACTTCTAGAACAATGCATCTTGTGCATTACGAATCCCACTGGCCTGGTTCAGATTCTCGACACTCCACACACAGACTACCATTTCCTAAGAGTAATTACAGGAAGAATTATAAAAATAGTAGGTTCTTTAGAGCAGTGGTTTTCAGAGTTTTTGACCGCAACCCACACAATTATATTTAAATCATACCTCACACACACACACACACACACACATACACCCCTAGATCCTAGATATAGTGAAATACAAATTTCACAAAAATACTTTTTAGATTTACCACATAAGCTGCGTTCTGATTTTTATTTTTCTTTCTTTTCTCTATTACATGCTTTAAATTCTGTCTAGGGCCACCAAAACAATTTCATGAACTATTAATGGGTCACAACCCATAATTTGAAAAACCATGCTTTGAAACACCAGAAAATAAACATGACTTCAGTCCAGGACGGAATGGTACACTCTTCAAAGAGAATTTTAAGCTGGGATTTTCGAGTAAGACTTAAAGTAGGGTAAAAGTATCTAGCTGTGAAAGTGACTTGCCCGAGGCACAGGTTTATGATAATTGGCAAAACCAGGGCCAAAACCAAGGTTCTTCCCCATTCTAAGGCCAATGTTCTTGCCATTACACAAAACAGTTTTTCATTAATGCAGACATATACATACAAACACATATGAGAAAAGTGCAATAATTCTGCCATAAGTTAGTTCACCTTCACAGAAATTAAGAAAGATTTTTATGCATCTTACATGCATATGTTCACATATATTTTATTTACTTACTTTATAAGCAGCAATTGTGCTAGCAATTGCTTATAGAAACGGCTGATTCATGTTACGTTTAATCAAGAAAGTTGATTCTTATTACACCTTTATCAAAATATGAATATTTTTCTCTTCCTCCAGAAGCTGATACATTGTACTAATTCTGCACGAAGCTTTTCATTAAAACGTGACAAGGAGAAACCCATTCTCCCGCTTACAGAACGTAAACAACGTGCCAGTCTCACAACTAGCCCATGTGGAGCTGATTAAATATTCTGAGGGACACGCGGAGTGCCACGTTCTTTCCATGACGCAGTTTATATTCTGCTAAGCACTTCAGACAAAAATAACTCCATCAAAACTACAACACGACTAAAAGATATTCAAGTCTTCTACTTGACATTACTGAGAACTCTATGCAGCTATATGTACAAGAAACGACTTACGGTTGCATCGTTTTTGGACAAATCGTAATTTGCACGCTGTTCTGTACGTGGATAGTCGTATGACATCGAAATTCTGAGCACCTGAAAAAGGGGCAAATAAAACATGTTCAGTTGGACTTACTGTTCAACTTCCACATGCTGGGAACAGGCTCTGTTCCACTGTGCTGGCACAATGTACAAGGAACTTGTCAGCTAAGCCTTCTGACAAAACCGAAGGCGGGAGGAAGGGTTAACCAGGTCCGTTTTCGGCGTGCCCGCTCCGCGCCAGGCACCATGCTCCTACTTCTGCCGACAGGTCTACTGGCCTCTGCAAGCTCCGAGGGGAGGAACACTCATGACCCGCATTAATTAACTGTACGGAGCAGGGAGGGAGAAAGAAGTCGCAGAGCAGGGAAGACCGTAGCCTAGACCCAGGGGCGTCAGTTCCAGCCCCAGCCTGACGGCCAACCACAGAACCTGACCGTGGCCCTGTTACGTGCCTCGTCTCAGCCTCGCTGTCCTCCTCTGTAAAATGAGGGAACCGGACCAGCCGATCTCTGAGGTCCCCTTCCAGATCTGTGGCAGCCTACATTTTTCAAAAACGGGCCTTAACGCAACGTCCAGACCAGTATTCCATGTGCTTCCAGCGCACTGTCCCTCCCTGTCAAGAACGAAAGGTGATTTCCCTGTACCTGCATCTGGGCAGGTTCCTGTGACTGCCTTAATGAACAGGACGTGGCAGAAGTGACACGGCCTGACTTCTGAAGACAGGCGACGAAAGGCGGTCCGCTTGCCCCTGCCCTCCCTCTCTCCGGTCGCTCCCCCTGGGAACCCACACTGGTCCTCCCTCTGAGAAAGGACCTCAGGGGCCACCCGGCTGGGCTCCTGCCTGCCCTCTCCAGCTCGGCTGAGCAGCACTGACCGCGTGGCCGTCCAACGCTTTCCGAAGGGTTCACAGTCACTGGCCCAGACCAGCAAGCGGCCCCATTTCAGGCGGAGGACTCTGAGGTCCCGCAAATGAGGGCGCTAGTCCCGGCCACACAGACAAGCAGTCACAAAGCAAATCAATCCTCCAAATAATGGGGACCTCCTCTCCGCCATCTTCTTTTCTTCCGTTTTACAGAATAATGTGATTTTTAAACAGATTTCAAGTTGTATAGTAAAGTAATATACTGAAGCACGCCTTTATACTATCAACTTCCCGCCCCCCACTCTAAGTGCTGAACTAACAGTCTTCTCTAGCCAGAATTTGTATCCAGTGTTGGGGACACTATGTGACACATTCATTATGTATCAGCATGTGCGAGCCCATGGTAACAATGGAGCTACGGCAAGAGGTCTGCACTGACGGGCAGGCCTCGGCCTGACGGACACTCTAGGTGACACTGCAGCCGCACTATCTATGGCCTTGCTAAGGAAAGCAGTTCGAGTCAGTTCCATCAGATTAATACGCTCTGGCTTGGGGCTCGCCAACTCCGTGACTCATTAACTCTCCTTCTTCCCGTTCGAAAGCTTGTAACTAAAACCTTCTGTGACTTCATCAGGAGGAAAGAAAAACACTCCCACGCACGCAAACAAGGACTCCAGGAGCACTCCAGACTTACGCATTTCTATGAACAGCTGCCTCTTCTCTGCCATGGTCTTCCGCTTATTCCCACTTTCCTCAATCATCCTGGAGGCAGAGAGAGAGACAGCAAATCACTGTGTAATTTGACAACCAAGTGCTTACTGTTCTATTGGGAAGGGAGAGGTACAGGAAACCAAGCTGTATATATGCACGTACGGAGAGGGCATCGGCAAAAATAAAGTGGGAGCCTGATGCCAAAAAGATAAACCCTTTTTCCTCCATGTGATACCTTCTAAAATATTAAGTCAGTACTTAAATGAGCTTGTACACGCCTCTTGTGCTGAATAAAATACGGGCTGTCTTATTTCTAACTCGGATTATTTTCTCTGCAGAGTCCTAGATCAGCTGAGGCAGTTTCCCATGTCCCTGCCATTTTATACAGGTAAGTATGCTACTAAATATCACTTAGAAAATAATTATAATGAAAGGCTATTATAGTAAAGAACATAATAGTGAGTTAACACATAAAATATATAAATAATATCCATTTTTATATTAAACAAATATAGGTATTCCTCTCCCCACTGGAAGAACTCCTGAATGTAACTTTTTATCACATGGTAAC
This sequence comes from Phyllostomus hastatus, assembly GCF_019186645.2. Taxonomy (NCBI): domain Eukaryota; kingdom Metazoa; phylum Chordata; class Mammalia; order Chiroptera; family Phyllostomidae; genus Phyllostomus; species Phyllostomus hastatus. Next base: position 4,426,695 of record NW_025333873.1, on the reverse strand, counting down.
AGTAGTTTACATTGTCAGACTTAGGCTATGCCAGTGACTTTGTTCGAACTCGCTTCATGCATTCACTCATCTAACCCTCCCATCAACCCCGGGTGCTGCTAGTAGTATTATTTATTATTATTATTATTATTATTACTTCTACTACTACGCTGTCCCCATTTTATAGATCAGGAAACAGATGCTTAAAAAAGACCACTAACTTGCTCAAGAGCACACACCTCAGAAGTGGAAGAGTAGAATCTCAACTCTTGCATTAAAACCTCTTACATAATTATTGCTTTTAGATGCATATTTTCAAGTATCTAGACCTAAAAAGCTAGAACAGAAATAGCCCATTGCTTGGACCCTGCTGAAACAAAATTTGTGACAACTTTAGCAGAGCTTTGCCTTATTCTATGAAGAAAAATACCTAGACAAATAGCACAAATAATCCCCCTAAGCAGAAGACACTGTCATAGATCATTCTCACATGTTAGACTCACAAACTAAGTCAATAATGACTGTGCAGATTACATATCCATTAAAGCAAGGTGCCCGGCGAAAGTTGAGTTATAACTATATCCTAGAGAAAATTTAACATGGAAATATATTCCTCACTATTCTTCAATAATATTTCGATAATTAAGACTGGTCCTTTCCTACATCATTGAAATGTTACCAAAAAGCCTGCAACACACATGACAGTTATGTAACAATTTGCCACAAGAGGAAAGAATTGTAAATAAACAAAAGAAAGTAAGCCGAGGAAAGCACAACCAACAGCAGCAAAAAAAAAAAAAAAAAAAAACACAACACAACGACAACAATGAAATCTAGGCCCTAAAAAAAAACAGGAATTGGTCCCAGTACCCTGTAATTACAAAGAAAAAGTGTTCAAAAGCTTGCTCCCTCTACCCCAATCTTTGCCTCCCATTAAATAATACAGTGTTTAAATGTTACACACAGATTAAAACAGAAAATATCCTAATGTTCCTTATATCTCATTTATTCTATCCTTTTTCTACTTTTGCTATTTCTTTACACCCCTTTTTCTCAAAGTAGGATCTAAGACTCCCTGGAGACCCCTAAATTCTTCATGACGACTTTTAAAAATTTGTCTTTATTTCCAGCTCAATTTTGAAAAAATTAATGGAACCATATTCTGGACCATCTAGATGACCACCCACCCACGAGTACTGCCACGCCACTCAGGGCACGCACGGCGTGTGCACGCACGCAGGGCGCGCGAGGACAGCGGCGCTGGGGGCGGGAGAGCGCCGCAGGCACGGCAGGCACACGAGGGAACCGCACTCCCCGGGGAGCGCCGCCGAATCCGACCTGCCACCCGCTTTTGCAAACACCCGCGTTCTGCAGGAACGCGGCCACACCTGCTCCTTCACCTGTCACTGTGGGCGCGCTCCTGCCACGCGGCGGAGCAGAGAAGCTGCAACAGAGAGCACCGGGCCTGCGGAGTCTGAAACAGTTGCTATGCGGTTCTGTAAGAAAGAGTACGCCAGCCCGACGCAAGGCAACAGTAACCACGATGGCATTACTACACACGTCGGGCTGCAATGAGATACACGTGTCCCCACCGTCAAAGTGGCAGGGATCATCCCACGTGGGCTTGAGTCCCAGTTCCATTACTGGAGGTTCATCCTTGAGGAAGTGCTTTAATCAATCTAAGACTGAGGCCTCATTGCTGAAATGGCATGAATATTTATACTTTATTAACCAGCCATGTAACAAATATTTATCAAGCAGCTCTTCTATGGCAGGCACGTCTAGACGTAACGGAAATATTGCAGTGAACAGAAGAGACAAAGTCCCCACCTTCATTTAGCTTTTTCTGGCAGGATTAAATGCAGTAATTCGTTCAGACAGCGCCTGGCCTAGGGCAGGCAAAGGACAAATGGTGCCTGCTATTCTTAGGATTACAATTATTATTATCATCATTACTACTACTACTACAACACAGGGGGCTTATAAATCTAGTGAAGAGACTCTGATTTATAATTAATAATACCATGATAGACATTATTTAATTTAATACATTTCCTTTTAAGAAAGTCCTTGGGGTTTTCAAATTAATAAAGCACAAAGTAGACGTTTTAGAAATGTAACGATCTAGCCCTGGCCAGGTGGCTCAGGTGGTTAGACCACTGTCCCCACACGCCAAGGCTGTGGGTTTGATACTCAAGGCACATGCAAGAAGCAACCAAGGAATTCATAAGGAAGTGGAACAACAAATCAATGTTTCTCTTTCTCTTCCCCCCTCTTTCTCTCCCTAAAAATCAATCAGCAAAAAGATGTTTTAAAGAAATGTAATAGTGTCCCAGGTTCGATTCCCAGCCAGGGTACATGCCTGGGTTGCAGGCCATAACCCCCAGCAACCGCACATTGATGTTTCTCTCTCTGTCTGTCTATCTCCCTCCCTTCCCCTCTAAAAATAAACAAATAAAATTAAAAAAAGAATGTCCTTAATTTAAAAAAAAAAGAAATGTAATGATCTCAACTGACAAAATGATGGTATCTTCATGTCATGAAGACAGTTTATTATAAACCTGGACCAAAGACATGAAAACACATACCAGAACATTCCGAGATAACAGATGAAAACGTCATCATGAGCCAGTAAGAAATCTGTTTTATCAACTGGGTTTTAATTTTGCTATTGCTACTTAAACTACCTCATTTTTTAAAAAACTTACCATGGACTTATAGTATACTAACAATTAACAAATACAAGTTCAACTACCTGCGCGAGAAAGGGAATTATTTAAATGACAGGCAATTCCACATCAGGACCACCTGCCCCAAGAGAGCGTGAGAAAGAAAGTGACTCTACAGCAGGGGTGTCAAACTCATCATCACCAGGGGCCACATCAGCCTCACAGTTGCCTTCAAAGGGCCGAATGTCACTTCAGGACTGTGTGAGTGTCACTACTCTGGAACAGTTACTCAAGCCCTCGGCGCCGCCGCCGCTGCTGGGTGGAAACGAGGTGCCGGGCCGGATTCCAGCTGGGGCCTCGTGTTTGCCACCTGCGGTCTGCAGCTTCCCACGGTCTCGGTTCTCCCACACAGAGCATCCTCTTTCCCGTCTTTCCTCCTTTTCCCAAAAACATCATTCCACTAAAGAAAAAGCAGCCAATTGCAACATGAAGAAAAAACTGTGCCAGACGTCGAACCACTTGCACATGTCCGTCTCCACTGGGGCATGGCTCCTGAGGACATTGCAAGAGGAATTCCCATCCGAATCACACGTCCAGGTGCTCACCGGGAAACTGCCTCCCAAAGGAAATGAGGCTCAGGCCCATGAAAGACAAGCAAGATCCACTCGACTACAAGGATTTGATATTCGTTTCAGAAACAATGCTTCTAATGTTTCATTGCTTTAGGAAATCATATTCATGGAACCACGTTCTCAACAGTTTGGAAAATTGTTCACACGACAGAAAAATTCTCAAAATTCAGAGCTACAGGATAAAGCTAGTCATGACGGGTTCTTCTGAAAATAATCATGAAATGTAAACATGCCAACCTGCATATGGTGTCAATGACATTAAAATACTGTATTCGTGTTGCAGAAATTATTTAACCATCATATATGTACACGAATAAAGATCAGAAATGAATTTGAGAATGAAAATACATTTGTAAGGTATGTTTTTCCCCCCCTCAAATTTTATTTTGTCACTGTGTTGCCTGGCAGTTTTTAGAAAGTTGAATGTGTTTGATGTTTATACTTCAGAGTTTTAAAATGTCCAAATATGTTTCCTTGGAGACGACGGGGAAACGTGCTCTTACAGACTATCAGTGAATATACACGTACTGACGCATGTATTTTGAATAGCAGTTTGGCAATATCTACCAAAATTTCAAATGCATACTCCTTTGGCCTAGTAAATATGTTTGTTTATTTGTTTAAAAGGAAAAGAGAAGCAAGGGAAGGAGGGGAAGGGGAAGGAGGAAGAAAGGAAGGAGGAAGAGGGAGGAAGGGAAGAAGGGGAAAACCAGTGTACAACTGCTTACGTAACTTACGGTACGGCCATAGAATGAAACGGTACAGTCCACGGGTGCTAAAAAGAACGAGACAAGTGTGTGCAGCTCATACAAGTCAAAAGGCAAGTGAGGAGCCCTGACTGGTGTAGCTCGCTGGCTGGGCATCACTCCCCAAAGGGAAAGGTCTCCAGTTTGGTTCCTGGTCAGGGCACATGCCTGGGTTGAAGGCTCGGTCCCTGGTTGGAGTGCGTGTGAAAGGCAAACGATGTTTCTATCTCACATCGATGTTTCTCTCCCTCCCTTCTCTCCCTTCCCCTCATCCTAAAAATAAATCATTTTTTTAAAAAAGGCAAGGAAACAGTATCACAACCCCGTAGATACTGTTTGAGCCCTGGCCCGGTATTACCTGGCTGCTAACCTCCTGCAGAGGCACTCCCTGGAGAATGACCTTCAGTTCACCGGACACTCCGTAAGCAACGCCTGGAAAATAATTCACCCGCTAAAGGGACCAACGGGCAGTTGCGGCCGGGGACTCACATGCAAGGTCAAGAGCCCAGGCCTGTAAGCTCTGGGCCCTGGTGAACTGGAGTGCGCACACGCACACACCAGCCCCTCTCCCACCAAACACGACTGTAGACAGAATGTGCACTGCAGCTGTCTTGAGCTCTGCGGATAGTAAACATCAGCAGGTGGATCCAGGAAGAACACAGAATTCAAAATACCACTGAACAGATGGTGAGTTTGCCATTTTTCCCTCTTGTAGGAATGACCCGGCTTGACCTCAACCCAGCGCAAAACCCCAAAGCAAACGCTGTGATGTAAACACAGAGAAATCCTCAGAACGCTCTAGTTCTAGCTCAAAGAAACGAAGAACTAAAGCCCAGAGAGAACGAGACATTTCCCAGGTCTTTTTCTCTCTCTTCCCCTTTTATTCGTTTTCTCCCGCCCTAGCCAGCAGGCCGTCCTGCAGTGGAGGCAGTGACAGCAGCAGCAAAAGCCCCTGGCCTGGAGACTGCAGGCATCAGACACGTGGAGAAAAGAAACCCTCCTCTCTGCTCTGTAAGCTGCAGCTCCAAGCAGGACCTCATTGAAGTGTTTATTTCCCTCTCTCCCTCTCCTCGGCTATGCGGTGCAACTGCAACAGTGGGCAGTTTCTGGCCAGTCCAGAGTAGCCAGAAAGTACCCAGGTGCTAACTGAGCAGAAGCTTGGGAAAGCCACCCCATGTAACTGTTCATGAAACCCTGGGACCTTCTCCAACTTGCACGTCCCGGGATCTGATCTTCACGAGCCCACCGACAACTCTGAAAACTGAGCGCAGAGAAAGACCTCTACCCAAGTCCCGGACCGGTGGGTGGCACATACGTGACCCGGAACTGAAAACTAAACTGACATCAGAACCACAGCCGACAGCAGACAGACAGAAACTTGTTGTGCAGGCTAAACCGAACCAGCTCAAGTGTGCCCACTAACACAAAGACATCGGCATTGCCCACGAAGTTTTTAAAGAAGACCCAAAGTCTTATAGTGTTCAAAATGTCCAGAAAACAAACATAAAATTATCTGGTAAACGAAGAACCACGAAAGCCTTCACTCACGAGGGAAAGATACCGGATGGATGCCGATGACGAGGTGACACGGGTGCTGGGGTGATCTGAGCGGCGTTACAGCAGCTACCGAGAAAAAACGCTCAAGTAAGCAATCACAGGCACTCTTGAAGCAGAAGTTAAAATGTGAAGTGTCAGCACAGAAGCAGAAGCGATAAAGAAGAGCCGAATACAAACGTTACAATTGAAATACGCAGTAACTAAGTGGGGGAATTCACTGCAGGGACACAGCAAAGCACGGAGATGACGAGGGAAAGAGGCAGTGCGCTTGACCAGAGACCAGACAGAAACTATCCCATCTGGACGACATGAAAAAGATGGTGGAAAGAACAAGAAATAAAGCCTCAGGGAGCTGGCAGGCAAAAACAAAAGGTCTCACGGTCACCACACCGTCCGAATCCCAGGGGAAAGGACAGTGTGTGTTGCTGGGTGTCCACAGACAACGCGTGAAGACACAAAACTTGGCTGAAAACTTGCCAAGTTTGGTGAAAGACATACCCCTACATATTTAAGAAAGTGAGCAAACCCCAAACAAGTTAAAGCCAAAACACACACACACACACACACCCCTAAATGGACACAGCATAATCAAACTACTGAAAAGTAAAGACAAAGAAAAATTATTAAAACCAGCCAGAATAAAAGAATGCATTACCCACAGGGCCAGAATCAGCCGTTTTTGGAAAGGACCAAACAGCAAACATGTTGGGTTTGCAGGACCTACGGTCTCTGTCACAACTGCTTGACTCGGCCATGCGGCACAAGAGCAGCCACAGATGGTATGTAGACACATGGGTGTGGCACTGTCAAAATTCGTTCAGAAAGCCCTGGCTGGTGTAGCTCAGTGGATTGAACGTGGGCTGCGAACCAAAGCATCGCAGGTTCGATTCCCAGTCAGGGCACGTGCCTGGGTTGCAGGCCACAGCCCCCAGCAACCGCACATTGATGTTTTTCTCTCTCTCTCTTTGTCCCTCCCTTCCCTCTCTATAAATAAATAAACAATCTTTTAAAAATAAAAAATAAATAAAAATTAAAAAATAAAATTATAAAAAAATTCGTTCAGAAAATAAACAGGCCCACATCCCACAGTCTGCGGCTCCTCTGAGAGGGAATGGCATGCACTACTGTAGACTTCTCATCAAAATCTATGGGCCCCCGAAGACAGTGGAATATCATTTTGAAAGTGCTGAAAAGCTGTCAACCCAGAATCCAAGACTGAGGAAATGCATCCTTCAGAAAGTAAAGACAGCTGAGAGCATTGCAGCCAGCACACTCGCTCTAAAAGAACTGCCAAAGCAGGTTCTTCAGAAAGAAGGGAAGTAATTCCGTAAGGAAACCCGAAACATTACAATGAAGGAACAGCAGTAGAAAAGATGTTAGAAGAAATGATATAAAGTCCACACAATCTGCATCAAAAAATACAAAAGAACACCTTTCAATTCACGCTAAAAGGCCCACTTCAAGGAACTCAGTGGGTGCTTCAATGGCATAAAAAAGACCCAGGCAGAAATGAAGGATACACTAACTGAAATAAAGAACAATTTACAGGGGATCGACAGCAGAGTGGGTGAAGCCAAGAATCAAATCAATGATCTGGAGCATAAGGAAGAAAAAGACATCCAATCAGTGCAGCAAGAAGAAAAAGGAACCCAAAAAATTGAGGATAGTGGAAGGAGCCTCTGGGACAACTTCAAGCATTTCAACATTCACATCATAGGGGTGCCCAGAAGGAGAAGAGAAAGAGCAAGAAATTAGAAACCTACTTGGAAAAATAATAAAACTTTCCTAATTTGGTGAAGGAAATAGACATACAAGTCTTAGAAGCACAGAGAGTCCCAAACAAGATGGATGCAAAGAGGCCCACTCCAAGACACATCCTAGTTAAAATGCCAAAGGTTAAAGATAAAGAGAGAATCTTAAAAGCAGCAAGAGAAAAGCAGAGGGTTACCTACAAAGGGGTTCCCATAAGACCATCAGCTGATTTCTTAAAAGAAACTTTGCAGGCAAGAAGGGACAGGCAAGAAGTATTCAAAGTGATGAAAAGCAAGGACCTATAACCTAGATCTCTCTATCCAGCAAAGCCATAACTTAGAATGAAAAGAGCAGATAAAGTGCTTCCCAGACAAAGTAAAGCTAAAGGAGCTCATCATCACCAAACCATTATTTTATGAAATATTAAAGAGACTTATTCAGGAAAAAGATTGAAACTGTGAAAACAATAAAATGGCAATAAATACATATCTATCAACAATTAAGTGTAAAAAACAAACTCAGCACACAAGCAGAACAGAAACAGAATCGTGGATAAGGAGATGATTGGGATGGTGGCCAGTGGGGAGGGGGTGTGGGGGAATCCAGGAAAAGGGGAAGGGATTCAGAAGCACAAACTGGTAGTTACAGAATGGGCAGGGGGTGTTAAGAGCAAGTACAGGAAATGGAGTTGCCAAAAAACTTATATGCAAGACCCATGGACCTGAACGAAGGAGGGGGGATCACCAGAGGGAGTGGGGGGTGCTGGGTGGAGGGGGGCAAAGGAGGAAAAATGGGACAACTGCAACAGCATAATCTATAAAAAATAAGAAGAAGAAATCCCAGCTGAAATTTTTGCTAAACATAGGCAATTCTAAATTTTATATGGATAAGCAGAAGGAACAGAACAGAGAAGACAGTTCTGAAGGAGAATGACCTTGGAGGATCGCACGACTCAGGCTGAAGAATCACTATGAAGCTCCAGCGATCAGGACAGCGTGGTGCTGGCAACGGGACAGGCACACGGATCAATAGAACAGAACAGAGTCCCGGAACAGAGCCCCACAAATGCTGCCATCTGATTGTTTTAAAGGTGCAAAAGTAATTCAATGAAGAAAAGATGGTGTGTTGGAAAAACTGGTCATGCATACGCCAAAAAGATGAACCATTGTTGAATCACTGTTGTAAACTGACGTTGTATCTCATTTGTACCTTAATTTGAAAAGTGAACCTTGCCTGTGCCTCATGCCATATACGAAAATTAATTCAAAATGGAAGACAGATGTAAATATTAAAGTTTAAAACTTCTTGGTTTTAAACACTTTGAATAAGAAATGAAAAGACAGGGACAACTGTAATAGCATAATCAATAAAAATATACCTAAAAAAATAAAGTAAAATAAGGGAAAAAAAAGAAATGAAAAGACAGCCCTGACCAGTGTGGCTCAGGGGGTTGGGCGTCGTCCTGCAAACCAACGGTTGCTGGTTCAATTCCTGGGCCGGACGAAGGCCTGGGTCGTGGGCCAGGTCCCCAGATGGGGGCATGTGAGAGGCGACCTATCGATGTTTCTCTCCCTTTCTCCTTCCTTCCCACCTCCAAAAATAAAAAATAAAATCTTTAAAACAGAAGAAGGAAAGAAATGACAAGACAAACTACAAACCTGGAGAAAAATATTTGCAAATCACATACGTGACACAGAACTTGTATCCAGAAAAATATATTTTTTATCTTCATTGTATTTTTTTTACATTACCTTTCAGCCCCTTCACACTCCCCACCCCCTAGCAATCACCGCACTGTGGTCCATGTCCTTAGGAAAAAAATATATTTTTAAAAGCCTCAAAACTAAAGCCACACAAAAGAAAAGCTTTACTCAGCAGCAACCGCGACAGACATTATTTGTCGACCCGGCAGGTGGAGCAGGCCCTGCCGACACTCTGACTCTTCAGCTGCCTGTACTATCACTTTGATGCGTAACTGATCCGCTTGCATTCGCCAGCATCTGCATGTCTCGCCTGAGGGTTTTTCTGGACACTGCAGACTGTGCTGGCACCTGCAGGGAAGTCCAGAAGCACCACAGCATAACAACCCCGGGGGCAGCGCCCCCACTGACAGAAGTAATGATGTCAATACGCCACCCCCTTTATCCACCAGAGGGATAGCTCTGAAGCAGTGTGGTCCAATGGCTCCCTGAGTTCCCCACTGGAATTAGTTTTTTTTTTCTCATCTTGACTCTAGAGAGAGAGTAAGGGACGAAGGAAGAGGGAGAGAAACATCGATGTGAGAAACATCAAGCCATTGCCGCCTGCATGCGCCCTAACGGGGGATCGAACCCACAACCCAGGCATGCGCCCTGACCAGAACCGGACCGGCGACCTCAGTTTGTGAGATGATCCCCAAGCAACCGAGCCACACCAGCCAGGTTCCACTGTAATTAATTTTGCTCACCCACAGCGCTTAACCAGAAACCCTTTGTTAACTACTTTCTCCTCTGTCTCATTTCTCTCTTCCTCTACTGGTATTTCCTAGGGTCATTAAAAACAAAAACAAAAACAAAAACTTTTAGTTGAATCCTTACATCGGGGTTTGCTTCAAGAGTAACCCAAAGCGAGACAGATCTGTTCCTGTAAAACAGATCTTTCCGACAGGTTCTGTGAGCAGAGCACCTGCCATCCATACCACGAAGCCCGCAGGGCCGGTGGTGCGCCGCTAGGGGGAGCCGCTGGCGTGCCGCTGCAGAGATGTTACCCAGACTCTCCGAGGGGAGAAGCTAGGAAGGGACGTGGAGGATGACTGGCTTAGGCAACAGCTTTAGCATTTGAGAAAATTTTAAAGGCAAATGGGTTGAACTTTTGTTAAGCGGCAGTGATGCACAGAAGGAGGAACATGTCACGGCTTAAATCAGCCAAGTGTCAACCCAAAGCGTGGTACGGCAGCCAGGAGGCCTCCATGGCAGCATTTTAAGGAACTCTCAGCTCCTACTACTTGAGGGCGCATGATGCTAAAGTCAGGCCCAAATTCTGACTACGAGAGGAGGCAAATCACAGCCAAGATTCTCCTGAACCCTCTGAGCCATAAGGAGTGGCTGGCTCCCTAGCTCTTGATATAAGAGTCTCCCGTGCCCAAAGGCTAGACACGGGCCTCACCCAAGATGCAGGCCTCCGAAGACGCCGACCCCCAGCTGCCCTGTCCCTGCCTCCCTCGCTGCACCCAGGCTAGTAACTAGGGGCAAGTCACAGCGTCATCGGAATAGGGAGGTCCTGCCCCTGCTTTGGGAGGAAAGGGGTGATTCGCCCAAGCAGCTGCGGGAGCTGACGACAGGCACTGGCAGGAACTGGGAGAACACACCGGGGAATGGATCTCGACAGTGCTGACCCGCGGGCCACGTCTAAGGACAGTAAGGAAAAGTTTGTTGATGTGCGGGCACTCTCCCAGGACCCAGGATTTAACATTCCAAAAAGGACACCTGGAGCCAGTCCTAATGAGCTGCTGGATGGGTTCATTTTGTCCTGGGCTGCAGGGCGGGGGTCGATGTGCTACAGAAAATGAACCGCAGATGCTGGAACTGTACGGCAGGGCGTTAAGGGAAGAGTCGGTATCTCCTAACCTCCACCGATTGTGTCTGTTCTGGACTGACAGCATCTGCTTTTTTTTTTTTTAACCTGGGGACTGTCTCTGACATCTGAAATCCATTTTAGTTTCTTGCATGGCAGGTCTGAAATACTAAAATACTGTCAATTTATTACTCCCTGGAGCAGTCTTAACCAGTGATTGATGGAGTTGGTATATGACATCTGCCCAGAAAGTATCCAGCCATGGACCATGAAAAACAGAGGCATTTATTGAAAAAGATACAAGAAATACTGTACACAGGACAGTGATGCCTCAGCCCCCTTCAAAGCAGGCACCCTGGAACCTCACGCAGTTCTCCATCAGCTGCCCTGTTGTATTTTCCTGAACCTCATCAATGGTCTGAAATCTCTTCCCTTTCAAAGACGATTTTAGTTTGGGGAAAAGCCAGAAGTCACAGGGCACCTTTGGGCTGCAGAGGGGCTGAGTTGCCTGGGTGATGTGATGTTCCACAAAAAAACTCTGCATGAGATGTGATGCATGAGCAGGTGCGTTATTGTGATGAAGCTGCCAATCACCAGTTGCCCATAGCTGTAGCCTTCCGAATCATCCAAATAGTCTCCATGGAAGAATGTTTAAGCTTAACACAGTATTTGACACAGATCTGTTGCTCTACTTGCTCAGTCATTTGAATGCTACGGCCACACAGTACACATGCTCACTCAACAGTGTCTACCGCCCCCACTGACTAGTGCAGTGAAGTCGTCATTGTTCACACATGCTCATTCCAGTCCACTCTCCTTGGCTGCCTGGTTACATCGATGCTGTGCAAACCATTCTCATTATATTAACAACTGTTGGACTTTTTCCAGACAGGTCTCATAACACTCCGCCTACTTCGCCCCCTCCGCAGTTATCCACAGTGGCAACTTGCTTGATAAGAAACCCTTTTTTTGCTAACTTCCCTCCCCCTCTCACTTCTCAGTCCCCTACTGATATTTCCTAGGATAACCTCCAAAACAAAATACCTGCACTCAAATCTAAGAGTCAGCTCCTAGGGGAACTCCAGGACTGTCTTTTCATCTCAACCACGCTTGTACTTCAGACGGCACACAACGTGTGGGGCGCACACAAACTACGATGACTGTTGATGACTTCCCCTGGCATCGGGGATTCCCCAGTGCTCCGCGGGCACGGAGAGCTGCGTCTTTGTAATCACCACGGTTCCACTCAACAAAGATCTAAGCCTACTGACAGGCCTGATTACGCGTCCTTGTCTTCCTGATGTAGCCTTGACGATCCACGCGGACATGGATGTGAGCAGGCTCTCTGCTTCCTTCCACTTGGGCTCCTGGCACTTTGCCTTTCCTTGGCCTCACAGTCTCGAGATAGCCAGACCTCCTATCACTCCTTTCACAGACCAGCTCTGATTTTAAAGCCTGCCATTTCCTTCCTCGTAATCACTCTCATATCCACCCTTTTCCCCATTTTCACTGCCAAAAATCTTTGTCCACATGAATGCACACATAAAAACCTGTGACACTGTGATCTCAGGACTCTGTGCCCCCTTCTTCCTGCCATTCATCCTGTGAACACCCAGCGAAACCCACTAGGTTATTTATTCAAACATTTTGACCTCTGGTGGGTCCTAACCACCCTATTCAGGAGCCTTATTCCACCCAATTAAAAAAATCAGACCACAAAGTGAAACAGTCCAGATTGAGAAAGACACATGTGAGTGAATTCACTCATATGTGGAATCTAATAATACAAAAAAAAAAGACAAGCCCTGACTGGTGTCACTCAGTGGGTTGGGTGTCCTCCCACAAACTGAAAGGTCACTGGTTCAATTCCCGGTCAGGGCACATGCCTGGGTTGCAGGCCAGGTCCCTGGTTGGGAGCGTGTGACAGGCAACTAATTAATGTTTCTCTCACACATAGACATTTCTCTCCCTCCTTCTCCCTCCCTTCCCCTCTCTCTAAAAATAAATGAATAACATCTTTTTGTCTTAAAAGTCAAGCTCATTACAGAAGCAGAGTAGCGTGGTGACTGCCAGGGGCTAAGGCGTGGGGGAAACTGAGAGATGGTGGTCAGAGGATACAAACTTCTGGTTACAACATGGGAACTGAGTGTGCAGCATGGCGACTCCAGTTGATAACACCATACCGCACAACTGAAATCCGCTAAGATCTTAAACATCTGCACCCCCCCCACACACACACACACACACACACGGCACTATGTGAGGTGATGAACGTGTGAAGAAACAAAGCTAGGGCAATGGTAAAAGGACCGGTGGCCAAGAGATCTGGGGGGAGGGATGAGGGACGAACAGGCGAAGCACAGGCTGTTAGGGTGGGGCAACTCCCCGCACGCTGCTGCAGTGGGGCGTGCGTGTGACACCATGCGTCAGTCAAACAGACAGACATTGACAACACAGAGTGAGCCTTAACGGACATACATTTTTATTAAATCCTTTAGGACAGGGGTGTCAAACTCATGTTCACCAGGGGCCACATCAGCCTCATGGGTGCCTTCAAAGGGCCGAATGTAACCTGGGGACTGCATAAATGTAACTACTCCTTCACTAGGGCCAAGGAGCTTGGTGCTGCCACCGGGCAGAAACAAGGCGCCGGGCTGGATAAACCCAGGTGGAGGGTGGGATTCGGCCCACGGGCCTGGTGTTTGTCTCCTGTGCTCTAGGACATCAGAGCATCCAAGGGTGAGATGCAGAACGTGACAAAGCGATCCAACTGCCTTACAAACGCATGGAACAACCTCACTGCAGCGGGGTGCGGAGGTAAAGGAAGTGACCTCAGTAACTCTGGAAATGGATGGTGTTTGTAAGACTAAAGCAAAACAAAATACACCTAAGTGCCGTACTCTAGTTCCCACAGGTTAGAGAAGTTCCCAATTCCAGTACTGCTACGCGTGAATCCTGGAATCGAACAGTCACGGAAAGGGGTGGCCCTCAGAAGAGTGTAAGGTTACAGACAAGCAAGGTGAGAGGCCAGAAGGATCCCCACGGACCCAACTGCAGACGGCAGTATGAGATCATGTTTCACTTAAGGCAGACACAGAGAGTTACCTGCAAAAGTGATTCTGGAGAGGTGTATGCGCATGGCTCCGTATACACACAAGTCCTCGCTGTGTCTACTGAGAGGGCGTAGAAACAACAACATCCCAACAGCAATGAGCACACCTAGTGCCCAAGTTTTGGTTCACAACTCCACTCTCCGATAAAAGGAACCAGGAGAAGTGGCCGAGGCAGGAAATAGACAAGATGAGACTAGAGCATCGTGCGGTGTGGAAAGTAAAGAAGCTCCCGGAGAAAAGACCACGCGATGGAGGTAGACCAAAGGGACGCAGACGCCAACTGAGAGAGCTCCCAACGGACAAAGTCGGCGCAACTGCAGCAACAAAATGAACAAAGCAGTACTACACACCCATCGGCAAATACTGACACAAATGAGTGGATAAATTAATAAACAAAGGAGAACAAACATCCTGTGAAGAACTGCAAATACTCTATGCCAATACTCAGCCCTGAGAAAAGCAAAGCGTTAACGCCCACTCCCTAAGTGTGGGCTGCACACAGGGCCTTCCTCACAAGACAACAGCACGGAAGACGGGGGAACGGGAAGCCACCTGACAGTGGAGACCCCGGCCAAGCCCTACCTCAGCCCGGGCAAGTTCACCATCAGCAGGGAGGATCACGCTGACCGTGTGCGAGTGCATCCTGGACACGATGTGATGAAAACGGCATCACACCTGCGTGATCTTCCTCCCCAGACCCACAAACCCAGCAGGATCATGAGGAGAACATCAGGCAAGTCTCACCTGAGGGATAGTCTACAAAGACCTTACCGGGACTCGTCAAATTCACCAAAAACTTGATCAGCAGAGTCTGAGAAACCGACAAAGCCAAGAGACATCTAAGGAGACACGGTGATCACATGCAATGCGGCATCCTGGCTGGGACTGTGGAGCAGATACAGGCCTCTGCATAAACTCCAAGGAAATCCAAATAAAGTATGGGTTTTTCTTAGTAATAATGTATCCTCGCTGGTTCATTAATTGTAAGAATGTAAGAGGTTCATGGCAGAATAGAGTATGGGATGCAATTATTTTTCTTTTTTTTTTAATAAAGCTAAAACTGTTCTAAAATTTCAAATTTATTTTTGTTAAAAAGACAGTATAAACATATTCATTTCTATTCATTCTCTTAACTGATTTAAAAAGCAACTGCACCCTTTCCCGGTGTTTGCGGCGTAAGGAGTCAGGAGCAGCAGAGTCTCCCACGACGCCCTCTATAGGCGAGGCGGGAAGTCCTGCACGGGAACCAGCGCAAGCCCAGAAGTTTCTGGAGAGGGTGGAGCTGCACCCCAGCTTGAAGAACTACGACCCCCAGAAGGACAAACGCTTCTCAGCCACAGCCAGGCTTAAGTCCACTCCCCACCCCAAGTTCTCCGTGTGTGTTTGGGGGACCAGCAACACTGGGATGAGGCCAAGGTCGTGGATGTCCCCCACGTGGACATCGAGGTGCTGAAGAAACTCAACAAGAATAAGAAGCTGGCCCAGAAGTATGAGACTTTTTGGCTTCAGAGTCTCTGATCAAGCAGATCCCAGGAATCCTGGGCCCAGGCCTGAGTGAGGCTGGCCAGTTCCCTTCCTTGGTGACCCACCATGAGAACACGGTGGCCAAGGCTGAAGTCAAGTCCACAACTAATTCCAAATGAAGAAGGCGCTGTGTTGGCCACGTGCGGATGACCAGTGACGAACTCGTGCATGACATCCACTCAGCTATCGGTGTCCCGGTGTCCCATCCACTCAGCTGTCGCTGTCCCGGTGTCCCATCCACTCGGCTGTCGGTGTTCTGGTGTCCCGTCCACTCGGCTGTCGCTGTCCCAGTGTCCCATCCACTCGGCTGTCGCTGTCCCGGTGTCCCATCCACTCGGCTGTCACTGTCCCGGTGTCCCTGCTCAGAGAGAACTGGTGGAACGTCCAGGCTTGTCCGTCCGGGAGCGCCACAGGCAAGCCCCAGGGCCCACACTAGGGTGCAGTGTAACTAACCACCCTGCTACCAAAAAGTAAAAAATAAAACTAAAACTAAATAAAAAGCAACTGCATAACATTACACCCATCGAATTGTATCGTTGGGCCTGTAACATACGGGTTTGCTAGGAAGACACACCAACTCCAAACGCCTACGTACCTTACCACAGCACTTCAGAACACACCGGGGAAACCCGACAGAACTGAAAGGAGGAGGAGACACGTCCACACTCGCACTTGGAGACCTCGACACTCCTCCATGGTCGTCACAGGAGAACGTCGGGGAGCACGAGGAGGGACTGAACAACACCGTCAGCCGACGAGATCTGACTGACATCTATGTCCCCCAATCACGACAAAATGCAAACTCTTCACAGGTGCACATAAAACACGCATCGCCACATTCAGAAAAGGGACTGCAGAGGCGAACCACCCCTATCAGCTGTGTTTCATTTACTAGGCTGGCTCTGGGTACACTATAATATTCTTTACACTATTATATGTCCTATTCTGGAGTAAAATTTTAAGTCCTCTCCTTTGAATATACTCTCTGGTAAACCTTTTCTTTAGTGGTTTGGAGGGGGAGAAGGCAGGTCCCCACATATTCTAGTAATAAAATGGGAGTATACCAGATACCACAAGCTCTGTACTTTTGCGCAGATAAACAGAAACTCTCACACACTCCATAATTTGGTACAATATTTATCACTTCAAATCTTCAGCAGTGTGTTCTATGAGCATCCCAGCAATATTTGCTAACGAAGGATGCATTTCACGAAACTAAAATTACTGCTTTGTCTATATGTTATTTCAGCCACAACTACCAAAACAGAAGAATAAAGGTTTGTGGCTTTTTATGTTTTACTCCTGAAGCAAGAAATCTCCACGAAACTTCTAAACATGTATCATTAAGCTAAATTTTTACAGTACTAGATTAATTAGCATATGACTGTAATCGTCCATGAAAAGTTCAATAACTTCGCCCGCATACTCTGAATGCTTGGTTTTAAAATATCTCAGCTGACAACATTGGCCTCGTGCTACCATCAGTGACTATCTTGGGCACAATATACTCAATGGTATAAATAAATCCATGTATCCAGTAGCATTTTTAACAATGTAAAGAGTTTTTTTTTTACTGATTCCCTGCAATCTGCTTAGATTATTATTGCTTTTGTACTTCGCCACTGACTGACAACAAGCCCATAAAGCAAGCGGAAGCGTCCGCCCCGCTCTCCCCTCGCAGCGCGCGTGTCCGGGCATCGGGCCTTCAGTCTCCAGCCGGATCTGAAACGTTGATCTGCGGTTTCTTTGTGGGCATCCTTCTGGGCCCTTTGTCTGCCGAGCAAGCTGCATCTCATTCCAATCAGATACCAGAATCTGAAAGACCACTCAGCGTGCCCGAGCAGAACAGAAGCAAACAGTGAGGAGGCTCCCATGCCGGCCCCTCCAGGCCGAGGGGCCCCACCACGCCCCTCCGCTCAGCCCAGACCTGGGGTGTGTCATCAGACCTACGGGCGGGTGTGAAGGGTCAGCCTATGGACTGACCGTGGATTAAACAGCACTAAAAGTTAACTGCCCGTATTTTCTTGTTATCCCTACCTAGAGAATCATTTGTGGGTACCTCCCATGTTGAAACCACTGACCTAAAAATTTTTTTCAATAAAAATAAATAAATTAAAAACAAACAAACAAGACTGAGAAGACAGGAAGGGCTGTGCCTAACCTGAGGAGCAAATGAAGAATGTGGATGGTAAAATTAGACGAGTAAATTTAGCACCTCTGTGGTGCGTTAACTTGGCCTAAGGCTACAAAGCTAGCAATTTGTGGATTTAGGCCACCGATTTGACTGAAAGTCCATTCTCTTTCCACTGTGTCACATCGCCCCCACCAGGACAAACGCCAGGATTCCAGGAGAGGGGAAAGAATACAGGTCCCCACATCGTGGTGCTGGATCAGAAGGGAATTCATAGTGAACGGGGCCTGGAGGCTACAAAACCTACAAAACGCCTGCCCCTGCTCCCCGCCCCCCCCCGTGGTGCTGCCCAGGAAGCTCCCCCCGTGGTGCTGCCCAGGAAGCTCCGTGTTCCAGAGGTACACCAAGTCTGCAGGCAGGAGGGGGGTACGGCCCACAGTAAAAGCTGAAGGAAAGCGGAGTGGCGTTCCTGCTGCCGAACTCTGGGGGCCTGCCGGGAACGGCATCGCTATAGTGACAAATGCGGCTGGAAGGCTGCGGGCCAGGACATTTCTGCCGGCTACTTAAACAGGGTCTTCTTCTGTGTGCCCTGGGAGCACACGGCTCTTCTCAACGTTGAAGGTGTGTGCGCTCCAGACGAAGCTGAACTCCGTCCAGGCCAGAGACGGGCCTCTGTGTGCAAAGCAAAGACCAGCACAGTGACTCCTGGCGGCAAACCGAACAAAACCCGCGTCGTCCGGGGGAAAGGGACTCGTGCTCATGGAAACAGTGGACGGCTCGTGCCAAGTTCCGAAGGAAGCTTCCTGCTAAGGCCACTGGACACAGAATCTGTGCAACGCTGTACCCCTCAAGGGTTTCAACTTACTGAAAACCAAATAAATAAAATGTATTTGTTTAAAAAAAAAAAAAAGCTAAAGGGAAGACAGCAGGCTCTAGCCCCGCGAGGTGGCTCAGCTGGTTAGAGCGCTGTCCCGACCACGACGACACACCAAGGCCGCTGCTGGTTCAATCCCCGGTCAGGGCACGTGCAGGAAGCAACCGCCGACTGCACACATAAGCAGAACAAAAACTGATGTTTCCCTCTCTCTCACGCCAAAATCAATAAATTTTTTAAAAATTTTAAAAAGACAGAGAGAGAGAGAGCAGGCTCTAGAAATGTTTCCAGAATGTCTCTGTGCACACCCAAGTGTTAACAATCCTTCGTTCCCTTGAATCTTTTTGTTACTGTCTTCGCCCTCCTGGCTCTCGGCGACTGCAGCGCACCCAGATACCAGAACTCCGTGTGCAAGTTCCCGGTCTCCCAGCAAGACTTCTGTCGGTTCTTCTCCGGCCACCATGCGACTGAGAAGTCAGAGATGGCTGAGACAGTCGTCACCGAGTGCTTCGCTGTCACGTCAAAGTCACACTTCCCTGGAAGAGAACTAACTTCCTTGCCTACTTCAGGGAAACTCCCCACTGTCCTTCCTCGGATACTTCTTTTAGATTTAAAAAAATGCCAGGGAAAGTAAATGTTTATGAAACCCGAGGGATTTTCTATTTTACAAATCGGAAAAAGTTTCCTAGGTTCCAATAAAAAAACATTCAAATACTGCACTCTACTACACAGAGCTCTGAATAAAACAAACAAACAAAACCTCATAGGGCTGTGGCAACAATTAAATAAATTATGCAAGGCATTTAGCACGACGCCTGGCACAGAAGAAGGGCCTAATAAATGTTAGCTCCCACTATAATTATTGGTGTTACTGTGCAACTCCCCTCTCGGAGGGTGTCTAGACCAGAATTCTTTAATCAAGGGGTCCTTTGTCTTAATCTACAGTTCTTCTGACTCATTTAAAAGTATAAGAATATAAACTTGGAAGAAGAATAAATACTTTGTTATCAACCATTTGCAACATCTGAAATCTAGAATAGAGAAAAGGTTTTTCACAAAAGTAAAAGGAAGCAAAGCAATAGGGAAAAACACATGGCCAATGAATCATTATTAGAATATAAGACAATAAGGGGACAGTTAAGTCACAAAAAGGAGAAACAGGTGCCTCTAGCCCCTAAAGACAAACCTCACCATTCTTCCTAAAACCTACCATGGACTGAGCTGACAGCACGGCTCAGTGGGTTGGGTGTCATCCTGTGAACTGAAAGGTCGCCGGTTCGATTCCTGGTCAGGGCACATGCCTGGGTTGTGGGTTTGGTCCCCAGTGAGGATTCGCATCAGTGTTTCTCTCCCTCTCTTTCTCCCTTCCCCTCTCTCTAAAAATAAATAAATAAAATCTTAAAAAAAAAACACAACTATGGACTGCCTAGGTCATAAAGGAAACTTTAGTTCTAAGCAAAGATACTACTACTCATCTAACAAGGAAATATTAAAAGCGTTTAAACAATAAACAGGCGTATTCAAATGACATGCAAAACTCTAGTTTTCATAGTCACAGTTCAGAAAAAGGATCCTTGTTATTTTTATAAGCTTGTCCCTGTAGATAATTTTTTTAGAAAGATACATTAGAATTACTTCTTCAAACAACTTTGGAATTCATGAGAAAAGTCAGACCCATTAAGTGTGTTCCGACCTGAATCAATTGTGTTTCTCTCTGACCAGGACCGCGACACGCAGGCTTCTCCACGTAAATCCCGGCTGTCGACGACCATTTCTTTTCCGAGTCTCGTAACTTTAACTTCAGCTAACACAATGGCAGGATGATCACGAGCAACAAAGACCACAGGCTCAGCAGTAAAGACAGAATGTGAGGACTCAGAAATAGCCTACCCAGGACCCCACAGTGTGCACCCCCAAGGGAGTAAACGTGCCGTCCCAGCAAACCCCTGTACCTCGCGCAGTAAGGAAATGGGTGCAGAAACCGAGAACCTCAGACTCCTGGCCCGTTATACCACCGTTCTACATGTTAACATGAAGATCATTCTGCTGTGTCTATGGTCTGTGGGGAAGAATTCATGAGCGGTAAATTAAAACCACAAATTTAAAACTTGGGCGTGTCAAAAGATTGTATTTTTTAAATGTTCTAAAAGACAAGCCACAAACTTGAAGAAGACATCTGAAGCCATCCAAATGAAATGTCAGCATCCAAAATATAATGAAAATTAGCCCTGGCTGGCGTAGCTCAGTGGATTGAGCGCGGGCTGCGAACCAGGCATCGCAGGTTTGATTCCCAGTCAGGGCACATGCCTGGGTTGCAGGCCACGGCTCCCAGCAACCACACATTGATGTTTCTCTCTCTCTCTCTCTCTCTCTCTCTCTCCCCCCTCCCTCCCTCCTTTCCCTCTCTAAAAATAAATAAAATCTTTAAAAAATACAGAGAAATTATATAAATACTCATTTCAATATAAATACATATAATGAAATTTATAAGTCGATATGAAAAAAAGAAAACCAACACAACAGAAAAACAGGTAAATGATGAAAACAAGCAAACCACAAAAGAGGAAACCTAAAGAGCCAGTAAAAACACAGAGCAAAGTCTAAACTCACTAGTAATCAGAAAAACATATATCAAAATCCAAAATAAGCCCTGGCCGGTGTGGCTCAGTTGGTTAGAGCATCGGCCCACAGACCAAAAGGTTGACAGTTCGATCCTCGAGCAGGGCACATGCCAAGGTTGTGGGTTCAATCCCCAGTCAGGGCGCATATTGGAGGCAACTGTCAATGTTTCTCTCTCACATCAATGTTTCTCTCTCACATCAATGTTTCTCCTTCCCTTCCTCTCTCTCTAAAAGCCATGGAAAGAATGTCGAGTGAGGCTTGTAAAAAACAGTAATATGATTACATTGTACATCAA
Organism: Phyllostomus hastatus; assembly: GCF_019186645.2. Taxonomy (NCBI): domain Eukaryota; kingdom Metazoa; phylum Chordata; class Mammalia; order Chiroptera; family Phyllostomidae; genus Phyllostomus; species Phyllostomus hastatus. Next base: position 4,405,249 of record NW_025333873.1, on the reverse strand, counting down.
GCAGATTTGCAAAAAATGACAAAGCCTAGAACCGCCAGTGGCTGACAAGGCAGGGAAGCAGCAGAAGGCACCGATGCTGGTGTGGATGCTACTTGGGAACACCACTCCAGGGGGGAGTGTGGCGAGACCCACTGCAGGGGCGTGCACGGCACACAGGCCGGCGGTTTCTCCCCGGTGCACGCTCTAAAGGCATGCCTGGGTGCACAAGGAGATGTGACAAGAACACTCACAGCAGCATAATCTGTAATAGCAAAAAAGAAAAATCAGAACAAACTAATTGCCAATCCTCAGGAAAAGATAAAAGTAAATTGTGATGTAGTCAAACACAAGAATCCTATTCGCCAAGAAAAATATATACACTAGAGCTACATATACCCATATAAATGAGCATCACAGTATTGAGAGCTAAAAAGTTACAAAAATATGTAATGCATTAATATAAAGGTTTTTAAAATATAAAACTATTATACATTTTAGGGCTACTTAAATAATAAAAAATATGAACATCTGTACAGGAATGAAAAGCCTCAAATTCAGAATTGTGGTTCCCTTGGAAGGACAGGAGAATGCAACTGGGAAAGAGGTATGTGGCGTTCAAAATTAAAAGGAGCCTAGTGGCCCTGGCTGGTGTGGCTCCGTGGACTGAGCGCTGGCCTGCGAACCAAAGTGTCTCAGGTTCGATTCCCAGTCAAGGCACATGCCTGAGTTGAGGGCCAGGTCCCCGGTTTGGGGCATAGGAGAGGCAACCACACATTGATGTTTTTCTCTCTCTCTTCCTCTGTCCCTTCTCCTCCCTCTAAAAACCTAAAATAAATAAAATCTTTAAAAATTAAATAAATAAGTAAATAATAAATAAAAGGAGCCTAGTTTCTTAAGTTAAGTAGTGTGTACTCAGGTCTTCACTATTTCTATTTTCTATACCTCTTTGAGGACTAATATTGCATACTGTTTAAAGAGTTTAAAAAAAAAACAAGATCCAACCAAAATAGTTTTACTCCAGAGCCCACAGACTTAACCAGGACAGGTTCTGTTCTTGTCTGTGCTGTGAGGAAAGGTTCAGTCACTCCAACTGGTGGAAAGCAGTGAAGGACCTGACTGAGGAAAAAGTCTCCATGGGAAACAAGACTGGAGACACAAAGTGGTCCTGTTACCACTCGGGGGACTCACGCGAAAAAGCCAGAGCCAAAGCCAAAGCCAAGGCCAAAGCCGAACTCGGAATGCGAACCCGTCTGGCTGAGACACAACAGCAGCAGCAAGAATACAGGCTCTGAATTCCACCCTGGGTTCAAACGTCACCGATTAGCTGTGTGGCCCGCAACAAGCTGAAACTTTTCTGGGCTCAACTTCCCCACCCATACACTGCAGACACCATGTCTCACTGCCAAAGATGTAAAGATTAAACAGTAGCCATTATCCACGGAAATTCCTTCGCATTACACAGTAGCCTCGTAATAGGTAGCAGTTATTATCACTCACGGAAGAAGGTCTCTCTCTCTCTGGGGAGAGAAGACGGAGCAGGCAAAGACCAGAGTTAAAAGGGGAAGGTCACGAGTCTAGGAAAAGAAGCCAGGAAAACGCTAAAATGGTTAGGGGTTGAAAAAGCCTTTATAGAATCCCCAAAGTTACCAAATTAAAAAATATCTATTTTAAGTGAGGACTATTTCATTATAGTGAAGCTTAGGTGTAAGAATATGTAGTCCAAACCTGACTATTTCCGCATTTCAGTCCTGTTTTAGCTTATATATAATGTTAATATGCAAAAATTCAAAATAAAAATATGCTTTCTTTAAAGGTTTATTTTTTTTTGTTAAAAATGCATTACCAAGTAAATCGTATAAATACATTTCTCTTGGTTATCTATAACTCTGAAAGGTCTCTCCTACTCTTAACATACTGATGAGAAAACAATGATCATTTCAACAAATGCCCCCCAAAAGCCCTTGATAAATTCAGCACCCAATAAAAACACAACCCAAGAACAGAAGAAAACTTCCGTAAGTTGACACAGACATCTACCAGAAACCCTCAGAAAGTACGATATCTAAGAGTGAAACATGGGAAGCATTCCCATTCAGGAAGAAGATAAGTGCCCGTTACAGTCACCGCTGTTCAACTTTTGTACCCAAGGGCCGAGGGGCTCACTGCAGCAGCACACAGAAAACAGAGTAAGTGCGGTCAAGTTCAGACAGAAGCCTGGCCACTTAAGTCTTCCAGTCAAAGCAACGCAGCAAGGAGACACCTGGATGCACCCCCTCTGCTTCAGATACACAGTAATAAATAACGTGTTTTTAGAATGTATTGGAAATGACGTAGAAAGGTTCAACGAGAAAAACCTCCATCTGGCTCAGAAACAGAGGGGACACACGAAACTGCGGGCAGGACCGAAGAAGCCACAGGCTCGCCGGACGCTGAGCGCAGCAGCAGGTGCTCGTTCTGCAGGGAGCGGCGACGCTCACACAAAGGAGAGGACCGGGACGCACAGGGCCCGTCCGCGCCAGACTCACAGTCTGAGGCCCAGGATGAGGCTAGAGTTAAAAGGAAGCTGAAAAACTCTGCTGCCAGTCTCTGCCTAGAACTGGTTTATGCAATGCCCTGGGCTTAGCAAGTGGGAAGATAACAACGCAGACTCGTGACCAGGAACTGAACCGAGAACGCACACACTCTGTGAGTGGATGTAAAATAGCCCCAATTACCTCCAAGAGCAGGACCCCTGGCCCACAAGGATCGTATCTGATTTTTCACTGGGTCAGTGGAAGCGCCACACAGAGAAGGGTGAGTGCAGAGATAAGGAAAACAAAATCAAAAGCGCTAACACTCAAGTCTGTAAGTCAACACTTCAAAACACACAAAGGAATATAATGCTAAGTAAGACAGCCAGCAAAGGCGACAACAGGAAGATGAATTCCAGATGAAGTTTACCTCTACAGAACAGTTTGACAAACACTGATTTTTAAGTATATTTAGGGTGTTAGAATATAAACTTTTTAAATTATTAGAGATGCAGCTTTTTCTTACAAAGCAAAATGTAGTCTAACCATACGATCCAGCGACCATGCGCTTAGGTATTTATTTTAAAAAGCTGAAAACTTATGTCCACACAAAAACCTGCACATGAATATTAAAAGAGCCTTTATTCAAAATTACCAAAAACTGGAAATAACCAAAATGTATTACAATAAAGGTATGAATGAACAAACTGTGGCACTCTCACATAACGGAATACTTTTGGGTGATAAAAACAAATGAGCTACCAAGCCAGGAAAAGACACTGAGGAACCTTAAATGCACAAGGCCAGTAAGTAAAAGAGACCAGTCTTAAAGGTTACAATACTGCATGACCCCCAACTCTGTGAAATTCCGGATAAGGCAAAGCTATGGACACGGTAAAATGACCGGTGGTTGCCAGGAGCTCAGGGAGAGGGAGGGAAAAACCGAACAGGTGGAAGACAGAGGATTTTCAGGGCAATGAAGTTATTCTGTATACTTGTGCAATGACATTACATGAACTGTCATGTGGCAGGACACACATCTGTGAGACCCCACAAATCTATGTAACGCCAGGAGCGAAGCCTAGTATAAACTACGAACTTAAGTTAATAATAATGTATCATCAAACTTCCGGTCAAGATGGAGGCGTAGGTAGACACGCTTGGCCTCCTCCTGCAACCACAGAAAGAATGACAACCAGATCTCAAAGCTAATAACGCCCAGCACCATCAGAAAATTGAGCTGTATGAAAGCCTGACAAGTAAGGATTTAAAGACACATTCATCTAGACGGGCAGGAGGGGCAGAGTCCTGGAGACAGGGGGCGGGGACAGCCACGGAGGAAGGGCTGGGAGGGATACCTTAGAAGCGAGTGATCCCAGGCCCAGGCCAGACACAAAGCCCAGGGTTGCACAGCCCAGGGTTCCAACACTGGGAAGATGGATCCCCAATACCTCTGGCTGTAAAAACCAGAGTGGGGTGGGCTGGCAGAAGAAACTGCCAGATTTTTGCCACCAAAAGGGCCAGCATAGTCTTCGAAGGTAGACAAACCCGCCCACTCCAGGCAGCAGCTAGAAGGGCACCGGTCACAGGCGGGAAGGGGGTGAAGTGACTAAAAATGGATGAGTGCCAGGCAAAGTGCCAGAAGCCAGGCAGTGGCACTGTCCCCTCTCAGAGCCCTCCCCTCACACAGAGCCACAAAGTGGTGAAGTGGGTTGCCCCACCCTGAAATTACCTAAGGCTCTGCCCCACACAGTTCACAGGTGCCTTTTCTACATACACCGGGCTACTAAAACAGGGAGTCAAAGCAGCTCCACCTAATACACAGAAACAAACACAGGGAGGCTGCTAAATTGAAGAGACAAAGAAACATGGCCCAAATGAAATAACTGAACAAAACCCCCTAAAAAAACTAAGTGAAATAGAGATAGCCAATCTATCAGATACAAACTTCAAAACACTGGTTAGCAGGATGCTTAATGAAAAACTCCTTGAGTACGGCAAAAAATAAAGGAAGACATGAAGGTCACACTAAGTGAAATAAAGAGTAATGCACAGGAAACCAACATAGAAGGGAAGGAAGCTGGGATTCAAACCAATGATTTGGAACATATGAAGAGATAAGCATTCAACCAGAACAAAAAGAAGAAACAAGAATTCAAAAAAAAAAAAATGAGGACAGGCTGAGGAACCTCTGGGGCATCTCCAAATAAGCCAACATCCAAAGGACAGGGGTGCCAGAAGGAGAAAAGGAAGATCGAGAAATTGAAAACTTACTTGAAAAAATAATGAAAGGAAACTTCCCTAATTTGGCAAAGGAGACAGACATACAAGTCCAGGAAGCACAGAGAGTCCCAAACAAGTGGGACCCAAAGAGGACCACACCAAGACACATCATAATTAAAGTGCCAAAGGTTAAAGAGAGAATCTTAAAAGCAGCAAGAGAAAAGCAGAGGGTTACCTACAAAGGAGTTCCCATAAGACTGTCAGCTGATTTCTCAAAAGACACTTTTCAGGCTAGACGGGACTGGGAAGAAGTCTTCAAAGAGATGAAAAGCAAGGACCTACAACCTAGATCTCTCTATCCAGCAAAGCTGTCATTTAGAATGGAAGGACAGATAAAGTGCTTCCCAGACAAGGAAAGCTAAAGTTCTTCATCACCAAGGCATCATTACATGAAATGTTAAAGGGACTTAATTAAGAAAAAGACTAAAACCATGAACATTAAAAAGGCAACAAATTCACAACTATCAACAAATGAATCTTAAAAAAAAAAACAAAACAAAAAACCTACCCAAACCACCAGAACAGGAACAGAATCATAGATATGGAGATCATTTGGAGGGTTATCAGCTGGAAGGGCAAAGGAGAGAATGGGGAAATAATACAGGAATTAAGAAGCATAACTGGTAGGAAGAAAATTGACAGGGGGAAGTTAAGAACAGCATATGAAATGGAGAAGCCACAGAACTTACATGCGGACTCATGGACATGAACTAAAGGGAAGGAGGGTACTAGGTGGAGGGGAGCAAAGGAAGAAAAAATTGGAACAATTGTAATAGCATAATCAATAACATATACTTAAAAAAATAATGTATCATCAGTTGTAATAAATGTACCACACTAATGCAAGACAGTAGTAACGGGAAATTGCACATGGGGAAGAACAGGTACACAGGAACTCTCTGTATGATCCACCCATTTCGGTCATATTGCTACGTAGATAACTTTTTAAATTATCATGGACAGTTCCACTTCCAGGTATATACACAAGAAAACTGAAAGCAGGGACTTGAAAATATATCTGCACGCCCAGGTTTACAACAGCATTGCTCACAACAGCCAAAAGCTGGGAACAACTAAAATGTCCACAGATGGATGAATGAACAAACAAATGTGATACATACACACAATGAAATAGTATTCAGCCTTGAAAAAGAAAGACTCCTGACAATGCAACCATGTAAACAGTGACGACATTATGCTAAGTTAAATACACCACATGCAAAAGGACAAATAGTGTGTGTTTCCACCTATATGAGGTGCCAGCGTCATCAGATTCACAGAGATGGAACGTAGAATGGTGGCCGCCAGAGCTGAGCAGAGGAGAGAACTGGGAGTTACTGTTTAATGGGTACCGAGTTTCAGCGGGAACGGTGAAAAAGTTCTTGCCCTGGCCTGGTGGCTCAGTGGGATGGAGTGTAGTCTCGTACACTAAAAGGTTGTGGGTTTGATCCCCGGTCAGGGCACATGCCTGGGTCTCGGGTTTGGTCCCCAGTCCCACGGGTTTGGGGGGCGTAACAGAGGCAACCGATTGGTGTTTTTCTCTCACACGGATGTTTCCTTCCCTCTCGTTCTCCTTCCCTTCCCCTCTCTCTAAAAATAAACAAATAAAATATTTTTTAAATTATGACAAAAAGTGCTGAAAGGCTGGTTATGCCAATTGAAAAACACATTATCTCTCTTCGGCATACCACATAAAAACTTCACACTGAAAGCAAAATTTATTTTTTTAACTTTAGAAGGAAATACAGAAATATGTAATTCATACCCTGAGGTGAAGAAAATTTACTTAACCAGACACACATTTTTTTTTAATTTAACGGAATTTTCTCATAAACATAACACGAAAATTTAAAACTTGTATACAAGCAAAGACACTGTGAGCGAGGGGGAAAGGCAAGCCTCAGACTGGCGAGGTGCCTCACAGCACATACATCCGTCAAAAAAATTAGTATCCAAAATAATCTAACCGTCCCTCACTGAGTGAAGGCAACACAAACCGTAAACGGTCCTTTCAGTCTCCAACTGAACACTATTCAGCAGTTTTTTAAAAAATGAATCAGATCCACACGGAGCACCATGGTTCAGTCTCCAGCAACTAAAATTGTAAATGTGCGCCCCTTTGACCCGGCAAGCCTGCCTCTGGCTCGCTGCAGCACCGCCCGGGACCACAACACCATGCACGCTTCACGGGAGTGTGTTGAGCAGCCAGGAAGGACCAGGGAGATCCCCACGTCTCACCGGGAAAGACCTCAGACGCTCTGGGAACAGGCTGCAGAACAGTGTGTACAGCGGCCCGACACGAACGTGAGGAGTGTGGGGCAAGTCTGCTTCTTCCCGTATCACCTGTATATGGATGCAAACGCACAGAGACAGGTCGGGAAGAATCACAACAAACTGTTAACTACAGTTTCAGCGAAGAAGGGAGTGCACCAGGGAGGGTTGTACCGTGTCCATCCTGTGTGCCTGAGTACTTTGCAAGAGCGCGCGTTCGTGAGCCCGCTGCGGACTTCGGCCCCCGGCCCCGCGGACTGAGCCCACACAACCCCAGGAGCTGCCCTGCACAGGGACTCTGCTGCGGACAGCGCCCCCTAAAGCCGGGCAGTATGCATCCTGCACAACTAGACACCACGTCCCTGATGCTTGTGTAATTAGAAATTAAAGAAGGGGGAGGGGCCTGCAAACCAGAGGGAGGGAACTTTCTGGAGTGACGCCGGGTTCTATAGCCTGACTGGGATAGTGGATACAAAGTATACACATTTTCAAAACTCGTCCTACTGTACATGGACATCTATGCCCTTTATATGTACACTATCCATGAATAAAGTCGATTTTAAAATAAATGCAAATTAAATACATAAATAAAATACAGTATCATTGGGAGAATCTGGAAAAAGGTACCCAAATTACAAGACCCCAAACAAGAATTGGCAGTCACCTGCTGGATGCACTCTGAGGTACACAGTATGAAAACTACAAAGAAATTAACTTCACCCTGGCTGGCATAGCTCAGTGGATTGAGCACGGGCTTCGAACCAGAGGGTGGCAGGCTAGATTCCCAGTCAGGGCACATGCCTGGGTTGCGGGCCAGGTCCCCAGTGAGGGCCACATGAGAAGCAACCACACACTGATGTTTCTCTCTCTCTCTCTCTTTCTCCCTCCCTTCCCATCTCTAAAAATAAATAAATAAAATCTTTAAAAAAAAAGAAATTAACTTCATTCTACAAGACCAATCACACAATGCCAAATTTGGATTAATGTGACCTGATTTTTTTTTAAATGAGGAAACAAAGGTCCTTAGAGATTTCTAGTAAGGATATAAAATAAGGGGCAACTCAGCATTCTACTGGTTGTACGTCTAATTTTCTAAGTAGAAACTCTGTCTCTCGCAGAGTGGACTCTTGAAAACCTCGTCAGCACTACTCTGACTGCACAACCCCCTTCTAAGGGAGCTCCACTTCTGTATGATAAAAATCCTCACAGACCTCATGAAAGGTCAAGTTTTCACCTGGCAGACAAAGTAACCAAACAGGCACTGCAGCCCCGGGAACGGAAACAGCAGGCTGGAGCCGCGGAGTCCAGAAACCCAACCGAGGCCGGGAGCAGGCAGAACTCCAGCCCATGCAGAGGAGAAGAGATACGCTCCTTCTCCTGCTACAGACCTACAGTCCACGAACCAGGATTAACGTTTTAAAAAAAATAGTGTTCCCTAGACAAAAGTACTCTTCTTCAAGTGACAGAAAAGAGAAGGGATGATTTGAAGCAATGGGCCAAGGACTAAGTTTTCCTGACGGGCCACCCTGCAATTAGCCATGGTTTTAAATGCCCAGGCCTATGAACCTGGGTTACCTTCCATGCAAAAAAAAAAAAAGGGGGGGGGGTGGACATTAGGAACAGGGGATGTCCATCAGCCATCCAGAGCGAGTAACACTGCTCTGTGTAATAATACATAGCAAAACCCTGCCTGCTTCATTCATTCAGGCAATACACATTTCTTGCTCAACTGCTGTCGGGCCAGGCACTGTTCTTGTCAGTGAGGATTGATTTATTTTCAATTTACTTTTTGTTTTTCAATTACAAATACAATTAGTATTTTTTTATTGTTGTTCATGTACGGTTGTTTACATTTACCCCCCACCACTCCCCCCGGGGCCCTAGCCATCCCCACCTCCCTCCCCTGCTTCCACTGCCCCCTTGGTTTTGTCCATGTGTCCTTCATAGTTGTTCCTGAAAACCCTTCTTTCCCGCCTTCCCTCCCATTATCCCCTCCCACCTCCCCTCTGGTTACTGTCAGATTGTTCTTAGTTTCAATGTCTCTGGTTATATTTTGCTTGCTTGTTTGTTTTGTTGATTAGGTTCCACTTAAAGGTGAGATCATATGGTATTTGTCCCTCACCACCTGGCTTATTTCACTTAGAAAAATCTACGGTACATTTCCACGGGGGAACACCACGCAGCAGAAAGGAGGGGCTCCTACCCTTCGCAACAGCATGGATGGAGCTGGAGAGCATTATGCTAAGTGAAACTGTCACTGAGGATTTAGCAGTGAATAGTCATGGAGCTTAATAATAGTAGGGAAGGAAGGGAACTTCTTTTCTCTTTTCAAATTTTTCCTTCTTCCTCCCTTTAAATGTTACACAGCAGAGCCTTCAAAAACAACACCCTGTTTCTCCCACAAGCTTCCTTGACCCTCCTGCTTTATCTTCAAACCAAGTCATTTAAGGCTCCAATGTTCCAATACTGGGGAAAGAGGAGAGAGACCTCAGGTGAACGAGGTGTGAGACAAAATTCAACGCTGCTTTGTATTTTATGCGCCTACTGTCACAAACGAATTGTTAGCACCTGAACAGCGAGTTATGGTTGTGTCTGATACTACTTTGTGGTCCCAGTGCCGACCGTGGTTTTCTACCCGCGGCAGCTCGCTCATCAATAAACGTTTGCTAAGAACGCTGGAAGGTCTTCGTAATCCCAAGGCCTGGCACAGAAACTGAACAGCACGCAGTCGTTAGCCGCATCCTCTCTCCTCCCAGCACACCTTCCTCCCACGGGTGACCCGGTGCGCAGGTTCATTGTTAGGCACCACGGGAAACAGTGTTTTGGGGTGATCTGAAATAAATTCCCTTCCCTCTGCCAGGGCCTGCCTGCCTCACCTGCCCTCTGCCAGGACCTGCCTCCTTTGCCCCCTTTCAGCACCTAAAGCAGAGCCTCCTTCCAGGGAGCAGGGCTCCAGCAGCATCAGCCCGGCGCCCGCACCCCGAGTCTGCGCCCGACGGCCACAGCGCGCTCGGGAACCCGGAGACCCCCTCCCCGGCCCGGGGTTCAGAGCCCGGCAGCGCCGGCCCGGGGCTCCGCTCCATCCCCTCCGCTCGCCCCTCCAGGGCCGAGAGCGCGGCGCCGTCTCCTCTCGCAGCGCGCGCGGTGCAGCGGCCCCGGCTCCCCGCGCGCCGTCTCCGCCGCGCCTGGCCCTGCACCCACGCAGGATCCCGAGGTCCGGGGGTTGCGCGAGCGCCTTCCCGTTCCCCGCGGGCGCGAGGCTCCAGCCCCGCGCACCCCTAACGCAGCCGGCGGCCGCCGCCGCGGCGGATCCCCACCTTACTCACTTCCCGGCCGGAGCAGGGGGCGTCGAGAAGGTCTCCCGCGACCGCAGCCTCCTCCGCCACCTCCGGCCCGGAGTTCGCGGCAGAGACGGCACCAGCGCTCCCAGGCCCCGGAGCCGCCCCCGCGGCGAACGTTCTCAGCGCCCGGCTCGCGCCGCTTCCCCGCCCGGCACGCGCAGCGAGCCCGCCCCCGGTGCGAGGGCGCGAGGACTCGGGGCTGGAGGCGGGCGCGCGCCGCCGGCGCGAGCGCGCGTTGGGGGCGGGCTTCCGCCGCGCCGGGGCGGGGGCGGGCGAGCGTCTGGGTTCCCGTCGAGCCCCGCCCCCTGCGGCCGGGGGGGCCCGGCTCCCCCGCTGGCCTCGGGGTACGTGGAGGGCAGGTGAAACGTGTCCCCTGCGGACGTCTCCCGCACGCTGACGGCGGGCGGCAGAGGTGCGTTTCGACTCTGCAGGTATTTGCCGGGCTAGCTGGACACTCCGCCCGACGTGACTGCAAGGTAAAGAATGCAAAGAACCACCCCATGAATCATTCATCCACTCCTCGAGATCCTCCCCTGAATGGCTTTTCCAAATTAATTCAACTCAGCAAGCGTTTACCGAGCACAGACTCGGTACCTAGCGCTGTGCCAGGTGCTGGGTGGGTACACCATCCCGGTCACGGTCCTTGGTCTCGAGGAGCGCACAACTTGGTGGAAAAGCAGCCGTACAAACAACCCGCGCTGGTGACCCGTGCAAAGCCAGCCACAGTGAGATGCTGCGGAGGGCTTCGGAGCAAGAGATGACCTCCGCTTGGACCGCGGAGACAGGTTCCTAGAAGAGGTGGCATTTGTGTTCAGCCTTGAAGGTGGCATTTGTGTTCAGCCTCGAAGAGGCTTTAGTAGAAAAGGGGACGGGCATCGAAGACTAGGAAAACAGCTTGGGCAAATGAGCAGAAGGTTGCCAAGGTTTCCTATCTCAGCATCAGCTTTTTTGTTTTAATATTACACAGTTTTGATAGAATCCTTTCCAAACCATGTAAAACGTAAGATGATTCCAAGTGAGAGACGGCGAAGCTTTTTTAATGACTCCAAGAACCATTTTCCTCAACGCTCTTGAAGGCTGAAAACAGCAGTGTGCTTTAAGGACTACTGCATGTGAGTGAAAAGTGCTGAATTCCTCAGTGCAGAGACCCAGAGCCAGCCTGCTCCCAGTCTGGTTATTGACTGCTTTTTGGCACCTTGTGGTAAGGCAGATCGAGCACCTCCTGTTGCTGTCTGCCTGCCTTCGGAACAAACTCTTCCTCCTCCTCTCATCTTCCTATTTTTAAACTCCTATGGTGAAGGAAAAATGCTGGCAACCAACTTTGTTGAGTGGGAGTAAACAGATTCCTCAGAAAAAGGCATCACCTTTCACGTGGGACCCTCACGACAACTTTGCGCGCTTGGAAGACGTGATGGCTTGCACGCTTGCATGCGGGGCCTTGACTGCTTTCTGTTAAGATGCTAAGAATACGGAGAAGAGACATCTCGTTTATTCATTTACCACTTTTGAGCACCAACTGTGGAGGAGGCATTGAAAGGGTAAAATATTGATCCTATTCTGTGAAAAAAAGATGTGTAAATGATGTAAGATAAATATGTAAATATTGCTTTAAATATTTAAATATTTGCCCTACTGGTGGAAACCAAGGTAATTTCAATATGTGGGCCAGACTGTTATATACCATTCTGGGAATCGACTACTTTAAGGACACTCATTAGCATTTCCCTATCTATGTTCTGTGTTTCATCACCTCCTGAGTCCTCAGAAAACATTTTTCAAACATATTTCAATGATTCTCCCTGCTCTCTGAAAATCAACAATTCCTTTCTTACCTACTTGTCGTATTCCTTCAACATCTATTCATGTTCAAGCTTTTCCTGTCCCAAAGAAAAAGGAAGAGCCCCGGCCGACGTGGCACAGTTGGCTGGAACAACGTCTCTCATACCGAAGGTTGTGGGTTCAATTCCTGGTCAGGACGCATACCTAGGTTATAGGACGCATTCTGTTCCCTGGGCGGGGCGCCTGCGAGAGGCAGCCTATCCATGTTTCTTTCTCACATCGATGTTTCTCTCCCTCTCTCCCTTCCCACCCCTCTCTCCAAAATCAGTAAGCATGCCCTTGGGTGAGGATTTTTTTTTAAAAAGAAAAAGGAAGAAAGCCCTCTGTCATTCTTGATTGCGCCATAGTTATTGCTCTGTCTCTGTAAGTTCTTTCACAAACACTTTGAAAGTAGCTTATCTCAGCCAACTGAGCAGCTTCTCTCTCCTCACCTCGTGGCTATGTAGCTTTTTCCCCACCCTGTCACAGCACTTCCCTCGGTCATTCTGGTTGGGTAATCCTAAATGCCCCAGGCCACTCTGAGAGCATTCCACTCCCTTGCAACGCCAGTTGTCTTCACAACCTGACTCCTCTGCTAACCCTTGAGACCGCGCCCGTCTCCGGTCTGTCATCTCACTCCGTGCATTCTCCCTGAGTCACCCCATTCACTCCGTCTTCATCGGCCACCTTTATCAGCAACTCCCAGATGCAGTATCTGGCTCAGACTAGTCATTGGAGTTCTAGATACACAAAAGCCTGCCAGACTTACCTACCCGAATGTCCTGGAGACCCCTCCGGCTCCACAAGTCCCGAACTGGTCAGCATTACCGTCCACTCGGATGCCCCATTCAGGAACCTGGGAGTCATCTGTGATTCCTCCCTCCCTGTCCCCATGACACTCAACAACCCTGTTGATTTTGCCTGTCAATAACTCCAGAATCTGTCTCTCTTAGCCCCTCTCTCCTAGGCTCACATCATAGCCTGTTATCTTGTCTCCCTCGTAGTCGTGTTCCTTCCCATTCACATTCCATGCTGCACGTCAGGAGAAACGTGCTGTCGTGGTGTCGCCGCTCAGTGCGGCGCACAGACCCTCCATCCATCTCGCCCTGGGCTGTCCTGCCTCTCCCTGCACACACCCCACCCAAACTGCTGGGTGTCTCTCTCTGGAGTGCCACCTGAACACAAGCAAAGAATGTCCAAAATATGTGTAGCTGAAGTTCCTGGTATAATGAAACTATTATTCCAGAAACTTTCTGGAAATAAGAAAATGTAAATCTACATAATGAAAGGACCCACAGGAGCTTGAGGAAATGACCACAGTGTGATCGATTCTGAGAGCTAGCATCGTAAAGTGGTTAGACAAAACAATAATAATAACGGTCTTCCAAATCTCCGCACAGAAAGTTCAAATTGCTTAAAAGGGTAAGAACACCAGGCTGCCGGACATCGCCCTGGCTGGCGTAGCGCAGTGGATTGAGCACGGGCCTCGAACAAGGCATGGCAGGTTCGATTCCCAGTCAGGGCACATGCCTAGGTCATAGGCCATGGCCCCCAGCAACTGGACATTGATGTTTCTCTCTCTCTCTTTCTCCCTCCCTTCCCTCTCTAAAAATAAATAAGTAAAGTCTTTAAAAAAATTTAAAAAAAAAAGAATACCAGGCTGCCGGACATCAAAGGTGGCTGCACATTCCCTGTCACTTCTGTCATTCCAGGCTGGCCCAAGTGAATTGCTTGACCAATGGAACGAGGGAGGTTATGTATAGGACTTCCACGTGTAGGTCATGAGAAGTCTTGAAGAGCCCATCTGGGTCTTTGGGAACACTAGCTCTCGAAGCCCCGAGCCGCTGTGTGAAATATCTCACTCTCTGTGCAGAGGCCTGGAGACGGCACAGAGCAGGAGGGGGCCTGGCCGATCCTAGCTAATATGAGTGAAGTCATCACGAATGCCTTGTATCAGGCCAGCCATCGGCTGAATACCACTGAGTGGCCCCGGTCAAAGTCACATGCAGCAGAAAATCATCCAGCTGAACCCTGCCCAACTTCCTGACTGCAAAGATTGTGAAATTATCATAAAAACAGCCCTTACTTTAAGTGATTACTTTTTAGGATACATAGTTTGTTATGGAGTCTGTTAACCAAAGTATTTGGCATCAGACTCCTCAAACGCCAAACAAGGCAAATAATGACGCAGAACTTTCTCAAGACTCAAGGAAACGAAATGCAAGTTAAGGATTTTCTATCCACCATGCCATTTTGCAAACATCAGAAGCCATAGAGAAAACTCTCTAAAGTGCAATCATTCAAGGAGCTAGGCACATAAGCCCATCCCGAGCACTACAACGGGGATCAGCAATTTTTTTTCTAAAGCACCAGACAGTAAACATGTTGCAGGCCTAACAATTCTACTCGGCCACAGCAGCACAGAAGGAGCCATAGAGGACATGCAAATGAGTGGCTGTGGCTATGCCCCATGTAAACTGGGTTTACCAAAATAGGCAGCAGGCTCGATGTGGCCCATGAACTGCAGTTTGCCACTCCTTTATGAAAGGAAAAGAAATAGAGGAAGTTATTTCAAAAAAAGTACAAAGCCCATGTGATCTGAGAAAATAGCATGCCGTGACCCAGCAGGGTGTATGCGTCAGTCTGCTGGAACGGCTGGAACGAAGCCCCACAGACTGGCCTAGGGAGCAGACATGTGTCTCTTCACAGCTCTGGAGGCTAGAAGTACAAGATCAAGGTGTTGACAGTGTTCGTTTCTTCTGAGGCCTCTCTCTCTGGCTTGTAGGTGGCCACCTTCTCCCTGTGTCCTCACAGGGTCTTCCCTTTGTACAGGGAGCATCTGTGTCCTAGTCTCTTCTCACAAGGACACCAGTTGTTCTGGAGTAGGGCCCCCCAATGACCTCATTTCAACTCAATTGTATCTTTAGAGACCTTACCTTCCAATGCAGTCACATTCTGCAGGCCTGGGTAGGACTTCAACTGCCTAAACATAAAAGCGGTAACTACAAAACTGTCAGACAAAAACATGGGGGTCAATCTTCATTACTCTGGGTTTGGCGAAGCCTTCTCAGATACAACACCACAAGCACCAGTGGCAAAAGAAAAAATAGGCAAGTTGTACTTTGTCAAAATGTAAAACTTTCGTGCATCCAAAGACACCATTTAAAAAGTGCAAAGACAGCCTACAGAATGGGAGTAAATATCTGCAAATAATACATAGGATAAGAATATCCAGATACCCAGAATACCCAGAATATATATATATATTTTAAAAACCCACTACAGTTATAAAACAAATAACCCAGCTGAAAGTGGGGAAGTGATTCAAGCAGATATTTCTTCAGAGAAGATGGTCAGTAATCCCATGGAAAGACGCTCAACACGATTAGCTATTAGTGGAAAGTCAATCGAGTACAACTTGGTGTCCCGCCACCCCCACCAGGACGGCCGTAATGAAAGTCTCAGACAGTGTGTTGGTGAGAATGCGGATGGTGCAGCTGCTCCGGAAAACAGCTGGGCAGTTCCTCAAAATGTTCAGCATGAAGTTATCTTATGAGCGAGCAATTCTGCTTCTAAGTACAAACCCAGGAGCCTTGAAAACATCCACCCACACAAAACGTATACATAAATGTTCATAGAGTCTTATTCAAAATAGCCAACGGATGAAAGCAACCAAAAACTCCAGCAACTGATGGATAAACAACATGTGGTGAATTCAATCATACAATAGAATATTATTCAGCAATAAAAAAGAAATGGAGTGCATGCTATAAAGTGGATGAAATTTGAATACGTTAGGCCCAGTCACAGAAAACCACATATTACATAATCCTACACAATACATGAAATACCCGGAATAGGCAGATATCTGTAGAGACAGAAAGTGGATTAGTGGTTGCCGGGGGCAGGAGGGGTTGCCGGGGGTGAGAAAGGGCTGCTAATAGGTACGAGGTTACTTTTTGAATTGGGGAAATTGTTCTAAAGCTGATTGTGGTGATGGTTACACAACTTTGTGAATACACCCAAAACCACACACTTTAAATAGATGAATTAAAATGTGTGTCAATTGTGTAGCAATATATCTGGTTCTTTGAAAGAAGAAAAGCATAAAACAATCCTGAAAGACATGAAAGTATACTTGAACAAGACATTTCTTCATTTCAGTTAAAATATCGCAACATTGTTAAGATGACAGTTCTCCTTATGTTACATTTCTAAATTTAATATGATTCCCCCCCAAAATATAAACAAGCTTTTTTTTCCTGTAGCTAAATACATTGATAGCAAAGTTCTTACGGAAAACTAAACTCTCGAGCATGGCTAGTAAAACACTGAAAAGAAGGAGGCATGAGAGGCGACTGGCCCTGGCAAATATTAAAACACACTGCAGAGCTCCTGAATGAAAACGTGGCAGTTCTGGTGCAGGAGTAAGTGGACCAATGGACCCAAAGAGGAGATGCAGATATCAATCCAACTGCGTATGAAAATCCAGTATATGACAAGCAGTCAAATGGCTGAGGCAAAGGAGGACTTTGTTGTGCCCTGACTGGGGATCGAACCCTCAACCTTTTACTGTATGGGAGGATGCTCCAACTAATTAAGCCATGCAGCCAGGGCAAAAAAAGGACCTTATTTTAAGATTTTATTTATTTATTTTTAGAGGGGAAGGGAAGGAGAAAGAGAAGGAGAGAAACATCAATGTGCAGTTGCCTCTCGTGCACTCCCCACTGGGGACTAGGCCTGCAACCCAGGCACGTGTCCTGACTGGGAATCGAACCAACGACCTTTTGGTTCACAGGCTAGTGCTCAATCCCCTGAGCCACACCAGGCAGGGCAAGAAGGACTTTTTAATAAATAGTGTTGACCCACTTGCCTCGGCCCGCGAGGCAGTCAACGGGGTCCGCCGAAGTACCTGTAACGGATGAAAAGGGATGGGACAGGAGGCGCGAAAGAACGACAGCAAGTCAAAGGATTCTGACCGATAGCCACACACATCCTCACTGTGTTGGCGAGGTTAGGAGGAGACAGATATTACTAAAGGGGATAAAAAATAGTACAAACCCTGGGGGGGGTTATATTTGGCAATATCTAATGAAACGACTTATATATTTATCTCTCAAGCTAGCACTCCAACTTCTAGGAATTCACCCAAAAGATGCCTCCGAAGGTACAATGCACTCTTGCATGTGTATTGTAGCATCATTTGAAGAATGTTGGAAACTACCTAAATGCCCAAACGTAGAAGGCTGGGTGAGTAAACTATAGTCCTTCCACATAATCAACTACTAGGAAGCAATAAGCAGGAGTAAAGGTGATCTTCATGGATCAAGAAGCACAGATTGGTAGTTACAAAATATCATGGGGATATAAAGTACAGATTAAGAAATGTAGTCAATAATATTGTAATGACTGTGCTGGTGCCAAGTGGGTCCTGCAAATATTGGGGACCACTTCTTAGATGATACAACTGTCTAAGCACTGTGCTGTACACTTGAAACTGATGCACAATAATACTGAATATATACTGTAATTGAATATATTGAATATATTGAATATTTAATATAAACTGTAATTTCTTTTTAAAAGAAAAAGAATATCTTTATGAACTGATATGTAACAGTTTCCAGGGTATAGTATTAAGTTATAAAAGCAAAAAAGCAAATATATAGTATGTTACCTTTTACTCATTTTAGTAAAAAGAATCACAAGAACAATAAATCAGAAAACAGTGAAACTGGTTTCCTGTAAGAAACTGGGCGAGGGAACAAGGTGGAAAGTGTAGGGAGGGAGGGGCAATACGGAACACATCATGCCTTTTGGTGTATAGTTTGGCTTTTGGAAGCATGTTAATGTCATAGACATTCACAAAATAAAATAAAATAAAATAAAATCCATAAGCCTAGGGAAAAATTAAAACCTGTAACCAAATGCAACAGAAACAAATAAACCCAACTGAATGCCAAATGAATGACATAACCACAATGGAGAAGGAGAAAGAAGTAAATGAGGTAATTTTGAACACAGTGCCTAGACACACCGTCAGTCTGATGCAGTCAATAAACTGGGGGGAGAATCAACACCAGTAAAAGGAGAAACGCATTGGCCAATAAGAATAGTTTAAAATGTTGATTATCTTTATGTCTAATATTTACAAATTAAATAACAAAATATTTGAAATTTAATATCCAGTGTTAAAGTGTTTTGGGAAGAAATGTAAATAATACAACCTTTCTGGAAGATGATTTGGAAATACTTATCGAACTCTTTTAAAATGTTGACATCCTTGCCCTGGCTGGTGTGGCTCAGTGGACTGAGCATTGGCCTGAGACCTAGGGGTCACCAGTTTGATTCCTGGGGTCAGGGCACAAGCCTGGGTTGTGGGCCAGGTCCCCAGCTGGGGGGTACTAGAGGCAACCAATCAGTGTTTCTCTCCCTCTCTTTCTCCCTCCCTTCCTCTCTTTCTGAGAATAAACAAAATCTTTTTTTAAATGTTGATATCCTTTGACCAAGAAATTCAAATTCTTGCAGTTTATTTTGTGAAAACATGAAGTGATGTGTGTAAATTTATGCATTAGGGTAAGTTACCAGAGTTACTTCTAAAAACTAAAAACAGAACATGTTAAAGTACAGGGCTCTGATTAATTAAATTATGAAACATTCATGAGCTAGAAGATGCCACAGGATTAAAACCACAGTGTAAAGGAATACTGCATGTCATGGAAAGTGTAAAATAGTGTATGTAGCACGATTCAAATTTTGCTTAAACATATGCGTGAGAGACAAGTTTAATAGAAAAGAGGGCAAAAGCATAAAAAGGCATTTTAAAGAAAAGCAAGCACATATGGCAAGTAAACGTATGAAAAGACCCTCAATTTCATTAGTACGTGTGTTCAGGAAAATGCAAATTAACACCACAATAGTATATGGCTACTAAAAAGGCAAACTTCTAAAGTCTGATCATTTCGAATGTTGGACAGGGCGGCTCGCCTGGGGCCCTGCGCCCTGATGCTGGGGATGGAAATCGGTGCAGCGACTGTGGCTCAGAATGACATTTGTGTACTTTACACCCCCCGATCTCCCCGCAAAGGCAACCAATAAAGTGAACCAATGTATTGTTTGAGTAGAGAAAGCAAGAGACATATGATTATAGAATGATACCATCTTTATAAAGCTTAAAAATCAAGTAAACCCAAATAATTTGTACAATTGCTTTTGTAAAGCAAGAGAATAACAAACCCAAACTTTGAGAAAATATTTACCCTGTACCAGGAAGCGGTGGCTGGGGGAGCACTTAGGTGAGTGACAATTATTGCCAATTATTCCTAATGTTTTATTTCTTGGTTTGCTCATGTACAATGTTACATATATTCTTTTGTATCGAGTGCGTTTATTTTTAATTTTTTTCAATTACAGTTTCAATACAACATTCAATGTCATATTATTTTCAGGCGTAGTTGTTAGCTATCAGATATCATATTATAAAAATGATAAAGGGAACGCGTATGTGTGTGTGGTGCTCCCAGAATAAAAGACTGGAAGGATATAAGCCAGGGATTTATATTCTGGGATTACCTGTGGGTGGTAGGATTAAGAGTGATTTTCATTTTCTTTGTATTTTTTTTATAGTCTCAAAATGTCTTCAAGGAACATGCCCTTTTTAAAAAACAGGAAAAAGTATTTTTAAAAATCTCGACCAGGACCTGCCCCATTTTCATGCTGCAGGCCGGACACCCAAGCCTTCGTTCCCACGGCTGTAGGCGACCCGGGAAGAGGAGCCCAGTGAACCTCCCAGGCCGCTCGCAGCACCGGGTCTGGCAGGAGCCGGCGGTGTCGGGACGGAAGCCGGAGGAGGCACAGAGCAGCCTGGGCCGGCAGACACCTGCCGGCAGAGTGTCACGTGGGAAGCAGGAAGGTTGCAACAGCTCAAGGAAAATAATTTAATGGCCCTGAAAAACCATTCCTTGAAGTTGGGAATGCACGGCGCTGCCCCCCACCCCCAAGCCCCACCAAAAAACCCTGATCACATGTGGGCAAGAATCCTGGAAACTAAACATCCCAATTCCATCCTTGCATCAGATTATGGTAAACTGACACCATGATGTGTGGCGTTCCGTTCTCCGGCGGCACTTCCAGATGACATGATAGGGCTGGAAAGGATCCAACCGAGGGCGATTCAAGTGACAAGCAGAAAGAGGGTTCTTTACATGCTGACAAGCAGGAAACAAACTCTGGCCTTCAGAGAAAGGCGAGAGCTCAGACGCAATAAGGCCAGAGGTGCGCGTAGTCGGAGCACAGGTGCCGTCCCCAAATCCTGGCATGCCAGCGGTGTGAGGTGGCCGTGGGTGGCCGAGAGAGGCAGATGTGGAAGAAACAAAGAGGAAACGCTAGTTTGCACGGTGGGCAGCGTGTGGAAATGCTTCCCCCCAGAGGCTGCTGCATTGGTTCTCAGTCTCGCCCCAGATCCTGGAAGGGAGAGAGGAGTCTTCGGATGGGGGGAGGCTCTGGATGGGACGGGATGGCCAGGAAGAGAGGCGGTGCTGGGACATGTGCGTTCTTATTCTCTGCGAGAGCTTGTGGACTCAGAGTCCGTGACAAGTTGCAAGGAAAACCTCTATGAAGGAAACTTTCTAAGACTGACGTCAGGGTCGGCAGCAACGAGACTCTCCTTCGGTGTCACACCGGAGACCTCACGAAACCCACCCACCAGGCAACTTCTGTGTGGCCGCAGGAGTAGCTCCCGTATTTCCACACGGTGGGCAGCTCAGGAGGCCCGAGGCCAAAGGAGACCCCCAGAAGATCCTCGAGAATCACCCCAATAGGCAGCCCAGAGGCCACAGCATCCAAGGAAAGGTGTCTCCTAGGCGCTGCTAGTTGACCGAAGGCTACGGACTTAGGCGGTATTTTCAGACGCCTCGAAAGATCCACAAGTTCTGTGTTGACTGAACTTTCTAAACCGGCAAGATGAGTCCTTCCGACTGTTCCCAATCCGGCTGCACACCAGCAATCACCTGGTGCACTTTTGAAAACACAGCTACCTCCGGGATGCACCCGAGATGAACTGAAGTTTTAAAAGTGCTCCTGAGTGATACACCGTGTGGCCAAAGTGGAGAGCCACTGAGCTTCTCCGTTTGTTAATGATTCGGGGAGCTTCTGGCCGTAGGGCGAGTGCAAAGGGCATGGGTGAAGGGGCGGGGGGGGGGGGGAGGCTCGATTCTGCCATTGGCCAGGCTGCCCCTGCAGGGGTGAAGGGGGCGGGGGCAGAGCTGCTCACAGTCCAGAATGTTACCGGACACACGTGGACATTGGAAATGGAAGTCCCCCAGGTGCCTGCCATCCTGCGAGGAAAGGAAGAGAAGGGAACTACGCACCCCCCTTCCTTTTGGGGGCTCCGCTCTGGAGCCCAAGAGAAAGATGCATGAGGCCAGCAGTCCCCAGGAACAGGGCAGTGCTTTCTTGTCACAAATGCTGAGCTGTCCCATCTTTCTTCTGCTTCTCACCCCTTGTCTTGGAATTAGCGCCTTCGGCTCAGCGTCTCGCACTGTTCAAGCTCAGCCCGCAGCAGTCTGGCCCCTGTTCCTGTTCCCGACCCCAGATTCTTTCAGGGTCTGATCACTACCGAGGGGTGCTCCGAGGGCTGCTCCTCGGGGCCTCCGTGGCTTCCCGTCACGTCCATCAGAGGGCCCTGGGAGGGCCCTGGGAGGGGTGGGAACCATTTGTGGCAGAGCAAGAACTACGGTTTGTCACGAGCCAGTGGCCTGTGGCTCCCAGATGGGGACCGCGTGTCTCCCTCCGCCACGGACCCTGAGCTTGTCGGCCAGCCACCGCCAGGTGCCTCGGACCCCCAGCCCCGAACACCCAGCACTGAGTGAGGCTTTCAGGCCAAACCGGCAAGAGGAGCCGCTCCGCCAGTCCGCAGAATCAGGGGGAACTAAACCGTTATTAGTCTAAGTAAACCTTCTCGGGGAGGGTTTGCTTTAAGGCGGCAGTGGGTAAATGCTAACAACCTTGTTGGAGGAGCTAGTGCTTCAAGGTCAGACAGGGTGAGCGCATGCAGAGCCAGGGAAAGGGTACCCGCGGCACCACCGCAAGAGAGAGGGGGAGTGTGAGCACAGCGCTGGGGGAGGGGAGGACGGGGCTTCCTAGGCTGCTTGCCGCTGTCCGAGGGAGCTACTCCGAGGAGGACGTCCAGGAGCCGCGTTCAGAAAGCAGCACCAGCGGGTCTTTCCTTGGTCAACAGAGATCTTGGCGTAGCCGTGGGGCTTAAAGATCCAGAGCCTTCCACCTCCACTGCCCAAAGACACTCCGTGGAAAAGACTCGCAGGACGGCGGTGGCCAGAGGACAGACCTGCAGCGTCACTTTTCAGCGGAGCCTTAACGGGAGGTTAGCAAACACGCAGACGGCACGCGCTGGGCAGGCCGGAAAGCGCAGGGGACGCGCGGTCTGCAGATCCCCTGGACCGCACACGTGCAATTGTTTTCAAACCCGTAGCCACGACCCTGTGCCTCACTTCTCCGGGTCTGTCTTCATTTGTAAACCGAGCAGAGGCCCTCGACTTTGAAAGGAAGAGGTCTGAATGCACACACCAGTGTGAAAGCGCCTCCCTTATAAGAGGCAGACAAATGCATGTTGGACAAATGCATGTTAGATCTGCAGACAAATGCATGTTGGACCTGCGTAGGCATCGGTGGTGAGATGCACCAAGGGGCCGCTGAGATACTGTTGTCTGCACATTGGTACAGCTCGTTGGGAAAGCACTATGGGAATAAGAATCAAGAGTCATAAAAATGTCCCTTGTCCTGTAGCCCCCATTCTTGGGAATTTACCCCATGGAAGTCATTGAAGGTAAGAGAAAAGTTCTAATGTATCACCTCCAATGGAAAAAAAAAAAACAAAAAACAGAAACGAACTAAATGTCTAATAAAAAGGATAAACAAATAATTGCCTGGGTAATATTATGTAGACATTACAAGGATTACTGTGAAAGCTGTGGACTCCTAGGAAAGTGTTAATGATTTTACAATTAGTGAAAAAGGCCATATATATAATATTACTATAACTATTTGCAATAGACTGTGCATACGGACAAGACTAAAAAGAAACGTGCAAACAGTTGTGTAAAAGAGCTGAGATTATGGTGACGGCCTTCTTGCTACTTAGAGGTCGCCCTTGCAATAAAGTTATTTTGTAAAGCCCATGATCTCTCTGGGCTCTCCCTCTCAGGACTGAGCCGGCATTCCCGTGCGAGCAGAGCAGGAAAGCCCCCCGTGCATGACCTGGGATGGCCTGGAGCCCCTCAAGCTGCAGGGGCCCTGACACAGGCAGGGGCCCCTCCTGGGAGCATCCAGCAAGCCCACCAGGGACCCTGGGGGCTGGCCAGGAGTCCCTATTTAAGGAGAGGGTCACTTAGGCTGTCTGGAACGCCATCAAAGACGGTGACTCAGGAAGACAGCAGTGATTGTGAGAGACCCTGAGATGCCCGGTCTTTTGTCCAAGATGGTTCAGGCAGAAGAGCTGAAGGCAAGGGACCTTGGCTGCCGGAGGGGCGACCTGACCTGTTTCTGTTGCCAGAGACCAGAGAGGCACAGAGAGGAGACAGCGCCACATCCCCCGTCGGAAGTGGCCATGCCCATGCAGGCCAGCCAGCGGCTCTGAGCAGCCGCTTTGCACAAGACCCCGAGGAGGATGTAGAGATGACTAAGACAGGGTTGTCCCTGCAAGGAGCTTGGTTCCCAATAGCACGTGGGGCTGGGGGTGGGGAGACGGAGAGAGAGGGTTCTGTACAGGCAGATCACTTGCCAGGTAGGAAAACCAGTGCCACCAAACCAAAGTCAGGAAGAGGAAGAGGTCATGTCCAGCTGGCAGGGTGACAGGCTCTGGCCCTGACAGAGGAGTCTTGTTGGAGGTGACAGCTGCAGAGGCTCCGGGCTGAGCACCCAGTGGAAGCGAGAACACCGCGGGGAGGAAGTTCTCCGTGAGCTGGGGCAGCGGCCAGTGGTCAGAGAATGCACAGCGAGCACAGCAAAGGTCGGGCAGGGAGGGGCCTGGAGCCAGGAGGGTCGCACCTCCAGGGGTCGGTCTGCCTGGCAGGGGCAGGAGCGTGGAGACAGAATCGGGGCAGGAACGACTGGAAGCGAGCAGCTGGGCAAGGAAGGAGCAGGAGAGCTTGGTCAGGCCGGGGTTCCAGCAGCTGAGCGAAAGGAACGGAAAGACCGGTGAGAGGGACACTGCGGGGGCAGGACCGGTCGGGTTTGGTGACTGACTGTGTCCCGCGGGAGGAAGGAGTGGGAGGTAACTCCAGGGCTCACGGCCGGGGAGCCAGGCCCCTGGGGAGGCTGACCAGGGGCCGGCTGGAGCAGGGGGTGAAAGCGGAGGGAGGGTCTAGCTCAGGAGACGGGAGCTGGATGCAAATGGCCATGTCCAGCGAGCGGCTGGACTTCAGGGGTGAGTTAGCGCTAACCGTTAAAGCCTGTGGGGGGAGAGGGAGAAGGGTCTGAGCAGAGGGCTGAAGGCAGGGACTTAGAGGAGGGTGTTCAGGTGTCAGAGGAAAAGCAGCCACAGCGCAGACAGAACCGGCACGGCGTTTGAAGGCCTGGGTGAAGAGCGTCGGCTGTGAGGGTGCAGGGAGGGCCGCAGAGCAGGGTGCTGGGGTGCTGGGGGTGTCAGGCTAAGAGTGTTGTGGGGGGACAGGGCAGAGGCCAGAGTGTAAGGAGCTGCGAGCACAGTCACAAAGTGGGGACAGCTTCAGATAAGGTTTTCCTGAGTGCCGTGGGGGGGGGGGGGGTGGCCGCCTGCTCAGTTCAGCAAGGTCAAGGGGAAGTGCTGGAGGGTGTGCACCGTGGAGCACATGTGCGGGTGAGGAGAGGGCACAGGAGAGGACAGCCAAGCATCGCTGCCCTGGAGAAGAGGGGGACAGGCATCGGCGGCTCAGCTCGGTCAGAAGAGAGATGCTTGATCCTTGACGGCAATACTGTTTAAAAAAAAATATTTTTAACAGAAAACTTTCCTTCAAGCAAGCCTTATTCAGCACCCCCTATGTAAAACCATCGATGCTGAGCTGAAATAGGGAACAGAGGGGGCCAGTGAAAGCCTTGGTGGCTCCTGGCCATCGGCCCCCAGCACAGCAGAAAGTGCTCGTGACGGTAAGAACGCGCTGAAGTTAGTGAAACAGAAACACAGATATTTTGCCAGGGGCATGACGGCCATGTTGAAAAACTGAAAGCTCGCAGACAGCAGAAGGAATTTGGAAGAGTCACACTGAAAAATGAGCTACTGCTTCGACTCGAGCTGGAAAATCCGGGATCTCCAAGCAACACAGAGGTCCTGTTGAGCGAGAGCGCGTGAACTGGGAGCGCGGCCAGCTGGCCCGGGCCCTGCCGCGAGGCTGGCAGCCGCGAGCAGAGGCAGCGTGTGCCGGCGACGGTCCAGGCTGGGGCTGACACAAGCCCAGCGGAAGGCTGGCACGGGAGGGGGGTCTCAGGAGCTTTCAAGGACGCGCTGCAGAGAGCCAGCCTTTTCTGGGATCCCCGTTTGCCGAGCCAGACGGCAGCGCTTTCTGCTGTGCCCAGGGGTGCGCCCCTGCGTCGGCGCTCGGGGGGAGACCAAGCTGCCTTAGAGGACAGGACGCTAACAACACTGGACTGAGAGCTCCAGGGACGTACTTTTTAGAAATTCAAAATTGTGGTAAATTGTCCATTGCATAAAATGTGCCTCTTTAACCACGTGTAAGCGCGCTGTTCTGTGGCATGAAGTACATCCGCGCTGCTGTGCGGCTGTCACCGCCGTCCCATCTGCAGTCTCTCCGTCTTCCTCGACCGGCACTCTGTCCCAGTGGACGCTAGGTCTCCGTTTCTCCGTCCACCCCGCCCCGCCCCGCCCCACCCGCAGCATCTCATTTCAGCTCAGCCTGCACTGTTTGTCTTTTGTGGCTGGTTCGTTTCACTTAGCATAATGTCTTCCAAGTTCATCCACGTGGTAGCCAGTGTCAGGGTCTCTTTCCTTTTCGAGGCCGAATAATACTCCACTGTGTGTGCACACGGTTTGTTTGCCTGCTCCTCAGTGGTTGGACACTGGGGCTGCTTCCACCTTTTGACTGATGTGACTAATGCTGCATGAACATTGGTGTATAAATGCCCATTGAATCCGTTTTCAGTTCATTTGTGCATTTACCCAGAAGTAGAATTATCCATGATATGTCCCTTTTAAAACAATATACATAACTGAATAAAAGATCAATACAACTTTGACCCAAATGGGTGATGCTGGACACTTGAACGCTGGGTGCAAGGAGGCCTGGGTGCCTGCGCCCCTGCTTGGGCTGGGCCGATGGCATGGCCGCTGCTCACACGCGTTGCCGGCGCCCTGGACTGGGGCGTCTGGCGGTCTGTTAGGATTCAGGGCCTGACCTGTCAGAAACTTGGCTGTTTCAGTTTCGGGAAGGAGAGGAACCGTGCCAGGCTTCCGAAGCCCACTCAGCAGGCAAAAGCGTGCAGGTGGCTGTGTGAAGCGTGAGGTTCAAAGGCAGCTGTGGTTGGGGCGCAGGCAAGAGCAGAGCTGGCCATTGGTCAAATTAAAGCCAAGCGCTGGCTGGTGTGGCTCAGTGGGCGGGGCATCGTCCCGTGAACCTAAGGGTCACTGCTTAGATTCCTGGGCAGGACACATGCCTGGGCTGCGGGTTAGGTTTCTCACATCCATGCTTCTCTCCCTCTCTCCCTGCCCTTTGCACTAGAATCAATAAAAGAAACAAGTTTAAAAAATAGAAATAAAGCCAACTTTTAGTGAGGAACCCTAGCCTTCCCTCTGGTATTATTTAGGTTCCAAGCTCAGGCTTGGGAGTCCAGATGGCCTCTTAAAATCTGTGCTCGGTAAGTCTTAGCTCTGTTATCTCGGGCAGGTCACTCTAGCTCCTTGATTCTCAGCTTCCTCATCTGTACATTGGGTAGCCACAAGGATTAAACTAGATGCATACATGCCTAACACAGAACCCAGCGCCGAACAGGCTACAGTAAATGTTGGTCTCCTTCTTTCCCCATCTCAGTGGCTTCCTCCACTGCCCCCTCCCCCACCTTCTGATGGATTTCAGGCACCTAGGACCCCTCAGCTGCCTGGCACCTTCCCAGGTAGTTCTAAACTACCAGAAAAAGAAAAAGGCAGAAACACTGCACCTTTGCCCCCTAGTGGTGACAGAAGACCATTGCAGGTTCATACAATAAAGGACAGGTTCATACTTTATTGGTTGTTGAATCAGAGGTCAGCTCTACTTTACAAACACACATCTGAGTCATCAGCAATATATCACTGTAGCTAGAGTTTACTGTGTACTATTATCTACTGTGTACTCTTCACGATTAAATGCTATTTAGAGGAATAATTACAAGGCACGATTAAATATATCCTGTAATCCTTAGGCCCCATCCCATACCTACCACTCAGGGCGTGGGGACCAAGAATCTATACTTTCAGAACTCCTCCCCAAGATGGCTCCTATTCCCGAGGCTAATTAGTGCTCGCTGGCCCAGCAGCTGGAGGGCCCAGGTGCTTGGGCAGGGCCGAGGGGCCGCAGCGGTGGGACACGGGCTGTGGGAGCAGGAAGCTCGCACACAGCTCCCTCCCAACCTCCAGCAGACATGCCAGCTGCAGCCTCGCTGGTCCTGGACCCAACAGAGATTTTACCGAGGCGACCAGTGTGCTCTGGCTTTGGGATGCTTGTGGGCACCGTGTGACTCATGCAGCACAGAAAAACACTCACATCAACATATTTTCTTTACTTGCATTGTCTTTTTGTTTAAGGCAAAGGATGAGTTGTCCATGGGACCAGGGTTAGTGTCCGATCAAATAGGTGAGCGGTTTGTTTTTGGCATCCTGGGACGACCCCACCCCCAGGGTGCCCGTCGCCCTCAGGCAGCAGTGGGCACCCCTTTCCACCGCCCTGGGGAGCACCACATGCTCTGGCACCTTCTTCAACTAAGTGACTCCTGCAAAAGCCCAAATACGCAACAAGGCATTGGGCAGCCAATAAAATTATCATAAAGATCGTATGGGAACTTAGGAAATATTTATAAAAGAATATTCTATAATATGTGTAAGTATGGAAAGTATCATCATTAGAGCTATACAACTATGAAAAACAATATGCAAAAAAATGGAAGTTGAGAATGGTGACCATCTTGGTGTTACAGTGTCACAGCTATTAAAAGCCACCTTCCTGCTACCCCCTTTGCTCTCTGAATGACAAGATGATGAGCCACAGTCGGGACTGAGACCTTCAGTAACAACTGTGTGCAACTGCTGAGTAGTCACTGACCTTGAAAGGTCCGAAAACATCCCCAGTGAAGCCCGCAATAGATGGGCCGGTGCCTCTGAGCACAGCCTGTTCTCAGCAGCCAGCGCCCAGGCTACCTGCCCCGGCAGCGAGCTAACAGCCTGGCGCAGAGGCCAGTGACCATGAGCTGCCCCTGAGCAGCTGCCGAAGCAGTGGGCTGAATGAACTCTGAGCTAAACAGTGCGAAATGCTCAAAATCTGGCTTTTTGGGGGGACTGTTTCTGGTTGAGCTATGCTGGGAGTCATTTCAGGCCTCATCCCATCCTCTACGCCATTTCCAGCTTCTGTCTGAATCGGGGATGGAGGGAGAAGTCAGCTTGAAAGTCTTCCTTTCACAGCCTGTGAGATGAGGGGCCCTGTGATAATGGCCTATAAATAAATACCCCGGGGTGGACACGCCAGGGGCTGGCCACTCCGGGGTGGAATTGCATCAACAAGAGGTGGGCTTGTGCAAGGAAACACAAAGCAATGTTTGTCTGAACGTCAAGTGTAGGAACAGTGAACTTGGTGATGACATCGTCTTTCCTCGGGGGGAAGAGTAGGAGAGAATGCTGGCACCTGAGATGTTATGCAGCGATTTGGGGAGCTCGGTCGGAAGGAGGAAAGAGGAAGGCAGCGTGGAGCACGCAGGGGGGTGGATGCTAGTGACCTGGAAGAGCCCCAGGAGCACAGGGACGCTGGCTGTCTCGGGGAAGAGCTGGGAAAAGGTGAAGAAGAGCGTCTTTGTCAGAGATCAGCAACAGCGGGCACGGTCTCCTTGTGATGATTCCCTTTCCGGCTTTAGCTCGTCCAGTCCCCAGGAACCCTAAGAATATAAATACCTCATCACTGAGTTCATTGCAGCCGTGGGTCTGAAAAACGGCTCTGTCAAACGGAGGCAATTAACCAAACAAAAAGTTGCTGGCTTGCAGATAAAACTTGAAATAGGGATGCACTGAAATAAAAAATGCAAATTTCACACGTGATAAGGTCTGCTGAGGCTTCTTCCCCGAATGCACAGCACCTGTAATTTGGTAACTGCTGGGCCGTGTGCAGTGGGATCAGCCGCGGCCCTTCAGCAGCACGGTAGGACATGACCTAGGCACGAACAACTAGAAAAAGAGAGGAAGTTAATACACGATGTCTTTACACTGTCTCTATAAACACTACAATTCTTAATTCACGGCTACTAGTTTATTATTCAGTAAATTACCTGCACTCATTTAACGGCGAGGAACCTATCTTGTACACGTTC
Organism: Phyllostomus hastatus; assembly: GCF_019186645.2. Lineage (NCBI taxonomy): Eukaryota > Metazoa > Chordata > Mammalia > Chiroptera > Phyllostomidae > Phyllostomus > Phyllostomus hastatus. The sequence goes on along the minus strand of NW_025333873.1, from coordinate 4,375,494 downwards.
CTCCTTAACATTTCGGTTACTGTTACCTACATAACCAATGCAAGTCAAGCCCGCACATACCACAGTTTCTAAAAAATGTAGCACAACGTACCCAAACTTCTGGGGTGCAGCTAGTGCAGTACAGAGAGAACAACTTATAGCTGCAAAGGCCTGGTGGTTAGCCAAAAAATTAGACAAGAAAATGAAAGAAAGAGCACCCAGATTGGAGAGGAAAAAGTAAAGAAAAATAAATACTGTAAATGTAAATATAATGGATTAAACTATGTCCCCCCAAAAAGATATGCTGAAGTCCTAACCCCCAGACCTTCAAGAAGACATCCTTATTTGGAAATAGAGTTGTTGATGTAATTGGTTAAGATAAGGTCATACAGGAGAAGGACAGGTCCTTAATTCAGTACGGCTGTGTCCTTAGCAGGAGAGACACCAGAGACACACAGGGAGGAGGAGGCCACGTGACAACAGAGGCTGGGGCTGGAGTGACGCACCTGCAGGCC